>NC_137771.1:11634531-12278281 GCF_963455305.1 Plecotus auritus
AAAATACTTTTTTTTTATTAAAAAAAAGGGGGGGGGATTATTTCCAGAAAACAGAACAAGGTTACACTTGTCTAGATTATAAACCTAAGATTTTGGTAAAATAAACTACATCCTAGCTCCTTGGGGAAAAGGTCTTCACAGGTCCTGGGTGGGCTTTCCACTCACTCCCCTGCCACTTCCCACCTCGCACCTCAACCTGACACAACGGAGCCATCTCCTGGAAATCTAGACCCGATCCCGGGGCCAAAGTATGCACTTTCAAGAAGGAGGTGAAATTCGGAGAAGAAATCTAGAAAGCAAATTTGTGAAAACAGTTCCAAATTGGGAGAAAAATGTTTTTCAGGTACAAACCCCTGGCCCAGAATTCTGCAACAGCCTTACACAAAGCTGTTACACAAACATTCCTTTCAGCATTATTTAAAGGAGCAACAAGTAGAAACACCCTTGATGCCCAGTGCAAGTAAACCACGGTACAACCATAACATGAACACTGCAGGGTCATTAATAGGAAGCTGGCAACGTTGTTTTAAGTAAGTGAGAAAGAAAACTTTGTGATTTCAGTTAAGAAAAAGCAGGATGCAAAACTTAAAGTTTGAAAGCTACATTTTAAAAATGGGCTAAAGACTAAAAGAAGAAAAACACAAAAAGTCAAAGTGATTTTATCCATGAGAGGAGGATTTTGAGTTAGTTTTTCATCCTCTTGAAACCTTTTTTTGCATTTTCCACAAGTGAAACATACTTTTTCCCTTTTCTTCTGAGTATAAATGTAACACAGGCTTTCTATAACACATTCGAGCATTACAGAAACAGAAAGTCCCCCTATGATCCCACCACCCAGAGGTAATTACTCCCCAAAGGTAACTACTAATGATTTGGCTCTCATTCTTCCAGATGCTTTCCAACAAGCATTCTTTTAGAATCAAATAATTTCTTTAAAAACCAATCCGTATGATTCCATATATAGAAAATGTCTAGAAAGAAGAAAAAGTAGTGGTTGCTAGGGGTGGAAAAAATGCTGTTAGATGGGACTATGGAGATAGCTCTGCAACTCTGTAAATTTACTCCAAAATTTACACAATGGAATCATACACTTAAAACCAGGGAATGTTAGGACATGTACATTATACCTCCATAAAGCAACTGAACACAACAGTGCCAGGACTGAAGGCACTAACAGTGCTGGGCGGCTAAGAGGATGGGGGAGGCAGCCCTGGGCTCTGGCCCTACTTCTCAAGAGCACATGACAAGACTATGTATGTGGTAGGACCGGAGGAAGCTAGTGGCCTCATAGGAATCACTGGACAAGCTACCTGCATGGAGAGACTCATCAGGTAAGGGGGAGGAGGGGCAGTTCCAATGGACACAGGACACAGGAAAGCACTGGTCAGGCTTGCCTCAAAGATAAATGGTGGAGACAGAGCACTGACCAGGTGCCCAAACACCTTACAAAGCTCAGGATGCCCTGTGGGCAGGAAAACCTAGAATGAGGTTCCCATTCAACAGAAACTTGAAAGCTACCAGTGGCAAGAAGTTACTCCCCGGTGGTACTCAAAGGTGAAAAGAGATAGGCCAGAGCTAAAATGACCTATGACAATAAGCCATCGGGAAGAGAAGGGGAATGGATTAGGTCAGTGGTCGGCAAACTATGGCTCGCGAGCCACATGCGGCTCTTTGGCCCCTTGAGTGTGGCTCTTCCACAAAATACCACGGCCTGGGCGAGTCTATTTTGAAGAAGGGACGTTAGAAGAAGTTTAAGTTTAAAAAATTTGGCTCTCAAAAGAAATTTCAATCGTTGTGCTGTTGATATTTGGCTCTGGTGACTAATGAGTTTGCCGACCACTGGATTAGGTATTACAGAAAAAGCACAATGACTATAGAACAGAAAAGCAGCCTGGATGCCTGTAACAGTGTAAATGGATACAATTCTCTTAGAAATTAGTTGGCAATAGTGTAGCAGAAGCTTCTAGGACTCTAAAGAAATCACTCAAGCCCTGGCCAGTGTTGGGCATCATCACCTGTACCCAAAGGTTGCCAGTCAGGGCACATGCCCAGGTTGCAGGCTTGATCCCCGGGTAGGGGGTGTGCAGGAGGCAGCTGATAGATGTTTTGCTCTCACATCGATGTTTCTCTCCCTCCTCCCTTCCCCTCTCTCTAAAAATCAATAAAAAAGACATATATATCATCAGGTGAGGGATTTAAAAAAAGAAAAAGAAATATGCTGATGAATTTAAAACTTAGCCTAGACAGAGTCATTGAGCAGGAGCAGTCCTAATCCTTGAGGGAATCCAGTGTCACCTAGAAGGAAGCTGGAACCACAGACTGTTTATGCCTCCCTAAGAGTAGTTTCTGGATGCAGCAATCCAGCTAAATGCTCTGTAGCTAGCAGAACCATTTAACAAACATGCCCCAGGGATGGCACCCCAATTTCAGGGTCAGAGCAGTCCAGCCAGAGTTCAGCTGAGAACTGGTGGAGGAGGGCGCACAGCTAACTGGTTCACAAGCCCTCTGCTCCTCTGTTTAGTGGCCTCAACCAGAATGCTGTGCCAATAATAAATGATGCCACCTAAGCTATTTGCAACTAATTATAGCTGAAGTAAAAGTTTATTTTATGTTTATTAATTAGAACAGAATCGATGCTAGCTCTCTAATTATGACGCTCACACCTGCACTCTAATAAGCTTTCTTCAATGTGGGAAGGGTGAAGATAGAGACAACACAGAGCGAGCTGTGCAAACTCCTTTCCCATGGAGTGGATGGGGCGCATGAGTGCCTCCCAGGCACTGATTTGGGGTAAGAGAGACGGTGCTGGGCACACAGAGCGAACTTTTTGGAGGGCTAGCAGACTGTCAACCTGTCAGCCAACCAAATAAGTGTTAAAGGGCAGGGCCATGGTCCACAGAGATGGGAAGCCAAATAATCCCCAAGGAATCAAATCAAATGTAAGATGGGGAGGCAGAGCCTGCTTACACGGCAGGCAGGCAGTGCAACTCGTAGGGAATGGAACGCTGGGGCGGCTCCAAAGGCTAAAAGTAAAGATCCAGAATGTCGATGTTCTCTTCTGGTACTTTCCGTCTATGAGAGGGCTTTTCCTTTTCAAAGTAGAACTTTTACTCTTGGTTGTAAATCAATCTGAATGGGCTACCTACTCCCTTTTCCCTCCCACTCTATTGGGTATTTGATTCATATTTTTCTACTTTTATTGCCAAGTTGAAGAGTGTTTAGAGACGGAAATGAATACATTACTTCACTTCAGCGACCTCCTTAATCTACAAAGCCCAGAGGTAAACACTCCCAAACTCTGCACTCTCTGAACCCCAATCAAAACCTGGTGGCAGTTGGGACAATTTGGACCAAAGAAAGACAGTGTTTTGCCACTTCTTACCTACAATAATTTTACTCCCTAATTTGCAATAAGTTGTCACTTAGCTAAGGTATTTTGGGGGGTGTGGGAGATGGAACTGTTTTCAGTGTCTGTCAGTTTAATCACTGACCTTGCTCACATCCCAAATCCTCTCCTAACATGTGCCATGTGGATCCCGCTAACTTTGCTCCATACTTTCCCTACCATCTCCTTTCACCATCACAGTTAAAATTTCCACTCTGATGGCCACTTAGCCACCTGTTGCTCCTCTTCTTCCATCAGATCTGACTTGCATGTCACCGCTCTAGGTTCTGGGGTCACCTCTTTTCGGATGGCCATGGCCCGAGTGGGAAACCTTGTATCCTGGAACTATCTGGACACCGGAGGAGGTGATAGGTAAAGGCTGGAGATGACATGACTCTCGGCCGCTGCTCCAGGCTGCCCAGTGCCCCCTCCTGACTTCTCCCATCTGGCTTCCATCTGACCTGAGCAGCTGGCCAGGTGGTTTTCATTGCAGATGAAACCCCAGCAGCTCCATGGTCAGAAACCTCCTGACCCCGTAGTCGATGTCAGGCCGACAGGCACAAAGTGCACTTGTATCACTGAGCAGGACTGAAAGGCCACACTTTCCAAAGCCGGAACCAGGGGTAAAAGAACAAAGTGGGGTCTTGCTGCTTGAAAAGCTGACGACAGCCAAGAAAAAGAAATGCAATCGTCTGACAAGATGTGAATCAAAGCCTGGCACTGGAATGGAGGAAACAGGGAGAGGATTCCTGCACGTTCTGCAGTGTCTCACACTGAAGATGCCAGCCTATTGGACATTATTTCCAAGCTGCTCGCTAGCACATTCAAGACAATGAATGAATAGGCAGGTTGTCAACGTGAATTATGATATGTCTATGCAATGTAATGACACAAAACAGCTAAATTCAGTTTTATAAAGAAAATAGTAAAATAGCCGAAACCGGTTTGGCTCAGTGGATAGAGTGTCGGCCTGCGGACTGAAGGGTACTGGGTTCGATTCCGGTCAAGGGCATGTACCTTGGTTGCGGGCACATCCCCAGTGGGAGGTGTGCAGGAGGCAGCTGATCGATGTTTCTCTCTCATCGATGTTTCTAGCTCTCTATCCCTCTCCCTTCCTCTCTGTAAAATATCAATAAAATATATTTAAAAAAGAAAATAGTAAAATATACAAAAATGGTTATGATTAAAATAAATAGTTATGCCAACAAAGGGTTTTCTGTGTGCCCTACATATATGACCTCATTCAATCCTCATAACATGCCTGCAAACTAGCTAAGAGGACTGAGATACACAGAGGGTTAAGAAACTTAGCAAAGATCAGAAAGTTAGTGAGTGATAGAGCTGGAGTATGGACCCAGAGCCATGTTTTTAGGTACCATGCAATACTGCACCACAATATAATAATCAATGTAATATAACGTAACAACGTAACATGTACATAACAGTATCTATGTATTCATCGGCCATAAAATTAAATTATAATCATAAAAGGCCAGAGAGAAATACTCCAACATAACAAAGGTTTTGTCTTACGTAGTGGGATTAAGGTAATTATTTCTTTTTATACTTTGCTAATTTTCTACAATTTACAAAATCAGAAAGAGACCATGACAATTATCACTTTCAAGTCCTTAGAGAAAGATAGTGAGTGTGTTGGAACTAGGGATTCCCAAAAATTAGTCCCTGACAGTTATAATGAAAGTTACTTAAATCCCACCACCACACGTTTCTTACCCTGTGAAATGGGAATAACACGGCCTAACCTCAGAGATGTATTAGGATGAAATGGGAGCAGAGGTAGAGCTCCTGGCACAAAATCCGGCATCAAAACAATTACATCCTTTCCTGGGGCCCCAGACATTATTCATAACAACAACAGCTACTACTTTTTGATGTCCACCCTACCTGGCATGTAACACACAGTGAGCCAGCTCTTTCTAACTCGCTGGTGGGCGAAAGGAAGAAAATGAGGTTCAGGAGCTTGTCCAGAGCCATGGTGCCTGAAGAGGCTGACTGGAGATTCAAATCAAGTTTCCCAATTCCAGGGCCCACATTGCTTCCTCACCAAGGCCTCACTTACAGACCAAGTTCCAGGTGAAGACCATACCACCGCCACCTGGGGCTTCCTAGCACCGTCTTCCTCTTTCTGACCACTCCCTTCCTTTTCAACTATTTCAGATTCCTCAGGGTTCAGGGAGAAGGGAGCACAGCATGCCTCACAGTGAAAAGATTAGAGTGTAGGTCTCAGTATCTTTGTTCACACTACAAACCTGATCCACCTGGTTCAATTATCCCCCAACTGCCCTTAACTCCGCCTAAGTTCATAGACAAATGGATGCTGACAGTCCTGGGAGCAAGCTTCAGCCCTCCCCTCCTAAAGCCATACAGAGGAACAGTCTATCTTCCAACACTAAATTCAAGAGAAAAGACTGTGGTCGCCCTCTTGGTATATTTGATTCCAGGTGAGAGAGCGGTAAGGTAGTCTTTTTCAAGTTGTCCCAACAGGACAAAAAGCCCAACCTCAGGAGGCTCAGCTGGATAAGCGATGGCATTGCTGTGGATTACGGGCTGGACCGGTGGAGAGTAAGTGTCCATTTGCAACACTGGACACTGGAGCACTTCAAAAGGCTTTTCAGAGGCCGACAGTAAGCCACCTCGAAGCAGAACCAAACTTTGAGAATGCATCCTCTGACTCACGGGCAGAGGTGGGCCCTGCTTTAAGAGACCAAACATGAGCATTCTAGTCCCTCCTCAACCTCCCAAACAGACTTCCTGCAAGAGTTAATCAGAAGAATTTTTACTTTTTAAAATTTTTAATCAAGTTCATCATATGGTCCCTTTGGGTATAGACCTGATGTACAAAATGCCCACTTTACTTCTACACATTTCAGCAGTGTTTCTAGAGTCTAAAAGCAAAGGCTACCTCAACTGGGTCCATCTTGAAACAGGAGGAGGAGTACTTGGAGATGATCAAGGTTCACCCCATCATTTCACAAACAAGAAAACTGAATCCAGAAGAAAAGCAGCTTGCACAAGAATCCTTGGAAGCTAAGGACCATAACAATGATCCTTTTGCACATTTGCAACGTCAGCTGACATTTAGCTGTGTGTTGGAAAATCTTTTACTTCTGAAGGATAAAGGGGCAGGGGAGGAAAAGTCTCTAAAATGCAGACACCACATTTGTTTTGGAAAAGACCAGTCCAGAGTGCACAAAGGGTCATGAAAAACCCCAATGACAACACCACCAATGTTTGTCTTTGGAATAATAGAAAGGGATGTTTATTATTTGTAAGAATTATCTCTGCTATTATATGACTCATTCTTGCATGCTAGAACTGCTCTCATCTGGTGCCAAGAAACGAATGCTAAATTAGAAAGTTTGCAAAAGTTATCATTGCCCGGTAAGTGCCACACTGCAGGGCAAAGCGATATGCACCACATCAGCCCTGCGGAGGGACTGTTACTGCCCCTCTCGTTTCCAGCTGTTCCTATTTTACTGTAAGGCCTTGACGACATGTTAATGCCAGAACTCAGCAACCTCAGCGGTTGAATTGCTCAGAAACACCCACAGAGTCAGCATGAGTTCCCAAGGGTCCTGGCACAAGGAAGGGGAGTGGTAGGGGGCAGAGGACAGAAACAGGAGAGGAACAAGAAAAGAAAGACAATGGTTGAGAGAAAAAGAACTTGCTGCCACAGGTGGCACACAAGAAGCCTTTAGGGTGGAAGTGCACAACCCTGTAACTGGCAAAACAGGAAAGCTCTTTTCTTTTTTCTTTTTTTAAAATATATTTTATTGATATTTTACAGAGAGGAAGGGAGAGGGATAAAGAGTTAGAAACATCGATGGGAGAGAAACATCGATCAGCTGCCTCCTGCACACCTCCCACTGGGGATGTGCCTGCAACCAAGGTACATGCCCTTGACCGGAATCGAACCCGGGACCCTTCAGTCCGCAGGCCGACGCTCTATCCACTGAGCCAAACCGGTTTCGGCGGAAAGCTTTTTTCTTGATTCCAACTACGTGGTGGAAAGAAGGAAGGGAACATATAATGACAGATAAAATAATACTAATACCACCCTACATGTGTGTAGCGCCTCCTCAGACAGAGGATAGGTGGATAATACCATCCCCACTTTACAGAAGAGGAAACAGAGGCTCCGGAGGTCAGTGCCCCAGTGTGTAGACAAGGCTGGGACTATTCGGTGAGCACACTTCTGCCCGGGGCAGTTTGAATCCAAATCCTCTAGTTATTATTGCTTCCACTTCTCTGGATGACTCAGAAGTATCTATGCCTCAACATATCCAAAACCAACCTCAGGGTTTTCTCCCACCAAAACCTATCAAATATATGTAGATAATAGCTATTATTTACTAAGCATTTACTATGTGCAGTAACGATGCTATGAAGCATTTTTAAAAATATTTTTATTGATTTCATAGAGAAAGGGAGATGGAGAGAGAGAAACGTCAATGATGAGAATCATCCATCGGTTGCCTCCTACATGCCCCCCACTGGAGACTGAGCCCACAATTCGGGCATGTGCTGTGACAGGGAATCAAACTGTGAGCTCCTGGTTCATAGGTCGACACTCAACCACTGAGCCACGCTGGTGGAGCAACTATGAAGCATTTTAATTCATGATTTTATTATTTCGCTCCACCCCCAATATCAACCTTCCCTCTTGCCAAGCCATCATCATGTCCCACCTGGTCTACCAGAGTTGTCTTCTGATTGACTCACACCTGCCCCAGCCCTCCCTTCTCCACACCTGGGTCAGAGCAAGCTTTTCAAGGCTCAAACCTGATCACCCCCTCAACTGCTTACACCCTCAAAGACTCCTAGGATAAAGACAAAACCCGCATTGGAGCCGAGCAGGAAGGTCCTGCCCATTTCTCCATTCTCATTCCCCACCCTGATCTTTGGTCCCACAGTCTTGTTCCGGCCCTTCTTATCACTAACCTCCCTGCCACAGGGTTTTGTACATGCTGTTCCTCTGCCAGGGTTGCTATTCCCTTAGCTCAAGCCTAGCCCTTCCTGACCATCCCTATGTCGAACCCCCTATTCTGGCCTCTGTGGCAGCGTACCTCCCCTTGGGAACCATGGCCATCTATGTAGTGTTTATCTCCTGTAGGCTCCAGGAGAACAACAGTGATGTTCTTCTTGGCCACCTCTGTATTGCCAGGGTCTGGCACAGTGTTTAAGTCATGGTCAGGGAATAACTATCCATGGAACCAATCGATAAGAAGAAAAGGGGCTGCAAGCTGGCTCCTGGTCCTAGGCGGGCCTTCATGAACTGCAAGGATGGTGAGAGGCCTAGCGGAGGTGTGGGAAGAGCACTGGAAGTGGAGTCAGTATGTCTAAATCAGAAGCCTGATGGTGACTATTCCTGTGGGTGAGCATCACTCAACCACAGACAAACCCCCAGCACCTTCTGGCTGGACCTACAAGTCCTATGAGTGAACACACCCCACTTCTGTCCACTTCCACTACGCCACCCTCTCTCACTGGGTGTCCTAACTACTCCCTGCTGCCTCTACCCTAGCCTTTCACAATCCTTGCTTGACCTGCATAGCAGTTGGAATAATCTTTTTTTAAAGTAAGATCACAGTATTCCCCCGCTTAAAACCCTTATGGCTTCTTGTTGCCACAAGAACAAACCTGGTGCACAGGCATAATCTGGCCCTGCCAACGCGGTGCCTCATCACTAGCAGACCTTTCTTCCTACTCCTCCACGTGAGGGCCTAGCACCAGCTGTCCCCTCCTCACATCTCCCTGTGCTGGCTCTCTCTCATCTCACCTGGAAGGCCCCATCTCTGAGACCTTCCCCTCCTCTCAGGTCCTGGCACATCACCCTGCTTTGTTTCTTCATAGCACTTACTATTGGAAATGCTCGGTTTTGTTTATGATCTGTCTCATCCCAGGAAAGCAGGGACTCGTCATTCACCATATGGGTGAATATTTGCTGAATCAATGCCTCTTACAGTGTTAACAGCAAACAATTACCGAGCCCCTCCTAGGAACCAGGCAGCTAAAGAAGCACGTGAGATGCATTAACTCATCCCCTAAACCAGTGGTTGGCAAACTGCGGCTCGCGAGCCACAAGAGGCTTGCGAGACGCGGTTTGCCGCTCTGTTGACTAATGAGTTTGCCGACCACTGCCCTAAACCAGTGGTCAGCAAACTCATTAGTCAACAGAGCCAAATATCGACAGTACAACGATTGAAATTTCTTTTGAGAGCCAAATTTTTTAAACTTAAACTTCTTCTAACGCCACTTCTTCAAAACAGACTCGCCCAGGCCGTGGTATTTTGTGGAAGAGCCACACTCAAAGGGCCAAAGAGCCGCATGTGGCTCGCGAGCCGCAGTTTGCCGACCACTGCTAAACAAGCTTATTCCCATCCTGCAGATGAGGAAAGTGAGAAACAAAGGACAAGAGGACATGAGGACTCAAAAGCAGGCAGCCAGCTCCTACACCTGCACTGCTGACCAAGAGGTGTGCTACCTCTCGCTGCTTTGCTGAATTACAGATTTGTCTCCCACCCTAGACAGGGACTTCTGGAGAGCAGGCACCGTATTTAGTGGCACTGGTTTCCCCAGGGTCAGTCAGGCTCTCAAAGGAGGTGCTGGATAAAAGCTTAGAAATGAAGGAAGGAATCAGGGAAGCCCTGGCGAGAGAAGCTGTATAAAATACAGGCAAAACTGGCGACCCCTCTTTGTGTTTACAATTCACATCCGCACTCCCAGGGTGGGATGAGGACTGAAGTACTGGCTACGTAGGTACATACTCCCACAGAGCAGGTCAGAGAAGGTCACTCACCTTCTATTTCACCCTAGAATAGCTACACCCTCATTTTTTAAAATATATTTTATTGATTTTTTACAGAGAGGAAGGGAGAGGGATAGAAACATTGATGAGAGAAACATCGATCAGCTGCCTCCTGCACACCCCCTACTGGGGATGTGCCTGCAACCAAGGTACACGCCCTTGACCGGAATCGAACCCGGGACCCTTCAGTCCACAGGCCAATGCTCTATCCACCGAGCCAAACCAGTTAGGGCTACACCCTCATTTTTTAAAAACTCTTTTCCACAGGAGGTTAAGCAAATGACATTTGGAGGGGGTCCCCTGCTGCTTTTATTTTAGAAAGTTATATCTGATCACTAGGAACTTAAATGTTTTCTATGTTACACATTTATACACAATCTTCCTTCAATCCCTCCAACCTTGTGAGGTTCACCTGATCGTCCCAGCTGATAAGCAGGCCCAGTGATTTGCAGGAACCTGTCCAAGGCCTCGCAGCAGCTACGCGGGAACGCCAGGCCGTCTGACTGCAAACTTGCACTTTTTACCACAACAGCAAAAGCTTCAATAATGCACTTCAGAACGTCATCCCAATATTCTCCAAATGACTTAAAAGTACTCCGTCAAGGAGTGGAGCTTAGAGGCTGGAGGCAAAGGCAGACCCATTCTGGGGGAAAGTACCCTTCTTCGCAGTGATGTTTTCTAAAGTGGCCACCACCGCTTAAAGCTCCTCTGACAAAAAACTGCAGACATCAGCAGAAGCCATAGAGAAAGAGATAAACTCTTAGGAAAGGGGAGGAGGAGGGGCTGAGTGGGTGGGTTCAAATGTGAATTCACGGAACCTTACTGAAAAGAGGAAGCCAAACTGCAGACCAAGCAGCCAGGAAGCAGAGGGCCCAGAGGGGCTGACAGCTCCCAGCCTGGCGGGCCATTTACAGGGGCCTGGACCAGAGGAAGGAGCAGGTGGGCTCCCACGACTGAGGAATGATGGAGGCAATGTACGCCCCCTGTCCAGGGGCCTGGTGAAGAGGAAACAAAGGTGAGCATCTAAGAAATATGGAAAACCATCTTTATGCTGAGTACATGCTAATGATAGTGGAGTGTGGATACAAAAGCTCATCAGGGTGCCTGGGATCCCTAAGGGCTCGACCACCAAAGACTTGGGGATAGTCTATTTCCATTTCTATTTTTTAACTCAATACATAAACTTTATTCACTAAAAGAGGCCAATCTGAGAGGACTTCTTTGTGCCACCCAATGGGTCTGCCCAACAGGTAAAGGAGTCCAGACAAGAAGGAAGCCCTCGCAGATCCCCACATTATGGTTTGGGACAGTTAGTCTCCGACATCCCTGGTTTAACTGATGCTATAATACATGATGGTTCAGGACAAGTAGAACAACCACAGCCCTGCCGTACCCTGGGTCTCTTTGCCTGGCCAGTTCATCAGATCATGTATTTGCCACCGTGGGCCTTGGGATTTGCCATCCTGTTCTATAAAAGTCACTGAGGAGCTACGGATTTGAGAAAAGAGTCCCAAAGCCCGAATGTGCTGCTCATCTTAAATCCTTCCAAAAGGACTGGCAGACTCACAGGTTCTCGTGATGGTCACGTCTAGCACCACAAAGGCTACCACATTCTTTCTTTCTTTTCAAGCCATGAAGACGGCACAATCTCTGAGCAAGTTATATATATGAGAAGGCTAATTTCCTGTATCTTATAGGTTCTTATATGCAAGGCTCATAATTTTTTTAAGGCTCCTAATCTTAAGGCAACCAATAATCTGCTGCTATAGTAAATGAAATTAGTTGAAAAGAGAAGAAAAAGCTCTAAGACATAAAAAAAAAAAATACAAAAATAATCTCTGAATACTCCTAAAACCTCTCAAAAGAAGGTCAGCTGCAAATCCAAGGCAGGATCAGGTATTCTATAGGGAAAACACACACACACACACACACTCACACACACACACACACACACACACAATACATCTCCAGTTTCACACAGAGGCTGGCATACAGTAAGATTTTTCCAAGATCCCAGCCTTGAGTTCCCTTAAACGTTCATAAATAAATGGCCTTAGGTGGAACGCAGAACCACCCAGAAAGAGGGACTCTAGCTCACGGTCCAGCCTGTCTTGAATCGTCAGCCCATCCAATCACGACATCCTCAAACCTTGGGTATTTCACCAGGCTGCCCCCTGGTCTCCTTGGGAAGGAGGAACAGGGCAGCCTAGGAAAGAACTGCTCAGATCACAGGAACAAAAGCTGCAACCCAAGACCACTAACATTTTAAAGGGAGAAGGAATGGGAGTGCTCAGTCTGAAACTCGACTTCAGCGAGAGGTGCAATTGCACAGGTCATCTTTGTTCCTCTGGGTCACAAGATGGTTTAAGAGGCACTAACAAGGGCCATTATACTCACCTTAAAGCACTCTAGAGGATTTTCATCCAGGAAATGGAATAATGACCAGCATTCCATGCTATTACTTAGAGATTAGCTCAATCAGTGGGGGGAGGAGAGAGGGACAGCTTAAAGGGTACATTTAACCCCAGAAAGGCAGGAAGTTCCAGCAAAAAGGCCGTCACTCTATCCAAGTCTTATTGGAACTAAAGCACAGCAGGAAAATCAAGCAAACCAAGGGGAATTAGAGCCATTCACAAAGGGAGGGGCCTTGGGATTAATGGACTCTTTAATTTTCGAATTTCCTGAGGTTTATGGCTAATTAGGCCCCTTAACCATACTGTAATGTGATCGAATTTCAGCTGAGTTCACGGAACAGCTGAAGGAAGATGGCACAGAAATCACCACTGGGCCCGGGGGACTGTAGACAAGGCCCATAGCACTTGCTTCCTGCCTTGATCCGCACTAATTAGGAACCCCTAATTCCCTAAACAATGGCTCAGAGGGCACTGTGTAATCCACCGTGTACACTTGGAGAGCTCTGTTCTTACAATACTACTTACTGATAATTGTCTAATTTGTTACAAGAACACATACACTCATATGGCTCAAAGGTGGGGAGAAATGACAGTAAGTGAAATTAACAAATACATGTGGACAAAAATATTCAACTTTGATAAGCTATGAATGAAAAATAAGGTACTATTTATAACCTATTATACTATTAGAAATTAAGGGAGAAAAACACTCAAGGTTGACAAAGAAGCAATAAAAGCACACTTGTATTGCTAGTGGCATTATGACGTGGCATGACACTTTGGTGATATTTGTCAAGAGGTGTGAAAGTGTTCATACTCTGACACAATAATACTCCTGGGAGTCCATCCTACAAAAGAATCCAAATACAGAAAACTGCATAAAGGACCACAGTCCTTGTGACACTGTTTATAATGGAAAAACTGGACGTAACCTAAAGATAGAATATCAGGGAAGCTAATGCTGTGTCTATTATCTTCTCTAAGGAGTACCGCGCAGCCATCAAGAAGTGACAGAAGACTTCTCAGTAATGGGAAGAAGTCTTAGGTCATACAAATTATTTTTAATAGACTTTACTTTTTAGAGCAGTTTTAGGTTCACAGCAAAATTGAGTGGACAGTACAGTTATTTCCCACTAACTCCCAACCTCTCTTACTCATGCACAGCCTCCTCCATGATCAACATCCCCATCATAGTGGTACTTTGCTTACAACTGATGACCCGACACTGACATATCATCACCTAAAGTACACAGCTTACATTAGGGTTCACTCCTGGTTACATTCTATGGGTCTGGACAAATGTATACTAGTATATAGTGACATGTATCCACAGAGTATCTTACAGAATAATGGTACTGCCCTAAAAATTCCCTGTGCCCTGCCTATTCATCCCTCCCTCTCCCCTTACCTCTGACAGCCACTGGTCTTTGTGCTGTCTCCATCGTTTGTCTTTTCCAGATGTCACACAGTGGGAATCACACAGTATGCAGCCTTTTCAGACTGGCTTATTTCACTTAGTAATATGCATTAAGTTTCCTCCATGTCTTTTTGTGGTTTGACAGCTTATTTCTTTATTTTATTTTATTTTTTTATTTCAGAGAGGAAGGGAGGGAGAGAGAAACATCAATGATGAGAGAATTACTGATCGGCTGCCTCCTGAATGACCCATATTGGAGATCGAGCCCACAACCCAGGCATATGCCCTGACCAGGAATCAAACCGTGACCTCCTGGTTGATAGGTCAAAGCTCAACCACTGAGCCATGCCAGCTGGGCGACAGTTTATTTCTTTTTAGTGCTGAACAATATTCCATTGTCTGAATGTACCACTGTTTATCCATTCACTTACTAAGGGACACCTTGGTTGATTTCAAGTTTTGGCAATTATGAATAAAGCTGCTATAAACACTTGTAGGCAGGTTTTTGTATGGAAGTTTTCAGCTCCTTTGGGTAGATACCAAGGAGTGCAATTGCCAGATCACATGGTAAAATACGTTTAGTTTTCAAAGAAACTGCCAACTGTCTTCCAAAATGGCTATACCATTTTGCATTCCCACCAGCAAAGAATGCAAGTTCTTTTGCTCCACATCCTGTTCAGCACTTGGTGTTGTCAGAGTTTGGGATTTTGGTCATTCTAATAATTGTGTGTGGTATCTCGCTGTTTGGTCATATGAATCTTTAAAAACGAAGATAAATTACAGATAGCCGAAGGACCATAACTAATAAAAAAACTACAGGTATAAAAGAAATAAAAGGACTTATAAAAAATGAAACTGTGACCAGTGATTTTTTCCTTCTATGATCCAAACTTTGCACAATGAATTGTTAAGTTGAAACATATAAAATTGACAATGATCAACTATTTTGGCCTACAAAAATGGCAATTTCATATGGTTCAACTTTATAGTTTTATAATTAAGCTTTAAATATTTTAGGCATTCACAGCATTTGGCCTTAATCTACACTACCATGCACTCTTTGATATAAAGAAACATCACACACATGTGGGTAAGCAAGCCACCAGTCTAAATGTCAATCTTTAGAATTCTGTAATCCAAAAAAGTAGAGATCCTTCTAAGAGGATGTGAAACAGCTGACAGAACAAAACAGCCAATGAAGGTCAGCTCCACCATATTCAGAAGCCCAATTCTGAGAGCAGCAGGCAGGCTCTCCTCCCGCTGTGTGGAGATGGCCCTTCTGTAACATATTCAAAGGGCAGAAAGCTGTCACCAGGTCAGGAAAGCCAGGATGTAAAGTCAGACATTGGAGGGTTTTTATAAGAGCATGTGGTGGGGAGAAGTTCTGCCCTCCTGGATTTCCCCTCTCCCCCCGTTGTGACACCTCCCAAAGGTCTCCTCCAAAGTTCAACCAGGACCTATGTTTTCCAGGCCAGTGTCTTAGAGGATGTCTGCTTCCCTTTTCTGGCCTCAGGACAAGGCTAATTTTATTTAACAAAGTCCCATGATTCCTTGTGAGCAGAAAACGAATCTGAAGGAGAGAAAATGCAAACTGAGTATAGGTGGAACCATTTTAAAAATGTAAGTATTGTGCACCTGGCTGGTGTGGCTCAGCAGTTGAGCATCGACCTATGAACCAGGAAATCAGGGCACATGCCCAGGTTGTGGGCCGGATGCCCAGAAGGGGACGTGCAGGAGGCAGGTGATCAATGATTCTCTCTCATCATTGATGTTTCTATCTCTCCCTCTCCCTTCCTCTCTGAAATCAATAAAATATATTTAAATAGATAGATAGATAGATAGATAGATAGATATAGATATATGCATAGACAATGTATCAAACTCTGTAGTATTTCTGGGGGTGGAGTTAAGGAGTGGTTCATTTTCCAAGTGACATATTTGTATGTTGTTTAAATAGAATAAGTAGTACTTCTGTAGTCAGAAAAACAAGAAGGAAATTATAGTATTTTTAAAAAGAGAATAAGAAATTTGCTTTTACTTCTTTTAAAAACTTCCTACCACTCCTCACTCAGCTTCCTAGCCCCTACTTCATAGCTTCCACGTGGCAGTATTTCTTTATACAAAAAAGGAGGAAGAAAGAAATACCATGTACTGGGAGACCAGCACAGGCTGGGCACTGTGCTAGGTGCTTCACCACATCATGTGTCCTACTGTGCAGCTAACGAGGGTACTGCCCTCTCAGAACAGCTATGAGGGCCAGCTGCAGGTTGAAGCCAAAGTCTCTAGGAAAAGGTCCACAAAATGACAGAGTACTGGCCTTGTGGAACCATCTCTGGGGAGGGGCACCAGGAGCTGTGTGTCAGTCAGGTATCTCATTGATTCTTCAAATTAAACCCACGAGGTAGGTTAGAGACTGGCACCTCTATTTCAAGGATGGAAGAAAAGTAAGCTCATCATCGATCAGAATGCAGGCTTTATGAAGGCAGAGCTTTCTCTTACTCATTGCTGCACCCCCAGGACCCAGAATAGAGTGAGCTATGGGAGAGTTTCCGGAAGTATTATTGGTGGATATGGGAATGGATCCTCACAGGCTCTGAGAGGTGAAATGACTTGCACATGATTGCCCAGCCAGTGAACAAGTGGAGTCAACTTTTGGGCTCCAAACTGGTGGCCTCGCCATAGGTCTCTTACCTTGTGGCACATGGGAACAAGAGAATGTCTCAGAACCACACTCTGCCTCTGCCTCTGCCTCTCTCCCCCAGCACACCCCCTTCCCTGGAGCCCCTGGGAGAAGCTGAAGTTTGCCTAGCCTGAGCTGAGCATGGGCATCCAGACAGCATCCCAGTAGGAGCGTGTTCAAAGCAGGCCTTTCATGGATATGGTGGAGGAGGAGGACATGGGCTTGCCAGATGAGCTGGCCTCCACCCATGCCACCTGCTCTCCTCACTCCTAACCACTCACAGCCACTGACTCCTGACGTGAGCACTACAGCGAAGTCTATTTTTTTTAAAAAATATGATTGAACTTTTACGTAAAACAAGAGTTGTAAATGCTTATGAAGATGGATCTATTTTTAAAATAAACAAAGATTTAACTGAAGATGAGCTGGAATGAGGCATCCCTGAGTGGACACCTGAACTCAACATAACTACAAGTAAATTACTTAACCTCACTGAGCCTCAATGTCCTCATCTACGAAATGAAGATAACACGCAGTCTCACTGGAACAAATGAAGACTAAATTATTACATTTAAATGAGATAGCACATTTACTTAATGTCTTGAATATTCTTCCCGGCACACAGGAGTATTCAATAAATAAGTGCTATTGCTATTAAAGACAAAAATCAAAATCATTAAAATGGCTGCACAAGAAAGGACTTTAAAAATCCCACTTAACCCAATACCCTCATTACAGATGGGGAAACTGATGACCAAGGAAGTATCTATAATAATAAAAGTGTGATATGCAAATTGACCAAAGGCCAAACAGCGGAAGGACCATCCAGACAACCTTCCGGACCACCTTCCGGATGAAGCCAGGGCTGCGAGGGCCGGCCGAGGCAGCCAGGGCTACGAAAGCATACTCTTGCACAAATTTTGTGCATCAGGCCTCTAGTATTAAATAACTTCTGATTATCCACTTACCACAATGCCTTATAAATAGTGGGCACTCACTGAATATAGTGTATAAATAATACCCCATCTATAATAATAAAAGCATAATATGCTAATTAGGCCGGACAGCTGAACCACCTCCCGGACGTCATTCCGGACCACCTTCTGGACAAAGCCACGGCGGTGGGGGCCGAGTCAGAGACGGCAGCCATGGGGAGCGGGGGCCAAGGCAGAGGCAGTTAGGGGCGATCAAGCAGGCAGGTGAGCAGTTAGGGGTGATCAGGCAGGCAGGCTAGCAGTTGAGGACAATCAGGCAGGCAGGCGAGTGTTTAGGGGCGATCAAGCAGGCATGCAGAGGTGGTTAGGGGTGAACAGGCAGTCAGGCGAGCAGTTAGGGGCAATCAGGCAGGCAGGCGAGCAGTTAGGGGCAATCAGGCAGGCAGGCGAGTGGTTAGAGGCAATCAGGCAGGCAGGCAGGCAACTATTTAGGAGCCAGCGGTCCTGGATTGAGAGAGGGATGTCCGACTGCCAGTTTAGGCCCAATCCCACAGGGATTCCTGTGGAATCAGGCCTAAACCGGCTGTACAACATCCCGAGGGGTCCCAGATTGTGAGAGGGTGCGGGCCGGGCTGAGGGACCGCCCCTCCAGTGCACAAATTTCGTGCACCAGGCCTCTAGTATGACATAACATATTTGCTTAATTTGCTTAGAAATCGTTTAAAATAGCCCAGCTTAATGATATTACTCCCTATGGCTCTAGAATAAGTTAAAGACAATTTCTCAATGGGAGTCAACACCCATTGGGACCTGCACTGTCCAGTACAGTAGCCACTAGCCACCCGTGGTTATTTAAATTCAAGTTAACTAAAATTCACTAAAATTAAATGCTTAGTTCCTTGATCCCACTAGCCATACTAGTGCTGAAGAGCCACACATGGCTAATGGCTACCTATGGAGCATTTCCATCATCACCGAAAGTTCTAGTGGACAAAAGTGAAGACATCCTTAACCAAAGTCTAATTTCTGTTCTTAAACAATGGTTTTAGTTTTCTAAGTCCTTATTGTCTGCTAATAGCACTACCAGAACATAAGGAAGAACTCATTAGCTTTCCTTTTTTGCAAATCTGCATATTCTTATAAAAAAGTTCAAGCAATATATTATTGGGGGGGGGGGGTGTTGGAATCTAGAAGACAAGGGGACCAGAGAAGGTAAAAGCAAAAAGGGCTTTAATAAAATGTGTTCTAAGCAAACACTATTAACTTGTGCTGCTGCTCCCCCCTCTCCCCCCACAATCAGTAAACTGAACATTCTTCAAAACAGGTCAGAGGCCCATTCACCAAGCCTCACTTACACAGAAGGACCATAAAGACTCAGTAAGCAGCCTAGCCGGTTTGGCTCAGTGGGTAGAGCGTCGACCTGCGGACTCAGGTTCGATTCTGCTCAAGGGCACATGCCCAGGTTGCGGGCTCAATCCCCAGTGGGGAGCGTGCAGGAAGCAGCCAATCAATGGTTCTCTTTCATCATTGATGTTTCTATCTACCTCTCCCTCTTCCTTCCTCCCTGAAATTAATAAAAATGTATTAAAAAAACAAAACTCAGTAAGCACCTGTGGTTTTCCAAAGATATGACAGTTACACAAGCTAATTTCCTTTACAATTTATTTCTCATGCCAAAATACTCATGTGAACTTACCTAAGCCCAGAACAGTCACACACTCACTCCCTTTAATGGTCCAAAGAGCAAACAGTTCTGATAGAACTAGACCTAGAAAGTGAACCTCTTTGCCACCACACCCACTACCATCACCTTCTCTGAGGTTCCAGCAGGCTGGCACCCCCTCTAAGGAGCCAGGAGGGCCACTTGGTACTCTTAGCTCTTGGGATAACTAGGACACATGACCAAGTTAAAGATTTCATGAGTCTTCTCATCTGGCAGTGAGTTTAAATTACTGTTGTTCCCCTAAATTACTGTTGGTTACCCGACTCTGGCACGTGCTCTTCTCTCTTCCTGCCATGTCTATAACCACCCCTCATCCTCCTGACAAATGAGTCTTCTCATCTTGTCTCCAACAAAACACCTCCCTCTGGGATCCCAGCCTTGAACCCCCTCGGCCAGACACCTTTTTTAATGCACCTGCACACAAACCCTCCCACCAATTACCTCCCATTCCACAGGTTCTTCTGCCTGACTGTCCCCACCTGAACAGTCTCCTTGTAGATATGGAAAGTATCTTTATGCCTAGGCCCTAGCCCAGGGGTGGGCAAACTTTTTGACTCGAGGGCCACAATGGGTTCTTAAACTGGACCGGAGGGCCGGAACAAAAGCATGGATGGCATGTTTGTGTGAACTAATATAAATTCAAAGTAAAGGAGCGGAGGGGAGAGCAAGAGAACCCTCCACTCTTTCGGCTCCGCGGGCCGGAAAGAACAGCCGAACGGGCCGGATCCGGCCCGCAGGCCGTAGTTTGCCCACGGCTGCCCTAGCCCAATGGGAGCACATACCACTGTTACATTTTTTTTGGAAGAATGGGTGGATGGAAGGGCAGACAGATGTGGAGGGCTGTGGCAGTCAGAGGAGGTTTGGTGGAGTCAGGTCCTGGAAGGTAAGTGGGATAGACACCGGCAGAAAGGAGGAAGGCAAGAAGGGAGATGCTGAAAGCTGAGGTCCAGAGACAGAAACAAGCCAGACACTCGTGGCCCCAGATGAAAGTCTTTTATATCAATAGTTACATACATTTATTTCAATTTTTACTTGCTACTGATGACATTGATACTGATTTTCCATTTATGGTAATGACAAAGTTTCCCTCCTAATTTACTTTAGCCCTGGCCAGGTGGCTCAGTTGGTGGGAGCTCCGTCCTGTACACCAAAGGGTCATGGGTTCAGTTCCCTGTCAGGGCACATACCTAGGTTGTGAGTCTGACCCCTGGTTGGGGCAAATACAGTAGACACTTAATGTTCCTCTCACATTGATGTCTCTCTCTCTCTCTTAATCATTCCCTCCCTTCCTCTCTAAAATCAATCAAAACATACCCTCAGGTGAGGATTTAAATTAATTAACTAATTAATTAATTAACTTACTTTTAAAAATAGACAATGTAAAGAAAAGTTAATTAGCAAGGAGCTCTCTACCCTCGGCCAGAACAGGGAGCCACATTGAGGAAATGAAGCTTGCTGGGCAGGGAGGACAAGGTCAGATCAGAGGGCCCTGGAGATCAGCCACTGAGGCCACAGCTACTAAGACAACACTGTGAGAGCAAAGTAACTGGGAAAACTGTGTGGAGACAAAAGTTCCTGTCAGCCAGATAATCCCACTCCTGAGGATTTATCTTAAGAAAGTATCTGGCCAGTGTGGCTCGGTGATTAAGTGACCTATGAACCAGGAGGTCACAGTTTGAGACCCAGTCAGGGCTTGATCTTCAGTAGGGGGTGTGCAGGAGGCTGCCAATCAATGATTCTCATCATTGATGTTTCTCTCTCTCTCTCTCCCTCTCCTTCCTCTCTGAAATCAATAAAAATATATTTCTTTAAAAAGGCATCTTGAAAGAAGGGAAACATATGCACACATCTATGTGTGTGTGCACAGACAGACAGATAGACAGAGATAGACAGATGCAGATATCCACTGCAACTAACAGAGAGTAAAGGGCTTACAAACTGTTTGCTTGTTTAATCCTCACCACAACCCCATGAGGTAGGTATTCTAACATGAACATTTTACCCAGCTATGAGGACTCTACTTTATTCAACCTTTTCCACATTGCTACATAGTCTTCATATTTCACATTTTAAGGGCTGCAATACATCCCGGTGTATTGATGTAAGATCATTTTTTAACCTACTAGTGAACATCCACTTTTTCAGTGGATATCTGCTACTGTGATTCATGTCTCCTATGTACATTATAACAAAAGAGAAGCTACAGATTAAAGGGGCCTGGGTTTGAATCCAGACCTGTCCCTCCTCAGAGCACTAGCTTTCTGGATTGGTCAACCCAATTGCCAGAAAGCTCTTTCACAGCATCATATTGGAAAGTGCGGTCTTTTCATGCATCTGGAGAAGCACGTTCAAATGTGTTTTCAAATGGGCCTAAGTTTATGTGGCAGATGAAACAGTGGCCTACCTCGGAGAGTAGAGTCCAGATTCTAAAGTGTTAGGCACAGGACCCTCGCCCCAGCTGCCTAGTGATTGATTTACTGTGGGATCTGAACAAGCCGCAGGCCCTGCCTGAGCAGTAAAAATTCCACAGCAAAATAGAGGTCAAAGGCATAAGGTTTAAAGTCAGAGCAGCTGGCTCTGCAACTTATTAGCAATTTACATACGTTTCTAAATTTATATAATTTATAATTTATGTAATGTCACAGGATCCTAAATTCATAAGATCCCATGCTAGGAGAATTCTGGGAACTAAACTGCTAAAAATACAGTAGTCACCCCTTATCCACAGTTTTACTTCCCGTGGTTTCAGTTACCTGCAGTCAACTGTGATCCAAAAATATTGAGTGAGCTCTCGGGCCGACATCTTGGCGAGGCAGCAGCGCATCCCTGCTCTCCGAGTCCCCCGATGCCACCCAAGGCCGACAAGAAGAAGAAAGATGCTGGAAAGTCGGCCAAGAAAGACAAAGACCCCGTGAACAAGTCGGGGGGCAAGGCCAAAAAGAAGAAGTGGTCCGAAGGCAAAGTTTGGGACAAGCTCAATAACCTGGTCTTGTTTGACAAAGCCACGTATGACAAGCTCTGTAAGGAAGTTCCCAACTACAAGCCTATAACCCCAGCTGTGGTCTCCGAGAGGCTGAAGATTCGCAGCTCCTTGGCCAGGGCAGCCCTTTAGGGGCTCCTTGGCCAGGGCAGCCCTTCAGGAGTTCCTTAGTAAAGGACTTATTAAACTAGTCTCAAAGCACAGAGCTCAAGTGATTTACACCAGAAACACCAAAGGTGGGGATGCCCCAGCTGCTGGAGAAGATGCATGAACAATAGATCTCACCAGCTGTACATTTTGAAAAATAAACCTTTATTAAATCAGTAATATATATATATTTTTTTTTGAGTGAAAAATTCCAGAAATAAACAATTCATAAGTTTTAAATGGCATGCTGTTCTGAGTAGTGTGATGAAATCTTCAATATCTGCTCCATCTGCCTGCATGTGAATCATCCCTTTATCCACTATTTCCTGTATATGCTACCCGCCCATTAGTCACTTAGTAGCCACCTTGGTGATCAGATCAACTATCAAGGTATCACAGTGCTTATGTTCAGGTCACCCTTATTTTACTTAATAATGACCCCCAAAGCAGAAGAGTAGTAATGATAGCAATTCGGATAGAAGCTATAAGAGTTTCCTAAAAGTGAAAAGGTATGTATAGGGTGGGGCAAAGTAGGTTTACAGTTGTTCATATGGAAAATAATATTTAATAAATAATACAAGAATAAATTAATAAATAATACAAGAATAAACTGTTTAGCATACTCACAACTGTAAACCTACTTTTACCCCACCCTGTATGTATAGAAAAAGACATAGCATATATAGGGTTCAGTACCATCCCAGTTTCATACATCCACTGGAAGTCTTTTATATATATATTTTTAATTGATTTCAGAAAGGAAGGGAGAGGGAGAGAGATAGAAACATCAATGATGAGAATCATTGATTGGCTACCTCCTGCACGCCTCCCACTGGGGATTGAGTCCACAACCTGGGCATATGCCCTGGACCGGAATCAAACCCGGGACCCTTTAGTCCACAGACTAATGCTCTATCCACAGAGCCAAACCAGCTAAGGTCCACTGGAAGTCTTGGAACAAATCCCCTGCGGATAGTGGGGACTGCTATAGGATAATGCATGTGAAGTGCCAACTGAAGTATGTAGTAAGGGATGCTACTGCCTTCCTTTCCTTATCATCTCTGGGGGCCTACTGAATGCTTCAGGTGGTTTGGAATCTGGTTGTGCTTGTTCCAACACAACACAGACCATCACCAGAGGCTTGGAAATAATGTTTTCTTTCCTTAGAGAATATGGCATGTAATGGACTTCAACTCACAGAATTTTATTTGTTAATACAATGCCTCCAGGGGTGCTGGAGTAACAGTCAAGCCTCACAAGGCACTCGGAGTGCATCCCAGAAAGGTCCAACACTATTTATGTGTCCATGTTCTGCCAGTTAGTCATATGATGGGAGGGCCCTTCCTTAGGGACCATGGCAACCAGTTCTTGTCTGTTATCTCAGGAAATGCTTCCTCAACAATCAATATGTACCAAACAAATACCATGGTTATCAAAATAAAAGCATGATCCTGGGGGAAATTCCCACAATGCTTCAGTGTGCTCTCCATCTGGAATTCAGCAAGCCCAGAAACCATAGTCCATCGACATGGGGAGAAAAATAAACACACCTAATCCAGCCAGTTTTATCGTAGGCAAAGGACAAGAGAATTCTAGCTACCAGATAAATGCCTCTGGAGGGAGTTATTTAAAAGAAGGAATGAAGAAATCAAAGTGATTAAGGAAATGTGAAGACTGGACCCATTTCCCAGGAATCTCAACTATTGCCAAATATGATGAAAGGTAATACAGGCTGCCATGAACTTAGGACGTGGAGATCCTGCCCATCTTGTGAGCAGGTGTTGACATCCACAGCCTAGCGCTCTGAGATAAAAAACCTCTGTGTGTGTGGCTGCACCTCTTGGGATTGGACTAATTAGTTTTCTGTTGGCTATCTATGTAAGCAGCTAACTACGGCCTCTCTGCTTAGTTCTGGCCCTCGCTGCAAGTAAGACACAGCCAGGGCATGGAGTAAGTTGGCCCCAAGTTCAAATGCTAGCATGGTCACTGACAGCTATTAACTCCATACTTTATTCATCATTTCAGAGTCCACCTGGATGTACACAGAGAAGAGGAGGGAGGGCAGAGAAGGGGGGAAAAAAACCCTACAGTACTCAAGGCCTCAAAAGTGATTTCAAACCCTGAGCATAGTTAGAAGTTACTACGTGGGAAATGAGGCTCCCTTTTAAATGAGAAGCTGCAAGTTCATTCTTGCATTTTAACATGCGCTCCAAATCATCAAAGCAAAACTAGGGACAGCCACTTAACAAATAATCTGCTTTGAGCTGCAAAAGTTTAAAAAATGCTACAGAACATTTGTTGAACCATCAACATAAAGCACTTTCCTCTGTACATAAAAACGACATCCATGGGCCAAATTCCAGAGTGTATTAAGGACTACATTTTGGAATCAGAAGGACCAAATTAAAGGTCTCCTCTGCCCCTACTAGTTGTGTGACCTTTTACAAGATACCTCTGAACCTCTTAGGCCTCCATTTCTACATCTGCAAATGGGGGCATGATCAGGGCTATGGTAAAGATTCATGGGATGGTGTCTCTAGTGTTCATCACACAGGGGCTGAAGCAGTGCAAGCATGATAAATCCTCTAAGCAATTGTGCCCAAGAACAACCACCCTAGAAGCCAGCAGGTCAGAGCCTCTCCTTAGAGCCGCAGTCGCCAACCGGTGGTCCATGAGGTCCTTAAGAGTGATCATTATACCTACATCTTATATTTATGGTAGTCCTTACTACAAGGATTTTTTTATATTCAATCCAATTTTCTTCCCAGTGGAATGGTACTCATTTGCATGACAAATGATGAAATTCCTACAGATAATAATGAGCATGTATGAAGCGCCCACATATGAGGCTTGAGTTACAGCACTTCGTTTACATTATTCTTATTTAATCCTGTCAACTACCTTGTGAAGGGAATATTATGTCCACTTTACTGATTAGGAAGTAGAGGCTCAGAGAGATGATGTACCTACGTTTACATTATTCTTATTTAATCCTGTCAACTACCTTGTGAAGGGAATGTTATGTCCACTTTACTGATTAGGAAGTAGAGGCTCAGAGAGATCATGTACCTACGTTTACATTATTCTTATTTAATCCTGTCAACTACCTTGTGAAGGGAATATTATGTCCACTTTACTGATTAGGAAGTAGAGGCTCAGAGAGATGATGTACCTACGTTTACATTATTCTTATTTAATCCTGTCAACTACCTTGTGAAGGGAATGTTATGTCCACTTTACTGATTAGGAAGTAGAGGCTCAGAGAGATCATGTACCTAGTTCAAGCTCACACAGTACCAAAGCAGCCACACAGTGGGATTCAGATCCAGTGGGATTCAGATCCAGCAGTCTCCTTCCACGGTCCTATACCAGGCCGCCTTCCAACAATTGGTTTTGTTTGTTTTTTTACCATTTCCTTTATCTTGCCTCCTTCAATACCCAAACATTCTACATGCCTTAAAATCAAACACACGCCCTTAAAATAAAACATTAAACCCCTGAGGCAGCAGAATCTTACAGGTCTTTGGTGGGTCACAAAGAGTACAATACCTCTGACAACTTGCCTGCCACCTTCCAAAAAAAGGAGAAAATTGATCAAAAAATAAGCACAGGACCTGGGGCACGGGGGTTGAGATGAGGGTCACTGATTAGCACCAGGTCCTGCTCCTCTCAAAGGCCCTGGGTACAAAATGTAACTGGCACTCCAGGGTTGGCCACTCACACCAGGAGAAAGAAAAAAAAAATTAAGCCATTTTCCAGAAGAGTGACTTTTATTATAACCTGGCAGTGCCATTTGAAAACAACTTGTTCACAGAGAGGCAGGTGTATGCTCTGCAAGGCCCATAACCAACAAGGCTTTCCACTGAGCTGTGGGAAAAGCAATGCCTCCAATTCAAAACAGAGCATCAACACGAGGTCCAAACTCTCTCCAACCATTTCCACACATGCAGTCTCTCTTGGCTCTCACACATGCTAAGAGTCCAGGTCAGTAATAATCACACAGTGTTATTACTGATGTAAATAATAATGGTTACTAAAAATAATAATAAATTTAAAAAAAATTTAAAGCCCAGTTGGCATGGCTCAGTGATTGAGCATCGACTTATAAACCAGGAGGTCACGGTTCAATTCCCAGTCAGGGCACAACGCCCAAGTTGCAGGCTCGATCTCCAGTGTGGAGTGTGCAGGAGGCAGCCAATGAATGATTCTCTCTCATCACTGATGTTTCTATCACTCTCTCTCTCTCTCCCCCTTCATCTCTGAAATCAATAAAAATATATTTTAAATAATAATAATAGTTACTGTTACCATGTGTCTGGATTTATATGTATTAACTCATTTAATCCTCATAAAATCCATCTGAAATAGACACTTTTATTCTCACCACTTCACTGTGAGACAAGGAAACTGAGGCAGAGAGTGAAGAAAGCTGCCCAAGTCTACGGGCTTGGACCTGAACCCAGGCAGTCTGGCTCCAGAACCTGCCCTTCACTGCCCCTGAACTCTAGAATCAAAACTGCCTCGGATCTTTCAAAAGCTCCCAGGATGGCTAGTTTGTGTGACTTTGGGCCAAGTGCCCAGTGTCTACCATGTACAGAGTCATCAATGAATGCCAGTGCAATTAAGATCCCTGTTCCCCCTCCCCCCAAGCCCTTGATCCCGCCACTGCCAGCACCTCCAGACAGTCTCAATGCCAGCAGTGGCTGAACGCATGAAGAATGTGCTGACCTCATCTGGGAGGCAGACCCGCTCAGCTCCCTCAGTGCTTGTCCTTCCTACCTGAAGTGACACTGACTGACGAGGAGCCCAAACTGACTTCATGAGAAGCCAAGGGCTCAAGTCCAAAGGGAGATCTGGACACTGCTAGAAAGTCTCACACCAGACTCAGCCCGCCCTAGTGTTTAGTCTGTTTTAGGCTGAACTACATGAACTGCTGATATTCAACCATTTCTGACATAGAAAACAGCCATTTCATGGGGTTCAACCTAATGGAGGAGGAGCCCTTACATTTATTAAGGGCTTATTAGACATACATCCATTCATTCAACAACCAACAGTGGTAGAGAAGGGGCTGTCACAATGACGAGGATGTGACAAAGAATAACTGCTGTCCAGAAAGCAAAGGTGCATCCTACAGATGGCAGCCTAAGGCTTATCTAACACTTGAAGATTTAACAGGTTTCTTTCTAAAAAGAGACCACAGTTCAGAAAGTTCCAGCTGCTTTCATTTAACAATTCAAACTAAAAAAATCCCACAAACTTTAACTTCTAACTTAAACCCAGACTTCCGCCGTGTGGTCAGACAGACCTATAGGTGAGCCTCTCTCAATCGCAGTTTCCTCATCCATAAAATAAGCGTCCTGGGGAGTCCATGTATACAACAGGCAAGACAGCGGAACTGAATGAGCTTTTGAGTGGGATAGACCTGGATCCACTAACTAACTGCCACTAACTAGCTGGGGGCCCTAGGCAAGTCACTGAACCTTTCTGAGCCACAGTTTCCTGAACTTCACAATGAGGAGACAGCTTCACAGGGGTGGAGCTGAGAGAGTTAGAGATAGTGACTGTGAGTATCCAGCAGAGACACTGGCAGAAGGAAGGTGCTATTGCTGTGACTAATAGAGCATCCAGGAGGGACTACTTAATAACGTGAGGGATGAAGACTGCTACCTCAGGCCACCTCCAATTTCTGGTCCATGTGAGTGTTCTACTTAATACAAGTCAGAGACCACCGGGGGTCCACACCCACTGTGGCTGAAAGAGATTTCAAGATGGGAGCCGTCTGGAGGAGAATACACAAGGAAGGACAGCACTTAGAAATTCTCAAAGCACCTAAGTGGCCAAGCCTGGCCACTGCTGTGTCAGGGTCTATGTTCCTCGATGATGGGTCTGCATCCAGCTCCAAGGACCCACACTGACTGGAAGTTGCCAGTAAGCTATACTCAGCACAGAAGCAAAGACTGTTTAAAAAAAAACAAAAAAACAAGCGAGATATGAGACAGGGAACATTCAAGAGTAGCTCCTTCAGTAACCACAGTGGCCTGAAATCAGACTTCACTCGGAGTGTATCGCAGATAAAAGCTCCTCCTTTCAGTTTCTCAGCACAAAATTGTATCCTGGAAGCCTGTCCAAGCGAAGCCAGATACATCCCATATGGGCCAAAGCCTCATAATGGAGAAGCCTTGAGTAGCAACATCAGAGGTGAGTAATCCACACTTGCTCCCGTCTACCAATCCTGACTACGAATGAGAAGGGAAAAGGGCATTGGGCATCTCCAGGAAATGCTCAATTCCAACAGGAGACTGCTCGCTATTCACATATCCCAGAAGAAAGGTAAGTGCAAAAGCCATCTTTTCATGAACTTAATAGTTTTAATTAAAGATATTTCACTTGGTAAATGTAATGAGTCCTCTGCCTAAATCTTTTTATGAAAACCTCTGAGGCAGTTAAGTCCAAATAATGTTAAATAATATAATGGTTTCAGATCAGATCCAAACTCAGAAGGTCATGCTGAGTTGAGTGCTAAAAGAGGAAGCTTCACAGAGTAGTAAAAGCAGTGGTTGGAGAAGTTCAGGGTCTGAGCCAGTGGTAACAACTGCTCATCTGCAGACAAGTCATCTGCAATAAGAACTTTTCAGCCAGAAAACACTGGGCTGGAAGCCCTTAAGATTGCCATCCTTGGGCAAGGACTCTACCTCTTTCGGGGTCTCAGCAGAACACGGGGCTATCACTTGCCTTCCAGGTTGGCTGGGAGGTTCAATGAAACACCACCTATCAGCCATCTGTATTGATAAAATAATCATATAACAACCAACACTCCTGCTGTAATTACAAAGTTCCAGGCAGAGTCTACACTTTCTGCACATAAACTCACCTAATCCTCACAATAACCCCTATAGGACAAGTGGATGGAACCACTTGGAAGAAATATGACTACTGGTCAGGGCATTTATCACTGGAAAGTTGTAGATGAAGGCTCCTCTCCACACATTTCCAGAGATATCGGGACAGGAGGGGCAGGGAAAGGGAAAGGCGAGCAGGCCCCCACGCCCTCTGAGGCAGTGTTGGAATTTCACCACCCTGGTTCTGCACTCATGCCCAAGTCAGTCACAATCTCAGATTTACCTGCTCCATCTGCCTCCTCCATTTAACATTAAGACTCACATTCTAACAGGTCTATCTACTGCTCCGAGAGCGTCCATGAATGGGTGACCTAACGGAAAAAACACCAGAGACAGAGATGCCTGGTGTCCAGAGCACAAGCGACTCACTACCCAGGAAGGACTCGTTTCCTTGCCTGTGGACTGAGGGTGACGTGAGAACCTGCTTCAAAGGGTTGCTTTGGGTATTAAAAAGTGGTCTGTCACTGTTATAGCCACCATGTAGCACCTCCACTCTGCAGCTCTGGTCTCTGTCCCCCTCAGCAGATTGGGCGGCTTCGACATCTGTTTGCCCAGAGTCTAATGCCGTGCAAATTTTTTTAAATATATTTTTATTGATTTCAGAGAGGATGCTAGAGGGAGAGAGAGAAACATCAATGATGAGAATCAGTGATCAGCTGCCTCTAGCACACCCCCCACCGGGGATCATGCCCGCAACCTGGGCATATGCCCTGACCAGGAATCAAACCATGACCTTCTGATTCATAGCTCAATGCTCATGCCGTGCAAAATGAGCAGAAATCTGATGCCACAACAGATAGAGAATGACTGGGCAGATGGATCACTGGGCTATCCAGACTGAAATCCCCAGTCAGTTGTTAACAGGATATCAGGCTTTGCAGACACCACTATCTTAGGATTTAAACCGACCAGAAATAGTTGCTGGTCAATGATAAACCATCTTATCAGAATGCCTTCATGGGCTCTCTGGGGACAGAAGTGTCACCCTCAGCCCCAGAGGTGGTAAATCACAACGTCTCATTCTGCCATCCTATCTTTCTCAACCATTCCTTCCTTACCATATCCAGTCGCACAGTGGCCAGGACCTTTGTAGCCACACAGCTGATGCTTGCAAATGCCTCTTTGACTTCCCGGATCCTTCCTGCAAACCCCAGCCAGATGACTCTTCCTAAAATACCGCCTCTCTGCCAGCCTCCTCAAATTTCTACCTGCCCTGTCAAAAATGTAACTGGCTCCACACTGTCTCAGATCAAATGCAAACTCCTTAGCCTAGCAACTCAGGCGCTCCACAACTCAGTCCCCAGACTGAGGTCCCTAAACTCGCTCTGTCTCCTCCATGGCTGGTCCCCAAACTCACAAGGCAGACCCAGACCCCTGACCTTGCTTTTGGTTCCAGACCTCTACCTAGAATGGCCTCTCCCTGACTGCACCCAACCCCATCCTCTCTGCCTGGGCAAGGTTTCCCCGGGCTTCCCGAGTGTGGGCTGGAGTAGTCTACAGCAGCGGCTGCCAACAGGTGGTCCGCAGACCACTGGTGGTCCATGAGGTCCGAAAGGTTGGCGACCTCTGGTCTACAGGGCTTCCTGGAGGAGGTGGAATGCAAGTCAAGCCTGCAGAGATGGCAGGCGTGGCCCTTGTTCCGTCTTTCCTATTACCACTTCCTTCCTGCTGCACTTAACTTTCTCGATGCATCTTGCCTCCCCTTTTGGATTAGAGGACAGAGATTATGGCTTCTATTTGTGTCCCTTACTCTATGGAAAGCAGAATAAGGCAAACAGTAATCACAGCTACCACTTACTGTGGTACCAGATTAAGCACATTACACATTTCATTTCTTTCGCCTGGCATCCCTATAAAATGTTACCCTCAAGAAACTGAGGCCCTGGCCGGGTAGCTCTGTTGGTTAGAGCATCTTCCCTTCCTGATACACCAAGATTGTGGGTTCATCCCCGGTCAAGGCACATACAAGAAACAACCAATGAATGCATAAATTAGTGGAACAACAAATCGATAGTTATCTCTCTCAAATAAAATTTAAAAATCAATAATAAAAAAATTTGAAAAAGAAGAAACTGAGGCCAAGGGAGATTAGGTCACATACTGAGTGGCAGAGACAGGACTCCAACCCTAATCTGCCAGGCCCACGTTCTGAGGAGCAGGCAACAAACAAAACACAGCCACCTCTCTGCTCACACCACTCATTCACTCAGTGCTCGTGAAGCGCTTACCAAGCACCAGGCGACCAGTGCAAGGTGTGGGGCAGTTAATGAGAACCAAACAGACAAGGTCCCTGCTCTCACAGAGCTCACATATGCTGTCCCCAGTCCGGACCCTCTTCTTCCAAGCCTGGGGGCTCCACCAGGCACAGGATCAGACCTGACACCTAGCACCAGGCTGGGGCAACAGGTGGTGTCCAGGGCACAAGGAGCCTTGACTTCTGTGGTGAAGTAGAGCCTCGGGCTCCATTAGGGATAGTTTTCCTTCAAGGCATGGCCCAAAGCCAAGCAAACTTGAAATAAGCCTTCAGTAGGCAGTAAGGAGTGGAGGAAAGGGAACTAGCTCCGGAGTCAGAAAACCCAGTTCCTCCACTTAGTAGCTATTAGAGGGACTAACCACATACCCCTTTGAACCGCATCTGTAAAATGGTGATGAGAATAATAGTTAATACTTACATAATTATGTGCCAGATGTTGTTTGAAGTACTTGACATGCATTATTATCTCATTTAATCCTCACAAAAGCCTTATTAGGAGGTACTGTTATTATCCCAAGGCAGTCAGTCTGGCTCCTAAGTCCTAACTTCTTAAATTATGCTGCCTCCCTCCTAAGGCTGAACCCTCCTGGCCAGGCTGTTGCAGGAGGATGCACTAGGCCCGTGGTCGGCAAACTGTGGCTCTCGAGCCACATGCAGCTCTTTGGCCCCTTCAGTGTGGCTCTTCCACAAAATACCATGGCCTGGGTGAGTCTATTTTGAAGAAGTGGCGTTAGAAGAAATTTAAGTTTAAAAAATGTGGCTCTCAAAAGAAATTTCAATCGTTGTACTGTTGATATTTGGATCTGTTGACTAATGAGTTTGCCAACCACTGCACTAGGCTAAAGCTCCTAGTGCAGTGCATGGCACATACCTGGTGTTATATAAACGTCATGTCTACCTCCTTACACCGAAACATTAACCGGTAAAGGCCAGGTTTGGAAATGGCATTGCTCTAGCTGGTCCTAATACAGGTGATCTTGCCATTGCATCCTTTGGGCTTCTGTACCCTCCTTTCCTTGGGATCTGCTGCAAGGAGAAATGGGACAAAATCCTGTACCCCTACAGCCCGGTGCTCACTGTTTCTGAGAAACAGAGTGAGCGTCCACACAGGTGTCAGGTGGAACCAGATCTGCATCCCAGGCCTGCCATTCACACTGGTCACTCAACTTCTCACTCAAGCTTCAGGTACCTTGTAAGTAAAACGAAGGAAAAGGTATAACCTAGTCACGTTTCTGGGTCACAATAGACCCTCCATCAATGGTAGCTACCCAGGTTAAAAGGGTAGGACTTCGTGGATGGGAGGGCTTCTGTTCTGCAGAGGAACAGACGAAGTACACTGCAATTCACTTCCACAGTGATGGCAGAGACGAGGGCAGGTACCGCTCCAAAAGATCTGGGAGTGAAGCCTGGCGCAAGCCCCAACTTTCTCTTAAGTCTCCTGCCATATCTCACACAGATGTGCTTATAATTACATTAACAAGGCTCTTCCTCCTTAGACTTTAGGCATATTAAATGTGCCCCTCCTCCACCCATAATAATGTAAGCTGTGAGGGCACAGACCCTTGCCTGTCTTGCTCATCACTGTGTCCTCAGCACATAAAGCAGGACAGAGAAGGCAGTTAACAAATATACGGTGAATTAATGTTATCCTGTAGCTTCAGGTAGCCCCCAACACACTTCTGCATTTGCCTAACTTGTATTTGCCTAACAGCAAACATTTCCCCAACTGGGAAACAGGAGTCTCAATGGTCGATGCACCTCCCCAGCCATTTCTCTGTGCTGTCAGTCATCTGTCCTCTTCCCTTCCCCACAGAACGTAAGAGAAATACAGGACTTCCAGGTTATAAACAAGAATATCTGCTTTCGGATGTATGATTTATCATCTCCTTAATCTCAAACTATCAATCGTTGGCTACTTTTTCAAGCATTCCACCAAACAGAGGCCAATTGGATTTAAATGAACAGGGCTGTATATATCCATGAGGGATGTATCTACCCACACCAGGAGACCAGCCAAGACACATTAGTGTTAACTATACTGTTTCACTTTGTAATAATATGACAGGAATCACCTATCAGCTTCTGTCAGGCAAAACCATCTGTTAGTCAGAGAGCCAACTCATAAGGGGGCCTCACCTGCCCCTTCCCTGGGACAGCCCCACCACCAGCACCAGAATCATAACTCCAAGTTAGAATAGCAATCCCTAAGTTAGAAGCTAGAGCTGTGTGAGGAAAAATGCTTTAAACTATAAGGCACTTACAAACAGTGGTGAGACTATTATTACCTGCTAAGGGAAGGCATATAAATTCCATTTGCCTATGCATTCTTAACTGATGCCAACAAAAATCATGGAATTTACTCCAAAGTCCAATGCATTTCAGATTCCCAAACTGCTAGTTTCCTCCATGGATAACCAAGATCTAGCTATTTGCTCTATCTTCAATAAAAACCACAGTGTTCTTAATTCATTTACCTATGCTGCAACCCATACCACCACTTCTGTCCTACCCCAACTGTCTACACAATTTATGTCATAGTATTCCGGTAGAGGATAAATTTGACAATAAGCATTCAGAAACTACTTATCAACCGAGGGCTGTACTAAGAACAAGTCATTGAGAGAATGAGTATGAACTCCAAGAGACTAAGTTCATGGACATAGACACACCCCAAAAAAAGAGCACTCCAAGCCACTTCCTTCAATGCCAGGGAAAGAGCCATGACAACACACACAAAAATCCCTACCCTCAAAGAGCTCCTGTTCTGGCCCCAGTTAACTATGCCTGCATCACCATACTACTATTTCACTATTAAACGAGGTCCCCTATGCAAAGGACCCAGCACACAATCCACAGTCAATAAATGTTCCTGTGCTTCCCTCAATAGCTGTTGGTAGAGGACGGTAAATGCTGCATCTCTGAGCACCCCATTATTATGTTTTCTAAACAGTATTCTTTATATCTTCCCACACCTAAGCAGCCTGGGATAACGGGAAGGATAAAGTTAGAGCCTGCCAGGTTTAGAGTACTTCCACTGACTGAGCAACACCTTGATTAAGTTATCCAACCCTCTGAGTCTCAGCAGAATTCTTTTTCTGTAAAATGGAAACAGCAATTCCTCAAAGGGCTCTATATGGATTAAATAAACTGATATATGTGAAGCTCATAGCCCCCCAAGATATGGGAGCCCTTTTCCTCCACCCCTCCCAGAGTCCTTGCAGACTGTCCAAGTAAGACCAAACATGGACCTCTTGAGAAGCCTCCTGGGTCATTTAAGGGCATTTTCCCATCACATTTGGAGAATCTGGCACCCAGAGCTAAGGCAAGATGCCCCTCCCAGCTTTGAGTAGCCCCACCTGGCAACCCCACCCATTCTCCCCTACTTTTGTCCTAAGAACAAATTTACAAAACCTCACTCCACTTTTAAAGTCCTCACCCAACTCTGTTAAGAAGTGTCTTTCTCCACACAGGCCAAGGGCTGGGCCACCACCCCCTGCAGCCAGTTCTCCGCCAATGAAGAGAAGTCCAACAGCACAGAAAATGGCATCAGCCACATTTTTAATTAATATACAGGCAGGCATCAAGAAAAAACTTGGGACAGTCTGAATTAGTCATCCTAGTTTAACAGCAACATCCCTTAATTAAACAAGGAACCAATATCCTCAAAACCCTTTGGAGCCCAAAGTCCACATGCAAATATCTGCCCAGCCTGGGTGGGAGGCGCAGGTGGACAGCCAGAGCTCTGTCAGTGCACTCTCCAAAAGCTCCTTGGCCATGTGAGGCAGAAGCCCTCTGGCCCTTCCAACTGAGGTGCTGGGCCCGCTCTGCACAAGGTTGCAAAGTGGACAGGAGAGCAGGTGCACATGTGCGAGCCTGTGTGAAACCTCGGGCCGCCCAGAGAGCACCTGCCTTCATTACCAAAACAAACACCACGAGTGGAGCTAGCTTCTCCCTCCGAGACTAGCTCACCTGATCCAAGACACCTCCATAATCAGCAGTTCCAACCCTTACGAGCTGACAGTTCAGGGGGAAAGGGAGGCTGCGCCTGCTGGGGTGCATCGTGTCCAGGCCATATGTTGCCCTCGGGGCCGGCCGGCTCCCCCAAGGGCTGCGGCCTCACAAGGGTGATTGTGCGTTCATCCCTGTCCCGTCGGCTCCCCCACCCTCATCCCTCCGCTCACTCAGGCCCGACCGCCGGCAGGACGCTCTGCAAGCACCGCACCCGCGCACCCGCGGAAGGGCCCGCGCTGCCTTCCGGGGACAGATGCCCGCCCTTCCTTCGCTCCCTCCCAGATGGCTTCCCCAGAAGGGGCAACCCTCAAACCTGAGTAAGCACAACCCTGGGACCACCCCACTCCCCACTCCCCACTCCGGGATGGAGAGCTCGCCTCGCTTCCCAGAGATGGCAAAGAAGGGGAAGGGAGGGGACCACCTGGGACGGGGGCAGGGCCCTGGAGGGAGGGTAAAGCCTGGGACAGAAGGGGGCTGGCGCGGGCTACTCTTAAGACTGGTGAGAAGTCCTGGGAAGGGGATCATGGGGGGTGGGGTGGGGTGACGTCCAAGCGGAGGCATGGGCGGAGGAGGAGGAGGTCCAGACTAATAACCAAAGAGAGAAGAGAAGATTCAGGCTGAAGCCATGGAGGAGAAGAAACAAGTATAGGCTGAGACCACTGGAGGAGTTGACGGGGTCCGGACTGAGGCCATAGAGGATGGCGACAGAGGCCTGGCCTGGGCCATGGGAGGGCGAGACGACGGCCTAGCCTAGACTATAGGGAAGAGGAATGGAGACCTAGCCCAGGCCATGGAGAGGAGAAGGGAATAGCACGCCTGGGTCACCGGAGGGGGTGCCTGGCCCAGGGTCCAGGAGGGTCCAGTGTGAGCTATGGAGGAGACTAGCCTGGACCCCGAGGTGGAGAGTGGGACGCCAAGGGCGGGGACTGGGAGGGGTGGCAGGGTCGCTGCCCACCCGAGCCGCCCGGGCTGGCGGCCCCTCCGGAGCCGGCAAGGATGGTGTCTACCTGAGGTCCGGGACCCCGCCCCTCCCCCACCCGGGAGAACCCACCCTTCATGGACCGGGTTCGGCGCGGGGAAGGGGACGTGAGCTCCGGCGGGGGCCCGGGGGCTGGGGGAGGCTGACATCGGGCTTTTACCATGGTGGCGGCGGCGGCGGCGGTCCCGGTCCCGGCGTCTGTGGCTCTCCCCCCAGCAGCAGGGCCCGGCGCTTCCACTTCCCCGGGTGCCCAGGAGTGAACATCCGGGTCAGCGCCCCCCTCCCCCCCGCGCCGGGCCGCCGCCACCTTCCTTCCCCGCCCCGGCCGGGCCCGGGCCCGCCCCCACGCAGCCGGTTCTCGGCCAATGAGCGCGCAGGGCCGCGGCGATCGCCAAGTATGGAGCGCGGCGCGGGGGGGCGGAGCGCCGATCAGGGAAGTGAGGGGCGGGGCCTGCAGGCGGGGCCGGGCGCGGCGGCCGGCGGGATGGGCGGGCCGAGCTCCGTGCCCCGCGTGGCGGCCGGGTCCGCGCTGGAGCTGACACCGGGAGAGGACTTACGCCCGCACCCAGATCCGACCATCCGCTCTGGGGCTGCAGAAGCGGGTGGCCTCGGAGGACCCGTGCCCGCGGACCTCCCCGAGCGCGGATGCGGAAGGCACTGGGGCTGGGAGGGGTCAGTCCCTCCCCACCCCACCCGGGACACGCGCTCACTCCCCCGGCGGACCCGGAACTGGTGTTATCTGCGGGCCCGGCCCAGCCCAGAGAGAATGTAGTGAGTGAACCTGAAATGGAAAACCAGTGCTGCTACGTGTGGGACCTGGAGCAAGTCGCTGCACCTGAGCCCAATCTATTAAAAAAAGAGCCTTGGGCCATGGCCAGTTTGTTTCAATGGTTAGAACGTTGGACCAAAGGGTCAGGGGTTCGATACTCGGTCAAGGGCATGTATCTCGGTTGCAGGTTCCCCAGCCCCAGCAGAGGCACGTGGGGGAGGCAACCAATCTGTGTCTCTCTCTGGTCCATGTTTCTCTCTCTCTGTCTCTGCCTCCTCCCTCCCTTCCACCCTCTAGAAATCAATGGAAAAAATATCCTCAGGTGAGAATTTAAAATCCATATGTATAAAAGACTAAGTGTCCATCTCTCCGACCATTCGCTATGATGTGCACTGACCACCAGGGGACAGACATTCAATGCAGGAGCTGCCCACTGGTGGTCAGTGTGCTCCCACAGGGGGAGTACTTGCAGCCAGAAGCCCGGCCCTCTCCCGCCTCCACAGCAACGCTAAGGAGCAGTGAGCAGGCAGGCAATAAGGGCTAGGGCTTCTGGACTGCAAAAGGGATGTCCACCTCAAGAGGATCCCAGACCGCCAGGGTGCAGGCCGGGCTGTAGGGGACCACCCCCCCTCCAGTGCACAAATTTTGTGCACTGGGCCTCTAGTAATAATAAAAAGAAAGAGCCTTGAGCACTTACTATATACCAGGCCTTGTTTGAGGCACCAAAAGATAAAAGGTGAACAAGACATAAAAATGCCCTTTTAGCTACCAGCTACAGGATAGCTGTGAGGATGACTCAGAAAATGATTAGAAAACTGGGCTCAATAAAAGTTAGGTGTTGTATTTTTGCACGTGCTACAGAGAACCAGCCCATTTGTCCAGTGGGGCTGCCTCCACAGAATGACTCAGATATTCTTTTTCTTTCCCCCTCTTCATTCCATAAATATTTGTTGAGCTAGTTCTAGAAGGTAGGAGACCTGGGATGCTAACCCTACCCTCCCTAGCTTGCTCTCTTGTGAGAATCAAATCAGGTCACCTATGAGGGGATTGTAAATTGTAGTGTTGCATAAATGACAGGAATTATTACCACGTCCTAGCACTCTCTGCTAACCCGGAGAACTCAGTAGAGTACAACCTGCCACCAACATGAAAGGTGATATAAGTCCCACAAGAATGATTCAGCCGAAACCGGTTTGGCTCAGTGGATAGAGCGTCGGCCTGCGGACTGAAGGGTCCCAGGTTTGGTTCCGGTCAAGGGCATGTGCCTTGGTTGCGGGCACATCCCCGGTGGGAGGTGTGCAGGAGGCAGCTGATCGATGTTTCTCTCTCATTGATGTTTCTAACTCTCTATCCCTCTACCTTCCTCTCTGTAAAAAAATCAATAAAATATATTAAAAAAAAAAAAAAAAAGAATGATTCAGACCTGTTTTGGGGAATTCAGAGAAGGGATTCTTTTCACTTAGTAAGTATTGAGCACCTAATGTATACAAGCACAAGGCTCTAGGGATAAAGTAATGAACAAGACAGTCATTGCTGCAGATCTTGAACATTGCAAGGGAGACAATCAACTACTATAAATAGATAAGAGTGTCAGGCGATTGGAGACGTGACAAAAAATCAGAGTGAGTAAAATGAGGCCAGAGGAGGCCTAACTTAGGGATATTTAATCAGAAGGAGGCACAAGCAAGGGCAAACACCCGCTGGGGACAGTCCCATGGGACAAGGTGGTTGTCCTAGATTGAGCAAGGGGAGAGGGGTAGGAGCCACTCAGAGAAGTGCAGAGCGGTAGCGAGACTATCTGCCCTGGGCTTTAAAAACGATCAGGAGGCTGCTGTGTTCTGAATGGACTGTAGGGGGACTAGGGCTGTGAGAAAGCTAGTTCTGTGTGCAAGGCATGTTTTATTTATTTAAAAGGCACTTTATGGGGCTTCCTATGTGATAGACACTGTTGACCACTTTACAAATAATAACTCATTTAATTCTCATAAAGGAAATCCGGAGAGGTAACCCAAGGTCACACAGCAGAGAGACTAAGGTGCTTTTATCAGGGCAGTAACATGGAGGTGGCACGGAGAGATCACATTCTGGATTTTTGCTGATGGATTGGTGGTGGGCATGAAAATAAGGAGTCAATGATACTAAGATTCTTAGCTTGATCAACATTGGGAGGATTTGCCATTTATTGATCTGTGGAAGATTATAGGAGAAACGGATTTTTTTTTTGGGGGGGGGGGTAGCATAAGAGTCGGTTTGGGGCAAGTTATGTTTGAAATTGCTTTTGGAAGTTAAAATGGAGATGCCAAATAAGAAATCATGGAAGCCTGGAGTTGGGGGAAGAAGTTGGAGTTGGTGATAAACTTATGAGAACTATCAGCTAATAAATGATAGTTTAAAGTACTTAAGAGCATAAGACAACTAGGTGAGCTCATTTAGGAGGTGAATGTAGAGAGAAGAGGTCAAGAAGATACAGAGGAATCAGCAAGGCAACTGAGAAGGAGGACCAAGAAAAGGGGGTGTCCCTCCTGGAAGCCAAGGGATAAATAAGGGCATGAGGGAAAGTTTGAGAAAGAAGCGACACTTGAACTGTTTAACTTAAGAAAATAAGATTGAAAGGAAGCCTTGTTCAAAATGCATTACATGTATTTTCTCATGTGAGCCTCGCTACAACCCTATGAGGGCAGTGCTATAATTCCCACTGCAGATGAGGGAACTGAGGTACAGAAAGGTTAAGTAACTTGCCCAAGATCACAAAGCTAATGATTTCAAAGCCAGGCAGTCTGGGATCAGAAGCTACAGTGCCAGGGGTGGGCAAACTTTTTGACTCGAGGGCCACAATGGGTTCTTAAACTGGACTGGAGGGCCGGAACAAAAGCATGGATGGAGTGTTTGTGTGAACTAATATAAATTCAAAGTAAAGGAGCGGAGGGGAGAGCGAGAGAACCGGATAGAACAGCCGGATCCGGCCCGCGGGCCGTAGTTTGCCCAAGGCTGGGCTACACTCATAACCTCAGGTTTGATTATGTTGCTTCTCTGCTCAAAAACCTTTGAAAGTTGTTACCGCATCATAAGAGGGCTCAGGCACTAACCCAGCATGGCTACTTCCCATTTCTGCTTCTTTTGATGCATCTGATACATTCTTCCTTTACTGCCTGGCATCTTCAGCTTTCAACCCTATTCCCTCGACATGTCAGCCTGTATAAGGTCCACCCAGGTGACCTTTGTCCTCTTTTATTCTCTGCATCAACTGGCTATATTAACTGGCAAATTCTTTTTGTTTCATAATTCAGATCCCAAGACAGAATTCAATGAACTCTTAGCATTGACAGCTCACGTCCACAGATTGGCTGCCCATAGGTCAGACCTCATCCCTTGACCAGTCAGCTATTGCTATGAGCACAGGGCCATGTGGCATTAAACATGACTGCCTACAAGGGGCTGTAGATAAGCAGGCAAGCACCATAAATAGTTTTAGTATTGTTCCTCCTCTCTTCCTCTTTCAAAGACCACAATTCCCTTCAAGTTCTCACTATCGTATTTTCCCACCTGCTACTCCTCCTTTTTGTTCTCATGAACTGACTTCCATCTCACCTCCTGTACCTTACTTTATGATTTCAGCCTCCATAAGTATAATCCATCAGAAATCTTACTGATATTTCCCTTATTCATTCCTTCCCTACCAATGAGTTTTCCCTTCTCCTGTCTTCAGATACCCTCTCCTATTGGTCTTACCCTGGACTCACTCTCACCAATAACTGCACAATCTCAGAAAGCACAATTGTAAAGATCTCAAATCTCACTTTAGCCTCCTTATTGCAATATCACACACAGGCATTTTTTCAACCTCATCAAGACCTGCAAACCCTTGACCTGCCAGATTTTCACCTTTCTCTCCCCCCTCGTGCTCACTTCCCTCCTTACCACCTTAGTAATGATCATTATCCTCACTTCCTTGCAAAAACCCATTACCCTTTTGTCCGATCCCTTCTAACTTGCCTAACATAGTTAAGCCCAGCCAATCTCCTACTCTATGCTTAAATCGGAATAAACAAACATGGCAGGGAATTAAAAGTGACTAGAATCACTTTAAATTGGTGACCACAAATTTCAAAGGAGCCTAGCATTCCTGCCTTGCAATCCTGCTATATTTCCCATGCTGTATTCAATTCCTCACACTCCATGAGGATGATTTTTCACTCTTCCTCCTTTGTCTCTTCTCATCTTCACTCTGAGCAGATGAGCTTGCCTCTTATGTCAGAGATAACAGAACCCATCAATCAAGAGCCCTCTCACCTACCAACAACTCTGCACCTTGCCCATGTTCTCTGCCTTCCCTACTCTTCTAGTGAATGAAGGTTCTGTGCACCTATCAGAACCAACCCTTCCATGACACTCTGCATCCCTCTTTCCTTAGTCACCAATTTCTCCCTCTATACTGGATTATCCCCACCTTCTGAAAATAACAGGCCACAATATCTCATGTTTTAAAAAAAGTTTTAACAAAAATCTCCTTGATCCTACATTTCCCGTCAGCCACCTCCCCGTTTTCTCGCTCCCCTTCACATCAAAACTTTGTTTCTACACCAACTCCAATAGCTTCTCAAATCAGTCTGGGTCGAGCTTCTGCCTCCACCTGTTGACCTGGAAACTCCAAGTTGCAGAAACCAAGGGGCCACTTGGGGGCCTCATGTTACTGCTGACTTCTCCTCGGTGCCCCTCTCTTGGTGCTCAGGTCTCTGTGTTCCCTGTGATAGAGTTCATCTTCCTTTTCTGAGGGCTCAGTTCTGGGACCCCTTCTTTTCTGTATCTAACTGCTCTTCGTCACTAGGGATCTTCAGCACCTAGAACATAGTAGGTGCTCAGTGAAGACCAGTGAAGTAAAGTAATAAATATTAACATCGTTGTGTGGACAAAAATGAATAATAAAGTAATGGCTACTTTTAATTGACTGGTTACTATGTGCTAAGCTGTTGTATTGTCTCATTGATTCTTCCCAACAATCCTTTGAGGTAGGAACCTCTATTGTCATTTTATAGAAGAAGAAGTTGAGGCTTAGATGAAATGACTTGCCTAAGATTACACAGATAAGTGGATAAATCCATCCTCACTTTTGTATTTCTGACTCAAAGTTTTTTCTCACAATCACTAAATTGAGATCATGTGTAGGAAAATGCTTTGTAAATGTCAAAAGATGATACTACGTTCCAGCATATAACATGACAACTTGCACACAGTAGGTGACCATATATGTGTTTGCTCAACTGAGGCAGGGTGGCAGGGAAGCCCAGAGCCAAATAGGACCACCACCCAAGGAATGAAGCAATCTCCAGGTGAAACTAAATATTAAATCTTTTTGTGATGCTCATCAGCTACTACAGGACACGTAAAAGCAGGCATTGCTCAGAAGTTCACCCAACATGGTTTCTATCTTCCCTTCTTCAATTAAGAAGTTCACCCAACATGGTTTCTATCTTCCCTTCTTCAATTAAGAAGTTCACCCAACATGGTTTCTATCTTCCCTTCTTCAATTAAGAAGTTCACCCAACATGGTTTCTATCTTTCCTTCTTGAATCCACAGCTGCAACTGTTGGATTAATAAATAAATGCACAAGTGTCCAAGGGCTGGGGATTGCTTAGCTCCTAAATCACCTCCTGATTTAAAGGCCTGGGACTGCTTCCTGAGTTGTGGATCTTGGATTACTAACAGTGGTTTCAGATGTTTTATTTTGTCTTTGGAGATACAAGAGAACTCTAAAATTAGCCAGCTTTTAACCCCTCGCTAGACCAGGAGGGAAGGAACACCACCTGGTAATTTCATTTTCCCCATCATTCAGCTGGTTTAGAGGCCACTTCTCAGGTATCTCCCACATATGCACACCCTCTCTTTTCTATAACTTAACCTTTCCTCATCCTCATTTAGTTTGGATGGAGTTGAGCCCACCTCCAGCTCCAGAAGAGAGGATTCCGATTGGCTGAAGCCAAAATATGGCCTTGGCCATGCTTATTGGTTCGGGGATGGGTCTTTGACATAATTTGGGCCATAGTGTTTTCTACAGAATACTGATCAAAATAAACTCTGCATAACAACAAAGTGACAACAAATACATATCTATCAACAAGTGAATCTAAAAATCAAATGAATAAAAAATCTGATGAACAGAATAAACTGGTGAATAAAATAGAATCAGGGGCATGGAAATGAAACAGACTGATGATTCTCAGAGGGAAGGGGGTGTGGGGGGTGCAGGAAGAGATTAGACAAAGATCTTACATGCATGTATGCAGTACCTATGGACACAGACAATAGGGTGGCAAGGGCCTGGGGTGGGGTGGGAACCAGGTGGAGGGGAGCTATGGGGGGAAAAAAGAGGGACATCTGTAATAATCTCAACAATAAAGATAAAAATAAACTCTGCATGAACAGGGTGGCTCTCCAAGTAAGTTAGGAAAATACTGTAAACAATATTCCCTCTTGGGGACCTATTTCTTGGGATTCTTACACTTCAATTATCCCCTCTCCCCCCAGATTGTTCAACTACTTCCTCTCAATCAGATGATTACTGTGGTTTCAAACATGCCTAATTGTCTCAGACCTTATGTTTAAAAAATTTTTTTCATGAATCCCACATCCCCTTAGCCTACCACCCCATCTCTTGCCTTTTGCAGCTACAGAATTGGCAGTATTTCCTCTCCCCACTTTCTAATTTCCCATTCCGTTCCATCACTTCTCCAATAAAATGGCCCTAAGGTCACCTCTACCTCATGTCAAAACCACCTCCTTTGACTCCCCAGGAGCATTTTATCCCCACCTCCTTTGACTCCCCCGTAACATCATGACATTGTTGGTCCCTCCTACCTCCTTGAGACATCCTCTCCTATTGGTTTCCATGGTATCACATGACTGTCTTGGTCTTAAACCTACCTCTGTGATGGCTCCTTCTCTGTATTCTCTGTGGACACATTCTCTTCTACACAACCACTAAGTGATGGGGTTCCTCGAGGCTCAATTATGGGATCTCGCCTTCTTTCACTTTGTGCTTTCTCCTTAGACAACCTCATCCATGCCTATGACTTCATTTACCAGCAGGTCTCAGTCATGAGCTCACCCTTGGAGCTGGCAGGGATGGGGACCTGATAATGGGGGAGGGGAGCTGTTTTCTTGATAACGGGAAATCAGGGACCTATAACTAATAAGCAGAGAAAGACATTTTGAAGAGAGAAAAAAAACAACAAAAAACCCAAAACACATGGTCATCACAGGCACGCATTCTGGGTAAACTCATGCAAATTAACGAAACAGGCTCCATTTGGGTCTCAGAAATTTCTAGTTATTGGTATTCTAAGGAATGAATACAGGCACACAAAAAATGCTGATTTCCTTTGAAGACAGAACACTGTGGTTTGTAGAGGAGGCAGACACGGCTAGACAGCTTAGATCAACTTTTTCCACCCCACAGCATCTTGAAAGAACATGTAGCAAGAAGAGGGCAGTAGACAGACCACTAGCAATCCACTTCATTTTAATACATCCCCAAAGTCTTCGGTGCCAAGACGATACTTCAGTCTGAGGTTAGACACCGTCATCTCACGGCTTTGTTTCTGCTTTCCTAATAGGTACCTGGGAGAACTTGCAGCTGCCTCCTGCAGGACCAGAAGTACTTGTATCCTGACCATCTGTGGGGTCTTGCTCAGAGTTATAGGAAAGCCTCTCACATGTGGGCCAGCTGTTGGAGTTTTTATATGCGTATTTGGGGGAATTCATGTTTAGTTTATTAAGCTGGCCAGCCAACCGCCCACCAGGCCTGGGATGGTCTCTGCAATGTGTCTAAGGCTGACCCTTCAGACTCAGAAGAATCATCACCTCTTCCTCCTCCTTGGAGTATTCTCTGACAATCCCCTCAAAAGCTGTGTGGGGCCTACTGAATGTTCCCATGGAAACCCCTGTACCGAGTATATCTTATCGAATCACCTTTTCACTTGTAATTTGCCCTTCCTGGGCTCCTTGAGGCAGGGGCTGTGAATCATATCACAAGCAATTAGCATAGCACCTGGAATATGGTACTGGATGAAAGAAGCCAGAAAAACTCCAAGCACACGCATCCAGGATGCAAACCTCTAGCTATCCTCACCTCCTCCCAAGCGCTCATCCCTCATTCCAATCAGACATTGCAATGTTCTAAATGAAACTAAACCAGATGCAGAACTGATGTAGGAGCTGAAAAAATGGCAAGACTTGAAGACCAGTCTAATGAAAGGCTGGAATAAAAGATCAGAGCAATGAACAATTAGAAAAAGTTGTAAAATACCATTGGCCATGACATCAAAAAGCACAAAATACTTAGGGATACATTTAATGAAAGATGTGCAAGTCCTATGTACTTCAAAAACTAGAAAACATTGCTGGGAGAAATTAAAGATCTAAATAAATAGATGTACCCTACTCATGGATCGGAAAACTCAATATTGTTAAGATGTTCATTCTCCCCAAAATGATCTACAGATTCAACACAATCCAATTTAAAATCCCAGCCAGTTTGTTTTGTAGAAATTGACAAGCTGATTTAAATATACACTGAGTGGCCAGATTATTATGCATTCAGAGATCATAATAATGTGGCCACTCAGTGTATATCCTATATAATAAAAGGCTAATATGCAAATTGTCCCCTTGACCAGGAGTTTGATCAGCAGGCAGGCTGGCCAACCGCCCATGTCCCCTCCCCCTGGCCAGGCTGGCTGGACCCCACCCATGCACGAATTCATGCACCAGGTCTCTAATATATATATATATATATATATATATATATATGGAGTGGCCAGATTATTATGTGTTCAGAGATCATAATAATCTGGCCACTCAGTGTATATGGAAATGCAAAGGTCTTAGAATCTTGAAAAAGAAAAAAGAAGACCTACACTTCCTAATCTCAAGACTAAATAGTAAGTCTTGCTTGATTGACAGCTTAAAACTGCCAGAAAGGATCAGAAATACTTGATCTAAGATCCTGTAAGGTCTGGCCCAGTTTAAAACATATGTGTCAAGAAAACTCTGACTGCCAACGATCTCTCTGTTGGGCACCATTGCTGGAAGCTGCCATCGTGGTTCTGTTGGGTTTTATCTGGATGGCCTTTCATTCTCCGCCCTACACTATCTGTGATGACTGCAAGTATGTAGCACTAACAGGCCACATGTTCACCCTTTTCATTTCCTTTTCCTGGGCACAGCATAGTCTATAATTGCCATTCTCCCCTGAGTTAGGTTGTGGTTATGTGACTGGGTTTGACCAATGAAATGTGGGAGGAAATGACATGTGCCACCTCCAGACATGTCCATAAGATGCCTTCTCTTTCTCTCCAGCCAGCAGAGGATCCAAGGGAAGACTCCAAGATGGAAAAAGTCTGAATCCCCTTCTACGACAGTCCACTGAAAACACCCAATCAGACTATGTCTCAGGGAGAAAATAAACCAGTTTTGCAGTAAGCCACTAAGAGTTGGGGATTTTTTGTTTCAGCAGCTGGTTCTGTCCTAACTAATACAGGTCTAAAGAGTTCCCCATGATAGCTTCCAATATAACAAGAAATGTTTGGGATGATCAATTTAAGCAAGATTTCCATAAAAGCCTGGTATCTCCAGGAAGAGCCTGTGAGGCTGGACAAAGATCATGTAGCTACATGGATAGTGAGCCAGGATTTGAACAGAGATCTGTCTGATCCCAAAACCTTTCCTTTCTTTACTCCGCCACATTACCTCAAACAAAGAGGTGTTTAGATGTTTTGAGTGATGATCATAGTGATGATAGACCCTAGGGTTCTGTGTAATTTACTCTCTAGCACATTTTTGCTATAACTTCCACCACTTCCCACAGGCCAGTGAGGCTGAATATAATGACACCCTGTAATCCCCATTTTTATATCAACATCATCCTCAAGGGCTCAAAGGAGGGTAGTTAAAATGATTATCATTTTCTCCAGCCAGCCAACTAAATGTTTGTCAGTCTGGTAAAATACTTTTGGGACCATGCCATGAATGTACAGGTCTTCCTTCTCCATCCTTCCTTTTCCTTCCTATGGCAGCCATTCCAGTCGTAAACTGGGATCGATGCCTCTCCTAGCTGAATAAATGCATATTTTTTCCTCCCTGCAATGTTGAAAGGGCAGGTGACTGAATCTCCATATCCACGTTTCCACATTTATAAAATGGAGGTACGATACCTACCACGTAGAATTGTCATGAGATTTAAATAAGGTAAGCAGTAAGTAGGTGGCATATGGTATGCTATTTGTTTTCACGTGTGGACCTCCTCCCCAAGCCCCCCAACCATCTTCACTGCTCTTACCAAACATTGAATGACTGTTGGTATTTTGTAAATACATTTACCAGTTTTGTTATGTGGTCCATGTATTTTATACCTGGTTATGTCAGCTGTGTATGTCTTTGACCTTGAACTCTAAATAAGCAGAAAATCCATGGTTGCTAAATATTTATTAGTCCCATGTGCTATACTACTTATTCATTAACTTCCAACCACAATAAGAGATCATTGAGCACTTTCTAGCTTATGAGCTTTATGAGCTCCTGGAATCAGATTCTATTTCTGCCCATAAGAACCATCAGATGATTTTAAAAGGTATGATAGCTTATTATTATTATCATCATCATTAAAAATAGTATTTTAAACATCTGACTACAGAAATACATGCTTATTGTAAAAATGTTATAGATAAAACACACACAAAGAAAAATACCTAAGAAATAATGACCTATATTTTTAGAACCTATCCTTCTAATCTTTTTCTATTGTGTATAGTATATATACATTTTACAAGAATAGGATCATGCTATGTACACATTTTGTAACCTGCTTTCCCCTGCCTAATAACACATTATAAATACTTTACGTGTTATTAAAGATTCTCCTGTGGCATAATATATATTTTTTGTTGTTGTTGTTAATTCTCAACTGAGGATATTTTTTCCATTGATTTTTAGAGAAAGTGGAGGAGGGGGGAAAGGAAGAGAAACATCAGTGTGAGAGAGACACATCGACTGATTACCTCCCACATGTGCCCCAACTGGGGCCAGGGATCGAACCTGCAACCCAGGCATGTGCCCTTCACTAAAAATCGAACCCTCAACCCTTCCGTGTGTAGGCCGTTGCTCTAACCACTGGGCCATGCCAGCCCAGGCTCTTCTGTGGCATCATTTTTAATGGTGGCTTAGTATCCATTGTATGGCTGGATCATGATTTTTTTAAAGCAATCCCTTAATGTGGTACAGTTAGGTTATTTCCAGTTTTTCACCTTCATTAACAATGAACATCTTCGTATGTCCTCCTCTGCTCACATCCCTAATTATTTTCTTAGAAGCCACGAGTAGTTCACATCAAAGGAAGAGCACATTGTCGAGACTTTTCCTACCCATTGCCAAGTTTTATATTACAAAGTCACACAAACTCACAACCCATCAGCAGTGTAGGAGAATGTTATAATAAAGACTTTTGTCCAAGATGACGATTATGAAGAAAAAGAAATAATCAAGAAGGTAATTGTTTGCTAAAGGCTCACCCCACGCCAGCTGTGTTTATTTGTTGAACTCTATAGCCATGTTTCTTGGTCCAAACACTAAAGGTTCTTTAGACTCTTCGTTTATTTAGTGCCTCTTTCAACACCCTGAAACTTTAACCCAAGTTTCATCTGAAGGAAAGGAGATTTCTGGTACGTACAGTTTCCAGTTTGGAAACTCAGCCCAAGCCCTTCCATTCCTCATCCAAGTGTGGACCACCTCTGCGGTTTTAACTGCTGGGAATCAGAGGGCTGCTGCTGACTTGGGAGCTGAGAACTTAAGGGTTATAAGAAATGAAAGAGCTGGTTTGGGGTGAAAAAGTCATGTTCCGAGGTACAAAGGAAAAAAACAATAACAACCCAAAAGTTAGGAATTTCATTTGACCCGCTCTGATAATATCACTATGGTGATGGTCTCTGTAAACAGTTGCAAAATAGCAAGATGAAAAGGAATGAGCAAGTTCCACCCAGGCGATCTGCGGCTATTTTAGGGATGAAGGCAATGTCATCTGGGGTAAATATGGAATGCGAAATCTGTTCTTTTAATAATCATCTCCTTCTCTTGTGGGGCTGAACAAAGGCCTGACCCAGCATCTTTGGGGCTGAGGAGCAAGCACGGCCAAAAGAATGGAAATAACGGTTAGTAACAGATGCTGGGACGATTCTTCTCACACCCTTGGCCTCTGAAACTCTGCTGAACCTGGTGTGGCGTCCAAGGGTGGAACAAGGGTGACGTTCTTGGGAATAGCTGGCCCTGCTGAAAGGCTGGGATTGGGACCCCTGGGAACTGAGCTTGGTTGTCTGCCCTTGACCTTGATTCCTGGCCCAGAGGGGGCGGAGGGAAGCATCTTCAAGGCCACAGCCTGTCTCTGGGGCATCACCATCTGCTGCAGATGACATCTGCCACTTCTATCCTCATGCTAATTCTCTTTGAACCCCTGACTCAGCGAGCCCCAGTCCAAAAAGCAGAACTAGTTATTTTTTGCACCAAGAAAAAAAATGTCAGGCAATCCCCTAGTTGAACTCCTTCCGGGCCCTGAAACTGTTACACTTTGTACTTAACCCCTAGCTCTTTCCTTCTTCTCTTTGCTCCCTTCTCTTCTAGACAGCTAAATTGCTAGTTTCATCATCATCCCTAGTGAAGAACCTCAAGGGGAGGGGTTATTCGGCAGCCACAGAGGTTGCACCAGTGCCCGTCACACAGAAGGTTCTCCGTTAAGTGTCAGTTGGTAGGAGCAGCATCAAAATCCCATGCCTGTCCTAAAGTGGACATCTCTCCGGTAGGTCTGAGACAATGGCTGTTTGTTTATTTACTCATCCAACAAAGATTTATTGAGCCACAGGGATGAACAAGAACCCAAGGCCTGTCCTTATGGAGAGTACATTCCTGTTGACCCTAATGTCTAAGCAATGAACACAACTGTCATCATAGCTCTTTCTCTGACCATTGGACATAAAATCGCACTCAACCTCTTTCCCTGTTTTGTTTTCTCCCCAGCACTCTCATCACATCAGGGCATATTATACACTTGTTTGCTTTTATCTGTCAGTCTCCCCACACAAAAAAAATATATCTTCTTTGAGGGTAATTTGTCCTTGGTGGTCTCTGCTGAGTCCCAGCACCGTCCCTACCACACAGTAGGTGCTCAACAAATAGATGTCAAGTCTACTGGTTCGATGAACTCTGTAATCCTCTGGAAGAACTTTTTAGCAAAACATCTCCAGGAAATGAGCTGAAGAACTCCAAACAAGAAATTACAACCAAGAGGGTATCAGGGGATAAATGGTGATGGAAGGAAACTTGACTTGGGTTGGTGAATACACAATACAATATACAGATGATGTATTATAGAATTGTACACCTGAAACCTACATAAATTGTTAACCAATGTCACCCCAATAAATTCAATTTTTTAAAAAGTAAATTACAGTCATCAGGGCTGGACAGTTTGTAAAGCAGGGAGGTGCAGTGGGGTGAGCATGACCCTTCACCTCTCAGAGCTCTGCTTTCCTCCCCTACCTTTGGGGACTGTTGTGACAACTGGACAAGGTAATGCGTGTGAATCACCCAGTCCGGGACCTGGTACGTTGCTGGTGCTCGTGTCTGAAGATGAGCACTGTTGTTTGTTATTTGAGCTTCTTAATTCCATGTGGACATTATTATTGTTGTCACTTAACGGACAAACAAAACAAGCTCACAGGGGCTTAGTAATTTGCTCACGGTAACTCAGGAGTGACTAGGACCCCCAGAGGGCAGAATTCCAAATAGAGTGCTTCCTTATCTACCACCCCACAGCTGTCAACTCTGGCAAGAAAGCACATCTTACAAGTGCCTCCTCTTTCCTCCTCCGCCCTCACTTTGATGTTGCCCATTCCTGGGAGAATCAAGCGTAAGAGGCGGAGGTGCATTTGGTTAGTAAGTGAAGTGGCACCCTCCTCTAGCCCACCTCCCCAGTCCATCCTGCAGCTTCCTCCGGGACACCCCCCGCTTCTCTAATGCTTAGGGACCCTCAGCCTCCCAGTGTCTAAGCTAAGGGGATTCTGGTCCAATCAAGAGGGAGGGGCCATGAGAGGGGCCATTAGCATAAACAAAAAAATTCTCAAAATTCAGAGGTCCTGCCTTAGCCGGTTAGGCTCAGTGGATAGACCGTCGGTCTGCGGACTGAAGGGTCCCAGGTTCTATTTGGGTCAAGGGTTCATGCCCGGGGTTGCGGGCTCAATTCCCAGTAGGGAGCATGCAGGAGGCAGCCATTCAATGACTCTCATCATTGATGTTTCTATTTCTCCCTTTCCCTTCCTCTCTGAAATCAATTAAAAAATATATATATATATTTTTAAAGGTTCCTCTTTTTAAAAAAATTCAGAGGTCCTTCGAACTCTGACTAGATTGTAAAGACTACCAGTAATTGAACTTTATAAAAATAATTATAAATTTAAAAATAATTATGATAGTGTCAATTGTAATTCATTGAGCATCTCTAGTCCAGGCAGTGTGGGAGGCAATTTACAAATGTCCAGTCATGATAACCTGGAAAGGCAGATGCTATTATTCCCATTATATAGATGAAAATGTTGAGACCCAGGGAGATGAATGATCTTGTCAGAGGTCATGTAGCTACTAGGTGAAGGCCCAGGATTTAAACCCAGGTCTGTCTGCCTTCAAAGCTCGTACTCCGTCTGCTACACAAAAGCATGGGGCCAGGTGCAGAGGAGTTATGTGCACTAGGTCACCTATTCCAGCATCATGCTGAAGGAAATTGGAAACATCCAAAAAAATACAAAACTAGGGGAATGGTTATATGAATTATAGTGAGTGTATCCAATAGGATATTTTGCAGTTTTTGAAAATGACACAGAAAATTATGATGACACAGAAAAATACTTACGATAAATGGAAAATATAGCAATCAAAATGTATAGCCATGGAAATTAGATTACAATTTTTAAATATGCATGTGCAATATAAACATGCATGTGTAAAAGTTGAAAAGAAATATACAAATATGATCATAACTGTGTGGTAGGATTTGGAGGGATTTTTCCCCCCTCTAGTTATTAGTCTTTCTGTGATGTGGTTAAATTACTTTGCAATTTACAAATTTGAAAAAAATTCTAAGACATTCTTCTCAGAAGCCCTGTGGATTTGCACATAGCGCACGTAAACCAGCATGCACTGTTTTTAACTGCCAGCTGGACAGACGACTTTCCTTTAGCAACTGCTCCAACTCTGCAGACCCGCCTGCTTCCAACTCATAGCCCTCCCTGCACAAGTTCTTGCCCAAGCAAGCACTGGGTATTACTCTCACCCACTTCTGTGTTTATCTGCTAATGCCATGCTTCCATCTAGAGCTAATCTGTCCAATGTGAATATTTAAATTTCAATTTATTTTTTTCTTTGTTGATTAAGGTATTACATATGTGTCCTTATCCCCCTATTCATGCCCTCACCCCCCCCCCTGGTGTCTGTGTCCATTGGTTAGGTTTATATGTATGCATACAAGTCCTTTGGTTGATCTCTCCCCCTTACCCCCACCCTCCCCTAACTTCCCTCTGAGGTTGACAGTCTGATCGATGCTTTTCTGTCTCTGGATCTATTTTTGTTCATCAGTTTATGTTGTTCATTATATTCCATATATGAGTGAAATCATGTGATATTTATCTTTCTCTGACTGGCTTATTTAGCTTAGCATAATGCTCTCCAGTTCCATCCATGTTGTTACAAATGGTAAGAATTCCTTCTTTTTTACTGCAGCGTAGTATTCTACTATGTAGATGTACCACAGTTTTTTAATCTACTCACCTGCTGATGGGCACTTAAGCTGTTTCCAAATCTTAGCTATGGTAAATTGTGCTGCTATGAACATAGGGGTGCATATATCCTTTCTGATTAGTATTTCTAGTTTCTTGGGATATATTCCTAGAAATGGGATCACTGGGTCAAATGGGAGTTCCATTTGTGGTTTTTTGAGGAAACTCCATACTGTTCTCCACAGTGGCTGCACCAGTCTGTATTCCCACCAGCAGTGCACGAGGGTTCCTTTTTCTCCGCATCCTCGCCAGCACTTGTCATTTGTTGATTTGTTGATGATAGCCATTCTGACAGGTGTGAGATGGTACCCCATTGCATTTACTCTGTCCAATGTGGATATTTAAATGTCAATTAATTTAAATAAAAAATTAATTCAGTTCCTTAGTCTCACTGGCAATATTCCAAGTGCTCAATAGCCACATGTAGCTAGTGGCTACTGTAGTGCACAGCACAGATACAGAATGTTTCTATCAGAGCAGAAAGTTCTGTTAGACAGCGCTGATCTAGCATCTAGAGACTGAAGACACTTTCTTAAAAGATTCCTCAGCACTTGTTATCATTGGAGCAATGACTGTTCCATCCTAAGATTTTACTCTCTCATCTCATCTCTACTCTCCAGAGATCTCAAGGGCCAGGGAGAATTAAGGATGACCCCTGCCCCTCCTAAAAGATGGGTATCCCAATTATAGTTAATTAAAAGTTATTTACAGGGTAAAGATTGACTAGGCATCGAAACCGGTTTGGCTCAGTGGATAGAGCGTCGGCCTGCGGACTGAAAGGTCCCGGGTTCGATTCCGGTCAGGGGCATGTACCTTGGTTGCGGGCACATCCTCAGTGGGAGGTGTGCAGGAGGCAGCTGATCGATGTTTCTCTCTCATCGATGTTTCTAGCTCTCTATCCCTCTCCCTTCCTCTCTGTGAAATATCAATAAAATATATTTAAAAAAAAAAAAAAAGATTGACTAGGCAGGGTAGGAGAGTGGGAGGGCTAATTAGACTACTCTTTTTTTTTTTTTTAAATATATTTCTTTATTGATTTCAGAGAGGAAGGGAGAAGGAGAGAGAGATAGAAACATCAATGATGAGAGAGAATCATTGATTGGCTGCCTCCTGCACGCCCCCCACTGGGGATCGAGCCCGCAACCCAGGCATGTGCCCTTGGCCGGAATCGAACCTGGGACCCTTCGGTCCGCAGACTGACGCTCTATCCACTGAGCCAAGCCGGCTAGGGCTAGACTACTCTTTTATTATTATTATTATTATGAACGTTATGAACAGAAGCCATTCATTGATGTCTACTGTATGCCAAGAACTGTATATATTTTATCTCCATCAGTCATCACAACCCTGAAAAGGTAGGTTTTGCTTCATTATAAACTAAGATAAAAACACAGACTCAAAGAAGTAAAGAAACTTTCCAGAATCCATACCTTCAGATACCAAAGCTCACACTCTTTCTATTTCACCAATGCACCTCAAGGGGGATTCCAAATCTCACGGAACGATTCTGATTGGCCCTGGTTGGGTAACAAGCCTATCCCAGCACTAATCATGATGGAAGGAAGGGTCCGTACCATGATGGACCAGGCCCTAAGTCATTGGCGCTCCACTGCACTGGCGGGGACAGTGACTGACTGTCCCATTAGAGCCACCTAAGATCATGGAAGTGCAGTTGCCAAGTAGAAAAAAAGGATGGAGCAGACTTGGAAACTATTGCTATTCACTACTTTAACCCCATCACTCTCATTCCCAGTGGGCCTTCCCACGCGCTGATCTCATTGGTTTTCAAAATTATCTCAATGAGAATAACAGTTACTACTATCTTGTTGAGGGCCTAAGTGCCATGACTTTTCGCTTTATTGTTGATCCTCACACTTGTACATGTTGTTCTTCAATAACGTTGGGCTTGCTTTTTTTACTTTGGGTAGAAATAGCAGATCTTGTTTCCTGGCTCAGACTCGACCTTCCTGGATTCTCTCTGGTCTGTTTCCCACAGCTGGCCCACCCCCTGAATTGTGCTCCAGACTAATTCAAGTCATCCACATATTAAACATCAAAATCTACACTCTAACTCTTTGCGAGTTCAAATGAATAAGCCGTTCACACACAGGATTACTCAATAGGTGGGGCTTCAAGGGGCCAATTCTACAACAGAACAGTCTACACAATCCAGCCTGGGGACTGGACAGCTGACCAGAGGCTGGACCCAGTGCCCTCTAGAGAGCCCTGGAGCGTGGAGAGGTCTGTGTCTCAATGGTCAGGGAAGAAGGAGGAATATTCCTGGGCCATGGCTTCTCCTTGGATTGAATCCAGCCTACACAAGAGCTGCTTGGGGCCCAAGTTGTCTAAGTAAACATTGATTCTTTGACGAGTTTCCAAAATCAGGAACGGAGCAACTGTTTGGTTTGAACAGGCTGTGCTCTGTAAACCACCGCCTGCATATCGCCAGGGCCCCGTGTAAATATTTTAGCTACAGATTGGAAGAACACAACTTTTTTTTGAAATCCCATCACTTCATTGCTAGACTTATAATGAATTATGTGTTGTTTCTGTTGTTAGACTTGAAGTGAATTATGTGTTATTTCTATTTATTGGGAGGTCCAATTCTCTAATTCACTTATAAGTGTCTTAGATATGTTCCTACTGCAACTGTTAAGATTTGGGGATAGCCCAATAACATGCCTTTTTTCCTGCTTGAATTTGGAACGAAGTGAAGAGAAGACGAAGGCATCAAATAGGCAGAGATGAAAATATCATTTTATTACCGATTAAGCTGATTATGGGGAAATCCAATGTTTCACTTCTACTTCCAGCCAAAAAGATGAGAACTTGCTGTGTGCCTCAAGAATGACCTTTTCTAGAGGATTTTCAAAGTCACACATCCCTGTAGGTGAGTACATCAGTGAGATTTTCCTGGCTCACAAAACTGCAAGTCTAGAAGAGCGCTCTCCAACAGAAATAGAACACAGCCCAGCTGGTGTGGCTCAGTGAATGAGCGTTTGACCTATGAACCAGGAGGTCACAGTTCGATTCCCTGTCAGGGCATTTGCCCACGTTATGGGTTTGATCCCCGGTGTGGGGTGTACAGGAGGCAGCCAATCGATGATTCTCATCACTGATGTTTCTATCTCTCTCCCCCTCTCCCTTACTCTCTGAAATCAATAATATTTATATATATACATACATACATATATATACATATATATATGAAGTAGAGCGCAAACTGCACATGTAGGTTGTAGTTTTCTAGGCCACATTAATGAGAGTCAAAAGAAACAGGAGAAATCAATGTTAATAACAATTTTACTTAAGTCAATATATCCAAAATATTATCATTTCAATGTGTAATATAGAAATTATTAATGAGGTATTTTACTTTCTTTTTTACCCAATATCTTTAAAATCTGGTATGTGTTTTACGCTGACAGCATAGCTCAGTTTGGCCTAGCCGCATTGCAAGTGCTCAATGGCCACATGTGGCTAGTGGCCACCATATTGGATGGCACAGGCCTACTGGCTGGGCAATCAGGACTCTGGGATTTTTCCCTATCCGATTTCATATGTATTGTCTAGTTCTTGAGTAAGCTTACTCATGGCTGCAAGAGGATTTCCCATAGAAACCAGAGCATTGTGTTCCTAGTTCACATTCAACAGGACTCAGAAACTGGCAAACATCTTCTAACGTCTCATTGACTCACAGAGGCCTAGACCTGCCATCCTGAACCAGTCATTGGCCAAGGGCATGGGATTGCCAGGATTGGACAGACCAATCAAGGGTCTGGAGCTGGCATCAATTTCCTGACTCTCACAGCTGTTACTCAGTGGAAGAGGGATATGATGGATGTTGAAGATCCATGCCCAAAATCTATATTAGGAAAGGTTCTAGCACTCAGGACTACCCTCCAGACTGATCAACATCTTCTCCATCACTCATGAGACAAGAAAACAGAGTTCCTGAATGGGGCATCTTTAATGACCTTCGCCACAGAGGAGCAAAGAGCCCATTAATAGTCTGTTTTCAGGCCAGCCAGCATGAAGCTGAGCTATTGACAGAGATCTATAACTTTTCTAAGGAAACAACCCCCCAATTTTTATTTTTTTTATCTAGCACAGTTTTGATAGGTAATGTAGATGAAACGGCCCTGCCCTGGCTTCTACACCTGCTCTGTTGAGGGACCTTGGGTGGAACAGTTGGATGTCCTGGTTGTGTTTCCCATTTGTAAAATATGGGATTATTTTACAACAGGGGTGGTCAGCCACTGTTCTGAACTTAGCCCCTTAATCTGTGGGGTCTGTGCTAACTTGGGGTAGTTAGTGTAAGAATTGAAGGTGGGACATCCCGTCAGTGTCTGGAGAGAATCGAATAATTGCTTGGTGTGGAAAAACCTACACACTTGGTGTCAGAAGTGGTGTGAGTGGGGTAGAGAAAACCTCTCTTTTTGCTTCTGCGTATATTCATGAGAAAAATGAGACAGATTTGGTATCGAGATTATCCTAGGAAATGTACATGATGTAAGTTCATAGGGATAGGAAGTAGAACAGTGGTTACCAAGAGTTGGGGAGGGACAATGAGGAATTATTGTCTAATGAGTACAGAGCTTCAGTTTGGGATGATGAAAAATTTCTGGAGATGAATAATGGTGATGGTTGCATAACGTGAATGTACTTAATGCCACAGAATTGTACACTAAAAATGGTTAAAGTGGTAAAATTTCCTGTTACACATATTTAACCATAATATGTATTTTTTTAAGATTATGGAAAATGCATAATCTATTGACTGCTTTTTATTCATGGAACTGACTCGCTATAGTACTATTCTCAGCTCTGGCTGTGTCATCTTTTATTCCCCCATCACTCTGAGAAGGTTAAGATCAGAGATTTTAGAGTCAGACAAACCTGGGGACACACTCAGCCCTACCACTTGCTACTGGGGGACCAGGATAAGTTACTTAAATATAAAAATGTCACCTAACATTTATTGGTTTATTGAGCATTTTCACTTATGGCAGGCATTGCATTGAGCATTTTACATGTACTGTATTACTTCATTTCATCCTCATTATAACCATATATAATATAGTCTCACATTTATTCCCATATCTCAGGGAAGGAAAGTGAGGCACAGAGAGGTCAAGTAACTCAGCTAAGGCCACACAGTCAGCAAGCAGGGGAATGAAGACTTACGCCCAGACTGGGCCAACTTTTCCATTCAGCACAGGAGCCACATGTGTAGGGCACACAGTACCTTGAGCAGCCCATAACATTGTTTTAATTTATTTTAAAACCAAAAGAAAAAATGAATATAATGATAATGACTATATAATAATGAATTCAGTCTGGCTTAGATACAGCTTTATTCCAACATAGTCATAAAATATATTTAATATTTTATATGAAAGGGTGGGGCCCACAAAGGCAAGAGTGCCAAGTGCCCATGAAATCAGGACCTCTAACTCCAGACCCCCTAACTCCAGGCCCCCAAGTTTAAACCATTATGGTTTACCAACTCTCGGAACCTCAGTCAATCCACTCTAAGACTGGATGTCTATGTCGACTCAGAGAAGTCACCCTTTCAATGCCTCAGACCCCTCCTCTGTGAAATGGGGTAATCAATGGTGTTGACTTGCCTACAGCCATGGAGATGCCCAGAGTAAATGTGCAGAACACCTGAGCGACGTGCCTGAGGCTCACTGAGGGCTCTGTAACGATTAGCTACGTCTGACATCATTCCTCATTTAGCAGAAGGGGCTGCAGCGTGCTGACCCCAGAGGGGGTGTCTCTGAGAGTCCAGCTGGCTGACTGCCTCAGTGGAGCAACACCTCATCAGGCACACCAGGAACTCCACAGCATCTTCACAGCAGCCTCTGGAGGGGTTGCGGTGTGTTCTTCAACCAACCAGAGGAGAGCCATGCTTATAAAAGCTTCCAGGCCTCAGCAATAATGTTTCCCCCTTCCCATACCCCTCTTCATTCCCCTGGGCCCTTTTCCATCTTTGCTCTGTTTCTGCAGGAAGCAGGACAGAAGGGACTCCATTGTAAGCAAGTGTAGAAGAAAGAACACAGACTTGGAACTCTCAGGAACTGGCTTTGCAGCCCAGCTCTGCCAGAACAAGTTTGAAAAAGTCCTGCAACCTCTCTGAGCCTCAGAGCCCTCAGCTGAATAACAGGAACACTTAATTAAATTAGGAATAACAATTGTAACCATTATTACTACAGGGTAGTGGTAGAAGCCTAAGGGCTTCGGGATCAGAGTCCTTTGGTTCAAATTATGGTTTCTTGTTGGGAAGCATGAGACTTGGTTGGGAAGTTTGTGAGGAGGACATTCTGAGAAAAGGGAAGTGTGTGGAAGGCCGCCTGCCCTGTTTATCGACTTAAGGGAGATGTAGGGGAGTGTCAAAGGCGGTGCCCCTAATTATTCCTTGACCTTTCCAAACAAGTCTGTGCATATGCAGACACCTGGGTGATTACTGGAATCCTTATGCTTAATCCCTGGATGCCCTTGCCTAGAGTACAATGTAAACATTTGTCCTCCCAGGATTACTCACCCTACTGATTGTCTCTAAAGATAAAAATTCCCACAAAAGCCTAACGAGGCAGGCAATCGAGGTGCTTGGCTGCTATCAGTCAGGCCGTCCCTTAGCCTTCTCTTTCACTGTGTGTCGGAGTAATCTGTTCATCCGTCGTGCAGGGGTTGGCAGTTTCTACCCCTTGACCGTATGTGACCTCCCATCTCCAAGTCTAAGTTTCTTATTTATGAAATGGGGAATAATAATAGTAACCACCTCAAAGGGTTATGGGGAGGATTGAGTGAGATAATTAGATCTGAAGCTCTTTGTAGTACTGGGGACACAATAAGTGCAAAGATCAGCCATTGTCACTTTAATGATAGCCGTGCCTCTTTATTAGCCCTATGGCATGTAGTCCCGTCTCCCAACTGCACACAGTAGATGCTCAGTGAATCGATGTAGAATGAATAGAGGAATGAATTGATGGGTGGTCAGCCACTGTTCTAAGGTCATGTGGAACTGAACCCCATATCCTATGGGGTCTGTGCTAATAAACTTGCCATCACTCTCAGTCCGGACTCTTTTTTTAAAATATATATATATTTTATTGATTTTTTACAGAGAGGAAAGGAGAGGGATAGAGAGTTAGAAACATCGATGGGAGAGAAACATCGATTCAGCTGCCTCTTGCACACTCCCTACTGGGGATGTGCCCGCAACCAAGGTACATGCCCTTGACCAGAATCGAACCTGGGACCCTTCAGTCCGCAGGCCGACGCTCTATCCACTGAGCCAAACCGGTTAGGGCTGGACTCTTTTCTTTATGCCAAATCCCACTTGACCTCATGGCAATAGAAATTTTTGCAGCCTCAAGATTTTCCATTTTCTTGCTTCTTCATGACTGTGTGAAGTGCTTTAAAATATAACTGTGACTTTGACACTCCTTTCAAAAGGTGGACCCTTATTTCCTTCCTCCTGTCAGCTGAACTTAGTGATTCAGAATAAAATGGAAATGACAGTGTGCAATCTCCAAAACTAGGTCATAAAAATCTTTGCGGCTTCCATCTTGGCCTCTCTCTTGGATCACTTGCTCTGGAGAAAGACAGCTGCCATGCCATGAGAATGCTGGAGGGGTGCATGTATAGAAAAACTGAGACTTCTTGCCAACATCCTTGTGAGGGAGCCATCACGGAAGCAGATCCTCCAGCCCCAGTCAAGCTTTCAGATGACTGGAGCCCCAGCCAACAATTTAACTGCAACCTCGTCAGAGATTCTGAGCAAGAACCACCACGCTGAGCCACTCCCCTTTTCCTGACCCATAGAAACTATGAGATGATGTATTGTTTTCAGCTGCTATTTTTGGGATAATTTGTTACTCAGCAATAGATAACTAATACACTTTATATAATGATACACTTTTTCTAATGTTACCTGGCTCATAGAGACTTCTAATGGTTCATTGTCCATATTGTTTTAACACTACTCAAAATGTCAGAATCTGCCCTGTCTGGTTTGGCTCAGTGGATAGAGCATCGGCCTGCGGACTGAAGGGTCCTGGGTTCGATTCCGGTCAAGGGCATGTACCTTGGTTGCGGGCACATCCCCAGTGGGAGGTGTGCAGGAGGCAGCTGATCGGTGTTTCTCTCCCATCGATGTTTCTAACTCTCTGTCCCTCTCCCTTCCTCTCTGTAAAAAATCAATAAAATATATATTAAAAAAAAAATGTCAGAATCCACACTTTACTTCTGACCTTACTATTACTAGACCATGCGTGCTAACTAATTAAGGACCCATTCCCCCTGAGGATCTTAGGGGGGGCTGCATCCTATTGGCACCACCAGATCCCTATTGGGAAGGAAGAGTTGGGCTTGGTGATGGTCAGGCTTCCATTCAGTCAATAGCTCATATTTGGAAGCATCACATTGTCAATTTCAGGAGGGTCCATCTCCGAGACACAGTTTCCTTACTGACAGCTCCCATGCTGTTTTAACAGCAGCTAATCCTTCCACCTTATTTGGAGACAACTTCAGAATCCTTTCCCTGGCTCGCCAAGTCTCTGTGCTCACTGGAGAGAACGCTCAGAGGCCTTTGCATCTGGGAAGCCTCTGCCTAATGTGGAAAAGAGCCTGGAAAGAGTGTCTGTGCCTGATCACATTGAGGGCTGGGCCTGATAAAGACAAGCCAGCTCTTCTGCTCTCACAGTGAGGACCTGAGCAATCGGCTGTCCTAGGCCAGTGGTCGGCAAACTCATTAGTCAACAGAGCCAAATATCAACAGTACAACGATTGAAATTTCTTTTGAGAGCCAGATTTTTTAAAGTTAAACTTCTTCTAACACCACTTCTTCAAAATAGACTCACCCAGGCCGTGGTATTTTGTGGAAGAGCTACACTCAAGGGGCCAAAGAGCCGCATGTGGCTCGCGAGCCGCAGTTTGCCGACCACGGTCCTAGGGCATGGCCAGTGTGGCTATCTCCATCAAGTTCAACAGCCTTTTACTGTAGGGAAGGCCAGGACACAATAATGAGCAGACAAGGACCTTGCCCTGAGGAAATGAGCAGTCTGTTTGGGAAGACAGGCAAACCAACTGTAAGTGTTCGATAAACAATTTATTGAATGAAAGAAAGAAATAGGGAGAGTGTCATTATTATTTCTAGTGTGAAATATCAGTATGAATAAATATGTTTTGATGTAGGAGGAAAATCCCCAGGAAACCTGTAGGTATTGGCCCAGAGGTTGCAAAGGTGAGAGAGAGAGAGAGAGAGAGAGAGAGAGAGAGAGAGAGAGAGAGAGAGAGAGAAACCAAAACCTATCACATTTAAAGACTTGGGAATGAGAATGGCCTTGATAATAACAGCAGAAGCTAGAAGGCAAGGAACGAAGCCTTCAAAATACTGAGTGAAAAATATTGTCAGCACAGGAATCTACACCGAGCCAATCTATCAATCAAGTGCGAGATAGGAACACCATTCCAGATATGCAAACTCTCAAAAATGTTACCTCTCATGCACTTTTCCCCAGAGAGTGATGGATGAGGCACTCCACCCATATGAGAGAAAAACACAAGTATCCAGGAAACAGTGGCTCCAACCCAGAAGAAAGGTGAGGGAAGCTCCTAAGCTGATGGCAAAGAGAAGATTCAGGGTGACAGCTGTGCAGCGCTCAGTCCAAATGTGCACGAGACTGGAGAGGGCTCCAGGATGGAGGCCTCCGGGAAATAGGGGAATTCGCACATTATCAGCTCCATGCATCCAGGACTGCTTGCATAATTTGCAAGGCCCAGTGCAAAATTAAAATGAAGATCTTGTTTAACAATTATTAAGAATTTCAAGATGGTGCAAGCCGAGCATGAGAGCTCTGAACTCTTCCAAAAATGGGGCCTGTGTTACTGCACAGGTCATATGCCCAGGCCATCAGCCCTGCATGTTGACCATGTAGAAAACTGTCTTGCCCGCCTGGCGTGACTCAGTAGATTGATGCACCAAGAGGTGGCTGGTTTAATTGACATCCATCCAGGGCATACGCCTGGGTTTCGGGCTTGACCCAGTAGGGGGTGTGCAGGAGGCAGCTGATGGATGTGTCTCTATCATTGATGTTTCTATCTTCTCTCTAAAAAAATCAATAAAAACATATTTTCAAAAAAAGTAACTGTCTTGATAGCTGTTCTTTTCAGAAGGCTAAGAGAAACCCACTCTAGTTGGCGTAAGGAGAAAGGGAATTTATTAAAAGGATATTAGGTGGCCCATAAAACCCCAAAAGGGTTAGAGAATTTTAGAGCTATTCAGCTAGAAATAGTTCCTCAAACCAGGCTGTATATAGTGAGGAGCTAAACCAGCGGGTATAGTTAGGGTGATGCTATGCTGTCCCTGAGTACCAGGCACTGCAGCTTGCAGAGCCAACACTGCTGGCTCCCTAGGCAAGGTTCACTGCCAGCGTCCTGCACTGTGGCCCACTGTAACTTCTTCTACAAAAAAAAAAAAAAAAAAAAAAAAATCCTTGCATTTCCTGCTTCTCCAGTTCTTAGTTATCTATTCAGAGTCTTGCATGTGTGCATTGCATCTGATGGGTGGAGCCCAAGCCAGGTGCCCATTCCCTAGCCCCAGAGGCTGGGAAAGTGAGCATCTACAGGGGTGGGCAAACTTTTTGACTCGAAGGCCACAATGGGTTCTTAAACTGGACCGGAGGGCCAGAACAAAAGCATGGATGGAGTGTTTGTGTGAACTAATATAAATTCAAAGTAAAGGAGCGGAGGGGAGAGCAAGAGAACGCTCCACTCTTCCGGCTCCGCGGGCCGGATAGAACAGCCGAACGGGCCGGATCCGGCCCATGGGCTGTAGTTTGCCCACGGCTGAAGAATCTTCTGTTTCTGTGGTGGAGTTCTGCTTCCCACAGTCTTATAAGGGGGAATTCCCCAAATACAGGATGGGCTTAAGATTTGTCATTTTGGAAAGAATGACAAATATCCACTGTAGAGTTATGGCAAGAATTGTTGATATGCAGATTTAAAACAAAAACCTGCAAAAAACAAAACTAAGCAAATGAGGGGGGTGGGAATGAGACAAACAGTAATGCAGGGGGTGGGGGCAGTTGTTCAAGAAGGGAAGCATGATGAGAGTGTACTGTCTGGCTCCTCAGTGTTCTACATTTGCATATTCTGCATAATGTAAAACACTGAATTGGATTTAACCAAACTTTTCCATATTTACCACATTGTGAAGATGGAAGGGGGAGAATCAGGGTTGTTGGTGATTTAAGAAAGCTAAAACATCATCAGCTATAATAGGAAGTTAATAGAGAACGCCTAAAATAGATTCATAACAAATTAGAAGTAAAATTATATTTAGAAATATGGACATAGATGCCAAAAGAAGCTGCTAAAACATTGAAAGTGGTCCTCTGGGGACTAAGTTCATGGTTTACAGCAAGGCCCACCCTTTGTGTTGTAATGTTCCATGTGTTTTAACAAGTGCATAATGTCAAGTATAGAATAGATTCATTGTCTTAAATATTCCTTGTGCTCCACCTATTCATCCCTCTCCATTCTCATGCTCCCTGAACTCCTGACAACCACTGATCATTGTACTGTCTCTATAGGTTTGCCTTTTCCAGAATGATCTATAGCTGGAATCATTTAACAAGCAGCCTTTTCAGAAAGACTTCTTACACTTTGCAACATGCATTTAAGGTTCCTTCATGTCTTTTCATGGCTTGATAGCTCATCTCCTTTGAGCCTGAATAATATTCCACTGTCTGGATGTCCCACTATTTGTTTATCCAGTCACCTATTGAAGGACATCTTGGTTGCTTCCAATTTTGGGCAATTAGGAATAAAGCTGCTATAAACATTCATGTACAGGTTTTTATGTGGGCATAAGTTTTCAACTCACTTGGGTAAATATAAATGCAATTGAAGGAATGCAACTGCTGAATCTTATGGTAACACCATGTTTAGCTTTGTAAGAAACTGTTAAACTGTCTTCCAAAGTAGCTGTTACATTTTGAATTCCCATTAGCAATGAATGGGGACTTCCTGTTGATCCACATCCAGCATGCGGTGGTATCAGTGTTTGGATTTTAGCCATTTTAATAGGTGTATAGTGGTGTCTCATTGTGGTTTTAATTTGCAATTCCCTAACAACATATGATATTGAGCTTCTCACATGCTTATTTGCTATGTGTATTTCTTCTTTAGTGAGGTGTCTGTTGAGATTTTTTGCCCACTTTTTAATTAGGTTGCTTTTTAAAAAAAATATATTTTTATTGATATCAGAGAGGAAAGGAGGAGAGAGAGATAGAAACATCAATAATGAGAAAGATTCATCAATCAGCTGCCTCCTGCACGCCCCCCACTGGGGATCGAGCCCACAACCCCGGCACATGCCCTTGACCAGAATCGAACCTGGGACCCTTCAGTCCGCAGGCAGATGCTCTATCCACAGAGCCAAACCAGCTAGGGCAGGTTGCTTATTTTCTGATTGTTGAGTTTTAAGAGTTATTTGTATGTTTTAGATACAATCCTTTATCAGATATGTGTTTTGAAAACATTTTCTCCCAGCCTGCAACTTGTCTTTTCATTCTCTTAACTGTGTTTTTCACAGAGAAAGCTTTAGTTTAAGTGAAAATTATCTTATCAATATTTTCTTTCATATGGTTTATATTTTTGGTGTTGTATCTAAAAACTCATTGGCAAAGCCAAAGTCACCAAGATGTTCTCCTATGTTGTCTTCTAGAAGTTTTATGGTTTTATGTTTTACATTTAGCTCTATGATCCATTTTAAGTTCATCTTTGTGAAAGGTATAAGGTCGACACCCAGATTCATTTTTATTGCATGTGGATGTCCAGCTGTTCCAGAATCATTTATTGAAGAGACTATTTTTTTCTTTATTAAAATTGCCTTTGTTTCTTCAGTTAGTTGAAATTCACAAAATAAGTTGTGGGGATATTGACTGGGCTTTAATTGAATCTATAGATCAAGCTGGGAAGAACTGACAACTTAGAACTGAGTTTTTCTGTCCATGAACATGAATTATCTATGCATTTATTTTATTGTTCTTTGATTTTTTTATTTTTTATTTTTTATTTTTTTTTAACATATTTTATTGATTTTTTACAGAGAGGAAGGGAGAGGGATAGAGAGTTAGAAACATCGATGAGAGAGAAACATCGATCAGCTGCCTCCTGCACACCCCCTATTGGGGATGTGCCTGCAACCAAGGTACATGCCCTTGACTGGAATCGAACCTGGGACCCTTCAGTCCCCAGGCCGACACTCTATCCACTGAGCCAAACCGGTTAGGGCTCTTTGATTTTTTTAAATCAGAGTTTTATAGTTTTCCTCATACAGATCTTGTATACTTTTGTTAGATTTTGTACCTAAGTTTTTCATTTCAGGGGTGCTAATGTAAATGAGATTGTGTTTTAAATTTCAGATTCTAATTTTGTATTGCTGGTATACAGGAAAGTGATCGGCTCCTATAACCTTGCTATAATCACTTATTAGTTCTGGAGTTTTTGTTGATTCCCTGGGATTTTCTACATAGATAATCATGCCATTTGGAAACAAAGACAATTTTATATCTTCCTTCCCAGTCTGTGGATTTACTTTTTATTCCATGAATGCATTATTCAGCTAAAAATAAAAGTTGGGGATACCTTGGAAAGGTACCCGAGATGCTGATATGCTGAGGCATTCTGCTACCAGACAAAATATTTTTAAGTGCATCAATCTCTGTTCCCTTGTTCCTCAAAAGTTAATGACCTTACGGAAAACAACCAATGTCGTCAAGGATGTGGAAAAATTGGAACTCTCGTGCCCTGTTGGTGGGAATGTAAAATGGTATAGCTGCTGTGGAAAACAGTATGGAGTTTCCTCAAAAAATTAAAAGTGGGGTTATCACATGATGAGAAAGATTCATCGATCAGCTGCCTCCTGCACGCCTCCTGCAGCAATTCCACTTCTGGATATACACCCAAAAGAATCGAAAGCAGGATCTCAAAGAGATATTTGCACACCTATATTCATTGCAATATTATTCACAATAGCAAAGATGTGGGAGCAGCCCACATGTCCAGACGAATAGATGGGGAAAGAAAATGTGTTATATACATACAGTGGAATATTATTCACATGCTACACTATGGCTGAACCTTGAGGAAAGTATGCTAAGTGAAATAAGCCAGTCACAGAAAGGCAAATATTGTATGATTCTATTTATATGAGTCTAAATCACAGAAACAGAAAATAGAACTGTGGTTGCTAGAAGCTGGGGGAAGAGGGAAATGTTTAGTGGGTATAGAGTTTCGGTTTTGCAAGATGAACAAGTTCTAGAGATCTGTTGCACAACAGTATAAATGTACTTAACACTACTGAACTATACACTTAAAAATGACTAAGACAAACATTTTATGTTATGTGTTTTTATTATAATTTTTAAAAAGTTGACAATCTTTCCATATTGGACAGGAAGGATGGATTAGAAGGCTTTTCAGGTACCATCAGATCTTACTAGAAAGCTATCTGTAAGCAAATACTTAATGTGCCATGTTATTACTATTTAAATTTAAAACCCTTTAAGTGTGTTAAAAGGGTTCTTTATAAAAGAAATTATTATTTTTACTGAGCATGGCCAACTTGATCAGATTTGAAAAGTTAAAATTTTGTTTTTTGAGTTTTTTAAGAACATCAAAAGTATAAACATTTTCTGGGATTTAAAAAGTTTGTTTTCTGAGTCACAACAAAAAGCACCTATTCAGCCCTAACCGGTTTGGCTCAGTGGATAGAGCGTCGGCCTGAGGGCTGAAGGGTCCCGGGTTCGATTCCAGTCAAGGGCATGTGCCTTGGTTGCGGGCACATCCCCAGTAGGAGGTGTGCAGGAGGCAGCTGATGGATGTTTCTCTCTCATCGATGTTTCTAACTCTCTATCCCTCTCCCTTCCTCTCTGTAAAAAATCAATAAAATATATATATATATTTTTAAAAAGCACCTATTCAACTGCCTCTTATTATGTAAGTAAAGAAGTAGAACCAGCCATGTTGTCTGAGCAATTAGTTTGTTTTCAATCTTAAAGGCACTATCAATTACATATCAGAAGTGTTTCCCTCTTTGCTTTGCCAAACCAGGAATCTCAGAATGAAATTTGCAGTACATCTCTAACATTTACATAGAACTTTAAGCAATATGTATTTAGGCAACTTTGGGTTCTAATTTGCCTCTTAATTCATCAAGCTTATTTCCTCCCCTAATTTTAACTTAGCCCCAGCTTCATCCCTTTTGAAAAAAAAAAAAAAGATCTTTTGCACAGCACATGTGTAGTAAATCCTCTTTGGAACATGGGAAGGTGTATAAATAAATAAAACACAAATGAGTAATGTGAACTGAGCACCTTACAGATCTGGTGTTATATTGTCACGAATTTCTAAATATCATCTAACCCATTACTTCCAAAGACAAATAAAACTCCAGGGCCAAGTGACATTCATCTTGTGAAGCAGAAGGAAACAGCAAAGCATTAGGGGTGAACTCTTCAACTAATATATTTCATATCTCTTTGTAAACAGGAAACACAGCTCTAACAGCCAAGCAGCTGAAGTGGGGAGGAGGTGGGCAGAAAGGCTGGGTCTGTGAATGAATTGGTTCTGGGGGCAGGCATTGCTCACTGTGGACCTGATTGAAGAAACCAACCTTCTAAGAAAGAGATAGGAAGTTCAAACCATGCAGTGAGGAAACCCATGTGTTTAAACACGGATGTATCGTAAATCAAGATGACACTAATGACTTCTGTTAGTTGTGATCTGCTTTGAGCATTTCTCCAGCAGTGGGAATGAGGGACTCTGAGCTATCCCCACTCTCCCTTCTAGTTGTCTTCCCTAAGAGCCGCAATAGAACTAAATGAAATCGAGCAAGTGCTCATCAATTAAGGTTCTTGGTTGCAAGCCACAGAAGCTAATTTTACCTCAAGCAAAACCAAAATTCATAAGAAGGGCGTAATGGACTAAATATGTCCACCCCACAAATTCATATACTGAAGCCCTACTCTCCAGAATGATGGTATTTGGAGATGGGACCTTTGGGAGGTAATTAGGGTTAGATAAGGTCATGAGGATGGGACCCTCACAATGGGATTAGTGCCTTATAAGAGGCAACACCCAGAACTAGCTCCTCTCCCCAACAGCACCCACAGAAAAAGATGGCAGCTGCCTACAAGCCAAGAGAAGAGGCCTCAGAATGAAACCGTCCTCGCTGGCAATCCACTGTGTCTCTTTGATTTTACCTCCTACCGTTCCTCCTTTCCCTTATTGTGTTCCAGCCACACCAGCCTCCTGATCGTTCCTCCAATAACACAAACAGCCTTTTGCCTCAAGGTCTTTGATCTTGCCCTTCCCTCTGCCTAGAACACTGCTCCCTCCCCCAGAGAGTTGCCTGGATCCATCCCTCGAGTTCTTCAATCTTTGCTCAAATGTCTTCTCAACAGGGAGGACTTCCGTGACCACCTTCCGACCCTCTATTTCCCCACCGTGATTCATCTTTCATCATAGCATGTCTCACCACCAGACCCGTTATCCATGCCTGTGTAATTGTTCGTTGTCAGTGCCTCAAAGGAGAGAGGAAACTCTGTGAGGGCAGCCGTATATCACTGTGAACTTGGCCTGAAATGGAGTAGGCGCTCCATGAATAATTGCTAAATGGAAGAACTCTGGCGCAGGAGGGCGCTGCTTCACTCAAACCCTGGGAAGCGCAGGATCCTGAAGCCCCGACAGCGTGAACCTCTTTCCCCACCGTCAGAATGTTGATCTTCAACCCCCTCGCTTTAGGAGGAATCTGCAGAGGGGTAAAACTAAAAGCGGAAGGCATTGGCCTTTTAAGCCCCCAAATGCGTCGAGAGCAGGGAAGGGGGTAGTCCCAGAGCAAGGTCAAAGATATTTTCTTTTTCTTGTCCCATCACCCTGTTCTATTTTCCTTCACAGCGTTTGTCCTTATTTGAACTGGAGCGGAAGCCCCATCTAGCCCCTTGACTGTTTCTGTATTTTATGTCTGTTCTTTCTCAAACATTCTGCTTCTGATTTCCCTTTGGGACACCGCCACTCCCCAGCTCTTCGTCTATATGACTCAGTGGGCATAACTCTCACCCCGGCTCCAGGAATGGGCAATGGGCCAGGCCTACACCATTCAATCCTCCGCATCCCCCTGGCCACAGGGGCTGCTTTGAACATGGCCATGTGACCCCATTCGGACAAAAAGAATCAGGACCAGTTCAAGTCCATGGGTCTGCTGGGGAAATACAGCATCTTCTTCCTGCTGGTTTAAACATGGAGCTGCCAGTGACACCGCTTGGGAAGAGCCTTCCTATGTAAAGTTTTATAAAAAAAAGAGAAAAGACCGGTCCTGATACTATTGAGCTCCTGGATCCAGGCATACCTAACGTCAGTGGACTTTTCAGATCCTTGTTGCCTAAACATGGAATTGAGTTGTACGTTACTTGCCACAAAGGGATCTTTACTTTTTCATTCCCTCTTCCCTCTCAACTCACTATTCATTCATTCCTTCTAACTCCGCAACTAGTAGGAGCTATATTTCTAGGTCAGACATCAAATTCTGAAATCGGACTGAAAAGCACTTCTTGCTCAAAACAACTGGATGGAGGGGAAAGGTCAGTCCATTTTCTCCATGTTTTCAAACATTTGGATGCCTGTCAACAAGAAGACAGAACTTGTAGATTTTTATGTGATAATTTTGGAGTTCTGTTAGTGCCAAAGGGTCTGATTCTCATGCTCCCCTTAGAACTGTAAGACTCATTAAGCCTTCGACGGAAGTCTTACAAATGTGCAGAATTGGAAGAGAAGTATCCTGAACATGTGTGCTGAAATATTTGTACATCTTCCCCTTAATCTCCTTAAATGGTGTCATTGTTTTTAGAGCATTTAGAGCTTTTTCCTTTTCTATGTTGAAAGAACAGAGGTAGATACCCATTAGTCTGTATCTTCATTATTTTTTAGAAATATTTAAACTTCATCATTTTTTTCTTACTGAAGTGATAAATGTCTTATAAAAATAAAACGTTATAGAAATACATAAAGAGGGATCTGTAAATTTCCCCATGAACTGATTCTCTAAAGTGACACATTTGACTGGTGGGTATTCTAATATACACTGATACGTGAAGTTCTTAGACACAAATCATACGTATCATTTGTGACTTAGTATTTTCTTTTATATATCATGGACAACTCACAGTGTCTTTATGTAAAGCTATCACAATCTCTTAAAATATATCCTATTCCATTGTGTGCAAGGCTATGTAGATTGTTTGAGTTGCTGGCATGTAATGGCTCTGGTTATATAGAAATGCCATAATTTCTTTTTCCCTTCTTTTTTTGGATGGACATGTGGGTTATTTGTAATGTTTGCTCTAATCAATCATGCTATATTTGCATCTTTCTATGTTTGCAGGTTTATACAAGTTGGTGGAATTTGTTTCTAGATGTAGACTTCCTGGGTCAGAGAGCATTAACATTTACATTTTAGTAACTGGTGCCTAACTTTTTTCTACAAAGGTTGTACCAGCTTTTACCAATGGTGTGTGAGAGTGCTTTGGATGGTAAACATTTTTTTTTTACTAGTAAAAACCTTTGATAAGTGTCTTAGTCTGTTTGGACTGCTATGATAAATTGCCTTATATCGATGGCTTATAAACAGCAGAAATTTATTTCTCACAGTCCTAGAGGCTTGGAAGTCCAAGATTAAGGCGCCAGTGGACTCAGTGTCTGGTGAGAACCTGCTTCCTAGTTCATAAATGAACTGTGTCCTAGTATGGCAAAAGGAGCAAGGGAGCTCTCTGGAATCTTTTTTATAAGGGCACTAATCCTATTCATGAGGGCTCCATCCTTGTGATCTAATAACCTTCTAACACCATCACATTGACAATTCGATGTCAACATATGAATTTAGGGGAATATAAACACTTAGTATATGGCAACAGAATTGTGCCCCTTCCTCCCTACCCCTCCATTTAGTCAGTATTAGGGAATGAATTGCAATGAGCTGTTTATTTTCATTAGGCAGAAATCAAACTCAAGTTAGCTTGGCAAAAAAATGAACTGAAAAGTGAGGTCAATGGCTTCAGGCACAGCTAGATTCACGGTTCAAGTGATGACATTGAAACTCATTATCTGTTTCTCACTGGGTTGGCTTTATTCTTCTGTTCTAAGTCATGCCCCCCGGCAGCTCCAGGCTCTGCTCTTTTAGTGGCAAGGTGGCTGCAGCAGCTCCACCCCTCATTTCCTCTCACATCCGAGTTCTGCACACAAAAGCAAATTTTTTTTTAAAATATATTTTATTGATTTTATACAGAGAGGAAGGGAGAGGGATAGAGAGTTAGAAACATCGATGAGAGAGAAACATCGATCAGCTGCCTCCTGCACACCCCCTACTGGGGATGTGCTCGCAACCAAGGTACGTGCCCTTGACCGGAATCGAACCTGGGACCTTTCAGTCCGCAGGCTGACGCTCTATCCACTGAGCCAAACCGGTTTCGGCACAAAAGCAAATTTGTCTTCCAGTAGTCTAAGCCAAAGTCATGATAGTCACTCTTTTTTTAAAATCCTCTCCCGAGGATATGTTTTATTGATTTTTTAGAGAGAGAAGAAGGGAAAAGGAGAGAGAGAGAAACATCAATGTGAGAGAGAAACATCGATTGGCTGCCCCTGGGGACCGAACCCACAACCTAGCTATGAGCACAACCTGGAATCGAACCCACAACCCTTTGCTTTACAGGACAATGCTCCAACCAACTGAGCCACCGGCACGGGCTTGATAGTTACTCTTATTGGATCTATCATTGATCCAAGCATAGTGGCCCAAGAAATGGTCTGAGCTGAAAAAAATAAAAAAGAAATGGGCTGAGCTGATTGACATAAGCCTAGGTGGTTAAGTGCACAGAACCAAACCCCCACCACAGGGACTGAGAGCAGGGAGAGAGGCAGGCAGAGAGCCTCAGGGAAATCCGGGAGTGCCAAGTGGCTGCTGGGGAGACAGTTCATCCAGCTCTCTTGGTCACGGCTGCCTCCAGTGTTGTCTTGTTGTAAATCCATTCTCCATCCCGCAGCCAGGAAGGGGCCCTCGAAAACAGAACACATTGGAGCCTCCTTTAAAACACTTCAGTGGTTCTTCCTTGTCCTGGGGTAAATTCCCTTAACGAGGCCTCCAGGACCTGGCCTCCCCTTTCTACACCAGCCTCATTTCTCCCCTCCCCTCTCCCTCTCCAGCATTCCTTAGTAAAGCCCTCTGTGCCTGTCTTAGTTGCCCCAATGGCCCTGTTCTCTCTCCCACTTCTAGGCTTTTGCATAATAGTCCTAGTGATTTATAAAGCACTTACTAAGTGCTGGCCATGTGCTAAGCTTTATATGTTTATTATATACCCCAGTTGAGTACTCACAATCACCCTATGTAAAACAGTAGGGTGTACAGATAAAAACACACACTCCAGAGTTAGACGGCTGGAGTTCAAAGTCAGGCTCATGTATTAATCATGTTTTTATGTTCTGTGTTTTATGATGTTTTGACATTTTAGGGCCTTGCTAATCCTGGAGAGACTGCCTCTCCCAGGGCTAGCTAATTCCTAGAGATAGTAAACAATTTGCCTGTGAGCAGGCCCTTCACATGCAAACCAATCAACTCAAAGCCCAAACACACAACAACCTCCTCTATCTAGCTCTCACATACCAAGGCATGCCCCCAGCAGCTCCAGCCCTAGTTCACTCAGGACCAGGTACCAGACAGCTAGTGACCACCCCATAGCCTGGAGCCTGCTGAAATTACTCAGACTCAACAATCAAAACTGCTTACCTTGCCTCTCCCATTCCTTCCCCATGAAAAGCGCAGTAAAGTCTTTTGCACAAGCTCTTCTTCTGTCTTCTGACTCTGGTTTTTCTCACATGGCCATGCATGGCATGGGGTACCCCCTTGTCTTGGAAAGTGTAAGTAATAAATTATTTTTTCAAAGGCAGTTGTCTCCATGTCTGTCATCTTTTTGTATATGATTAAAATAAAATCTTGGGCCTAGCCGGTTTAGCTCAGTGGATAGGGCATCGGTCCTGGGTTTGATTCTGGTCAAAGGCACGGACCTCAGTTGCAGGCTCCTTCCTGCCCGGGCCCTGGTCAGGGCATGTGCAGGAGGCAACCAATAGATGTGTTTCTCTTACATCGATGTTTCTCTCTGTTTTTCCCTCTCTTTTCCACTTTCTCTAAAATCAATGGAAAAATATCCTTGAGGATTCAAATAAATAAATTAATTAAATTAAATCTTGGGAACATTTCACAATCGCTTAGCCCTTGATTAGTTGTGTAACCTTGGGCTCCATCTCTGCCTTGAGTTCTCGCTATCCAAAATGGGGATAATAATAATACCTACTAAAAGGTATAAGGAAAATTTGAGAAATACTTTAAAATGGAAAAAAGAAAGGAAACACCCATCAGGGTTATCTCTCTCCCTTCATACATATCATATTTTACAACTGTGTAAGTTGTGGAAAACTGACAGTAATGCAATAATTCTTGCCAAAAGACATGCAATTGGTTTGTCATGGGATATTTACCAGTTTTGCACTTATTTGTAAATTCACTGTATCATTCCTTGTCTGACTATAAATGATAGTAGTTTCAATTTTCCTTTACTTTTAAACATGTTTTTATTGATTTCAGAGAGGAAGGGAAAGGGAGAAAGAGAGAAAAACAACAATGATAAGAGAGATTATTGATCAGCTGCCTTCTGCACGCCCCCTACTGAGGATCGAGCCTGCAATCCGGGCACGTGCCCTAAGTGGAATTGAACCGTGACCTCCTGGTTCATAGGTTGCCGCTCAACCACTGAGCCACGCCATCTGGGCAAGGAAATTCTATCTTGATGGGCTTTGCTTTCTTGGTTTATGGACTTATGTCTTCACCTTTCATGTGAAAGGTTTACTTTCCGTATAATTTCCTAGACAGCAAAGATTCCATGTTATAATGATCTTCCATGATTTTATTATACCCTTAATTATTTAAGGGGTAAAAAGAACCAAGACTCTTCACTTGTTAAACAGCTAATGTTCTTCACTACTTTGTTACTTACTTTCTATGTTTATGTGTAAATGCTATATTATCACAATTACTGGCACTGAGGATCTTATCTTGAGGACCCTATCTTAATTGAATGTCCAAATCTCCTCTAACTTTTCTCAATTTTCACCTTCCCAGACTGAACCCTAAATATAGAAAAAATAAAGTAAATTTTTCAAGATAGCTGCTACACCTAAAACTATCTTTGAGATTTTTCATACGATCCCTGGGAAAATCACAAAGATTTCTTCTTCCACTTTTTTTGTTTTTGTTTTTAATGCTAGAAATAATTAGATTTGCTTGAAACATTGCCTGGGAAGAATTGTCAAACAGAAGAGACACTCAGCTTTCTCTGGGTGAAAGCTGTGCAGGTAAAATGAAATTGTATGCTTTAGGGGAAGTTCTTCGGACACTGCTCTTGCTCTCCCTAGAATGTTTCTACCCTCAAGGAAAACGTTCTTATGAACTAGTTATTTTAAGAACTAGAACAATTATGAAATAGCTCTGTCCAATTTTTCTACTTTCATCAGAGTTCTGTCAGTGCTCTGTCTAATGATACTGGCAATAACACCATAGTGTTATCAGTCATGAGCTCAGATGTTATATAAATGTTTGCTCACTCTGGCCTTCTTTAATTTGAATCTAGCATGGCCTAGGCCAGTAGGATGCATATCAGACTTATTTATCATGGAATGGAGATCTGTTGACATCTGTAAGATGTCTAGGCCCTACTCCAGGCTTACTGAAAAGAATTATGTCTCAGGGTTAGTATGTTATACCTAAAGAATTTTTTCCTCTGTACAAATATGCTCATCCATCTTTATGAATCAGATGTAACATGTACTACTGACTTCTTTAAACACAGACCTCATCATTATCTTTAGAGATATTTTGCCTAAATTTAATTCTTTTTGAAATGGTTTGATTAACTTTGTTTTGCATGCCCTTTTCAGTTTCATGATTTTAATTATGAATCCTCATCAGATCTTTCATATTGGAAAAGTATCTATATATATAAAAGCCTAAGCGACTGTTATGACCGCAATGACTGGTCAACCGGTCACTATGATGCGCACTAACCACCAGAGGGCAGATGCTTAACGAAGGAGCTGCCCCCTGGTGGTCAGTGCGCTCCACAGCAGGAGCACTGCTCAGCTGACCAACAGGCGCCAGACACCACCAGGCTCACAGTTGGCAAGTGCAGCTGCGGTGGTGTGAGCTTCTCCCACCTCTGTGACAGTGCTCCCGAGCAGCAACCACAGCAGGTGCAGCGGGACCAGGATGAGTGGGAGCGGTGTGGCACCTGGCCCCGGCCTGGGCTCAGGCTCCTCCCTAGCCAACTGCCACTTCGTGCACTACTACATCCCTCAGGGGATGTCAGACTGCTGGTTTCGGCCAGAGCCTGCGGGGATCAGGCCCAAACTGGCAATCTGACATCCCCTGAGGGGTCCCGGATTGCGAGAGGGCGCAGGCCAGGCTGAGGGACCCCACTGGTGCACGAATCTGTGCACTGGGCCTCTAGTCAGTAATAAATGAACCACAGTCATTTTAAGTCATTGCATCTCCAATATCTCTGAATCTTGCCTGAAGACCCTGCTATAAGCTACAGGCCAGAGTTTGTATTTGCAGCACAAAGACAGTCTCAGAGCTTCATGGGAAAGGGCTGTACTGGATACTTCAACTATTGACACTTGAAGCCAAACTGACATGGCTTACATGACTGTACCAGTGGAGTGAGTCAGGATTTCCACGTCTCTTCAGTAAGCAGATGGCTTCATGAGACTACTCAAGAGCCAGCAGAACGAGACTTAACTACATAGGACTGAACAAGCTGACAAGGGAAATTTTATGGTTGTTATTTGTTTGGAATACTGTGGGTCTAGTTTTAATGTTCTATTTGCTAGATTCATAAGGAAGCCTTTTGTCTTTCTTCTTAAGCCATCTGTAACCTATAATAATCGAGTGGATTCTGTTTTTGTAAACTGAACTAAAACATTTAAAATATCTGATTTTCACTGACCTTCAGAATTCAGAAACTCTTAATGCCTCCTCACTTTTCTTTCTTTTTTAAAAAAATTCTTTATTGTTTAAAGTATTACATATAGTATTACATATGTCTCCTTTATCCCCCATTGATGTCTCCCCAGCCACCTCCACCCCCCAGCACATTCCCTCACCCCGCTAGTCTGTGTCCATTGGCTATGCTTACATGCGTGCATACAAGTCCTTTGGTTGATCTCTTAACCCCCCGTCCCCTGCCTTCTCTCTGAAGTTTGACGGTCTGTTCGATGCTTCTCTTCCTCTGTATCTATTTTTTTTTTTTTTTTTTTTTAAGACAGGGAATACTTTATTCAAACCCATCAGAGAAATTGACAGTTTGGATCTGTAACAAAGCATTGTTTTAAAGCATAGGCCAGTAATTGTATATAAGAGTATACACTGCTCTACATACAAATGAACTGATCAGACCAGAACTTTTCAATGTTTAAAACAGAATAAGTTTCCCTGTAAAAGCAGCACCATTGTGACATTTTAAATTTAGTATTCCTCTCCTTCTTCCTCACCCTCTCCTTCAACAGAATCCACACCAACTTCCTCATAATCCTTCTCAAGGGCAGCCATGTCCTCACGGGCCTCAGAAAACTCTCCTTCCTCCATGCCCTCACCTACGTACCAGTGGACAAAGGCACGCTTGGCATACATCAGGTCAAACTTATGGTCCAGGCGAGCCCAGGCCTCAGCAATAGCTGTGGTGTTGCTCAGCATGCACACAGCTCGCTGTACTTTGGCCAGGTCTCCACCAGGGACCACAGTGGGAGGCTGGTAATTAATGCCAACTTTGAAGCCGGTGGGGCACCAGTCCACAAACTGTATGGTACGCTTGGTCTTGATGGTGGCAATGGCAGCATTGACATCCTTGGGGACCACGTCACCACGGTACAACAGGCAGCAAGCCATGTATTTACCATGGCGAGGGTCACATTTCACCATCTGGTTGGCTGGCTCAAAGCACGCATTGGTGATTTCTGCTACAGAAAGCTGTTCATGGTAGGCTTTCTCAGCAGAGATGACAGGGGCATATGTGGCCAGAGGGAAGTGGATGCGGGGATAGGGCACCAGGTTGGTCTGGAATTCAGTTAGATCAACATTCAGGGCCCCATCAAACCTGAGGGATGCAGTGATGGAGGACACAATTTGACCTATCAACCTATTCAAGTTAGTGTAGGTTGGGCGCTCAATACCGAGGTTTCTACGACAGATGTCATAGATGGCCTCGTTGTCAACCATGAAGGCACAATCAGAGTGCTCCAGGGTGGTGTGGGTGGTGAGGATGGAGTTGTAGGGCTCAACTACAGCTGTGGAGACCTGGGGGGCTGGGTAAATGGAGAACTCCAGCTTGGACTTCTTGCCATAATCAACAGAGAGACGTTCCATCAGCAGGGAGGTGAACCCAGAACCAGTTCCCCCACCAAAGCTGTGGAAAACCAAGAAGCCCTGAAGGCCTGTGCACTGGTCAGCCAGTTTCCGAATTCGGTCCAAGACGAGGTCAATGATTTCCTTGCCAATGGTGTAGTGTCCACGGGCATAGTTATTGGCAGCATCTTCCTTGCCTGTGATCAGCTGCTCAGGGTGGAAGAGCTGGCGGTAGGTACCAGTGCGAACTTCATCAATGACTGTGGGTTCCAGGTCTACAAACACTGCCCTGGGCACATGCTTGCCAGCGCCTGTCTCACTGAAGAAGGTGTTGAAGGAGTCATCTCCCCCACCAATGGTCTTGTCACTTGGCATCTGGCCATCGGGCTGGATGCCGTGTTCCAGGCAGTAGAGCTCCCAGCAGGCATTGCCGATCTGGACACCAGCCTGGCCAACATGGATGGAGATGCACTCACGCATGGTTGCTGCTTTGAGGCTGCCGAGCGGATGGCGGAGAGGAAGAGGAGAGGTTGTTGCTTCTTACAGCGCGACTCTTAGGCGGTCGATGTAAGAGAACCTGCCCTCTGTATCTATTTTTGATCATCAGTTTATGTTGTTCATTATATTCCACAAATGAGTGAGATCATGTGATACTTATCTTTCCTTGACTGGCTTACTTAGCTTTGCATAATGCTCTCCATGTGCATCTATGCTGTTGCGAATAGTAAGAGTTCTTTCTTTTTTACACAGTGTAGTATTCCATTGTGTAGATGTACCACAGTTTTTTTAATCCACTCACCTGCTGATGGGCACTTAGGCTGTTTCCAAATCTTAGCTATTGTAAATTGTGCTGCTATGAACATAGGGGTGCATATATCCTTTCTGATTGGTGTTTCTGATTTCTTGGGATATAGTCCTAGGAGTGGGATTACTGGCTCAAATGGGAGTTCCATTTTTAATTTTTTTAAGGAAACTCCATACTGTTTTCCACAGTGGTGGCACCCTATCAGCAGTGCACGAGGGTTTCTTTTTCTCCACATTATCGTTTGTTGGTTTGTTGATGATAGCCATTCTGATAGGTGTGAGATGGCATCTCATTGTCGTTTTGATTTGCATCTCTCAGATGATTAGTGACTTTGAACATGTTTTCATATGTCTCTTGGCCTTCTGTATGTCCACTTTCGAAAAGTTTCTATTTAAGTCCTTTGCCCATTTTTTTTAAAATATATTTTATTGACTTTTTACAGAGAGGAAGGGAGAGGAATAGAGAGTTAGAAACATCGATGAGAGAGAAACATCGATCAGCTGCCTCCTGCACACCTCCCACTGGGGATGTGCCCGCAAGCAAGGTACATGCCCTTGACCGGAATCGAACCTGCGACCCTTCAGTCCGCAGGCTGACGCTCTATCCACCAAGCCAAACCGGTCTTGGCCTTTGCCCATTTTTTGATTGGATTGTTTATCTTCTTTTTGTTAAGATGTATGAGTTCCCTATAAATTTTGAAGATTAGGCCATTATCGGATATAACATTGGCAGATATGTTATCCCATGCAGTGGGCTTTCTTGTTGTTTTGTTGATGGTTTCTTTTGCTGTGCAGCCTCCTTGCTTTTCATGATAATAGTATTTGCATGGTTTATACGCTCTCCGTCTTTTTTAAAAATATATTTTTTTATTGATTTCAGAGAGGAAAGGAGAGGAAGGGAGAGATAGAAACATCAATGATGAGAGAGAATCACTGACCAGCTGTCTCTTGCATGCCCCACACTGGGGATCGAGCCTGCATCCTGGGCATATGCCCTGACTGGAAATCAAACCGTGACCTCCTGGTTCATAGGTCAATGCTCAACCACTGAGCCATGCTGGCGGGGCTCCATCTTATCTCATTATAACTGTGGGGTATTTTGATTTCTCCTCTGAACTAGTCATACCATCTTACAGGTTCCCTCATTACTTACAGATTCCATAAACTCTTTAATACAGATTCACTTCATACACATATGAAGTCCAAATTTTATCTTTTTAAAAAATATCTTTTGAGTTAATTTATGTACTAGTAAGATGTTTCGAACAGTGCTTGGACCCAGTATTGGCTCAATAACTGTTAACTTTTGTAAGTAACGTATTTCAATTATTTGCATTTCACAGGTGAGGAGAATGAGGTGCAGAGGAGGTAAGCAAACTTGGTTAAACGGCACAGCTTGTCAGAGGTGGAACAGAATGAGAAGTCAGGTCTGTCTGCCTTCAGAGCCGTTTTCTTGTCCACATCCCTACCACACCCCTCTCCTACCCACAATCCTCTCTGGCTGTGCTCTTCTAACTCTCACTCCCTTTCCCTGCCCCTGGGTAAGTTATTCCAAGACTTCATAGTTGGAGTCTTTCTGGATCCTTCTGGGCTAGGTCAGCACCACCTCCAACCTTGTATCTTCCCCTACCAAGCTCATTCCGTAAACATGTTGCAACCATCAATTTCTTCATCTAAAGGATGAACCTCATACCACCAGGGTCCAAGACTTGTCTATCACCATCCAGCACAGAGCCTGGCATGCCCACGTGCAAGTGCCAAAATGAGGCATCAGGCATGCGTGGTGTTTTGTCCCCCTGGGATGGAGAGTACGAAGCTTTCTGGAACTGCCTGGAACCCCTCTGCTTCTCCGTTCTCTGCCAGCTCCACACGCCCTGGGCTCCTGGTCCCTCTACCGACCCTCCTCAAGAGGATGCTCGGAGCCACTACTAGCCTCTCATGACCTGAGTTTCTGGTTTTTGTTTTTTTCTTTTCTTTTCCAAATCAAATTCCAGAAATGCAGGTTTAAAAATAGCCAAGAAATGCAATCTTCTCCACCAAGTCGCTTGGCAAAAACAAATCCTCAACAAAGACCAGTGTGCAGTCTCGCTTCACACTTACTCATTTTCAGACGCCAACTCAGCTCTGTTTTGGGTGGGGAGGGAAAGGGGAGGCAGGGTTCCGGTGGTGGGAAGCGGGGGGGCGGTGAAGGGTAAGGGCAGAGCAGCCGGGCACAAGCTGGGTTGGACAGCAAGGCCGACCCCGAGCTGCAGGCACACGCCCTTGCAGGAAGACAGTTGCTTTGAGACTGCTGTGAAGTCCCGTTTTCCTTGGAGTCCCAGCTAGCTGGTCCCCAGCCCTGGACTGGGCAGCAGATCAAAGCAGCCCTGGAAAACGGTCTCCGTTAACGATCTGGAATTCACTCTCCTTCCCTGGGGAGACATCAGCTTCTGCTTGAGCGCGCCTTTCCCCATCATGACTTAGAGAACCGGTGGGAGGAACAGGGAGCAACATTTACGCTCCTGCTCAACAACAGCCTCAACTCCCTCCTCTTTCCTACACGGTCTATTTTTTGACCTGTCATCTTCCTTAATGCCCATTTTGTGGGTGAGAAAAATGTGTGATGGAAGAGAGGAAATTCAGGACCAGAGAAGGCCTGGAAAACTCAAATTTCATATTTCCTCCTCTTTTGAATCAGCATTTATGTCCCTCAATGGGGTTTTCCTGCATATGCTTGTATAACTCCCTTTTAAAACAATTTTTGCTGTTTTTTCCTTTCCCTGCCCCTGGGTAAGTTATTCCAACGACTACTTTCCACCTCAAAAGAAAGTAGTGGACAGGAAAAAAGTGGTCGTGTGGTCGGTTGGCTACAACGCCAAGTGCAGCCAGGAGACTTTGGTTCTATTCTGAGCCTTTTTGGGAACAGGACGAAGGAGAAGGGCATGAGCCCTGCCCTTTTACGGGAGTTCCCGGGACCCCATGCCAGCAGGAGGAAGTTGCTTACTACAGATCAGAAGGGGACCAGGAATTAGCATTGATGAAACAGCTGCAAAATGCCAGGTCCTCTCCTGACCAGCTCACTTCATTCTCACAACCTGGCAAGGTAGGCTTCGGTGATTTCCATGTTACAGATGAGGAAACGAAGGCTCAGAGAGATGTGATGAGTTGCCCCAGGTAGCACAGCTTGTCCGTGGCAGCTGGGCTGTTTAACTTGACTGTGCAGCCTGCCAACCCTGCTTTATTCATCAAGTTACTCAATTTATTGAGCACCTACTATGTGCTTCCCTCCCCCTACCTCCCCCCGCCCCCCCCCCCCCCGCTCGTTATAGTAGTCAGCAAAACATAGATTCCTTATATATATATTATTGACTTTTTACAGAGAGGAAGGGAGAGGGAAAGAGAGTTAGAAACATCGATGAGAGAGAAACATCGATCAGCTGCCTCCTGCACACCCTCTACTGGGGATGTGCCCGCAACCAAGGTACATGCCCTTGGCCGGAATCGAACCTGGGACCCTTGAATCCCCAGGCCGACGCTCTCCACTGAGCCAAACCGGTTAGGGCTAGATCCCTTTTTTTTATGGAGCTTATTTTCTAGTTGGGAGTGGGTGGAAGAAGAATGAAGACAGAAAATAAACATAATAAACAAGTAAATTATGTCACACAACAGGTTTCACATGCTAAGGACAAAAGAAAAATTAGAGTAGGCTAAGGGTATTAGGAGGGCTAGAGACACCGTTGTGCATGTAAATAAGGTATTCAAGACAGGCCTCCTGGTGGAGGTGACATTTTCATGCGGACTTGGAAAGCGATGTGAGAGTTAGAAATGCTGATGTTTGAGGAAAGACTATTACTGTCAGAGAGAATAGTCACGTCAGTGCAAAGGCCCTGAGGTGGCAGGTTGCCTAGCAACCACTGAGAAACAGCAAGGAGGCCAGAGTACTTGCAGCAGAGTAAGCAAGCAATCCCTACACAGAAAAGGGCCTCAGGAAAATCCGGGAGTGCCAAGTGGCTGCTGGGGAGACAGAGTTCATCCAGTATGAACCCCTCTGCCTCTTATGTTGAGATTAGATTGCAGAGGAGCAAGGAAGAAGCGGGGAGAGTGGGGAGGGGCTGTTGCAGGTACCAGGTGAGAGGCCCTGGTGGCAAAGGCCAGGCTGGGGGCAGTGGAGGGGGTGAGTGCTGGTCAGATTCTGGGTTTATTTTGAAAGCAGAGTCGATAGGATTTCCTGATGGATTGGAAGAGAAGTGTGAGAGGGAGAGGCGTCAGTGCACTTCGAAGGTTTCTGCTGGAAGGAGGGGCTTCCATTTGCTGAGCTGAGAGGCTTTGCGTGGGGCAGATCCGGGCAGGGAAGGAAGATCAGGAATTGGGACATGGTGAGTTTGAGATGTGTAACTTCTGTCCACACAGGCCCAAATAAATAACATCTGAAAGCATGACTGTAGGGACCCATTTATGGTGTACCTCCAGACAAACAGCCAGTTCCCGAATTTCCCCAACCCTGCCTTTCTCTAAACTAGCTCTTTTTAACCCACGGTTTTATAAACTTGGATGGAAAAAAATTACATCTTCTTTTTTCACTAACCTCTGACTAGCATATAGCATTTCCTTCTATTATGAATGTAGGTAGCAAACCCCAGTAGCCTTAGCAGGACCAGCGACTATCACCAACAAGAATCACAGATATTTTAATTTCACGTAACAGGTATGAACTTATGGAAGTTATTGGACCTGCCACTAGGTTTTATGGTTCAATGCATTAGCAAGCACATCTGTTACTGTATCATAAATTTGAAATTAGCCTCTTGTCAGTTTTATTTATTATTTATTTATTTTATTTTTTTATTGACTTTTTACAGAGAGGAAGGGAGAGGGATAGAGAGTTAGAAACATCGATCAGCTGCCTCCTGCACAACTCCTATTGGGGATGTGCCTGCAACCAAAGTACATGCCCTTGACCGGAATCGAACCTGGGACCCTTCAGTCTGCAGCCCGACGCTCTATCCACTGAGCCAAACTGCTTAGGGCTCTTGTCAGTTTTAGATATTGCAAATATCTTGTCATCTGTCTGTTAACTGTCTCTCAGAGTCCTTTGTTGAGCAGAATTCCTCAATTATGATGTAACCAAAGTAATAGATTTTTATCCTTAAGAATTTGTCCCTGGTCCCCAGAACCTAAAGTTATCCTTTTACATTATGTTCTTTCTTTGAATATAGTTTTATCTTCCATCTTTGGGTCTTTAATCCTTCCAGAGTCCACTATGAATGTGGGTATTATGTAGGCACCTGATTTTGTTCCCTTTTCCTCTGTATTATGAACCAGCTTTCCCTACTCTCGGTTTCTGCTCTCACCACTGTCTTAAGATGCCACGTCTGCAGAGCATCATCGACCTCTTAATAGTCTCACTCTATGGGTTTTTTAAAAATCACTGTTCATTTTGTCCTCCATGCAGTTCTAGGCACTTTGGACCACTTCTAGAAGCTCTGTGTGCATGCCCTTTCTAAACTTTTTATTCTTGTCTGCTTTTTCTTTTTTTTGTGTGTGTCTCTTTCTCCTCTTTCATCCCGAGGGCTTTGCTGGCTTAACTTTCTCTTGCAGCTCTTAACAATGGATGTAATTTAAGGCTCTATCCTTGTCTTTATTTTTATCCCTTGTAATTCCATCTTCTTTGAGAAATTCATCCATTTGCAAGATTTCAATACCTCCAGGTGAGTGAGTGCCCTACCAGCAAACTCAGCCCTGACCTCTCTTGTGAATGCCAGTGACTAATTTCAAACTCAGAATTGGACATGATTTAGTATGTCTAACTTCAAATTAATCTTAACCGTGAAAGTAATTTTATATGATTCGCCTGTATTTTATACATTTCCAAATCCTCCAATGTTCTAGCACAGCACCTTCTATAAACCAGATATTCAATATATACATTGAGTGGCCAGATTATTATGATCTCTGAACGCATAATAATCTGGCCACTCAGTGTATATCCTATATAATAAAAGGCTAATATGCAAATTGTCCCCTTGACCAGGAATTCAACCAGCAGGCAAGGCAGGCCGGCCAACTGCCCATGTCCCCTCCCCCTGGCCAGGCTGGCTGGACCCCACCCATGCACGAATTCATGCACCAGGCCTCTAATTAATACACACACACACACACACACACACACACACACACACACACTGAGTGGCCAGATTATTATGTGTTCAGAGATCATAATAATCTGGCCACTCAGTGTATTTATTCAATGAATGAGAAGATCTTATATGTTTAGCTATATTAAAAGTCAAAGTTGAATTTTTTGGTTCAAATATTCATGGTTCAGAAGATCACTTCACATTTCAGAGCGAAATTCAGCTATTAGCTTTCTCCTTCCTTTGGAAGGGAGTGGCTGTCGCCTGGTTGGTCACGACCGACTGTCTTCAGTGTTCCTCTCACTGAGGTAGACTAGGGAGGGAGGAGCAGGGTTGGCACTGGCCAGACCCATAGTCATTGAGTTATACTGGAAAGATCATAGTTTTGGAGTCAGAAAGACCTGCATTGAAATTCCATATTCTCCACTTATGAGGGCCTAGTTTTCTTATCTATAAAAGGGGTTAAGAAGGGTCAACTGAGATGGCTATGAGAGAATAAAAGAAACAACACATGGAAAGTGCCCAACAGGTGCTAAAAAGAATTGGGGGTCCCCTTCCCTTCTCCCTTTTTGCATCCCTCTCCAGCATTCAGCTTAAAGCTGAAGACAGAAGAGCTCTCAGAATAAATGGTCCCCATTATGAGCGCCCTGCACAACCGAAGTCAGACGGGAAGTCTCCTTAATCTGCACAGCTTCCCCATGCATCTGTCAAGTAGGTTGAGGGGACTACAGTCGTCTCCCTTTTGCACTTTAAGAACTGAAAGTATCAAAATCCCAAGAGCATCAAATAAGCACTTTCCAGTTTACAACAGCTCAGAACTCAGACTATTGTGCAGGGAGCTTAGTCTTGACTTTTCAGCTGGCCAACGAAGGCGATAGTGTCAAACTCTCCATCCACCATGATCCTGCTAACTGACCTGGGCGGCACATTCAAGTCGCTGCAGGGATGAGATTTAAAGTCAACACAAGCATCCCCAGTTTGTCTTGGGAATCCTTCCAGTCCACCTCCTTGTTTTTCCACCCTGCTTACTCCTTACTCGTAAATTTCTTGGTCTTCAACTCTCTTTGTTTTGGCTTCATACTATGGTTCGTATCCTCCACCCATGTCTTTGCTGGATGGCCCTCTAGGCTTGACTCACTCTTCTGGCTCTCAACAACCACACTGATCCAAGCCATTGCTTTTGGTCTTTGTCCTTCGGTCTCCCACACAGCTCCCATGGGTAAGAAGCAGTCCATCTGTCGGATCCGCTGGATGTGCTCCACCCCTCATCAGGACCACAAGGGTCGTGGTGGCCTGCCAGTTTCAAGGTGGCAGAATAAAGACTTTGCTACCCCCCACTTTCAAAAACCATGCCAAAACAAACAGTCCAAAGAATGCAAACAAATGTATTATTTATTTATTTTTAAATATATTTTTATTGATTTCAGAGAGGAAGGGAAAGGAAGAACGAGAGAGAAACATCAATGATGAGAGGGAATCATTGATCGGCTGCCTCCTGCACGCCCCCTACTGGGGACCGAGCCTGCAACCCGGGCATGTGCCCTTGACCGGAATAGAACCCGGGACCCTTGAGTCTGCAGGCCAACGCTCTATCCACTGGGCCAAACCGGCCAGGGCTATATTATTTATCAAAGCAGAAGAAGACAGCAACCCCTGATCACACTCAATGAAATGGAGAGAGGAAGGGCAAAGCACTCCAGGTGAGTCTGAGGGACACCAGGCTGGACCTTAAAGACAATAGAGGGTTCATCTTATGCATTTCTTTACCCCCAGAGCTTAGCACAGGACTGGCAAATCAAATCCTCATCCAATACTTCCTGAATGGATTACATCATTTTATACGTACCACATAACATATATTATATGTAATATTACCAGCATATGAAGACATCTTTTACCGAAAGGAGAGCTGTTAGAAACGTTTACTACATTGCTAGTGAAGAGCTGCTATTGTTTCTCTGAGAGAGCGGGCCCTTCGAAACCCATACACTGAGGAAGGGAACGCTAAGTAATATCCTTGCCCTAATGTTTAGCATTTCATTGCTTCAGATATTTTTAAAAATTCACAAAATCTGCTCTCTCATTAGCTCAGTTTTCTTTTTTCATTATTTTAATGTGAACTTGATTCCTATGGAGGTCAGGACTTGATAATTACATTCAGCCCTTTGCAATTATTCGTGAGGAACCAGGTAACCACACTGACATTTAATATTTAATTGTTTTTGATCAGCATTAATTAGTTACAGATGTACACCAGATTCCCATTTAATTAAATACTCTTGGGAACATATTGTAGACTCAGGGATTCTAACCACATCAAAAAGTAAATGTTCAACTTTAAAAGTTAGGCCCTAGAGACCCAGGCATCCATGGAGAGGAAATTCCAGATGTCTAGCATTCTCCCTCTTTGCTCAGAAATAAACCTCCTACTTGCAGCCTCCTGGAATCTAAACTCTTCGTGTTTCTGCTGGGAACTTCCAGGTTGTGGCCATCTCTTCTCTTCTCCTTCTCACATCATCAGTGTTGCCCTCTCTACTGAACCATTCCCATCCACATACAAACATGGGTAATGTCTCCCATCCTACAAAACCCGCTATTGACTCCATTCCTTCTCAAGCTATTGCCCCTTTTCTTCGTCCCTCTTCGGAGAAACACTCCTTGAAAAGGTTGTGTACACTTGCTGTCTCCAATCTTTCTCTTTCTAGTCTCTCTCAAACTTCAGACTTTGGCTCTGACCCCTCCTAAGAGGCTGTCCTTGTCAGTGTAACCAAAATAACCTCGATGCTAAATCCAATGGCCAATTCTTCATGTTCATTTGGCCCAGTTCATCATGTTCTCGTCCATGAAACATTTTCTTCATTTGGCTTCTAGGAAGCCATTTTTATTTTTGGTTTTCCTCCCACACATGATCATTCCTTCTCATTCTCCTTTGCTGATTCATCCTCCTCTCCCCAGCCTCTAAATGTTAGAGTGTCACCAGGCTCAGTCCTTGGTCTAACTGTCTCCTTTGGCCATACTCATCCCATAGGTCAGCGGTCGGCAAACTCATTAGTCAACAGAGCCAAATATCAACAGTACAACGACTGAAATTTCTTTTGAGAGCCAAATTTTTTAAACTTAAACTTCTTCTAACGCCACTTCTTCAAAATAGACTCGCCCAGGCCATGGTATTTTGTGGAAGAGCCACACTCAAGGGGCCAAAGAGCCACATGTGGCTCATGAGCCGCGGTTTGCCGACCACTGCCATAGGTGATCTTAGAGAAGCATATATATACATTGAACTCCTCGTTTTTATCTCCAGTACTAACTTCTCCCCTGCTTACTCTGCATTTCCACTTGAAGGTTGGCTAAACCTGGGTCCCTTAGAAATCAGAGCCTGAGGCAAAGCTCATACATGGGCATACTCTATTTAAGAAGTGCAATTGCAGGGCAGAAAAGGAGGGGAGAGGGGAGAGGGAAATTAGTCAGGGAACGAGGGAAAGCAAACACAAGGGGTACATTATTAACCTAGTCACAGATTCACAAGAAAACACAGCGAGTGGCCAGGTCATGTGGGAACATCTCCAAAAGGCGAGGGTAGGATAGGTGGGACAACAGAGCTTTGGCGCTGCCTCTTGGGAAGAAGATATATTTCTGGCCTGCGGAAGGAAAATAGAATTCATTTGTTGCTCCTTTTCATCTCTTGTCTCACAATGATAAAAGTTTACTCCTGCAGCTCTGGGTTGTAGTCTGTGACCTTTGTAGGCTCCTTGGAGATGCCAGTTCCCCCAGCTCTGGTTCAGAACGTAAACTGGGCTCAGAAATGTTGGAAGGAACCATAGCCTGTGTGTCTGATCACTTGGGTCCAGTGCCTGGAGCTTTTGCATAATGGAGGTGAGCTAGAGCCTGGCCCTCACCTAGGGGAGACTGAGACAGTTGATGGTCTTATTGGGAGACCATTATTTGTGGTGGCCAGGGCTCCTCTTTGAGTAAGCAGTCAAGGGGGTTAGGAGGAGAGGGGGTTGAGGAAATATGGGGCAGCACATAAATTGGGTCTACTAGGCAGCTCCAAACTTAACCTAGCCAACATTGAAATCCTAATTCTGTTCTCCCATACAAACTTCTTCCTCCATTTTTACCATCTCACTGTTACTCCCATCTTTCTGTTTGCCCACACCACACATCTTAGAACCATTCTTAACTCCTTTATTTTTCCCCGCCTCAAACCCCACATCTCATCTTTCAGCAAATCCCATAAGTTCTATCTTCAGAATATATCCAGAAGCCATCCTCTTCTCACTGCCTCCTTTTCCATCATTCTCAGGTGATTGAAATAGTCTTCCTACCTAGCTCTCTGCTTTTGCCTCTGTCCCAACATTCTCAATACAATGGGCAGAGGTGTCCCTATCAAACACAAGTGAGACGGTGTCACTCCTCCTCTCAAAACTCTCTAATGTCTTCCCATCTCACTCAAAGTAAAACCAAAGTCTTTGCCATAGCCTACAGGGCTTTCTATACCACCTGCTTCCACCACCCCGCTGACTTCATCTCCTGTTTGCACACTCTGTTCCAGTCATGCTGTGCCTCTACAGGGCCGAGCAGACCCCACTACACCCCCAGGACCTTTGTACTTGCTCCTTGTGCCTATAAGACTCTCCCTTCAATTATCTGTGTGGCTTGCTTTCTCAGTCCTTCAGAGCCTTTAACCTCTATTTCCACTCCTTTTCAGCTAGAGAAGGCTCCATGGGGGAAAAAGGGGGCTGAAGGATGGAAAAGATAAGGAAAACAGAAGGAAGGAGTGACCTCTTCAGGAGCTTGTTGGGAAACCCAATACAATTGCAGGAATAGTTTGGCCAACAAGGAGACCAATCAAAGTCAGTTCATTCACGTTTCCACTGAAAAATGTCTTCCAACCAGGGCCTCTGAATCAGTGCTTGTTCTGGTGGTCTAACCATGTCCACAAAGGAAGCAAGAACCAGCACTGACAAAGGAGCAGCAGAGCTCAGAAAAATGTATGTCCCTGAGAAGAATTTTCCAGTGAAAGTTGATGGGAGAAGATGGTCTTCCCTAGAGCCACTGCTTGAGAGCTTACATATCCCACTGCGGATTGGAAATGGGATTTCAAAACCAACCCAAGAGGAAGAACAGGGGAAGGTCGGTGTTCTCTTTTGATACTCTTGGCCCAGGCCTACCTGGCTCAACCTCTCAGATTTCTTGATAACCAATGTTGTGAGGTCAAGGAGGTCAATGAATGTGGGTGCCACTGCCCTCTGCTGGAGGGACTGGCATCCTCCCCGAGACCTGTATTTGGCTCCAAGTCAATAGTTCTTAACCTTTTTTGAATTCTGGGTTCCTCTAAGAGTCTGAGGAAAGCTATGGACTCAACGAAGAAAAAAACATATGCACTCATACATAAATATTTATATACAGTTTCAGGGTTTCATGGAAAGACCCTCTGAAACCCGACCATCAACTTCCTAGATAAAGGTGTGACTTTAGAAGCAGACAGATCTAAGTGTCAGTTCAGGGCTAAAACACCCATCTCTTCTGTGAGACAGAAATAAAGAAGATGTTACCTAGCCTATTTTCTGCCAAGAATGCCTCCCCCCAAACTTGGATCCCATACTTAGAAATATTTTCTCTACCAAACAAATTGCAATGACCAAGAAATCCTTATTTTTTTATTAACCAGACAGAATGGGCAAGTGATAGCCAGTAACTTCATTATGGCTGAATTCATATAATCCAGGTAAAAATCAAAGCTAACTTAACATTAAATTAGCCAGGAGAGCTGTATTGTGAACAAATGTATGATTTTGGTTGGCCTTTGAAATATTAATACTCAAGCTATGATTATACTTGCACCAACTCTCACTCACACCAACTCTCACTCTCAAGCTCACATGCTTAAATCCAAACTCATTCAGTGAAGCTATTTTTCTCAAACTCATGCTCTTTCACAAATCCACGTATACGGAATTTGAGTGTACCTTCAACTGCAGGTAAATGCAGAAAATGTGGCTTCAAATGCATTTTCTAAGCATTCCCTCAGACTCAAACTCTCTCTAAGGTCAAGTCAAACATATACTGAGCACGAAGCTACACTTCAATCCACTCTGGTTGTTACTCTTAAGCTTTTGTCCCACACTGGGGCCCTCTGGCTTCAAAGGCAGGCCACATGAAAACACAGAACATCAATTAAATACCACTTAGTACCTGTTTTGGCTAGTGCTAGCCAATGTAAAGTTGAAAAAGACATCATTCCTGCTCCTTGTTCGTTGATTGATTGATTGCTTCATTCATTCATTCATTCATTCATTTAAGAAATATTAAGTAAATGCTTGCAAGGTACCAGACACTGTGCTAGCATGAGGAATCTACACTAATAAAAGAGAAACATGGAAATTAACCATCACTCTGCTACACCCACAAGCCACGCCCACTAACCAATCAGGCATGAGTATGCAAATTAACCAAACCAAGATGGCGGCTGGCCATGGAGCTGGAGCAAGCAGGAGGCTTGGGTTGCCCCGGCAATGGAGGAAGCCAAGCTTCCCACCCACCCTGGCTGGCCCTGGCCTCCGCTCAAGGCTACAAAGTTTCAATTATAGAAGATAAATAAATCCTAGATACTTGCTTCCAGCTGGCCGTGGCCTGGGCTCAAGGAGGCACTGAAAAAAAAAAAGAAAGGAAAAGAAAAAAAGGAGGGGCTGGGACCTTGGGTCGCTGGGGGGTGATCAGGCCAGGATGGGATGGCAGCGGCTGTTGGGGGTAAGCAGACCAGCAGGAGGGCCAGTTGGGGGTGAGCAGGCCATCAGTGGGGGTCAGTTGGAGGTGATCAGGACAGCAGGGGGGGCAGTTTGGAGTGAGCAGGCCAGCAGGGGGGCAGTTGGGGGTGAGCAGGCCAGTGGGGAGGGAAGGTGGGGGTGAGCAGGCCAGCAGGGGGGGCAGTTGGGGTTAGCAGGCTGGCAGCAGGAGCAGTTGGGGGCAAGCAGGCTGGCAGGCAGAGTAGTTAGGGGCAATCAGGCAGGCAGGAAGGCAGGTGAGTGGCTGGAGCCAGCAGTCCCAGATTGTGAGAGGGATGTCCGACTGCCGGTTTAGGCCCGATCTCTGTAAACCGGCAGTAGGACATCCTTCGAGGGGTTCCAGATTGGAGAGGGTGCAGGCCAGGCTGAGGAACAACCCCCCCATGCACGAATTTCGTGCACCAGGCCACTAGTATAATGATAATGAGACAAGTGAAATCCCTGCTTTCATGAAACTTACCATCTGGTGGGAGAAATGGTTTTGGGGTGGTGAGAGGACAGGAGTAAATAAATAGAGAAGATAGTTGCAAATTGCGATATGCACTAGAAAGGAAACAAAGGGATGGGTAGGGCCAGGTAGGGAATAGAGGTGAGGAAAGGGCCTCTCCTAAGTTTAGAAGTCAGGGTCCTGTCAGGAAACATGTGGTACAGTCAAATGGGAAATTGAAAATGTAATAAATTTACTATTTCCAAAGCAAGAGGGATGGTAATACCTTGGAGTAAGTAACAGTGGGAGCCATTACCAGCATTAGGCCCAAAGATATAAGGGGAAGAAGCAAATGCAAGAATTTGAAGGAAGAGCTGAAAGGGCAGCCCATTTGATGAGAGCTGCTACATGTACACACCTACCAGTTAGTGGCAGAATAGACTGGGAACCAGCTCTCATGATAGCCAATCTAGTGTGTTCCCTGCTAGGTTAGTACCGCAGACTGGATGACTTAAAACAACAGAATGTAATGTAATCCTATCTAATAAAGAGAAAATATGCTAATTGACCCTCACGCCGTTGCAAAGATAGTGGCGCCCACAGCCAATAAGGAGGGAATATGCTAATTGACTGCCCCACCCTCAAAGATGGCAGTGCCCACAGCCAATAAGGAGGGAATATGCTAATTGACTGGCACGCCCTCAAAGATGGCGGCACCCACAGCCACAAGATGGCGGCGCCCAGTCCCCTCAGCCCTGCTGGGGCAGCAGGTGTGCCACGCACCTGCCTCTGGAGTCCCCCAGTCCCCTCAGCCCCCAGCTGCCCAGGGCCGGCCCGAGACCCAGGCAAGCCTCGAATGGTGACTGCCCAGCCGACCAGGGCCGCCCGAGGCTCAGGTAACCAGGGTTGGCCAAGGCTTGCGCTGCCGGCAATGGCAGCAGCAGAGGTGTGATAGGGCATCATCTTCCCCTGATTGCCAGGTCGCCTCCCGCCCCTGAGGGCTCCCAGACTGTGAGAGGGGACAGGCCGGGCTGAGGGAACCCCTTCCAGTGCATGAATTTTCATGCACCGGGCCTCTAGTACTGTATAACAATGAAACAAGAATGAACTATACTCACAACAACAAGGATGAATCTTAAAGCATAATAATGGGCAAAATAAGTCAAATACCATATAGACTGTATGATTCTATTTATGGAAAGTTCAAAAACAGGTAAAATTAAACTATATTGTTAGTGAGTAACAAAGAGTCAGGATAGCGGTTATACTAGCAGGGAGGAAGGGCTATGATCTGACAAAAGACACACTGGTGAGTGGGCTTCTGATGTGCTAGGGATGCTCATTTTAAAACAATTTATTTGTTGCATTGTATTTGTTTTTAGCACTTTTCTGTATGCTTGTTATATTACCTGCACGTGTTAAAAAAAAGGGGGGGGAGGGGCGTCTGTACTTTGGAACCAAACAAAGAAGCTATTTGACTCTGGACACATTACTGAAGATGCAAAACAATATAATCTTCCTCTTGGAGAAAGACGATATGAAACAAAAAATAAATGTGAATCTCTCTTTAAGAATTAGTTTTTAAAAAAATAAAAGAATTAGTTTTTCATTGAAGAGAAACTGAAGAAAAAAAATCTCACTGGAATCTAAAAGTCTTTTAAGCAGGTGCTATGCTATAAAATATTCTAATCTGTGCTAATGAAGCTGGATTTACAACCTAGTAAACTAAACAAAGAGCTTATGCTGAGTTGATTAACCAGCTGGGACTAAAATCTGTGTACTTAAGAGACAGTTTTTGCTTTTTCATTTTTATTCTCTCCAGTGTGAAAAGATGCTGGCTCTCTTATTGTGAAATTGCTTTATTACAAGACTGTCTCAACCCACTTGAAATGCAACTTCTATTTTTGTGAAACTTGTTCCATACACGTTAGAGAATTCCTAATGATAATGACTTATTCAGAGTCCCAACTGGGAACCAAGCACTACTTCAGGCAGATTGCAGTTATCGAAACATTTTGACATGATACTATCATCCTTTAAATATTTCTTTACGCCCTAGCTGGTTTGGCTCAGTGGATAGAGTGTGGGCCTGCCGATTGAAGGGTCCTGGGTTTGATTCCGGGTAAGGGCACATGCCCGGGTTCCGAGCTTGATCCCCAATAGGGGGCATGGATGAGGTAGCCAATCAATGATTCTCTCTCATTGATGTTTCTAACTCTCTCTCCCTCTCCCTTCCTCTCTGAAGTCAATAAAAATATATATTAAAAAATAAAATAAATACTTCTTTACTTTGTGACACAGAAGTTGTTCCAGGGTCATCCTATATTTTCTTTACTCCAGCCCTGGAATCTCAGTTGTTTTTCCGAAGAGCCCTAGATTCTTTCAGTAGAGAATGGTATTTAGAGCCAAGACCTAGGCTTGGTTATTGCTACAGGTGTGTCATTGCCTTTGGGGCCTCTCAGCAAACAAGATCAGGAAACACACACACACACACACACACACACACACACACACACACACTTTTATATCTATTTCTATTATATTAAGTGCCATGCGTTCATACTCATACATTGAATTCCAATCCAACAGCAAAGAGTTCTTTCAAGCTTTCCCCCTTTTCATATTTGTAACTCCCTTCTCTAGCACCAAGATATCTGTTTTTTAAAAACATTTTGAATGTAACAAATTTATAATGTGTGTATTGCTATTTTTTTTAATATTGTTCTCACTTGTATTGGTCTTTGTTTTCCAAGAACTATCAAAACTCCAGAGTTTTATTTTATTCACTCAACCAACATACATTTATCAAGCAAATACTATGTGTCAGATAATGTTCTCTGACTAGGGATATAGCAGTGAATAAAACATCGTATTGGAAAAAGAACCATGGAAAGAGAATGATAGATACAGAGCTAGGAAATGGCAAAGCTGGGGTCTGAACCCAGACAGCCTGGCTCCAGAATCCATACTATACCATCTGCCTCTGATTGCTTTTGTAATTTGCTCTCTGCCTTCCACAAAACTTTACAACTCTCTTGAACCCAATAAAAATGCCTCTGTCCGTTTCTAAATCTATACAATGCATCTTCCACATTACTTAATTTCTCTGATACTGTTTCCTAATCTGTAAAAATACATTAATCTCAACCTGCTGTGAGGATAAATGAATTATATGAGATGCCTGGTGCTACTTGTGACACATCAGAGGTATTTAGTGAAGTTAAGTTTCCTTTTCCATTTCAACATAAATGCTACACTATAAAGTTCTTCCAGGACAAAGACTTTTTTCTCTTCCTCATTCAATCAAACACTTATTTATACATTCATTCAAAAAGCATCCTATATAATAAAAGGCTAATATGCAAATTGTCCCCTCCACCAGGAGTTCAACTGGGGGTTCGACAAGGGGGTGGGGCCGGCCGGCCAACCACCTGCAGCCCCTCCCCCGGCTGGCCCCGTCCCTGATCACCCCCCCCCCACCCCTGATCCGGGCAGGCCGGTAGGACTCACCCATGCACGAATTCGTGCACCGGGCCTCTAGTTTATTGAAAATCCAATGTATACCAGGTTCTTTGCTAGTTGTGGGGAATCCAGTAAAGCACAGTCTCCATTCTCAAGGAGCTCACAGTCACATCCAAGAGACACACAGTTTCAATACAATCTGATATGTAGGTCAGATGAGTGCTAGAAGAAGAGTGGCCATGGAAGAAAACTTCTTGAAAGAAGGGGCTCCATCATAGCAAGGACTAGTGCAGCAGTTCTGCTGTTAAAAGTTGCCAAAGATAGACGAAAAAAATAAATGGGTGAATGAATTTGATTCAGTTCAACAAATCTTGCATAGAAGATCTGACTGCCCTAGGCGTTGCGCTCTGAACTGGGAGTGTGCAGATGAGGAAGGGGCAGCCCAGGCCCTTAATGAGCTTCTAGTTTTCCTGGCAGATATAAACTTCTATAAGGAGATATTTCAATACAATTTAGCAAATTATAGGAGTAGGCAAGCTCCTGTGACAACAAAATGATGAAGGGGGCTGTAAGGTCTCTTAAGGTAGGCTTCTTAGAATGAACTTGTTGAAACTTGGATATATACAATAGATGAATGGGAGTCATCTAATCAAAGGAATAATATGGTCAAATTGATATTTGTTTGTAGGATGGAGGATGAAAACGAGGAAGGAAGACTAAAATCAATGATACCAGCAAGGAGGCTGAATTACGAATGGGAAGCTTGGGGTAGACATCTGATGTGTGGAATTTGACAGTTGTGCAATTACTCAGAGCGTTCATGGGAGGAGCACTGCAAAACAACACTTCTTTTAAAATATATTTTTATTGATTTCAGAGAGGAAGGGAGAGGAAGATAGAAACATATATGATGAGAGAGAATCATTGATTGGCTGCCTCCTGCACACTCCACACTGGAGACTGAGCCCACAACCCCGGGCATGTGCCCTAACCTGGAATTGAACCCTGACCTCCTGGTTCATAGGTCGATGCTCAACCACTGAGCCATGCGGGCTGGGCTGAAACAACACTCTTTAAGCAGCTGGCAGAGGAAAGGCAGCCCTGGAAGGACACCCTAAGAGAAGAATCGGAAGACTAGATCAGACAGGTGCACTGCGTGTCCAAAGGAATAGAGAAGGCAGAGACAAGGAGGATCAGGAAGGTGGGAGCAGTGTGTCCAAAGCTGTACAGAGTTCCAAAAAGCCTCCCCTTGGTTGGCAGTAGGTGACCTTTGCCAGAGCAGTTCCTATGTAAGTGGTGCAACTGGAAGTTTCATTGTAATAAACGAGTGAATGAGGGAGTAGAAAAAGTGAAGGTGAGGAAGTTAAATGAATGAATAAATCACGCGCAGTGCCCTCACTCGTCTTGGGAATTTCCAGGGCCAACATCGGGAGTTGGTGCGGAACAAGGACCTTCCAGAGAGGGCTCTGGATGCCAGCTAGGAAACCTGTCAGCCTCACAACCCTTAGGTAGGCGCGGCTCCAAGGTCAGGGTCACCTCGGGCCTCCCAGCAACCCGTCACCTTGACGACCAACTGAAAAAAACTGGTAGAAACGGAAGCAGTCAGATCATCTCGCGATATCTAGCACGCCGACGCGGGTCTTTCAGGCCTGGGAACCGCGGACGACTCTCGCGAGATTTGCCTGGAGTCGGAGCGCGGGGCCAGGCCGTGGGGAAAGCCGAGCTCCGGTGGGAAACATGTCGGATTCAGAGCTCGGCAGGAAGTGGGACCGGTGCTTGGCGGATACGGTCGTCAAGATAGGTAAGGGCTTTTCTCCCCTGGCAGGCCCTACCCGGAGTCGAGCAGCCAGCTCTAGGCTCCGTTGGCCGGGAGGGCGGAAGGGAAGCTCCGCAAGAGGTCAGGCCGCCCGGCCTGTCCCAGCCCCTCAGGCCAGGGAGAGTTGCCCGAGCCCGGGCGGAGGTCACTCGGTCGGTGGGGGACCTGGGCCGTAGGCGCCTCGGCCACGCCCTAGCGGGAGGAGTGGAGTTGCAGCCCTGAAGAGGGGGGTTGGTTGGCAGGCGGCAGGAGAGGTGTTGAGCTCTTAGAGTAAAAAACAGTATGTAGGGCACAACCTTGTGCCAGCGGCTCAAAATCCTCCCTGGGGCCACCTCTCCCGCGCGGGGAGTGCAATCTGGTCAGGAGGCCACCTCCCACCCCAGCGGAAACAGCAGTTCCTTCTAAAGAAGGTCATCGGGAGCACTTTGCAGACACTGCCAGACCCTAACGTGAGTTGCTGTCATTCCCGAGTTGTAACCTGATTTATCGGCGTCAGAGTAGTCCAGGGCCTGAAACTGGAGACACAGTGATGGGGATCTGGAATGAGAATTGCCCTGGAAAGTGAGACATTGGCCACTTTGTAGTCCTTGATGTAACTCCGTGTAGCCTTTTAACATGTGCTCAGGGACGACACAAATTATGAAGTCACTGCAGGGAGGGAAGGGGAAAGAGGGAAATTCCTTTACTGAGTGAATATTAAGGTGCCAGACACTACTGGGTGCCCAGCTTTATACATTACCTCATACAGGTCATGAAATGGAGAAGGGAGTCAGGAGAAGGGATTTGCCCAGGGTCTAATAAATAGCAAAGTTGGGAATTTATCCCAGGGTTTCTGGCTCCAAATCCCATGCTCTTTCTTTGATACTAATTTTTATTTTCAAATTTGATATTTTTATATGGAAATCTCGAGTATTTAAGAGGATTATTCTTGAATGAAAATATAGGAAAATAAATGATTGTAAGCTTCATAAGAGCAGGGATGTTTTTGGTTTATTCATTGCTGTATCTCCACCCCCCTAGAAGAATGCTTAATAAAAATTGAGAAGAATGAATAAATGAAGTAATGTGTCACAGGTACCACTTCACCCTTGGATTCACTACTTACCAGCTGTGTGATTTGGGACAAAGTTATTTAATTTCTCCATGCCTATTTTTTCATTTGTAAAATAGCAATAAAATTATTACTGTCTCTCAGAGTTGTTGTGAGGATTAAATAAGTTAAAGGCTTGCGTATGACTCACTTATTAAGAATGGGTTAAGTTGTAAGTGGCCAAAGAAATACAGTTTCTGTTAGTGTTAACAGTTTACATTTAGGAGAGAAGATGTAACACATAGATATGAAATGACCAAAGTAATGACCAAACAGTACAATGTAGTAGTTAAGAATGGGAGGTAGATGCCCAGCTGGTTCCGTGGTTGAACCAGGAGTTGATTTCCAGTGGGGGCACAAGCCTGGGTTGTGGGCTACATCCCCTGTGGGGGGCGTGCAGGAGGCAGTTGATCAATGATTCTCTTTCATCATTGATGTTTATATCTCTCTCTTCCTCCCTGAAATAAAATATATATATATATATATATATATATATATATATATATATTAAAAAGAATGGGAGGTAGACAGAGCTGGGTTTGAAATAACCCACTCTCTCTCTTCACTCCCATCCTCAGCAGTTTTGTAGCTTTGGGTAAGGTCTTCCTTAAATGGGGACAGAGACACATTTACCTAAAAGGATTATGAAGAGTGAGGTCAGAAAAAATATATAAGATACTTAGCATGGTGCCTGGTGCTGTGTATTTAGTAAATGGTGGTAGTAATTGCTGATATTAATATTGTTTTGCCAGTGATGATCACATGAGGCAGCATGTAGTATCATTGTCATTCATGAGTGGGTCATTGGTGGTGGGTATGGCATACACAGGTGAAATAATTAAATGAGGCATGGTAATGTATGATTACAGATGAAAATTAAAATGAGTAATTCAGATTCTTTGCTGTAGTACTATTATAAATCCAGTAAATGGAGTGGTGGGTCAAGGTCATCCAGGAAGAGTTTGCAAGGGAAATGGCCTTTTAGCTGACCTTTGGAGAATGACTTGGACTTGGATCGTCAGGGAAGATGGAAGAATTTGAGCAGAGGCCTAGTTGAACTTACGTAGAGGAGGAAATTGAAGCATGGAAAGATTAAGTCTTAGAAGTGGAGGAGCTGGGTTAAAACCCAGACATTGTAATTTCAGCACCCCTGTTCCCCAAAGAAGGCTGATTTAGGTGGAGTCAGAACTGTGAAATGTCTTGGAGAGATTCTATCTTGTCTTCAAGGCTTTTGCGTTGCCCTTGACTTTTTCACATGCATTCTGTAGATTCAGCGTCTCTCTTAGTAGTATATTAAATCTATTACTTTCTGCTTCCAGGGCTCATTACACCTAGGCTGGTGGGGAATCATGGGGTGGTTTTATTTTGTATTTTTAAATATATTTTTATTGATTCAGAGAGGAAGGGAGGGGGAGAGACAGAAACATCAATGATGAGAATCATTGACCGATTGCCTCCTGCATGCCCCTTACTGGCCTAAAGGAACAGGAACTAGTTAATCGAGCCCGCAACCCAGGTACATGCCCTTGACGGGAATTGATCCTGGGGCTCTTCAGTTCGCAGTCTGACGCTCTGTCCACTGAGCTGGTGCTAGGGCTATGAGATGGTTTTACTAGTAAACAAGAAATATCTAGCGAGCTCTGGGCCAGTCAGTGGGCAAATAGGGAAGCAGAAGACATTTCACTGCCCTTAACAGGGAATTGATGTGATATAATGAAATTTTTTTAAAAAATATATTTCTTTATTGATTTCAGAGAGGAAGGAAGAGGGATAGAGAGATAGAAACATCAATGATGAGAGAGAATCATTGATCGGCTGCCTCCTGCATGCCCCCTACTGGGGATCGAGCCCACAACCTGGGCATGTGCCCTTGGCTGGAATCGAACCTGGGGCCCTTCAGTCTGCAAGCCGACGCTCTATCCGCTGAGCCAAACTGGCGAAGGCTAATGAAATTTTTATATGATTGTTCTAGCAATGTTTTATACCAAACAGATTTGGAGTAGAGGAGACAAACAGTACTGTAAATGTGAAGTGATAAAGATCTGAACTGTTAGACTGGAAAGGAATACTTGAGAAACTCCTAACTTTTCTTCCCATTTATAAAATGAAAATAGTATAACCAACCCACTTCCTAGGCCAGCAAAGTGACAAGCACATAGTAGGAACTCAGTAAATGCTATTTTCTTTATTTTCTCTCCAATTGGTTAACTTTGCTGATCTTCATTTCTTATAAATATGACACCAAGGTTAGAACTTGGATAAGTGGTAATGTTATTGATCAGAATTTGGAAGTGAAATAGGAGGGGTGCATGTGCACCTCTTTTATACCAAATAATAGATAAGACTTAGTAACTGATTACATTTAGCAGGAGGAGACTACAGGGAGAAAAAAAGATCATGATTTTGGTTGCTTTTCTGCTTACATAGTTAAATTTGAGGATGATAATGGAGAAGTTGAATGGGGATTTTTAATTTTGAGGGGGCAGCTGAGTTCCGATTTTGAGGGGGTTGTCCCTTTAGTGATGGACTTAGAGATAGGGCATAAGAGAGATGAAACATGGAAGTCTAATTTTGGGAGGCTTTATTTTGCTACTCTGAGTAGTCTTTGAGACTGCAGGATGAACTCTTCTGTAGTGAGTGTTAATTAGTTCCTGTTCCTTTAGGGCCCAATGGTCGGCAAACTGCGGCTCGCGAGCCACTGTTGACTAATGAGTTTGCCAACCACTGGGATAGGGGCTTAATCACAAGGAACAACAACAACCAATAATTATTGGAATCGAGAGTCTAGGTCAGTGGTCGGCAAACTCATTAGTCAACAGAGCGGCATACCGTGGCTCGCAAGTCGCATGTGGCTCGCGAGCCGCAGTTTGCCGACCACTGCTTTAGGCAGAGAGGTAACAGAATTTTTAAAATCTTTGCTACATGCTCTTCTAGTACTTCAGAATGGAAATGGAGACTCAGGGAATAAGAAACCTGTCATAAGAAAGAGATATTTTAGAACAGTGGTTGCCAACTGGTGGTCCACGGACCACTGGTGGTCCGTGAGGTCCGAAAGGTTGGCAACCGCTGTTTTAGAAGATTTAGGCAGGGAAGAAGGCCAATGCAGGCTTTCAGTTACATACTGATACTTTTATACTTTCTACCTTGATAGATACTGAAGGCAAGCCCCCTTTGTGAGCACTTCTCTGTTTTGCTAAAGCCTTTTGTTTCTTTCCCACTTGTTTGCTTGGGGGGGTGCTATTTTTAATTGCTCATGTTTGGTCAGACGTTTGCACAGATGAGTTAAATAGCTCTCATACTCATGTATTTTAGGCAGTGTTTCTTATTTATTTAATTTTCTAAATAGTTTGATTTTTTAGAAGACAGGAAGGAGAGGGAGAGAAACATCAATGTGAGAAAGAAACATTGATCAGTTGTGTCCTGTATGCACCCAAACCGGGAATCGAACCCATATGGAGCTTGGGTATGTGGCCCTGACTGGGAATCGAACCCACCACCCTTTGGTGTATGGGATGACACTCCAACCAACAGAGCCACATGGGCCTTAACCATTTTTCAGAGTACAGTTAAGTGGTAGTATTAAATAATTCATAATACTGTGCAGTCATTACCATTATCCATCTCCATAACTCTTCATCTTGTAAAACTGAAATTCTGTACCCACGTAGCAATGACTCCCCATTCCTGCCTCCCCTCAAGCCCCTGGCAACTACCATTCTGCTTTTTGACTATTCTAGGGACCTCATGTAAGTAGAATTATATAGTGTTTGTCTTTTTCGTTCTTATTTCACTTTGCATAATACCCTCAAGTTTCATTCACGTTGTAGCATATGTCAGAATGTCATTCCTTCTAAGGCTGCGTAATATTCGTGTGTGTGTGTGTGTTTATATTACATTTTGTTCATTCACCTGTTAATGGACATTTGGGTTGCTTCCACATTTTAGCTATTGTGAATAATGGTGCTATGAACATGGGTATACAGCTATCTCATGGAGACACCACTTTTAATTCTTTTTGAGTTCATACCCAGAAGTGGAATTCTTGGATCAAATATATTTTTGTTTTTGTTTTTTTAATCCTCACCCGAGGATATTTTTTCCATTGATTTTTAGAGAGAGGGGAAGACAAAAAGAAACATCAATGTGAGAGAAACACATCGATTATTTGCCTCCTGCACGAGCCCTGTCCAGGGCCCATGCCAGGGAGGAGCCTGCAACCTAGGTACATGCCCTTGACCAGAATCGAACCCGGGACCCTTCGGTCTGCAGGCCGATGTTCTATCCACTGAGCCAAACCAGTTAGGGCTTGGATCATCTGTTAATTCTATTTTTAATTTTTTGAGGGTCTGCCATACTGTTTTCCACAGTGGCAGTGCCATGTTACATTCCTACCAACAGTGCACAAAAGCCCTATTTCTTCACATCCTTACCGAACACTTAGTATTTTCTTCCCTCCCTCCCTCTCTCCCTCTCTCCCTCTCTCCCTCCCTCCCTCCCTCCCTCCCTCCCTCCCTTCTTCTGTCCTTACTTTTCTTCCTCCCTCCCTTCTTCCCTCCCTCTCTCCCTCTTTCCCTTCCTCCCTCTTTCCCTTCCTCCTTCCCTCCCCCTGTCTTCTTGATAGTAGCTATCCTAATGGGTATGTATCTCTTTGCAGTTTGATTTGCATTTCCCTAATGATTAAGGGTGTTGAGCATCTTTTCATGTGCTTTTGGCCATTTATATATTTTCCTTGGAGAAATGTCTATTCAAGTCCTTTGTTCATTTTTGAATCATTTTTTATTGTTGTGCTTTAGGAGTTTTCTATATATTTTGGATATTATTTATTCTTTATTAGATACATGGTTTGCAAATATTTTCTCCCATTATGTGGGGTGTCTGTAGATAGTAAAATTTATTGATAGTCTTTTGATGGACAATGTTTTTAAATTTTCATGACGTTCAGTTTGTCTATTTTTTCTTTGTTGCTTGTGCCTTTGGTGTCTGAGCAGGAAAAACTCCGTTTCTCTTTTACTCACATACTCATAGTACTTCTGACATCAGATGTGTGGGTTTTCCACACCAGGCAATCCTCTGACTCCAGCTGGGTTGGTGGCCTATAATTCAATTCAATTCTGATACTAACTGGGGTTAGCACAGACCCCACAGGTTAAGGGCTTTGTCCCATAAGACTGCCCCCACTTCAGATGCCAATTACAAGTCCAGATTGTTAACTGTGCTTCTGACTGACTGGCTATGAATCAGAGGTTCAGTCATTTGCTAGAATGGCTCACAAAACTTAGGAAAGCAGCTTACTTACTAGATTATCAGTTTATTACCAAGGATATGAAAGAATATGAATGAACAGCAAGATGAAGAGAGACAATAGTGTGAGGTCCTAAGAGCAGGAGCTTCTGTTTCCGGGCATTGGGTATGCCACCATCCTGACACATAGATGTGTTCACCAACCTGGAAGCTCTCAGAACCCCATACTTTTGGGATTTTTTGGGACACTTCGTCCCAAAGGTATGATCAATCATTAACTTAATTTCTAGCTCCTCTCCCCTTTCTGAGAGTCAGAGTGGAGCTGAAAATTCTAAGCTTGGTCTTTCTGGTGACCAGCCCCCATCCTGAAGCTACTCAGGAGCTCACCAAGAGTAGCCTCATTACAACAAAAGACACTATCACCCAGGAAATGCCAAGGGATTTAGGAGCTCTATACCCGGAACTGGGGACAGAGATCTATACAAATATATATCCTATATAATCCTACATAATAAAAGCCTAATATGCAAATCGACCGAACGGTGGAATGACCGGTCGCTATGATGTGCACTGACTACCAGAGGACAGATGCTCAACACAGGAGCTGCCTCCAGCCAGCAGGCCCCAGGCCAGTCAAGGTGGGTGCCAGCGGGGACCCCCCAATTGCCCCACCGGTCATCCCACAGAGGGAGGCAACTGGTGGCTGTGGCAGGGCAATAGGGGGATGGGGCTGGCTGGTGAGCAGGTGGTGCCAGGCCGGCCAAGGTGGGTGCCAGCAGGAGCCCCCACCCCCAATCGTCCCGCTGGTTGCCCCACAGATCGGCCCTGATCACTGGCCAGGCCTAGGGACCCAAACCATGCACAAATTTTGTGCATCGGGCCTCTAGTCTATAATAATAAAAGTGTAATATGCTAATTAGACCTAACGACCTTCCAGACAACCACGCTATGACACCCACTGGTGCCAGGTCAGCCAAGGCGGGTGTGATGCGATTGGTCGGGGGCCCGGCCATCGCCCCATGATTGCCCTGCAGAGGGAGGCCCAGGCCACCGGGTGAGCTGCGGCAGGTGGGTGGGGCCTCTCTCTGCGTGGTAAGCCGGGGTCCCGGGTGCTAGAGGGAAGCCGGTTCCAGCAGCTGGGGGAAGGAAGGCCTACTCTTGCACGAATTTCATGCATTGGGCCTCTAGTATATGTATATTTTCCCTACTATTTTACAGTGTTGTATCCAAGAAGTCATTGCCAAATCCGATGTAACAAAGCCTTTTCCACTGTGTTTTCTTTAAGAGTTTTTAAAAAAATATGTTTTATTGATTTTTTACAGAGAGGAAGGGAGAGGGATAGTGAGTTAGAAGCATCTATGAGAGAGAAACATCGATCAGCTGCCTCCCGTACACCCACCCCTCACCCCCACTGGGGATGTGCCCGCAACCAAGGTACATGCACTTGACCGGAATCGAACTTGGGACCCTTTAGTCCACAGGCCGACGCTCTATCCACTGAGCCAAACCGGTTAGGGCTCTTTAAGAGTTTTATAGTTTTAGGTTTTATATTTATATCTTTAAGCCATAGTGAGTTAATTTTTGTGTATGATGTCAGTTAAGGAAGGGTCCAGCTTCATTCTTTTGCATGTGGATATCCAGTTTTCCCAACACCATTTGTTGAAAAGACTGTCCTTTCCCCATTAAATGGTCTTTGCATCCTTGTAAAAAATCATTGGGTCATACTAGTATATGCAAGGGTTTATTTCTGGGTTCTCTCTTCTATTTCATTGGCCTATGTATCTTTATGCCAGTATCACACTATTTTGATTACTGTAGCTTGGTAGTAAATTTTGAAATCAGGAAGGGTGAGTCCTCCAGGTTTGTTCTCTTTCAAGATTATTTTGGCTATTCAGGGTCCCTTGAGATTCCATATGAATTTTAGGATGGGTTTTTCTGTTTCTGCAGAAGGGATTTTGATAGGGATTGTATTGAATCTGTAGATCATTTTGGGTAGTATTGACACATGTTAACAAATAATATTCTATGGCAGTAGTCCGCAAACCGTGGCTTGCGAGCCACATGCGGCTCTTTGGCCCCTTGAGTGTGGCTCTTCCACAAAACACCACGGCCTGGGTGAGTCTATTTTGAAGAAGTAGCGTTAGAAGAAGTTTAAAAAAATTGGCTCTCAAAAGAAATTTCAATCGCTGTACTGTTGATGTTTGGCTCTGTTGACTAATGAGTTTGCCGACCACTGTTCTATGGTATGGATAGACCACATTTTGTTTATTTATCAGCTAATGCATTTTTGTGTTTTGTTTTTTTTAATATTTTTATTGATTTCAGATTGGAAGGGAGAGGGAGAGATAGAAGCATCAATGATGAGAATCATTGATTGGCTGCCTCCTGCACGCTCCCTACTGGGGATTGAGCCCACAACCTGGGCATGTGCCCTTGACCAGAATCGAACCCGGGACCCTTCAGTCCGCAGACCGACGCTCTATCCACTGAGCCAAACCAGCTAGGGCAGCTAATGCACATTTGTGTTGTTCACCCTTTTCTGGTATTATGAATTATGCTGCTATTACTAAGTTTATGAGTCTTTATGTAGACATATGTTTTCATTTCTCCTAGATATATAACTAGGAGTGGAAATGCTGGATTGTATGCCAACTCTTTGTGTAACATTGTGCTCTTGTTAGAGGAGAGTTTTCTGTTAGTATTATAAAATAATGTAATTAGGCACTATATGTTAAGCTGAAGAGTGCGATGGTTGAGTTTCTGATTTCTGAAAGATCACTGAAGTAGCATGAGAAGAATAAATTGGAAAGGATCAGAATGAAGAGAGATGGGTTATAAAATAATGCAAAATCATGCCAAAGATTATCAAATTAGAGGAAATAAGATGAGAACAGGAGTGGAAAGGAGACAGAATTAATGGTGACAGTACAGTGGTAATATTTATAGCACTTGGAATGCAGGCTCATGAGTGGGAGGAGTCGGGTGATGCAAAGCCTGTGTAAATGTAGAATAGTGTTGTGGTTGACCAATAAGAGAGGCAGGAGAGGAGCCCCAGTAACATTTTGTAGTTTTTTAATTTCTGGCATGTCTTGAAATAGGTCATTGGTACATACAGCTCAGTCAACAGTATGAAAGTTATTACTTTGCCATGCATTCATCTTCTTGAAAAGAAAAGTTTTGGCTTTCCTTCCTTGTTAAGGAAGTAGGACAGTAAATGACTTAGCAGCTGACCTGCCTTAGAATTAAACCAGATTTTGTGTATTCATCCATTAATCAGTTAAATGTAGTTAAATTGATTGTTTCAAGCCCTTTTAATGTTAAAAAAAAATACACTGAAAGAGGCCTGGAATAAAGTTATGGAAAAAGAAAACAAATTATTGTTTTTCTTTAAGTATCAGTTCATCTGATAAATGCGGGTTACCACAAAGTATTGGTGGTTCACCAAAAATTGCTTTTTAGTGGCCTGTGTTTGCAAACTGATACATCTCCATTTCAGGGAGTGATATCAATTAGGCTAAACTAAAATACTTCAAAGGGTTTTGGTTGTTTATAGGTTTGGGTTTCAAATTAGTACATGTTAATTGGTGAATTAGTAGCCATGTTTTGTTTGTTATATGTATTGCTAAACAGTGTTTATATGTATTTCTAAACAATTTCTAAACAAATATAAAAATACTTTTTCTGTTTGCAGCAGCAATATATGAATAATGGAACACTGTGCTCTTATTAGAGGAGAGTTTTCTGTTAGTATTATAAAATAATGTAATTAGGCACTATATGGGACTCGAAAACATTTAAATTTTTGTCTGGCTGTGGTTTTATGCTTTCCTAAAATGTGGGCTGAAACAGTTTATTAGTAAATATGCTGAATTGCTTTCTCTGGCAAGTGCATTTTAGTGTCGAATCCAAGTAAAAATACAAATATTTACTTATAAAAGTCATTTGGTGTGGTAATATTTTTACTACGGCCATTGACCCACTAGTGAAATGTTAGGGCATTGCTGGATTGGATCCTGTTTATTTAAAGGCCAAGAGAGGGAAAGAGAAAGGAAGCTAACATTAACTTAATGCCTGTCATTTGCCATCATATTTGGTGTACTAACATATTACCTTTTTTACTCTCCTAGCAACTCAGTGAGGAAGTTTATATCTCTGTTTTTCCAGCAAGAAAAATAATGCTCAAATATGTTTGCAGGAATTGAGAAGCTGATTTTAAAATCTATATGAAAACTTAAACAATCCAAAATAGCCAAAGCAAGTTTTAAAAAGAGAAACCGAGTTGGAGGAACAAGATTACCTGATTTCAAGACTTACTATAAAGCTACAGTAAATAAGACAGTGTAGTATTGGAGAAGGTACACACATAGATCAGTGGAATCAGCTGTGTCCAGAAATAGATCCATAAATACATAGTTTATTTTTGACAAAGGTGTCAAATCAGTTAATGAAGAAAGGAAAATCTTTTCAACAAATTGTGCTGGAATTACTGGGTATCCATGTAGAGAAAAAAATTAACCTTATTATCTCAAACATAAAAAATTAACTCCAAAGGATCACAGACCTAAATGTAAAAGCTACCACTATAATACCTCTAGAAGAAAAGAGGAGAAAAATATTTGTGATCTTGAGTTCAGAAAATACTTCTTAGGTCACAAAAAAGCAAAAAATTCACAAAAGAAAAACAACATGCTGGATTTGATCAAAATTTTAAAACTTTTGCTCTTTGAAAGACACCATTAAAAAAACAAAACAAAAATACAAGCCACAGAATGTGAAAAAAACATTTGCAATATATATATCTACCTGGTAAAGGACTTGTTTCTAGAATAAATCAGAACATCTTAAAATTAATCATAAGACAACTCATTTAAGAAAATGGGTAAAATGTTTGAAAAGATTTTTACAAACGAAGTTAGACTAATGACAAATAAACATAAAAAGATGTTCAGCAAATTCAAATCATGAGATACCTCTATACCCATTAAAATAGTTAAAGCTAAAAGACTGACAACCCTAAGGGTTCATTAGTATATGGAACAACTGGAATGCTTGTATACTGGTGGGGTTTTTTTTTTAATTGAATTTATTGGGGTTATACTGGTTAACAAAATTATACAGGTTTCAGGTGCATAGTTCTACAACATATCTGTACACTGTATTATGTGTTTATCACCCCGAGTCAAGTATCCGTCTATCACCATTTATCCCCCCTTTACCTTCCTCCATTCCCTCCCCTGTTCCTTTCCAGCAATCACCACACTGTTGTCTGTGTTCTTGTACACTGTTGATGGGAGTGTAAAATGGTACTACCACTTTGTAAAACTGTTAGGAAGTTTGTATAAACTTAAACATACCATCTAGTCATTCCACTCCTAGGTATTAACCAAAGAGGAATGAAAACATGTCCACACAAAGTCTGGCATATGAATGTTCATAGCAACTTTATTCATAATGCCCCAAACTGAAAAGAACGCAGATGTCCGTCACAGATGAATGGATAAACAAAATATGGACTATCCAAAATATGAACAAATTACTGATACATACAACAATATATATACATTTCAAAATCACTAGGTTAGGTAAAGAAGCTAGAGACAAAAAAAGTATATATTGACCTGGCTGTCAGCACCAAAAAAACCCAAACAAGCAGACAAACAAAGAGAGTCCAGGCAGACCTCTCAGATGTTGTGTGTTCAGCTCCATACCATGCAATAAAACAGATCATAATCTTTTTGGTGGTGGAGGGTCTTGCCTTCAATTTATAAAAAAACAAAGTCTGTGAAGTGCAGTAAAGCAAGGCACAGTGAACAAAGCATGCCTATATATACTTTATGATTCCATTCATATGTAAAATTCTAGAAAATGTAAACCAATCTGTGATGACAAAGTAGATAAGTGGTTGCCTGGGGCAAAGGGTGGAGGGAAGGATGAACTACAAAGGGGCACGAGGAAACTTTTGGGGCTGATAGTATTCTGTTGCTTGATTGTGGTGCTCCTTTCACCTATCAAACTCATTGTATTATACAGTTTAAATGGATGCAGCTTATTGTACATACATTATCCTTCAAAAAGTTATATAAAACCAAAAGGATGAAAATGATGAAAAATACTCAGTTTCAGTGCAGATATAAGTAACCAGAACCCTCAGTCAGGTTCAGCTTGTAGAAGTATGAATTGGTGTAACCACTTTGGAAAACTGGTGGTATCTACTAACGCTTAACTATATGTTCATCGTATGACATAGCTGTTCCACACCTAGGTATATACCCCAGAGATATTCATACATCTGTTCATCAAATGACTTTCTAGAATATCCATAGAATACTATTCATAATAAGATCAACTAGAAGCTACCCAAGTGCCCATCAACAGAATGGATAAGTAAATTGTGGTATATTAATGTAGTGGACTACTACACAGCAGTTATAATCTATATATACATTAGTAAAAGCCTAAGTGACTGCTCAGCCCGTTGCTATGATGACACACTGACCACCAGGGGGCAGATACTCAACACAGGAGCTGCCCCCTGGTTGTCCGTATGCTCCCATAGCCAACACCGCCCCCCCCCCCCCCCCCCCGCCCCGCACCGGACCAGCCCCAATCGGCCCCAATCGAGACTGGGCTAGATGGCTCCAAACGCCAGCCAGGCCAAGGGACCCCACCCATGCACGAATTCATGCACTGAGCCCCTAGTACAACTCTATAATACAATGAACTACATACAACTATTTACAACACTATTGGGCCAATGTACTCACTGTGTGATTCCATTTCTGTAAGTTTAAAAACAAGCAAAAACTACTCTATGCTATTAGAAGTTAGAATATGGTTATCCTTGGATGAAGAATTTTGACAAAGGAAGCACAGGCAGGCTTCTGGGATGTTATCTTCTGTTTCATTGAGTGGTTACATGCATGCATGTTAAAAAGAAGATAAGAAACCTGTATTACTTATAAAGTGAAAGTCTGTTGGAATTAATAACTGTTAACAGTTAGCAATTTAACTTGTCATTTTTAAAAGTAAGAAGTGAAGAAAATGAATCTGAAATGCTCTTTAAAGAGATAGCATGACAGGAACAAGAAATACAAGATAAACTTACGTACAAATTAGAAAAAATATGAGAATGTGGGATATGAAAATATGGATGAATAAAAATGGCACGAGACATGTCTTGGAGAGAGGGCAGGTGGACAGGCAGATCGCAGTGTGGCCAAGGGGCTTGTTTAAGATTACATAGACTCTTCAGGTTGCTTCAATGATGTATCTTCTGGTAGAATTTTAAGACTATTTGATTAATAGTTAACTGTGTATATGGGAAGAATTGAAATCCTGTGTTTTTACTTCATTTTTCCTTATCCAACCTAAACCTGCATTAGGATGCATAGGATAATTTATAATTATTGTAACACCCTCACATAATTGTTGATGGATTTGTAGACTTACTTAACTTAGACAAATGTTTACAAGTTAGAACAAATGTTTCTGATTGTTTGTCAGAACCTGTACATATAAATCACTCAGAATTCCTGTTTGATAGATTTTAAATGATTAACTGAAGCAATTGATTTAAAGCACCATAATTCACTTTTTACTAGAAAGTAGTTCTAAGAAAGCTGCTAGTTTCTTGGCATCATTTCAGATGACTAAATTGAAATCCATTAGTTGTAGGATTAAAAAAAATTTTTTTTTACTGTTTCAGCATAGGCCTATATGTGACAAACCTTGAACTCATAAATATTGCACTTTGAAGACCCTTCTTTTTTTTAATTTTTTTTAATTTCAGAGAGTAAGGAAGAGGGAGAGAGATAGAAACATCAATGATGAGAGAGAATCATTGATCGGCTGTCCTCTGCACATCCCCCACTGGGGACCGAACCCACAACCTGGGCATGTGCCCCTGACTGGAATCGAACCCGGGACCCCTCAGGCCGATGCTTTATCCACTGAGCCAAATTAGCCAGGGCTATCCCACTTTGATTGGAAGCAAAAGTACAGTATATAACTGCTCCAATCATATATTATCTTGATATTAGAATAAATGCTATTAATCTTATGTATTCCCAGATAAGATTGGCTGTAATCATTGAAAAAATCACAACTTATTTTTTCTCCTAGTTTCCAACTTGACTCATTTTATTTCAGCTCATAACTTGTATTTTAGAAGACTTCTTTCCTTTATTCAGTTTATGAAAACTAAATTTTTGGTTTCTTCAAGTATGCAGGTCCAGTGAATTGGAGAGGTTTATTTATGGGGCTTTGTAGAATAATGTTGCCTTTAAGAAATGCTACTATAGAATGCTACTGTAATATAAAGTCATTTGGGTGTTGTGTCCTACCTCGCCTATAGTCTCAGGTACTTTATTAGAACCAGATTTGAATAACAAAGAAAAACCTGCTTGCTCATGAAAGCCCCCAAATTCAGGCAAGTCCTTCCAGAACCTTTGCAATGCCGATTTGGGATATTCACTGTTTGCACCAACTATACCTTAAATGCAAACCTATTGGTATCTTTTAAAAATATGTGACCCCCTTTCCTATCTCTATTTGTCTGTGTCCATGACTTCATATATATATCTTTACCTAAGGATCCATTATCTCAGAGTCATCATTAAGTGTCATCACCCCTACTCAGAAGTTCCTGATCCCTGATCAAAGGTACCTTAAACACCGTCTGTTTCTTTTCTGCCTAACATGGAAATGGAAAGGTAGAGGGAGGGCTGTTGAGGAGGGATCAAACTATGATGCAGGGTAACATTTTTCAGTTGGATGGGTGGAAAAGAATTTGAGTTCCTTGTAGTCCATTTCTTTGCCACCAACTCTCCCTCTCTCTCCCCTAATCCTCCAGGATGGTTTGGGTACTGTGCTCAGTGCCTCTAGTACATCCTATTTCTGTCGTCGTATCTTGTACTTTGAGTTTCTAATTATCAGTTGGCCCCAACATTAGATTATGCACTAAGTGAGTGCAGGAATTTATTATTCCCCAGGGCCCAGTGTAGTGCCTAGCACAGAGTAGGTACTCAGTTTATAATTAAGGAAATACCTACAGATAGTGTTGGCCAGGATGAAATTTGGGAGGTATTTAGTTTCCTTTGGTAAATCAAAATGGCTGATTATAATAGTATGATTATAATTTGTATGTCTGTGAGGAGGCTACACTAGCAGCAATGTAGCATGGCAACCAAGGACCAGGCCTTTGGAGGCAGGCTGCCTGGTTCAAGTCCCAGCTCTGTGGCCTGAGGCAAGTTACTTAACCTTTCTGTGTCTCAGTTTCTTGGTTTATAAAATGGGGCCAATAAAATAAATTTATTGTGAGGATCAAAATGGGGTGATTTATGCCAAAACCCGTTTGGCTCAGTGGATAGAGTGTCGGCCTGCGGACTGAAGGGTCCCGGGTTCAATTCCGGTCAGGGGCATGTACCTTGGTTGCGGGCACATCTCCAGTGGGAGGTGTGTAGGAGGCAGCTGATTGATGTTTCTCTCTCATCGATGTTTCTAGCTCTCTATCCCTCTCCCTTCCTCTCTGTAAAATATCAATAAAATATATTTTAAAAAAAATGGGGTGATTTAATCCTGAAGCATCAGTGCTTAGTGAATGCTCTTTATTTAATACTAGAGGCCTGATGCACGAATTTGTGCACAGGTGGGGTCCCTCGGCCTGGCCAGAGATCGGGGCTGATTGGGGCCATCCGGCTGGGGGGCGGGGGAGGAACTGCGGGAGGTTGGCCAGCTGTGGGAAGTTGGCTCTGGGAGCACATTGACCACCAGGGGGCAGCTCCTGCATTGACCATCTGCCCCCTGGTGGTCAGTGCATGTCATAGCTACTGGCCAGTCATCCCGTCATCTGGTCTTAACGGTCGCTTAGGCTTTTATATATATATAGACTAGTGGCCCGGTGCACGAAATTCATGCATGGGGCGGGTGTCCCTCAGCCCGGCCTGCACCCTCTCCAGTCTGGGACCCCTCGGCGGATGTCCGACTGCCAGTTTAGGCCTGATCCCTTCGGGCCTAAATCGGCAGTCGGACATCCTTCTCGCAATCGGGGACCGCTGGCTCCTAACCGCTTGCCTGCCTGCCTGATCGCCCGTAACCACTCTGCCTGCCAGCCTGCTCTCCCCCAACTGCCCACTCCCCAGCCTTCTTGCCCCCAACTGCCCCTCTCGCCGGCCTGATCGCCCCCAACTGCCCCCCCCTCCAGCCTGATCACCCCCAACTGCCCCCCCACCAGCCTGCTCGCCCCCAACTGCCCCCCCCACCAGCCTGATCGCCACCACCTGACCCCCCCCCCACTGACCTGATCGCCCCCAACTGCCCTCCCCTCCTGGCCTGATCGCCCCTATCTGCCTCTGCCTCGGCCCCGCCACCATGGCTTTGTCCGGAAGGTCTCCCAGTCTAATTAGCATATTACCCTTTTATTAGTATAGAATAGAGGCCTGGTGCACGGGCGGGGGCCAGCTGGTCTGCCCTGAAGGGGGTCCCAGATCAGGGTGGGGGTCCCTGCTGGGGACGGTGCCAGCCTGGGTGAAGGGCTGAGGGCTGTTTTCAGGCTGAACACACCTCCTTCAGGGTGGGGGTCCCCGCTGGGGGGTGTGGCTGACCTGGGCGAGGGGCTGATGGCCATTTGTAGGCTGGCTATGCCCCCATCGGGGTGAGGGTCCCCACTGGGGATGGGGTGGGCCTGGGCAAGGGACTGAGGGCCGTTTGGGGGCAGTTTGCAGGCTGGCCAAGCCCCGGCTTTGTCCGGAAGGTCTCACGGTCTAATTAGCATATTACTCTTTTATTAGTTTAGCATAGATTGTCTCGTGTTCCTGAAAAGATTGTACACATTGCACTTTTATAAATCAAGTTATGTTTTAGATTTATTAAGGAAATTTGGTATTAAAAGGTTAGTTGATGACTTAGAAATAACACCAATGTTTTTGTAGTTATCCAGGTAGAAGTTCTCAGCGTTTTCTTTGACAGCCTTCCCCACTGCACCCTCCAAAACTCCAGATACACATACATGCACTTAATCAGTTGTTAAGTGCTACAAATTCTGCCAGCAAAATGTCTCTTCCTTTCCAAGTAATCCTACACACCTTAGTCAGATGAATCTCCTAAAGCATAGCCTCAATCTTGTTAGCCTCTTTAAGAATTCTTCAGGGAAGCCCCCTGCCTGCTGAATTAAGTGCTGTGTAGACCCCTTGGCTCAGCCTCTGGTGCCTTCAGAAGGGCTCCCATACCTTTCTAGCCCTATCTCCTGCTCTCTGGGGCAGTGGTCAGCAAACTGTGGCTCGCAAACCACATGCGGCTCTTTGGCCCCTTGAGTGTGGCTCTTCCACAAAATACCACGTGCGGGTGCGCACGTACAGTGGAAGGAGTACCCTAATTAAGTTAATAACAATGTACCTACCTATATAGTTTAAGTTTTAAAAAATTGGCTCAAAAGAAATTTCAATCGTTGTACTGTTGATATTTGGCACTGTTGACTAATAAGTTTGCCGACCACTGTTCTAGGGCATGCCTCATAGACCTCTGTCCTCCCGCTCCCCTCATTTCCCTACACAAGCCCTGCTTTTCTGCCATCGGGTAGAATGTATGCCCATTCCCCCAAAACTCTGGCTCTTGAAAAATCTATCCTTTTTCTTTTTTTTTTTTTATCTTCACCAGAGGATGTTCTTTTCCATTTTTTAAAAAATATATATATATATTTTTATTGATTTCAGAGAGGAAGGGAGAGGGAGAGAGAGATAGAAACATCAGTGATGAGAGAGAATCATTGATTGGCTGCCTCCTGCACGCTCCCTACTGGGGATTGAGCCTGCAACCCGGGCATGTGCCCTTGACCGGAATCGAATCGGAATTGAATTGGGGACCCTTCAGTTCTCAGGCCAATGCTCTATCCATTGAGCAAAACCAGCTAGGGCCATTGATTTTTTTTAGAGAGAATGGAAGGGGGGAGGAGTTGGAGGGGGGAGAGAGGGAGAGAAACGTCCACCTGAGAGAGACACATCGATTGGTTGCCTCACGCACAGGCTCAGATTGGGACTGGGGATCAAACCTGCAACCTAGGAACGTGCCCTTGACCGGAATCAAACCCGAGACCATTTGGTGTGCAGGCCCGATGCTCTAACCACTGAGAAAACTGGCCAGGGCAAAAAAGTCTGTCCCTGAAGACAACTCAAATGCTACCTCTTTTTTGAAGATTAAAAAAAATCTCAGAACACTGTCCTTTTCTCAGGACACCGAGGATCTGCTTTTCACTTTTATGGATACATGACCTGTTATCCTTTCTTGATCACAAGCTCCCCAAGGAAGAGACTGTGTCTTACTTATTTCTGACCCATGTTGAACCCAGTACTTTTACCCTTCAGTGCTCAGTAAATATTTAACGTTTCAATTTGTTCTTTTTAAAAAAATATTTTTATTGATTTTAGAGGAAAGGAGAGGAAGAGAGAGATAGAAACATCAGTGATGAGAGAGAATCATTGATCGGCTGCCTCCCGCACACCCCCTATTGGGGATCAAGCCTGAAACCTGGGCATGTGCCCTGACTGGGAATTGAACTGTAACCTACTGGTTCATGGGTTGACCCTCAACCACTGAGCCACACCAGCCGGGATCTATTTGTTCTTGAAAGATTTTTTGTGGGAGAAGACAAGGACATTTAGTCTGTGCAATGCACTGTTCTTCCAAGCTTTCTGCACACATTATGCTGTTCCATCTCACTGTCCCCAGTCAGGGATAGGCACTGTTAATGTCAGTAGTCTTAGTTTCCATATGAAAAGTTATATAACTTACCCAAGGACTAACACACAACTACTAAAACCAGTATTCTCAATCATGCTTAACCTGTCTTACCCCCAACTCCATATAACTTTATATCTGAAGTATAACCACTATATAACATTGCTCACTTTTCAAATAATAAATACTACATACTGGAGTGGTATGCTTCAAGAGTAAAGAAACAAATCTATTCTCAGTGCCTTCTACTTAATAAATGCTAGTAAATGTTGATCAAGTAAATGCTGATTAAGGAAAAGAAAATGCTGAATTTTTCTCAGTTGAATTTTTCATTTGAATCAGGAATAGGCAGCAACATAATAGCTATAGTGTTGGTGTACATGGGGTACAGTGGGTCTCTGATTCTTATCTTTACTTCCACAAAAATGAGAATCTAGTTACTGTTATTGATGAGGAGGGGCTAGAGGTGTTGGGAGGGAAGGGAATCGCAAAAATACCCTTTTGAGCAGTTTGGAGTCATTTATCAGCCCTCAACCCATTTGGATTCATTTTATCTCCAGTTAGTGCACAGGGAAGTATTTCCTGGCTTCATTTGTTGACTTTCTCATTGCTTTTAAGTAATTTCAGGTTTTTGTTACCACTCCTGATAAGTCAAATATCTGGTGTCTTTTATTTTCTTGAGGAACTAAAGAGTAACATAGCCATAAATTACCCATGCATAGTGATGCAATCCAGAAAAACACTTTTATTGTCACATGTAACAACAGACAGGGCCACTGACCTCTCTGTGAGGTTTATCCCTGTGTATAGGAAAGAGCCATGACTTTGGAGGCAGACAGCCTGCGTTTGAATTCGACTTTTATGTATATGTGTACTTGGGGAAGTCACTTAACCCCTACATTGTTTTCTCTTCTGTAAGACAGGATCATGATACACCTAAAAGGTGGTTCTGTGGATCAAATGAAATAAGGTATAGAAACATATACAGTGCCTGACACTATAAATGTTATTACTTCCAAAGTACCTCCCCCTAAATAAATGTAATGCATCTTTTATTGTTTATTGAAACCCAATTCTATTTTTTTTTTTTCGTGTATAACATATTTCTTGATTTGTTCATTCTTGGAAAGTTGTGTGGCTGTCAGGATTCTGAAAGTTGGATCATATGCTCTTGCACTCATTTAAAAAGGACCCTTTTTAGTTCAGTTGTTTGGAGCATCCTCCCAATACGCCAGGGTTGTGGGCTGGATCCCTGGTCAGGGCATGTACAAGAATCAATCAGTGAATGTATGGATGAGTGGAACAACAAATCGATGTTTCTCTCTCTCTCTCTCCTTCCCCCACCCCTGCCCTTCCTCTCTCTCTCTCTCTCTCTCTCTCTCTCTCTCTCTCTCTCTCTCTCTCTCTCTCAAATTAATAAATTTAAAAAAAAAAATTACAAAAGACCCTTTTGTGAGCTTGGCTTTTCTTGAAGCAGAGCTTTCCAGTAATGCCTTCCACGTTTACCTTTCCTATCTTTACTCCTTTCTGCTGACTGGTTTACTTGTTCTGGTCAGAATGTGGGCAGTTGATGTCCACCTAGAAATTCCTATAGATGTCCCAGCCTTGGTCTAGTCTGGATGGCCATAGGAAGGTTAAGGTCTTGTTAAATAGCTACTTTCCTAATCTGTTTCCTCTACTCTGCAGCAATGTTGACTTTTGAGAAGCTGATTAACACAGACCTAGTTTTACTATCTCTGGGTCTTTGGTCTGGCACTCTTTCTTGGTTAATTCACATGACTTGGCATTTACACATGGACACCTGGGACAATCTGTCTTTGCCTCAAAGGATTAAGTAACACAGCTTGGAACTGACTGAAAACTTTTTTCCCCCTCATAAATTGGGCCCTGAGCATCTTTCATAAATCAGGAATGTTTCTTGGAAATGTAGTTCTCACTAAATTCAGTCCCTAGGGTACTTTTCTATAAAAGCACATTCATGTTTGTTCTGTCATAACAAGTGCATTTGATGGTTGTAATAGTGTTGATAGAAATGTGATTGAACAGGAAAACATGTCCATTATAAATAGGTCAATTTGATAGTAATCCATGTTCAAAGCATAAATATAGCTTTATTAAACACAGATAGCTCTAGGAAAATCTTTATAATATTTTAGAGCAAAGTGTTCTAGTTCAACAGTGAGTCTAAAGGAATCCCCTATTTAAAATATATATCAAAATTTGATGTATTCCTAGAAACAATTGCTAATTGAAATATAGTCAACTGTGCGAAGAGAGGGGGGAAAAGGATCTAACTTTCAGCTGTGGCTCACCCTCAGTGTGATCCTGAATGAGTCAGTGACTGGTATTTTAACAGAGGATTAACTATTACATTACACCTTCAAATATATATATATTTTTTATTGATTTCAGAGGATGGGAGAGGGAGAGAGAGAAACATCAATGATGAGAGAGAATCATTGATCGGCTGCCTACTGCACACCCCCTACTGAGGAATGAGCTGGTAACCTGGGCATGTGTCTTGACCAGGAATCAAACCGCAAACTACTGATTCATAGATCCATACTCAACCACTGAGCTACACCGGACGGGCTATATTACATTACACTTTTGACATCTTTTGAGTTTTATTAAAGCGGTGGTAGAATTTACTACCACTTATTAAATTCTGTTAGACACTGCTTATATAACTTACATTTTCCTTATTCAGCAGCCCTGTAAGATTGTCTTCACTCTACAGATGAACACATTGAGGCTGTGCGGGGTTAAGTCATTGACTGGAGGTCAGAGAGCCAGCAGGTCAGGAGTTAGCAGTGGTTTGAACTTAGCCTGTCTCACCACAGCATCAATGTTCCTGCCATTCCACTCAGCAGGAGAGTGAGCCCTTCATTTTCTGGAAGCTGTATCTTTTCTTTCAGACATTTAAGAATAAAGTTGTTTGGCACATAGCTACTAGGATCTTAAAAACTTGCTTATAATTCCTGTAACTTCTCATATTTATAAACTTCCAGTTGCCTATGGCTAAGTTTCTGCTCATATATCTAGATATATGTTATGGTACAAATTAAAATGGAGTTGCTTTGCTATTTAAATTCATTTATAGCTACAGATCAAATTTAGCATTGATAACGATATATTAGAATTTAGGATCTTGGTTTGAAGTGTTAAATTTAAATGTGAGCTGGAGTGAGATCTTAATTATCATATAAACAACATATATACTAAATAGACAAATGGGGTAGGTTTGTGGACTTTTTTCCGCCCTCTGAAATTTTAGAGAAGTGTTTTCTAAGGGGATTTTTGAGGATTTGTTTTTTTCCTGCGCCTCTTCAAACAATGAGTTATCCCGTCTTAATTGAAAGTCCATTGGCAATTGCAACTTTTACAAAGTGGATTGGGCAGGAGCATGTGTTGCTCTGACTTGTTTTGTTGAGGGACTAACATCCAAAGTACATTTCTACCCCAAGACTGCAATTGGGTTATGTAGACTGCTTGTTAATTCTTGCTGATTATGTCTGGTTCCTAATTATTTGCAGTGAAGTAAAACTTTATGACATGTGGCATGGTGAGGACAAAGATTTTTCTAAATAAAGTTTCATTGACTAACTGGAAACTGTCCATATGTCACAGTAATAGCCATCAACGTGTATTTCCCCTTCTTTCTTACACAAAATGTGGCTTAACGTGTACACTTGGCATACCTCTGTTAGTTGTTCTTTTTAATTTATTACAGAATTCACTTGGGCATAAGATAAGGCAATGTTTTATATGTAGTTAGTGGGAGTGAGTTCTCTGTTGTTTTGTTATTAAAATAGTATCAGATGAACTGTTAGGGAGTTGCTTCTTCCTAAAAATGTGTGTTTATCTACTAGCCAGTTTTATGATGTTCTTTTGGGCACTAAGCATGCATTACAGTGCAGGGTTAGATTGATTTGGAGTAATTTCTTTTTGAAAGAATTTGTGCCAATTCTTTTTCCTCTCCAGAAGAAATGGTTTCAGAGCATGGGCTCTTTGCCTAATGTCAATTCCATAAGGCTCCTCTGTTGTGGGGGGGTTGTTGTTTTTTTACTTGCCCCCGCCCCCCTCCATCTTCCTCTCATAATTGGGCTGTGCCATGAGGAAGATGTGTACCTATAATCAGGCATTTCTTTACTTTAGGGTTATTTGTCATTCCAGACAGCATGGACCAAAAGAACAGGCTTGTGTGGGGGGAGGCAGAGTTATATAAACTGTGTTCATAGTTAAATATTTGCTTCCAGGGAAGGTGAAAAATGCTTTGTACTTTTTCCTTTGGCTTTTTTCCTGTAAGGGAGCTTGTCATGCAACAACAGAAAAAAAGTGGCCAAAGGCAGAGAAAACTCTTCTCTTTTCCATGTTGGTTTGTTTTTATTGTAACACAAACCTTTTCATGTTTTATTGTTAATGAAGTTTAAACCTGGTGTAGAGGTGCCAATCTTTAGTGGAAACAGCTGCAGAGTTGGTGTCCCCTGATCAGGTGGGACTTCCTTTGAAGCAACATGTTGCCTTTTAAAAGAAAATCGAGCATGTGAGAACTTGAACCTGTAAAACTCATCAGCAGTTCCACCATTGTTTGTCTCTTAAATAACTGAGATAGTTAACTTTAAGTAAAACACTGGCATTTAAAAATCATTTTTTGTATTTTTTTTTCTGAAGAGGATAGTCTTGTTATTTTGTGTCTTAAAAATATAGAAATGGAAGGGGAGGATCACTCAAGAATTGAAGGCGTAGCAGCTCAATTTAACAGATCATAGAGGACAACCTGTCTTTGGCTAGTCTGAGCTGTGATTTTTGACCTTATACTATACTTGCAAAACTAGGTGGTTGGGCATATACCTTAACTTAAATGAAGTCTAGAGATTAAAGATTTTCTACTCTATGTTGATCGATGTTGAAGCATTTCTCATCTTTGTGGTTGAGCGATATGTTAGCAGTGGGCTTCGCATCTTTCTTGGTCTACTGCTAGGAAAATTGAGCATCAGAGAGCTTTTTTTCCTTGGGGGGAAAATAGGAGAGACAGGCATGGAGTCAGAGGGACAAGAAAAATGCTGAAATATTTTCCTTTTGGGCTTTTGATTTGTTTGCCAAAAAATTGCCTTCCAGATGGAGAAGACCAAAAGCTCTGATTGTAAGCCATTATGTTTTTACTGGCCTACCTCCCCATCCCATTGCCTGGTTTGAAATCTGTAAGCCAGTCCAAATCCTTTACCTCATTTTCTAGTACCAATTTACTGTCTTACTCATCTTCCAGCTGCAAGGGGGTGAGGCAAGTCGTTTTGAAATTGAGCCCTGTGCCATTTTATAAATCAAGCAACAGCAGATTCTTGCCAAGGAGTATCAATCGCGATAGCTCCCATTTCTCTGAAGTTCTTGACTCATGCCTACCAGGTAGATTTGTGTCTGTGACATGTGCGGTCGGATTAGTCTGGGAATGAATCTGAACAAGCCCATTTGGCCTTGTGTAGACTTGTTACTACCCTGGTTGCCTAGTGTTCTGGCCTGTTGCATAGGAAGCACAATTTGTTTTTGGCTGTATCTTACTGCACTGGCAGTAGAAATCTTGATACTCCAGTTTCCCTTGGGAGGTGTGATTGTTTAGAGGTTAATATTGTAGGGAATCCAGTGTCAGGACATATAGTGGATATAGTGGCTTTGGAGTCTGGCAGACTTGGGCCCAATTCTGCTCTACCACTAGCTAAACAGTGTCCTTGAGCAAGTTATTTTCTGTGTCTGGAAAATGGGGCATAATACCGTATCAGGATGTTTGGTTTAATAATTTTTTGAAAGGAAGAAAATGTTGGGAAATACTAAAATGTTAAGTTCCTTTTCTTTCTCATTATGTCGATCTTGAGTATGTTAATCATTGTGGTCTGTAAACTGACTAGTTTTCTACCATTTTTTAAAATTACATGGAAATTGTGATGACATGAGTGATTTTTAAATATTGCATATTAAAGTTGGGCACCAAATCATTACCTAATGCAGGGTCTATTGGACAGGGCAAAGTAATAATTTTTTATTAAAATTCATGTTTGTATAGGATATAGTCATAGGAAAGAAACATACATCATGGCCACATATATATGATAGAGGAGAATTATCAAAAATCATTCCGGGTGGAGAAACCAAGATGGCGGCATAGGTAAACACCTAAACTGCTGCCTCGCACAACAATTTCAAAACTACAACTAAAAGACAGAACGGACACCATCCAGAACCACAGGAAAGCAGGCTGAGTGAAAATTCTACAACTAGAAGGAAGGAGAAAAGCTCACAGAGAATTGGAGGTACGGCAAAGGGGCTTTGTGCGCGCAGAGAGGAAGGGCGGCTGAGAGCTTGGCTGACTTCCTCTGGCGGAAGGGGGAAGGAAGCCTCGGACCGCGAGCTGGGAAAGGCAGAAGTCTGAAGGCGCACACGGGCCAGTGCGCACAAAGGCTGCGGAGGTAGCCATAGGCTTTCCCTAGTGAAAGGGAGTCAGAGGATCCTGACTGAGCCCCAGTTCTGACTGCAGTGAACCCCGGTTCCAGGCGAGCCCCTGGGGACCCACGCTCTTGTAGGGGGAGTCTGGACTCTCGGGCGGAGACTCAGGAGCCGGGGAAGGCGGAGGACTGAAAGTGCGCACATGCGCCGCGCCGGTGCGCACAAAGGCTGCGGGGGTCGCCACAGGCTTTCCCTAGTGGAGGGGAGTCAGAGGATTCTGACTGCACCGAGCCCCAGTTCTGACTGCAGTGAACCCCAGTTCCAGGCGAGCCCCTGGGGACCCACGCTCTTGTGGGGGGAGTCTGGACTCTCAGGCGGAGATTCGAGCTGGGGAAGGCGGAGGACTGAAAGCGCACATGCGCGCAGGGGCAGGGCTGACAGGAAGCCAAGACTGAGACTCCACCCCATCCAAGCTGAGCACAGAGGCTATTGCAATTTGGCAAGTCTAATCCTATAAGGCTGTCTCCAGCACCAAACTTCTCCCAGCATAGACACAGCTGATCCTTACAGCCAACTGGCCCGGAGGTCAATTCTTCCCAGTGATACCAACAACAATAAAGACTTAATTACAACAAGGCTGTACACACAGTCCACAAAGGGGTGCACCAAGAGTGTCCACCTCAGGTTAACTGGGGAAGCAGACCCACTGGGCCATATTGGAAACCTAGCACAAATATCTACCTTACCAACTCAGGGATTCAGTGAAAATGCGGGGTCAAAGAATCAGATCACAAACGAAAGAAATGGAGGAAAACAAACGACTGGATATAGAATTCAAAACCACCGTTATAAGACTTTTTAAGAATATCCTAGAAAAGGCCGATAAATATAACGAGACCCTCGAAGATATGAAAAAGGACCAACTAGAAATTAAACATACACTGACTGAAATAAAAAATATTATACAGAGACCCAGAAACAGAATAGAGGAACACAAGAATCAAGTCAAAGAATTGAAATACAAAGAAGCAAAAAACACTCAACCGAAAAAGCAAAAAGCAAAAAAAAAAATCCAAAAAGTTGAAGATAATGTAAGAAGACTCTGGGACAACTTCAAGCGTACCAACATCAGAATTATGGGGGTGCCAGAAGAAGAGAGAGAGCAAGATACTGAAAACCTATTTGAAGAAATAATGACCGAAAACTTCCCCCACCTGGTGAAAGAAATAGACTTACAAGTCCAGGAAGCCCACAGAACCCCAAAGAAAAGGAATCCAAAGAGGACCACACCAAGACACATCATAATTAAAATGCCAAGAGCAAAAGACAAAGAGAGAATATTAAAAGCAGCAAGAGAAAAACAGTTAATTACCTACAAGGGAGCACCCATTCGACTGTCAGCTGACTTCTCAACAGAAACTATGCAGGCCAGACGGGAGTGGCAAGAAATTTTCAATGTGATGAATAGCAAGAACCTACAACCAAGATTACTCTACCCAGCAAAGCTATCATTCAGAATTGAAGGGCAGATAAAGAGCTTCACAGATAAGAAAAAGCTGAAGGAGTTCATCACCACCAAACCAGTACTATATGAAATGCTGAAAGGTATTCTTAAAGAAGAGGAAGAAGAAAAAAGTAAAGAGAAAAAATTATGAACAACAAATACATATCTATCAACAAGCCAACCTAAAAATCAAGTGAATTAAAAACCTGAGGAGCAGAATAATCTGGTGAATATAATAGAATCAGGGGCATAGAAAGGGAGTGGGCTGATAATTCTCAGGGGGAAAGGGGTATGGGGGGGTTCATGAAGAGAATGGACAAAAATCATACACCTATGGATGAGGACAGTGGGGGGGAGGTAAGGGCAGAAGGTGGGGTGGGAAAGGGGTGGAGGGGAGCTATGGGGGGAAAAAGGAGAAATAATTGTAATAATCTGAATAAAGATTTATTTAAAAAAAAAAAAAAAATCATTCCGGGTAATAGCATAAATACTTTCTTCAAGCCAACATCAACTGGATTGTTGCATAGGTGGATTAAAAAAAATACACAAACACACAAAACGGTGTGGGCTGGCCATTGTGGCTCAGTGGTTGAGCATCAACCCATGAACCAGGAGGTCACTGTTTGGTTCCCGGTTGAGGTACATGCCCTGGTTGCAGGCTCAATCCCCGGAGGCAGCTGATCAATGATTCATTCTCTCTCTCTCTCTCTCTCTCTCTCTCTCTCCCTTTCCTTTCCTCTCCTTTCTCTGAAATGAGTAAAAACATATTTGAAAAAAAAAAAGAAAAAAAAAAGATGTGGGGTTAGCCTGCTTGCTCTGATGAAGTTCTCTGTGTTTGGAGCAGAAAGGGTCAGATTGGTAGACTGAGGAGTACTTGAATGTTCACATTGTGGTAACCTAAAATCATGGTTAGCTAGAGAGGAAGCTCTTGGAATTTCAGTAGCACAGATTTGAAAACCATTCAGGCAAATGAGAACTGGGACTTTTATGTGGTGTTTAATCAGTTAATTGCCACAATATTTTGAATTTAATTTAAAAAGGCCCGCCGTTTGTGTCTGTAGATGCTTATGGCCTACAAATGGTTAATTGTAAAGATGGTAGTCAGGTGCTCTGTTGGATCATGGAACAGACAGTTAGTAAAGAGCATCAGGGGACGAAGGGCATCTAAAAAGCCTCTGATAGCCGAAACCGGTTTGGCTCAGTGGATAGAGCGTCGGCCTGTGGACTGAAGGGTCTCGGGTTCGATTCCGGTCAAGGGCATGTACCTTGGTTGCGGGCACATCCCCAGTAGGGGGTGTGCAGGAGGCAGCTGATCGATGTTTCTCTCTCATCGATGTTTCTGGCTCTCTATCCCTCTCCTCTCTCTTCCTCTCTGTAAAAAATTAATAAAAAAAAATATATTAAAAAAAAAAAAAGATTACATCTTTAAAAAAAAAAAAAAGCCTCTGATAACAAGAAGGAAGGTTAGAAATGAAAAAATCAACTGTATACCAAATTATGAAAAAAAAATCATTATAGATGTTCACATTTATGAAATGTTCGTTTTATTTTTGCCAAGTTATTATTAATGATATATAATATGTTTCCCCCCCTCTTTGCAGGTACTGGTTTTGGATTAGGACTTGTTTTCTCACTTACCTTCTTTAAAAGTAAGTATGACTCTTGCTGTCTTTCTAGCATAATGTCCTAGTGTACATACCCATAGCAGGAACACTTCTGGAAGGCACATCTGCACGACTGCCAACCCAGCCATTTATGGGTTTAGGTAGCTAGACAAAGAATGTGGACTCAAAAGAGGTCAAAATGGGTTGAGCATCTCCAGCATTCCCTTTGGGCATTGAGTCAGGGTGCTTGATATCTAAAATATGATATCATTTTAAAATGTGCTTTATGCCAGTGAGTCATTTGGCCAAATCTTCATGCTCAAATATTTCTAATTAATTATAAATTTTTTTGAAAGGAACTTGAAAATGAGAGTTCTGCTAGTGATAAAAACAAGTAGGCCAAAAGTTATTCTAAGCGAAGAATAGGCTATATCCCTTTCATTCTGTAGAGGAGCTGAAGTTTGGCTATTGACCTCTTTCCATGAAGAACAGTGGGAATACATAACTAGAGAATCATAAGTAACACATACTGCTGATACGAAATAATCATTTTCAGTATTGGCTTATGTAAGCCTTATGACTTACTATAATAAAAATATATAAATATTGGTTAAAATCTTAGATGTTTTAAAAATTCAAGCACCTTACTGAAATATTTCTGCTAAGGTTGAAAAAAATGGTTTAAATGAGCAAATGATTAGAACTGATAAAGAGAAGTTAAAAGGTTCAAGTATGTCTACTTTTTTTATTTTGTACCGTTATATACCATGCACATGTACCATTATTAATACCTCAAGCCTGGCAGCATAAGTACTTAATAAATACTTGGTAAATTAATAAGTTTACCAATAGCCTCCCTCCTCCTTTTATTGACTATTGATGAAACATTGACAAAATGTGGCATAGTGTCATCTGTGTGATGCATGCTGAATATTTACTGAACCCTAAGTAAATGTATTTGAGCCAGAAAAAAAGCTGTATCTGCTCCTAATGGTTCCCTGTTGGGATTTTCCTTTTTCTGCTCACTAGGAAGAATGTGGCCACTAGCCTTTGGTTCTGGCATGGGATTGGGAATGGCCTACTCCAACTGTCAGCATGATTTCCAGGCTCCATATCTTCTACATGGAAAATATGTCAAAGTATGTACCGATATGATATTTCTCTTTCTTTCCAACGAAAAAGCTTTCTCCTCAGTCCCCGAAGAATATTTTATAGTATATATAATGAATAAAGTGTGCATGTCGTGTGGTACCACTGAGATCCCAATTGCTCTTTGGCTTTTAGTGATGTTGACAGCGCTTTGGTTCCTCAAGTCTCTCCCCTCCCCTCTACCTTAAGATGCATATGTGCATTCAGATCTATACTCATGTTAGCTGACTGGAACTGACAAACCTGCCTGACAGTGTATCATCGTAGTAAAGTAGATTTGTGTTAAATAACTGTAAGTAGCACTTTTGTTCAAGATCTCAGAGTGCCCTGCAAACATCTCACACATACTCAAACTAAACTTGCAGACTTCTGGGATTCAGTCATTATTCTGCTTTTTATTGAAGAAGGCAGGTTCTTGACTGTATATCCCACATAATTCTGCCAAAGTCCTTGCCTACAGATGGATCTTTAATGATGCAGACAAGATGAAAAATATAGCACATGCCTCAAGAAGGAAGAAGCTGGCACATTCCCTGAAGACTGTCTGCAGCAGCGTTTCTCATGCCGTACTTTAGAGGGCTGGTTACCATGGGGTGTAAGTGAAAGGATCATGGGAAGCTGTGTGCTCAAGGACAGAGGGGTCTATTTATTTTTGTATCTCCAGGGCCTGGAACAAAGTAGGCGCTCAGATAAATGTAAAATGAATGAAGTAAGTGGTGGATTCTATTAGATGTGTTAATTGCCTCAGGCTTACTAAGGCATAACCTTTATAGCAGTACAAACTTCAATGAAGAACTTCACTTTCCCTTGATATGTAGAATCATCTGCTTTCTTGGTTACCCTTGAGCTAGAATCACTGTGACCTGGGCAGCCTCAGGAGGCTAGTGGAAAGAGCACAGAACCAGGAGACCTGCATGTGAGTCCTGGTCTGTCACTTGCTTCCTATGTGGTCTTGAGTTATTCATTTCTGAGATTCTCTTTTCTACCTATAAAATGGGGGTAATGCTTTCTACCTATAGGATTGCTGTGAGAATTAAATGTGAATATGGTTTTAAGCTGTGAGGTATTATATAAGTAGATATGTTTGTTATTGTAGTTGAGGGCAACCAAGGAAGGGTGATTGACTTGTCCATTGTTTCATCATAATAACAAGTAGAGCAGAAATGGGGTACAAATGAGTGTCCCAATTCTGGTCAAAAGCTGTCACCAAATCTCAAATCACAGTACCCCACCACAGCTCGGTAGCCTTTCTCTATAGAACCTGCCCGCAGTGTTAGCTGCCTACCAACCATCCTATGTGTGTTTGGAGAGAGAATTGGGAGCAGGGAGAGTTGGCCAGTTAGGAAGTAGCAGGCCTTTCGCCACTCTCCATATTAATGAACCATCTCTGCGCCAGAGCCAGGGTGAGGTAATCAGAGGGACAGCACAAGAAGAGGCGCAGCTGTGTGGCACAAAACTGACGACAGGCAGTTTCCACTTCTCCCCAGCTCTTCACTCTGTTGGCACCACAGCTGAATTTGGGGGAGAACAGAAAGGAACAGGAGAGGAGCTTCAGGTCTTTTAATTGTTTGAAATGTTCCAAACTGAGTTGCCATGGATAATGGCTCAGGGGTGATTATATGCATATTATATATTTAATGGATGGAAGTTACTGTGGAAAATATTGTTACATTTTTTACAGCCTTGTGTGTACTGCTCCAAAATGGCCTTGTAACTTTATCTGAACTTGAGTCTGTGCCTCGATGTTGTCATCCTCCATTCTCTAAAAAGGAGTAAAGTCCCAAGTTAGGGCTTTTCAAATGTAGTCATATTATGGTAATTGCTTCGTGAGTGCCAGTTATGCCCTGTGGGTCATCCTAGGTGCTCTGTGTTCTTTCTCTAGACCTCCCTGCCCCCAGTAGATTTGTGAGCGAGATGTTATGATCCTCATTCAGAAGATGAGAAATCTGAATTTTACTGAGGTTAAGAAACTTGCCAAAGATCCCATCATTAGTAGGCTGTTTGATTCTGGACCCATGTTTTTCCCACTCATCTGTCATCTATCAGCTGTCCCTTTGATGGATTTAGGAATATACTTATTCAAGTACCAATTGTTTAGCCCTATTCTGCTCCTTTCCCTTTCTTCTTCCCTTAAGTTTGGGGAGCCTTTCTTCAGAACGTGGGCAGGATGTATACAGTCCCCTTGTGAGACAGTTTTTGGTTGGTTGGCTTGGTTGGTGTTATTTTGTGATGGTGGTGGTGGTTGTTGAGAGAGAGAGAGATTTGTTGTTCCACTTATTTATGCGTTCATTGGTTGATTCTTGTATGTGCCCTGACCAGGGATCGAACCCCCACCTTAGCAAATTGGGACTGTGCTCGAACCAACTGAGCTACCTGGCCAGAGCTTGAGACAGTTTTAAAGCAAACCGGGTGGTAAGGTTTTAAGGCCCATTTTTCCTGGAGCAGCAAGTTAGAGGGAGTTGTCACAATGCCGTCTGTACAGTTCTAACCTGAGTGTCCTTACTTTGCAGGAGCAGAAGCAGTGACTTACACCTGAGAACATCTCAGTGGGAGAGAAGAGAAATCATGTTTATTCCTCAGGAATACTGAAGTGCCCTGGAGTAAGCTGACATTCTTCTGTAACAATGTTATCAGCAGTGCTTTAAACTCCAGCACACTGTTTATGTATTTGAAACCAAGTCTGTTTCTTGTTTTGTATTTTCTCTCTGGAAATTGCAAGGAGGTGGTCTTAAAGGAAATAAATTAAACAAAAATAGGCAGCTTAGTGCATTGCCTGCATTTCTTTGCCTTTGTATCTGAGCATGAGGAAGATTATACTTGAACTGCCAACAGCTGTACCTGCCTGGTCCCAAGCTCTCTGAGAACCTTCCTGAAACCACAGCCGTAGTGCATTCCTAATGTGTAGTTTTCAGAACTGTTTCCACCTCATAAATCGGAGGTTGGAGGTTGCTGCTGCGTTGTCTGGTGAAGATGACGAATGTCTTGAGAAGCCTCACCTCGTGATAGCAGCTCTTTACCATCTGTCTGTTCTTCTCACCAATGGGCCCAGCAGGGCACGTTTCAGCTGAGCCTACTCACTGAGGGCAGATAGCTGGCTACATCAGCAGGGTGTGCAACCTGCTGTGCTGAAGGCTCAGTGTGATGGCACAGTTTTCCGCAGCTTCATGGAGCTTGACAGTGCAGTCTTTAGCACTGGGGGCTTTGACCTGAGGTTTGGGAGAGTGCATGGCATACCCACCTGGCTGGAAGGGCACATTGAGGCTTGATTTTTGTTTTCATGTGGCAGCTGAACTTTGAGGACAAAAGGGCCACTTCTAATGCCCCTCTGTGAGTTTATTCTTTTGGTTTCACTTGAAACAGGAAGGCTGGACACAAGTCGTAGCAATTTCTTCTGAAAATATACAGAACCCCAGAACTCAGTCTTTCATATCTTGTTTCTTTTTATAATAAAACTAGAGGCCCGATGCACGAAATTCATGCAAAGGGCTCAGCCCTCGCAGCCCCAGCTTTGTCCGGAAGGTCGTCCAGAAGGTCATTGGGCTGTTCAGTCTAATTAGCATATTAGCTCTTTATTATATAGGATTAAGATGGGCAGAGGTGGTCCCACCTGTTCCTTTGTCCTGTAAATGTTGACTGAGCAACTACTGTGAATTTGGCACTGTTGTAGACAGCAGATACAGGTGGATGGAAAGACAAGACACACTCCCCTGCCTTCAGGGAGCTTAGAGTTTGATGGGAGGACAGGCAGGCAAACTCTTGTGACACTGGAAGAGGAGGTTGTAGACAAAGTGCAGTGAAGACAAAGAAGGAACAGCTCAGTCTCCTCAGGGTGGCCTGGCAGAGGTGGGAACAACATGCACTCAGACGTGTAGTTGACCTGGGCATTCCTGACAGACAAGGAAAGGAAAGGAGCTTAGGCGAAGGCTTGAATCCCACGCAATGCAGCCAGAGCAAGCGGGGCGAGGGAAAGGTGCAGAGGGTGAGGCTGGGTACCGGTGCACCTGGTGTCTGACCCCTGTTCTGGAACATCAATCAGACAGTTCTTGCAAGTGTTGTAATGAGTAGATTCAGGGTAGAAATACCCCCTCTTTTTCCCCTCCCTCATCCTTCACTCTTCTTTCTGGAAAGGTATGCTAAGCAGTGGCCCTCTGCCCTGCAAACTGTCCAAGCTCCTCTGCCCCCTGGGCTGTTTTGTTTCTTTGAATCTGTTCAAGCCCAGAGACAGGGCTGAGCCTAGGACTGTAAGTCATGGCCATGGCTTGCTATAGCCCTATTCCACTGTTCTTCATGCTGCCCTCTTCATTCCATGATCAAGACAACCCATGTAATTAAAAGGAAAAAACCCAGCAACCTGTTTCATCATTTACACTTGTCTTCTTCATATTTGCTTTACAAGTTAATATTTCATCCCAATTTTTCCATTTTTATTTAGGCAGGAGAAGAATAAGAGGTCCCCCTCCCCTAACCCCGCCCTATAAGTCAACACCAGAAAACAATATTCCCACTAATTCTCTAGACATATCAGAAGACTGGAGTGGAAACAGATACTGGATCAGACTTCTCTGTCATTAGTTATTAGGTTTTAGGCATTTATTTGGATGAATTCCTCTGCCCAGCATCTTTGAAATACCACTTAAGTGTTTTGAGAAACTGGTGAGCTCTATGAGGGATTATTTCTGGGCAGAGGCCAGTCAAAGGAAGCATTGGCTGTTTGCTTTAATTCTGACTACTTTGTATTCCTGTCTTGTAGCTCTTAGCAGAGACTGGCCCAAAGCACAATACTCGATCTTGTCCCCACTCCCTGCCCCCATCGCAAGTCAACCTCAGAGTTCCAGCTTGTTGGCAAAGGCATACGTTCTGTTCTAAGTTTCACTAGGAATTCAAGTCCTCCGGGGTCCTGTTCCCTTGTGGGGTTGTGAAACTTTGACTTTGCTTCTTATCTGCCCTTCTGAAACCAAATACAAGGAAATTCATGGGTTTAAGGGGAGAGAGAGAGAGATGGGAACCCAGCTGGGCACAGGATACTAGGATAAAACTGGCGCCCCAAAAGAGGCCTGCTCTGCCAACATACATAAATACATATAGTCTGAGCTTGACACTATAATTTGGCCCAGAACAATATGTATTTTGAACTCATTTAGGTGAATGGTTTTGGCATTCCCAGTACCCACTGGGGAGCCTCTAATGGGCTGCATTTGCCTTATGCAGAATTATGCCTTTGTTCTGAGAAATGGCCTCAGAACATACTCAATCGAGTTGTCTCCTTTAGTGAGTGTCATCCTCTCTCATCCATTTCAAAAGATCTAAGGATGCAGCCTTGAAATCCTGCTTGCAGGAAATGCAGAGATGGGGCATGGAGGAGAAAATCTATGTAGTTTTTAAGTTTTTCCAAACCTCACTGCTTACATTTTTTTATGTAACCAAGCCATAATTACATTTTACTTGTTGTGGTGCAATCTGATTGTATTGTCGCAGGACTATTTTTGAACCTGTCCAAATAAACTCTGCAAAGCGGCTCCACAAGGATGGACTCCATGGGCTGGAACAGCCTTCCTCCCGAGTAGTTCTGAGAACGGTTTCCTGTTGCATGCTTCCTAATTACATAAATGCAAATGGGTGGAAGGGAGAAAGTGGAAATTCTAAGTACCAAAAGGAATGTTAAATTGAGGATAACAAGCTCATCTGGAAGCTATCACCACTTTTTAAGTGTGTTGCAAGTACCACTTCCCCTCGGACACCAAAGGATGATTTCGGGTAAACCGACCTGGGCAGGGGCAGGGCAGAAGTCCTCATGTCTGCTGAACAGCCTCCATGAGGAACAAGTGTGAGAGTCAGTGATAAGTCATAGTGGACGGGAATAAGGGGTTAGGCAGGGTTATGCAGCAGGAAGAACACAGGATTTGGAATCAGAGGACCTGGGTCTGAGTTCCTACTCACCATTTATTGCCATGGGAGAGGCGGGGGCAGGGGGGGAGTTACTTAAGCTTTCATCTGTAAAGGGAGAAAAAGTAATTCCTACCTTACAGGTTTTGATGATCAAATACATGTGCTAACACAAGCGTTTAAAAAGTTGTTGCTATTTGAGTCTGAACAGAGTGCATGGTTTTAATGGTAAGTAGGGGATTGTTCCAGAACAGACGGGCACACATAATCTTTGGGCTCCATTTGGCTCTTAGAGTCTAAATTAGCAAAAGCTGAGGGAGAAAATGGATGTCTCAAATGAGTTCCTAAAAATAGTTAGAAAACTCTATGTGTGTCTTCAAAAATGAGTATTAATGTCAATTGTTTTCACTCTGCTCTGTTAAGATACACATGAGTAAAGTCACATGGCTTCTCCGCTCTGACATTCCACCTTAGCTTTCTAAAAATCAAGAGATGCACACTGTGTACGCTGTCTCACTGCGAGGCCAGGAGCGGGGAGGAGAGGAGGACACTGAAGAAGCAAATTGGGCGGCTCCTCTAGGAGCTCTTACTGGTAGGAAGCAGGAAACTGACTGGACATTTGCATGCGGGATAATTGGCTTCAACCGTTCCATCCTCACTACCAGTTCAGTCAGAAAGTAGTGGGGGAAGGTAGGGCCAAGAATTCTAGGAGGAATTCAAGAGTGGGCAGGGAGTGAGACTTTTAATAGGAAGACTTTAATAGGGACTAGAAAAAGGAGCTCCTTCTCAACTGTCAGTCAAGTCACCTTTATTCCTGGTCTAGCCAGTTTGTGGCAGGCAGAACTTAATTTGATGACTTCAAATCTATAATAATAATTAGTATTTATTGGGTACATACTGTGTTACTGTTCTATGGCTTTACATACATCACATTGCATATTTTTTACAACAATCATATGAGAAAAGTACTATTCATTTTATAGATGAAGAGAGATTTTGAAAGGATAAATAAACTTGGCTCAAGGACAAAGCAGCTAAGAAGTGATCCAGGAGGGATTTTTACTGATTCCAGAACCCAAACTCTGCTGTGTTGGGCGAAAGCTGTTTAAACTGGGAAGGTTCATTCAAAATGGTTTGATCCAGTTTAAACCTGATTTGACACAAACCTGATTAAACTAGTTGAAATTGATCAGAGTCCATTTCATTGTGTTTAAATTGATAAGAAAAAAGTTTGATAAGAATAAATTGATCTGATTTGAAATCAGCCACATTTGTTAAAAAGTAAAAATAGTAACTCCTGTGTTCATTAATCGGAAACATAATTGTCAACCAGAGCCTCAGGTCAGTGATACTGATGAGTTTTGCTAAATCCTTTCAAGTGTAATAAAGCAACATGATATTTTTAGTGACCTATACATCTTGAAAACTATATACAGCCTGGTTGGTATGGCTCAGTAGTTGAGTGTTGACCTATGAACCAGGAGATCAGGGTTCGATTCCCAGTCAGGACACATGCCCAGGTTGTGGGCTTGATCCCCATTAGGGGCGTATAGGAGGCAACCAATTAATGATTCTCTCTAATCATTGATGTTTCTATCTCTCCCTTCTTCTCTGAAATCAATAAAAATATATTTAAAATAAAGAAAACCTACACTTTCAGTTAGGTTTTGTTTTGTTTTGGTTTTTTTTTTAGACATAATTTACAACAGTAAAATACATCCACCACTAGGTAGAAAATAGAAAGAAACCTTTTATATAATGTATACTAATAATTACTACCTTTATATTTTACTTTTAAAGGGTTAAATAGTTGGGTAACTTTTGATTTTGATATAATTCTACACTTACAGAAAAGTTGTAAAAATAATACAAGGAGCTCCTTTGTACCCTTTACCCATATTCACTATTGTTCACATTTTTCCTTATTTTCTTGTTCTGTGTGTATGTATGTATGTGTGTGTAGTATTTTTGAACCATTTGAGAATAAGTTGGAGACATGATCTCCATTTACTCCTACACTAGAGGCCCAATGCACAAAATTCGTGCAAGAGTAGGCCTTCCTTCCCCCACTGCCGGCACCAGCTTCCCTCTGGCACCTGGGCACCGGGCTTCCCTCACAACCCTGGCTTTATCCGAAAGGTCGTCCAAAGGGACGTCTGGGCTAATTAGCATGTTATGCTTTTATTATTATAGATACTTCATTGTATATTTTCTAAGAATAAGGACATTATCTTATACTAGAGGCCTTGTGCACGAAATTCGTGCATTGGGGCGGGGGATCCCTCAGCCTGGCCTGTGCCCTCTCACAGTCCAGGAGCCCTCGGGGAGTGGGCCTAAGCAGTCAGTCAGACATCCCCTGAGGGCAGGCCTAAGTTGTTAGACGGACATCCTTAGCGCTGCTGCGGAGGCGGAAGAGACTCCCGCCACTGCTGCTGCGCTCTCCAGCCATGAGCCCAGCTTCTGGCTGAGCGGAGCTCCCACTGTGGGAGTGCACTGACCACCAGGGGGCAGCTCCTGCATTGAGCGTCTGCCCCCTGGTGGTCAGTGCGCATCATAGTGACCGGTTGTTCTGCCATTCGGTCGATTTGCATATTAGCCTTTTATTATATAGGATAACCAGAGTGCAGTTATCAGAATCAGGAAATTAACATTGATACAATAGTATTATTTAATCCACAGTACATATTCAAATTTTGTAAATTGTTAAAGTAATATATTGTCGCCCTGACCAGTTTGGCTCAGTGGATAGAGCGTCAGCCTGCGGACTGACAGGTCCCAGGTTTGATTCCAGTCAAGGGCATGTACCTTGGTTGTGGGCACATCCCCAATAGGGGGTGTCCAGGAGACAGCTGATTGATGTTTCTATCTCATCAATGTTTCTAACTCTCCCTTCCTCTCTGTAAAAAAAACCACAATAAAATATATAAAAAAATAAAAATAAAGTAATATATTGTCTAGTTAATTTCTGTAGTCCAGGATCATATATTGTATTTAGTTGTTGAGTCTCTTTCTTTAATCCAGAACAGTTCATCAGCCTTTTTTCTTGAACTTGAATTTTTTTTTAATCCTCATCCAAGGATATGTTCATTGATTTCAGAGAGAGAGGAAAAAAGGGAGAGAGAAAGAAACATGGGTTGCCTCCTGTGCACCCCAACCAGGGATCAGACCTGTAATCTTTTGGTATACAAGATGATGCTCCAACTAACTGAGCCACCTGGCCAGGGCTTGACCTTGACATTTTTGAAGAGTACAAGGCAGTTATTTTGTAGACTGTTTCCCAGTTTGGGTTTGTTGATGTTTCCTGGTGATTAGAGTTCAGGTTTATAGTGTTGGCAGAGCTGTTGGGGTGTCCATCTGTCTCAACATTATTGAGGTGGCTTCGGTCACTTCTTAAAGTGGTGTTTGTTTGGTTTCTCCACTGTACATTTATTATTTTTCTCTGTAATTAATGAGTAAATTATGGGGAGATTTCTTTGAGACTGTAAACATCCTGTTCCTTATCAAACCATCATTAGATTTAATGTTGCATTGATTATTTCCTAAATTCATTATTCCTGATCACTTGGCATTTTATGAGGAAGACCTTTCCCTTCTCCCCCAAATATTTGTTCATTTATTCGTATCCATGTGGACTTGTGAATTTTCATTTTATTAAACTGATTATAAGCCATTACTGTCAATGTTTATTACTCACATTGTCCAGATTTTAATAGGAGTTCTTTCAAGCTGGTGCTTATATCCTTCTGACATATCCACTCCATTCTTTAAGCACCAGGCATCTCAGACTCTTCTTGTGTTTGCTATCCCCCAACTCCGGGATCAGCTATTTCTCTGAGGAGCCCTTATTCCTTTTAGTGGAGAGTGGTAATTAGAAACCAAGATCTGTAGGTATGCTCGCTGCTATTCGTGTGTCATTGCTTTGAGGCCTCTCAACCGACAGTGCTACAAAATAGTTATGTGTGTGTGTGACCTTGAGTTCATACTGACATCTTAAGTCCAAAATCTAGGGTTTAGTTTGCCCCTCCCCCATAACTCCCTCATCTAACAATGAGAAACCTGCCTCTAGGATTTAACGTCTAAAGAGAGTACTCATAAATTAGGTTGACTTGGCTCCTGTGCCTATGTAGATGAGTGGAAATACACTGTGGTTCTTTGAGAGATGGTCATGGTGTGTGTCTGTCTTGTGTCTTCCCGTTTCTGTCATTCTTCACCTTCCACCATGTCTGCTGCCTGTACCTCTGGATTTGTGGCATAGTTTTATCCTCACTGTTTTTCAGTTAGGTAGTTGAGTTTAAGGTTTCCTATATTTTCAAAACTTCTAAATTAACTTCCTTTTTAAGGTGGGTGGCCCTGACTGATCATGTCCATGGGTCAGTGACTTTCGATCAGAAGAAAGGCTTCCCAAAATTCTTCCTATAGAGCATCCTCTGTTCTCATCTGAGCTGCTTCCCTGGGCCACTGTGTAATCATGAGACAGTCACTCAATCTCTCTGGACCTCATTGTGAGACTGTTGTAATTATCCCTTCCTGCCACTCAGCACAGATGTGAGGTCAAGCACTCTGTTACTGAGAGAAGTGAAACAGCCAGCTAAACAAGATAATTTTATAATATAACCAATTATGTAACAAAGTATGATCAAAAGAGTGATCCCCTATTTAAACTGGACGTGTTACTGTCAACAATAAAAATTATATTTAAAATAAATAAAAAAAGAAAATAAATGAACTGGAGGTATTGCAATTGTGATATCACATGACAGACTGTTTTACACCTCATGAATAAAGAAAAGGCCCACCACTGTTACAGACTTTACCCTTTTCTCTCTTTGGTGGACGTTAGAAATAAATACCAAGTTCTAGCCCGGCTATTGTGGCTCAGTGGTTGAGTGTGGACCTATGAACCAGGAAGTCACCGTTTGATTCCCAGTCGGGACACATGCCTGGGTTGCGTGCTTGATCCCCAGTGTGGTGCGTGTGGGAGGCAGCCAATCAATGATTCTCATCATTGATGTTTCTATCTCCCTCTTCCTTTCTTCTCTGAAATCAACAAAAATGTATTTAAAAAAAAATGCTGCCCTTGCTTGTGTGGCTCGGTTGGGCATCTCCCCTTGCACCAAAAGGTTACCGGTTTGATTCCCGGTCAGGGGTCAGGGCACATGCCAGGGTTGCAGGCTCCATCCCTGATCCCTGGTAAGGGGCATGTGGGAGGCAGCTGATCAATGTGTGGCTCTCACATGGATGTTTTTCTCTTTCCCTCTCCAACAGTCAATTTAAAAAAAAATGCTGTTCTGTGGGATATTAAATATGCACAGAAGGGCCATCTCTTGAGGAGGAACATTTTTATCCCACTCTGTGGATATGTGTGGGCCTCTGGGAGCTGGGAAATGAAAGAAACAATGTTGATTTGCCTGGTGCCGCCCAGCACCATGTAACCTTGTTTACAGTGTTTACCATGGGGGCAGGTCCCAGGGATTCCAGGCAGAGGCCCCTTCCTGCCAGCCCAACTCAGGTGCTGACACGCTGGTGGGTGGCTCTTACTGTGGGGTCAGGCAACCCCAGCTGAAGAAGACGGAGAATTCAGCCGTGTGTATGTGTGTGTGTGTGTGTGTGTGTGTGTGTGTGTGTGTGTGAGTGTGTGTGAGAGAGAGAGAGATGGGTGGGGATGGAAGCAAACAAATGCAAAGTGAGTGGTTGGGGAGAGCCCCTGGCATCCCATCCCCGGCATTTAGGCCACATTCCTGGTAACCAGTATGTTTGTTCTTACACATGAGGAAACAACCATAACCACCACGCATACTGCTTCTTTGGAAAAAAGGACAGTTGGAGTCAGACAGACTTGGTTTTAAATTTCCACTCCAAATTTCCCCGAGTCTAGTTCTCATCTCTGACTTTCTCCTCTCGTCTCCTTTATTCATAGTACTGGATCCCCCCTTTTTTAAAAATATATATTTTTATTGATTTCAGAGAGGAAGGAAGAGGGAGAGAGAGATAGAAACATCAATGATGAGAGAGAATCATTGATCAGCTGCCTCCTACTGGGGATCGAGCCCGCAATCCGGGCATGTGCCCTTGGCTGGAATGGAACCTGGGACCCGTCAGTCCTCAGGCCAACGCTCTATCCACTGAGCCAAACCAGCTGGGGCTGGATCCCTTTTCTTGATTCCTGGTTTCCCATCCTACCTACAAAGAGCACTTTAAATTTTTCCATGGGGTTAAGCACCCTTCCTTTGGGGCCTCATTCCTGATGTCCAGTCTAGGCCAAGGCCACACCTCCCACAGCCTCAGTAGCCCTCAGGGACAGAGTCTTTGGTGCAGAGGCTTCCTGAGCCCCCAGGGACACAGAGGAGGACACATCTGATTCTGCTTCTGATTCACGAGTGAATTTAGCATATCCTTTCCCTCCGTGGGAAGGGATAAGACAAGTAGCTGCCACCTCCTGCGAGCCGAGCCAGTGCCAGGCTCTGCTTCAGGTACCTGTCTCAGTGAATTCTCGAAGGAAGCCTGCAGATGTGTACTATTAAAATTCCTATTTCACAGATGAAGAAACTGAGACTCGGGAAGTGTGGGACTTGATTGAGTAGTTGAGGAAGCTTTGTGCTAAAGCCTGGGTTTGACCCAGGGATTCTGATTCCCCGCCTCCCTTCGGTTATACACGAACCTCCCTAAAATAGCTTTCATTTTCCAGGAACTGTGCCGAGCACTTTGTATCCATTTATCTCCTTGAATCCTGGCTCCCTCTCATCATGACCTTACCTTAAACGTTGCCTCTTTGAGATTCTTCGGAGGCTTCTTGCCGCACATCTCCCACTCAGGGCTCACTTAGTTCCTTCATAGCACTCTGCTTAGGAGAAACTCATTCATCTGCTTATTTGTATACTCTCTGCCTCCCTGCTTCTTGAGGACTGTGACCTTATCGGTTTAGTCCATTATTGTGTCCCCGACTCCTCTGTGCCTGTCGGGCACATTGTAGGCACGATAAATACTTGTTAAGGAAATGAGTGAGTCCCCACAACAACTCTGTACACACCATACCAGCTGCATTTTACAGAGAGGGAAACTGAGGCCCCGGCAGGAAACAATTTGCAGAGTCCCAGAGTCAGCAGGTGACCGTGCAAGGATTCAAACCCAAGCAGAGAGACTCCAGAACCTTCCGTGATGAGTCTTAACAACGGCCTCTCCCAGCTCCAAACACGGAAGCGTGGGTACCCTTGGTCTTCATCTCATGGGAGAGGGAAGATCTGGGCCCCAGTACCAACCCTCTGATTCTTCGGGGTGGACTAGGGAGGAAGGCCTTTTGCTTGTTTTCACTCTTTCTCCAGGAGAGTGCAGAGGTTTGGACCCCTGTCGAGGCCAGGCTGACGGGATTAGAGGAAACAGCTGGCCTGAGCCCGTGCCCTGCGGGAGGGAGCTCACATTCCGGACTCGGGGAGGGAGCAGCTCCCCACAGCCCAGTCACATTCCAGGTCGGTCTTTTTCTGAGCCCAGATGTTTGCTAATGAGCTGGGGAGAGAGGCTTTCAGCCCTCTACCCCCTCTCTGGGCCCCACATTACCACGGCCCCAAGGGGCTGGCCTGGGGCCAGCAGGCTCTGGCTTCAGGCCCGTGCCCTGTGCCAGCCAGGCCTGTTGGGGCAACTGGCATACTGCTGCCAACCAGGTGCATGGCAGTGAGCTCGGAGACTCTAACGTGACAGGTCTGCCCTTCCTGCTGGGGCCGCACCGCCCTGGGTCCATGCGGTGCAGCATCCACACCGCATGGGGACGGCTCTGAGGCAGCCACCGGGGTGTGGTGGGCAGCGGAGCACCAGCTCTGGTCTGGGTTCAAGCCTAGACTTTGTCAGTCACTTAGCCACACGATCTTGGGCAGGGAACTAAACATTTTTATGCCTTGACTTTTCTCACCTGTAAAATGGGAATAACGATGGCATTGTGGTGAGGATTTGATAGTGCTTAGCATAACGCTGGTGCATAATGGTAGCTGTTAATAAAATTAACAAGTCACCTTCCAGACCACCTGCCCACACTGTGGCCCACCTGTCATGACCAGTCTTCATCGGATGGATAGGCGTGGCTCAACCCCAAACCCATATTCTTGGTTAGGCAGTTGGGATTGTTCTAGAACCTCGTTGAGCAGTGACTGAACTGCCAAGGGCTTCTACTCCGGGCTCTCCCCAGAGATCTGACAAGCTCATTAAGCCACATTCAGCTTCCTGCAGCTGGAGTGGGTTCTTACCACATGTGGACATCCGCTGCCCACCCTCCCCAGGGTCCACATTGGTAAGCAAAACATAAACATATCCGGAGCGCCTGCTGCGTCCAGTGCAGTGAGGCTGGGCTCGGTGGGACCAGATCATCCGACAGACAGAAGCTGTCACTGGTATCACCTCTTCCCGTGTGACTTTAGGTCAGTGACTTCGCCTCTCTCTAGGTCTTGGTTTTTTTACTTATAAAATGGGGATAACAATACTTTATCTCATAGATTTATTATACGGGTGGAAAGTACTTAGCATGGGACCAGGCATAGTCAGGTGCTCAAGTGTATGCAGTTATGATGGTTATAGTTAGCCTCGTGGGAGCACTTCCTATGGGGCAGTGGTCGGCAAACTCATTAGTCAACAGAGCCAAATATCAACGGTACAACGATTGAAATTTCTTTTGAGAGCCAAATTTTTTAAACTTAAACTATATATGTAGGTACATTGTTATTAACTTCATTAGGGTACTCCTAAGCTGGCCTTTGCTAAAAACGTCCTCAATCTTGATTGAGGCATGTGGCTCGCGAGCCGCGGTGTGCCGACCACTGCTATGGGGGATAATACTTCATTTAGCCATATATGTTGTCCACCTTGTCTGGCCTGACCTTAAACGCTGGGGGCGCTGGAATCCTTGTGATCCCTGCCCTCAAGGAGCCCATGGTCTAGAGGAGGAAAGTGACCTATCAACTAGTCTGCAGGGAAAGCAGCATTGACAGAGGCATGGGTCCCCTGCTCCAGGAACACACCAGAAGAGGAAGTTTATGGCACCTGAGGGTCTTGGGAAGGAAGGATTTCCAATCTGGTGCTTGAAGAATGCCTTTAGCCCTGGCCGGTTTGGCTCTGTGGATAGCGTGTCAGCCTGCGAACTGAAAGGTCCCGGGTTCGATTCTGATCAAAGGCACATGCCCAGGTTGTGGGCTCAATCCCCAGTGGGGGGCTCGCAGGAGGCGGCCGATCAATGATTCTCATCATTGATGTTTCTATCTCTCCTTCTTCCTTCCTCTCTGTAATCAATAAATATATATATATATTTTAAAAAAGAATGCCTTTACCAGGAGATGAGGGGTAGGGACCCCCTGGCAGAGGGAACAGCATAAGCAAGTGCTAGGAGGCACGGGGAGGGCAGACAGGCCAGAGTCAACCTCCAGACTTCAGGGAGCTTCCAGCCAGGCTGCACAGGACAACTAGGACAGAAAACAAACCTCCTAGTCCCAGGGTTGTGTCCTGGGTGGCTACTTTTTTTAGGAGCAAAGCTAATTTCTCACTCCACTGGGCACACAGAACAGAGAGGGCATGACTGCAATCCACACAAGTGCCCAACTGCAGATGAATTAGTTGGGTGCCCCCACCCCAGGTGAGGCTGGACACTGGGCCGGGCCCAGGCTCTGCTGTCCCAGGAGCCAGAGAAATGAGTCCATTTCCTGGCGCTCTTTCCTAATAGTCCTTCCTGGGGTTCTCTGGACGCTAAGCCAAGTGCCCAGTTGAGCGGAGGCTGGGCGGAGGTGCGTGACACTAGGGTACTCGGGTACGAACAGTGTCAATAGGCTGGGCGCCCGCAGGACTTCGGAGCGAGGGCAGTCTCCTGATGTCGGGACTGGTGGACTGGAGCGGCACACCTTCGGAGCGAGACTGGTGTTCCCACATAAAGGAACACCTCCGTGTTTGTCACCCCGAGGCCTGGCATGGGCTGATGGCCACCCTCTCGTGAAAGTTAGGCGGGGAGACAGCCAAGCGCAGAGAAACCCGGCGGCGGGAGCTTCAGAACAAGCCGGGCGCGGGGCTCTCCGCCGTGTCCCTGGGGCGCCGGCCAGGGCGGCACCGGCAGCTCTGCCGCGCCATCGCTCCGCACCGAGGGCCGGCCCGAGGCTCCCAGGCGGCGGGGAGAAGGGGCCCGGCCCCCGGCCGCCAAGGCACCCCCTCCTGCGCGCCCGGAGGGAGCGGCCGAGCGCACCGCCCGCTCTTTCTGCTTCGCGTCCCTCCCTCCGCTGCCCCCGCCCTCGCTCCCTATTTGGAGCGGAGACACCCCTGACGTCGGAGCCTCTCGCTCGCCGCTCCCCCGCACCGCGCGCCCGCCCGGGGCCGCAGACGGCGCGCCGCGCAGCCCAGCCGAGCCTCGCGGGGCCGCCGCCAGCCCTGCCGGCCGCCTCCCCGAGCCTCCGGGGCCGCCGGGCCTGCCACCCCCACGGTCCGCATCCAGCTCCGCAGGAACCGACAGGCGCGCCGCGCTCCTCGCCGCCGCCGCGCGCGCAGTAAGTCCTGTCCCGGCCGGCACGCGGGCGCCCGGATTCCAGAGGCTTCGGCCGCAGGGGCAGTGCCGCGCCCCCGGCTGCGAGCTTCGTACCCGGCCCAGGGCACGGGGCCGAGGCGCCGCCGCCGAGCCCCTCCGGACGCCGGGGCTGGGGACGTGGGCGCGGCACGGGGTGGCCGAGGGACACCGCTGCGCCCTGAGTCCTTCCCCGGACTCGCCCGGCGTTTCCATTTCTTGGTAGGAGTTTCTAGAGTCGGGAGAGAACGGGAGGGCGATGCGTGGCGGAGCGAGAGCCCGGCGGGTCGAGGGCGGGTCGGGCAGCGCCGAGAGCTGGGCCGCCGGGCTCCCGCATCCCCCAGGCTGCCCCCGGGCCTCACCGCGCCGCGAGCCTCTCCGCACCGGTGCGATTCTGCCTCCCTTTTGTCTCTCTGTCTCCCTATCTGCCTCCCTCTCCCTCCCCCTGGTTCTGTCCCTTTCTTTCTGTTTCTCCGTTTTGAGTTTCCCTGGGTTTGCGTCGCTGCCTGTATGTTTCTCTGTCTCTGCATCCCGCCCCGCAGCGGGGGTCTCTGGTGTGTCTGTGTCTCCCTGATCCCTCACCCTCACATTCAGACAATCGCCCAGTGTCGGAGTCGTCGCAATAGTTCCCTAGACCCTGTAAAAGAAACGAAACCCTCCCCCTACCTTCCGCCTGCCCCTAGGGCCTGGCCGGGGTCATCCCCCTGGAATCGAGTCCGGGGCCGGGGGAGCCAGCCTTTCCGGGGGCTCAGTTTTCTTAGGAGTTCCACCCCCGCGAGGCGGCCTGGACAACAGGGCCCGCTGCCGGCCACCTGCCCGCCTGCTCCCTGGGCGGGGCGGGGCTGATCTTTCACAAGCAGCCGTAAAGGGGCAGCTGCTGCCTTGGCGCGGCCAGGGGGTTGGCGGGCACCAGGGGAGAAGCGCACATTTTCAGGCTTTCTGAGGCCCTCGCCCAGCTGGAGGACACCAGCCTGTAAGTGAGGGACCCCCCACCCCTCGGAAAACAGAGGTCAGGGCCTGAGGCCAAAGTCTGGGCCCTCAGGAGATGGGGGTGAGGAAGCAATTTGTCAACAGGCCCCTCATCCTTTGTTACTGTCAAACCGCCAGCCTCCCGAAACTTCCCCAGATGCTGGGGCTGCTGGGGTGTGATTTGCCTTTAGTTGGAGACCAAAGAAAAGGTGAGGCTGGAGCATTTGCTCCGCGAGCCCCTCTTTTCCCCCCACCTTTTCAAGCTTTCTCCTGGGCCTGTGAAGTGGATGGGGTGGGGGGTGTGTAGGTGCTCTGCCTTGGCTACAGATATATCCTCATTCTTTTAAAGTGAAATCTCAGACTGAGTTTAGCCCCTTCCCCCAACCCCCAACCCCAAGGGTCGGAGGCTGGGGAGCCGGCGGGGATGCTGGCGAGGTCTGCAGGGGGACTTCTGCTGAGCAGATGTGTAGGCCGGTCCTGCAGCCGCTCATTAGCATAGATTTGTTTTGGAGACAGCTTTGGGTCTTCCGGCTTGGAGGGTCTTCGGGCAGGAGGGCCCTGGCCTGGGGTGGGGGTTTGTAGCCAGGAGGGTGGAGCTGCCTGGCAGAGACGGGCAGGCCTTTTGGGCCTGGGCTGGGCCCTGTGTGCCAGCCTCCTGGACAGTTGGTTCGTGCTCTGCCAGCGCGCTGACGGAGGAGGAAGCCACCCTGCGGTGAGACTGGGGTCGAGGAATCACAGTGGCTTTAACAGTGCTCGGGGCGATTCCCTGTGAGGGAAGCTGCTGAAGTGGACGCTCCCTGTTTTACAGACGTGAGGCTGAGGGAGGTGAAACAAGTGGCCTGGGCTGTAACCAGTAGATGATCCTGCCTCCAGGCACACAGGGAGCCAGGAGATGAGCTTGGGCCTGAAGTTGCCCTGGACCCCTGAGGGGGCCTGGGAAAGCCCGCTGAGCCGCCCAGGGCTGGGTCTGACGCTGCCTGGCCCCTCCCAGAGTGACCTTTGCAGTTGCACCCTTCAAGGAAGTCCCTGCACTCGGTCCAAGACCTGCAGTGATTGCCGCGCCCTTGCTGATCCCCGAGCCCAGGGCCACAAACGCCACACCCTCTGCACCCAGCAGCCAGCACAGCCTGGCAGCCAGGCCCAGCCCTGTTTTCTCCAAGTTGGATTCTAGAGGGGGCTGGTCTCTCCTGGACCCTGTCCCTTCAGTCCATGGCCCAAGAATCAGAGTCTGAGTGGGATCTTCCTCTCAGCTCCACCTCCCCCCCCCCCGCCCCCCAGCAAGCGAGTGTGTGAGGGGGACAGGACTCGACAGTTTATAAAACCTTTTCCTGGCCATCCTGTCATTGGCTTGAGTTTACCCTGGAGGCTTCCCCTCATCACTGTGGCAGGTGCAACCCCGGATTTGCATATTTTCAGAACCTGGGGGAGGGAGTGGGGAGGAGAGATCCTGTGGGAGGCAGAGGGGCGGGCGCGGGCAGAGTTCAGGGAGGATGAGTAGCCCAGGGAGACGCCGAACTGGCACTAACAGTGACATTTACTGAGGACTGATCCCAGGACAGGGCCTTCCAGAGGTTTCCATGCACAACTGCCCACCTTGGCAGATGAGGAAATCACTGCAGAGAGAGGATAAAGTGGCTGAGCTAGGATGGAACTCGAGTCTGTCACAGTCCGCCGTGGAGAATGGAGGAGACCCAGACCCTGCTGTGGCCGGGGGAGGAGGGGGGTGGAGGGCAGGAGAGACAGAGACAGAGACAGACAGGCTGGCTTGGGGTGAGTGGATACTTTCTATCCAGAAAATCCTGGTGTGCTTGGCCCTAAGTGACCCTGAATATTTAGATTTACCCCAAAAGGAAATGGGGAGCGATTGTTCGCTTGTTATACAAATGGACTCTGCTCCACAAAGAGCTTCACAGTGGGTGGCGGGTCCAGGTCTCCCTGGAAATTTGCCCCCTCCTGTTTCCAGGCTCTGGGATCCAGGCCGTGGGGTAGGCCTCAGAATCACGTGGGGGCCCATGCAGATGCCTGGGCGGCGCCCCAGCCCTGTGGAGTCAGAAAGTCCGGGGCTGGGACAGGCCTCTCCGGGAAGAGGCAAGGTTCTGGGCGATGCGGGCACCTAGAGGACCCCACAGTCCTACCCGAGGCCTGTGTTCTTGCTGAGCCCCACCCTCAGCCCTTCCCGCGGGAGCTGTGCGAGCAGGTCTCCTGTTTATTCTCTGAGCTCTTCCCGTGTGGCAGGCATGGTGGCCACTTTGTTGGTCTGTGCCTCCGTTTGCACAGTGCTGCAGTGGATCAGCAGTGTCCCCCTGGGGAACTTCTTTTCTGTGTTGTTGGCAGCTCAGAATGTGTGGGGTGTTGGCAGGAGGCCTAGGGTCTGAAGGGCTTGGATTTGGGAGTGGACAGTGAGAGGGTGAAAGGCCACCCCCTGGGTTTGGTGCCCTCGCTGAAGCCTCTCAACTCTGAGGAAGGGCCGTGCCATCCCCGAGGCTCCCAGGAGCAGGGTCGGCCGTGGGGAGTCAGGAGTGGGGTTTGAACCCCGTTTGAAGGGGCTTCCAAGATTCCCAGCCAGGCGGTGGCCAAGCACCAGAGAGGGAGACTCAGGCCCACCAGGGATGAGAGACACAGCGGCTGGGCCAGGGCAGGGCAGGGAGCCCCAGGCCTCGGGCCCACTCCAGACTGTTCCCCAGATTCCCGGCGGCTTCTCCGTTTCCTGCTTCCTCTTCTGTGACCCTCTGCATGTGCCAAGGTGGCTGGTGGTTCCCTGCTGCTGTCAGGTTCAACCTCAGATCTATGTACGACCTGCGGGTTCTAACTGTGGACAGGCAGTGTTCTAAGTACATGTATTCATTCATTCAGTCCTCATGACTGAGGCACAGAGGGTAGTTGTAAATAGATCTCAGTTGTTTACTACTTACTTTCTAGTAAATCTGGAGCAAACCTCTTAACCTCTCTGTGACTCAGTTTCTTCATCTATAAAGTGAGGAAAACAAGGGTCTCTACCGCAGAGGGTTGTTGTAAGGACTGATACATGAATTTATGGGAAAGCACCTGGAACAGTGTCCCGTGTGGGCTAACGACAGATCCCCTCTCCTGGCCTTTGCTCAGGCAGTGCCCTCAGCCAGGAGCTCCCTTCCTGTCCTCACCATTGATAACTGATTGGGATTCTGTGTTAAATCCAGAATTAGGAATCTCTACTCCTGCCCTGGTCAGTGTGCTCAGTGGTTAGAGCATCCGCCTGCTCACTGAAGGGTTTGATTCCAGTCAAGGACAAGTACCTGGATTTTGAGTTCGATCCTCCTCTTCCCACCTCGTCAGTCGATGTGTGTCTGTTGGATTTTTTTTTTTAATTCTTTATTGTTGAAAGTATTACATATGTATTCTTTTCCCCCCATTGACCTCCCCCTCCCCTGCTCCCCCAGTACATTCCCTGCCCCCCCCCACCCCCAGTAGATGTGTGTCTGGATGTCTCTCTCACATCACATCGATGTTTCTCTCTCTCTCCCCCTCCCTCCCTTCTACTCTCTCTGAAAAGCAATGGAAAAAATATCCTCAGGTGAGGATTAACAAAGTAAATGAAAAAGAATCTCTACTTCCTGCCCCACAGCCCTCTCTGACTGCCCTACTTTAGACACTTCCTCTTAACCCACCTCCCTCCCCTCCCTCTCCAGGCTTCGAGCTCCGAGTGGGCCCAGGGTCTGGGACCCCAGCTCCCCTGCCCACACCCCCGCCTCCTAGAAGTTGCTCAGTAAATGGGTGTGGACTGCATGGCTCAGGGGATGGGCATTGTTCGGCCTGACTTGCTGGGGGGCCTTGGGACCAGTGGGGATCCCCCTTCCCACCTGGTATTCTGAGGGCCCCTTGACTTGCTGTGTGACCTTCAGGGTGGGGAGGAAGGTCTATATAAAAAAAGTAGCTGAGTTGCTGCTTGAAAAAAGAAAAAATCATGAACCAACAAAAAATTAAACCTGCCAGCAAAGAGCCCACCCCAGTCAGTGTGAAGGGGGGGCAGTGGGAGTTCTTGGTGGTGGGTGTGAGGGCAGGAGGAGGGTGGGGGTGTCCTGAGGACCAACACGTCTGGGAGTGAGTGGCCTGGCGCCCTCCCCACCTCCTATTCCAGCACCGAGCTTTGGCTCTGATGCCTGCCCAGCCTTTCCCATGATCCCCCAGGGGAAGAGGACTGGGTGCCTGCTGGTACTGGGTGCTTTCCCTGCATCATCCCAGTTGTTCTCCAAGGAAGGTGCTCTGCTCCCCATTCTAGGGTTGAGGTCAGTGGGTGCAGAGAGGTGAGCTTTGTTTCTGGATGTCACACAGCTCCTAGGCCGGAGGGCTGGGACTCACAGAGGAGAGCCCAAGGGCCTTGCTTGTGGGGGCCCAGGTGTCAGCTGGCGCTCAGGGCTGCTGGCCTGGGAAGCTGAGTGTGGCCCAGGCACTTCCTCCTGCCCAGGGCAGGGGAGAGGGTGGGCAACTGCCCTTCTGTGGTCACAGCTGACCCTTAGGATTAACTCTCAGCTGTGTACAAGAAACGGAGGAAGGTCAGGGAGGTGGCCTTCCCCTCCGTTTATCTCATTTCTCTTCAGCTCCTGCCATTGTGTGACCCTAATAACCAGTCCCCATCCTCTGGGCCAGCGACTTCCCTAAAAGACTCACTGTTACCTCCTAGTGAACCTTGTTATTTAGCCTCAGCCCTGATCTCTACTCACCTTTAGCCTCATCCTGGTCTATACCCTCCCCTCATTCCAACTCCTACTCAGACCCGAGAGCGCATCTCCAGGATTTCATTAAAACCCCAATCTCCATTCCAGATCCTAAGGAAATGGAAATCACTCCCTGTCCCCGTTGCTTCTTCCCCTTCTTCCCCGGCCACACCTGCCCTGACCTTCCTGAGAAATCATGATGGGGTCAGGTACAGGACAGAAGGCCCTGGATTTCTCGGAGGTCTCTAGGGGCCGGTCCAGCCTGGGGAAAAGCAAAAAGGATAAACCAACAAAAAATTAAACATTAAACATCATTAAACCACTTCTGGTCAGCCATGGCCAGACCCTGACTCAGGCTGATTCCCTGGGGACGGGCGAGCACCATTAGGAGTGAGGAAGCCTGGATGCCAAGCCTGTTGAAAAATTAGCTAGGCTGCCTGTTAGGAAGAAGTCCATTCTATTTTGTTAGGATGTGGTTATACTAAAAACAGGGACTTTGCTGTCGATCTTGTGAGCGAGACCGGAAATGTGTGGGTGAGAGCCTGGGCCGTAACAGACTCATCTGGGATGGGGGCAGACTGTCAGGGCTCACCTCCTACTGCTCTCCCCGCTTCACCCCCCGGAGCTGAGGGGACTTGCTGGATGGAGGAGGTCACAGCCCTGCCGGCTGGCTGGGCCCTGTGTGTAAGCCCAGCTCAGCCAGTCCACTTAGGTTTTCACTGCGAGCAGCAGGCAGACCTTCCCCCAGCATGACCCTCCTCCCTGGACTCTGTATAAAGTACCTGCCACTTCATTCAGAAAGTGGGCTGACGGTTGTTCTGAATGGGATGTCCAGCTCCGAGCCAGCCCGACTTTAGTGCTGGGCGTCTGTGGGACCGGTGGACAGTACCTGACTCCTGCTCCTGTTTCAGCCCCACCCAGGCCCCGCGGGGGACTGTCCCTGGTGGAAGCACCGCTGATTGACTGAGCTGGTGGCCTGGTTCCCACACTGGCTGCATAGCAGAACCAACTTGGAGCTTGTTAGAATTGCAGACTCCCACCCGCCCTAGAACGTCCACTCCACAAGTCCCCGGGCAATTCTGAGCATCTACCAGGCTTGGGAACCGGTGGTCTAGGGCACCTCACTCATCTTATAGGTGGGGACGCTGCCGCCCGAGTGTCCAGGGTCACACAGCATGTATGGACTCCTGACCGTCCAGCGCCCTTTCCCCAATGAACCTCCTTGTGGGAATTGCCCTCCTTTCTGAATCTCCACCAAACCTTCCTCCTCCTCAGTTTTCGAGGTGTGTGTGGGGGAACCTACAGAAGATGAGCTTGGGGAACATTGGGAGAGTCCCCTCGGTCCGGATCCTTGGGACACACACTGCCCTGCAGCGCCATCTGCTGGCAAGTTCTAGTATTGTTCTAGTACCTTGCTCCTTTGGATTTACAGAGGGGGTCAAGTGCTTGGCTTGGATTGTCTCCTGCCTGTCCCAGGTTTGGATGGAGCTGGGGGTAATGATGTATATGTGTGTAGACTCAGGGCTCAAGGCTTTGGTGGGTTATCCTAAAAATAAATAAAGTCTAGTCCGGGGTTAATTTTTTTTAACCTGAGGTTCAGCCAGCAAAGTGGCCCAAGAGTTCACAGTGACATGAAGGTGGAGGTTAGCTTTCCGGACATCAGAATACTGACCACTGTGGCAGCATGCCCAGGAGACAGGCTGGATGGCCAGCCCTGGAGGGCATGCGCTGTGTGGGCAGTTTTCTGTGTTTGCCCAGAGGACCCACAACATCAGAGTGAGGAGGGAGCTAATGATGGCTCAACGCTCAACACGTGCTTGAAACTTAGTTCCCACTGTGTCTCAGCAGCAATCCTTCGCCATGCACAGCATCACCATCCCTTTTTAGACGAAGAAGCTAAGGCACAGAGGGAAAAGCAGTGTGTTCAAAGCTACCTAGTAGGTTATAAAAATGACTGACATGGCGTGTGTGTTATCTGCTGAGGGCTTTTCATGTAATGCCTCATTTAATCTTCACGACACCCATTGGTGTACACACTGTTACCAGCCCCAATTTCGAGGTTCATATGGAAAAACATGTCCAAGGTGTGGTTGGCTCATAAGTGGGAGAGTTAGGATTTGAACCCAGGCAGTCAGAGCTCATGCTTACAACACCCCTGCCCCCCACTTCCGAGCGTCCTCAGCCTGGCTGGCCTCACCGCAGTTTGTGCTCAGTTCTAGGGCCCTGAAGGCCACGGGCATGATGCTTCGGGTTCTGGTGGGGGCTGTCCTCCCCGCCATGCTGCTGGCCGCCCCCCCGCCCATCAACAAGCTGGCACTGTTTCCGGACAAGAGTGCCTGGTGCGAGGCCAAGAACATCACCCAGATCGTGGGCCACAGCGGCTGTGAGGCCAAGTCCATCCAGAACAGGTGGGGTGCAGGGGCATGGGTGGAGGGGAGGAGGACAGGGGCCCAGGAGGGAGGAGGAGGACAGGGCTGCCCATCCCTGCCTCTGCCGCAGTGACAAGGGCACGGTGACCTCTCCTCCCACAGAGCGTGCCTGGGACAGTGCTTCAGCTACAGTGTTCCCAACACCTTCCCGCAGTCTACAGAGTCCCTGGTGCACTGCGACTCCTGCATGCCAGCCCAGTCCATGTGGGAGATTGTGAGTACCGCTGCCCGCCCCTGCCCAGCCTGCCATGCCCCACAAAGCCCGGCGTGGTGGCTCGCCTGTCTTTCTACCTTCACCTTCTCTCACCTTCTTCACTGGCTTGACAGTTGACACCAGCTCACCTCCTGTCAGGCTCCAACACCTGCTTGGGTGGTCGCCATCACAGGGCCTTTTGCACATGCTCTTTGTTGGAACACCTTTCTCCTCCTCGCCTAGTTAACGTCTGTTCGTCCTTCCGCTCTTAGCTCAAGCATCATTTTCCCAGGGCCCCTGTCCCGATCCCCTGAGCACCGCGTGCCTCTGCTTTGAGCATCTGTCACACCCTCAGTTTTTCATCTGCATTCGGTGATTTTGACAAGTCTGTTTCCCACACTAGACTCTGAATTCCTCGAGGGACTATCCTTTTCTTTTTTTTTTTTTTAAAAAATATATATTTCTTTATTTCAGAGAGGAAGGGAGAGGGAGAGAGAGAGAGAAACATCAATGAAAAGAGAGAATCATGAATCGGCTGCCTCCTGCACGCCCCCCACTGGGGATCGAGCCGCAACCCTGGCATGTGCCCTTGGCCAGAATTGAACCTGGGACCCTTCAGTCCGCAGGCCAACGCTCTATTCAGTGAGCCAAACCGGCTAGGGCGAGGGACTATCCTTGAGTCCCCCAAACTGGCATGGAGTTGAAGGAGGGAAGGAAAAGGGAGGGAGGGAGGAAGGGAGGGGAAGGTAACTAGGGGAACAAGATGTTAAAAGGGTTCCTATAGGCAGTGGTCGGCAAACTCATTAGTCAACAGAGCCAAATATCAACAGTACAACGATTGACATTTCTTTTGACAGCCGAAAACCGACTTCTGCATATGGTCCACGAAGTTTCAATCGCACTGTACGTGTGTGCCCGCACGTGGTATTTTGTGGAAGAGCCACACTCCAGGGGCCAAAGAGCCGCATGTGGCTCACGAACCGCAGTTTGCTGACCACTGAGCTAGGGCAAACCTCAGCTAGGCTGGTGGTTCTGGGCTAAGGGAGCTCTTTGAGGAAGCGAGGTCTGAGCTCAGACCCAGAGGTTGAGTAGACAGTAACGGCAATGTTTGGGACAGGTGGTAGGGATGGGCTGGTGAGGACCTCCCAGGCAGAGGGAACAGCATGTGCAAAGTCTCATGCAGATCAGTCAGCACAGTTGGTGGGAGTGGCGCAAAGTCAGGAGTGGAGAGTTCGCCAGGGGCCGCCTGAAGGGCCTGGGTGGCCTTAGTAAGAAGCCAGGATTTTTCTCCAAGTGCCGGGAGGGGGGCGGGGGGACACTGAGGGGAATTCAGTCAGGGGCAGGCCATATTGGATTTTGTCCCGCAGGGGGGCCCTCTAGCTGATGGGAGGGGATGGATTGGAAGGCGGTAGGGCTGGGTGTGGGGATACAAGTCAGGTGGCCTCTGCAGGGACTCTCCCCTTCTCTCTTGGATGGGCCCGCAGAGCTAACTGGGGTCTCACCGGTGGGCTCAGGATTCCAAGTCTCTAGGATTCTTGGGCCCATGAGGATGTGTGACCCTTGAGGCCGCCCTGCCCGCCTCGGGCCCTTAGAAACCTCTCTGCTGCTCTCCCTAGGTCACGCTGGAGTGCCCCGGCCACGAGGAGGTGCCCAGGGTGGACAAGCTGGTGGAGAAGATCCTGCACTGCAGCTGCCAGGCGTGTGGCAAGGAGCCGAGTCACGAGGGGCTGAGTGTCTACGTGCAGGGCGAGGACGGCCCGGGCTCCCAGCCCGGCACCCATCCCCACCCCCATCCTCACCTCCACCCTGGTGGGCAGACCCCTGAGCCTGAGGAACCCCCGGGGGCCCCCCACACTGAGGAGGAGGGGGCTGAGGACTGAGGCCCGCGACTCTTCCTCCCCGCTTGTCCCCCGTGGCATGCTGGGAGAAGTGTGTGGGGAGAGGCTGAAGCCCCCCTTTGGCACTGGATGGACTTGGATTCAGACTTGGACTTGGAATGCTTCCCGGTTGCCATGGAGATCTGAAGGGAGGGGTTGGAGCCAAGCTGCACAATTTAATATATTCAAGAGTGGGGGGAGGATGCTTCTTCGGAGGGGGGTTCTCTTCCTTTCTGCCTCCTAGAGATGTGCCCTTGGGAGGGGGAGAGCATTGGCTAAGCTGCTGAGGTGGGGGTGAGGCCATGCAGATGGCGGGAGCCAGGCTAAGGCCCATGTAGCCTCCGGTGGGGCAGGGCCCCTGGGTACAAGGTGGAGCTGGGCCCTGAACTGAGGGTGGGTATCTTGCCGCAGTGGCCCTGAAGGAGGGGCTGGGTCTGGGCTGGGAAGGCCACGGGCAGAGGCGGGGAGCTCCAGCCTCACAGGCTTTCCCAGAGGCCTCCCACCCACTCCCGTGCCCAGGGCAGCTTCTCCCCTTGCACTGAAGTGGCTCTCCCCCATGGTTGGGAGTCAGGCCTGGGCAGGACCCTGCTGGCTCATGGCCCTGGAGCCGCGGCAGGCTCTTTGGGCCTCTGGCTTCCTTGGCTTTCCAGGGGATGGAAGGAGGCAGAGAGGCGTCTTCCCAGGCCAGGGGGTGGGAGTGACCCCCAGCCCATCCGCAGAAGAGTATCCCTCCTTTTCTCTGAGATCTTTGTGCCTCCCACTGCCCCCTAAGTTCTAGGCCCCTCAGAAAGCTGATGAGACAACCTCACCCTGATGGGGGAACTCTTTCTAAATACCTGATGGTGGGGAGGGGTCTCCCTTACTCAGATTCCACGGAGGGACCTGGGTGAGATGGACTCTGGCTGAGCCTCAGGGCCGAGGGCTCTTGTGGACAGTGTTCACTGTGGCTCTAGCTGCCTGATCCCAGCGGCCTCCCCCCTCCCACTGCACTTTAACCCTAGAGGAGGTGCGGGATCCGGACTGGGGCGGGCAGGCGGGCAGGGAAGAACTGCCTGTGTCCGCTCTTCTGTCCCCAGCTCTTTGTCCCCAGCAGCTTCCAGCCCCACCGGCCCCCTGCCTGAGGGTGCCCTGCTCCTCACGGCTGTTCTGACAAGAGCTTCTGGAGCTTGTAACCAGTAGATTGTCTCCCTGACAGACCCTGAGTGTTCTCACGAATAAATTCGTTCCACGCCTGCGTTCTCTCCCTCACTGGCTGGCTCCGCTGACCCAAGGTTCCTGAGGGGCCCAGCAGTGGGGCCTGGGGAAGGGTCAGGCTGCACAGTGCGCCCTGAGTAGACCCTTCCTGCATCCTGGTGACCCTCTCACTTTTCTGCCAGGTGCATTGCACCCCTGGGCCCTGTCACCCCAGCTCCTGTCTCCTTGGGTGCCCGTTTCTGGCCTTGCATATATCTTCGGTGGCTTCCCAACTGCTCTTTTGGTTTTGACCCTTGGTCCCTTGGGCTTGCCTCATGCCTTCCCTTTTCACCCTCACAGTGACCCAGCATCAGTCCTTTCCTGGGCCCCAGCCTGGCCTGGCACAGGAGAAGGGGAAACGGACAAAGCTGGTGCTGTGCTAAACACACATACACACACATACACATGCAAACTGGTGCTGTGCTAAACACACACACATACACATGCAAACTGGTGCTGTGCTAAACACACACACACATACACATGCAAACTGGTGCTGTGCTAAACACACACATGCAAACTGGTGCTGTGCTAAACACACACACACACACACACAAACTGGTGCTGTGCTAAGTAGTTGACATAAATAACTCACCTACAGGTATTGCCCTCATTTTGCAGATGAGGCATGGGAAGTACAGAGGGGTTAAGTAGTGTTCCAGGGTCATCCAGTTAAGAAATGTCACCAATAGGACTCAAATCCAGGCAGTCTGGGCTAATAACTCAGCTCTTAATTACCTGCTGTGGAATGGTCCTGACACCTCACTGTGACCCTGTAAGTTTGGTAACATAAGCCCCATGCAACTGAGCTTGGGCTCCAACCCCCCCTTCCAGTTCTCCTTTGGAAGGGGACAGCGTGAGGGCTATGATCTCCTTTCTTCCTCGCACACATTGCTGTAACCACCGCATACCAGGCAATTTACATATATTATTCCTAATTCCTGGAAAATACTCATCTTGCTAATGAGAAAAATGAGGTCCTTAAAAGCCCTGGGATTCCCATCTGGCGCCCTCTAGTGACGACCGTTGTATGCTACACAGGATTTCCTTCGTGTCCCAAGCCTTTCACGGCTGCTCCCTGCACTGTTATGCATGTTATGACTGTCCCAACTCGAGAATGGCACTTCCTGCAGTTGTGCAGGACACAACTTGCGTGGTCACCCACAGTGGCCCTGCATCCCTTGACGTGGGATTGGGTTGGAGAGAAGTATACCTCCTGCATGCAGACTTCAGTGACCCCTCAGTCTTGAAGGGACAAGTCCTGGCCATATTAATAGTCTTTCTATATGGCCGGAGGTGAGAACCCACTCGAGGGTGCAGAGAAAGTCCTGCGGGGCTTCCGAGGACTCAGAGACCAGGTCCAAATGAGAGACCTACTGGGGCTTGGTTTTGGTGCTGGCCTCAGACCTGAGCACTCTCTTGGCAGGCTGTGTCTTGGTCAGGAGCTGCCTCCATCCTGTGTATGAAGCAAGACAGGGAATAAATTCATTCATAGAAACATAAAGAAATTAAGAGGCTGCTTGGAAAGACAGCAGGAAGGTGGGTTGGCGGGGCTGGTGGCAGGCCTGGAATGCTACCCAGAGTTCAGACTTCATGTTCTCTGCAGGAAGAGCCCAGAAGTGTCTGCGCAGAGCCGAGTTTCAGCAAGAATAAAAGCAGGCTCGTGGGAGGAGGAGGGGGAGGCTGGAGAGCAGCTGGGAACTGCAATAGTTCAGGCAGGAGATGGTGGAGGCCAGAGTTGGGCAGGAGCAAAGTGTGGAAAGGCGGGGTCATACGGCAGGGGCGGGGCCACACCGCTGAGACGCAGCTGATTGGATTTGGGAGCAGCAAGTGGGAGGGGCCAGATTTGAGGGCCTAGAGGCGCGTGGCTAGTTGTGTTTGCCAATCCGAGTGAGATGTCAAGTAGTGGCTGCCAATTTTTCTCTTTGCCAACCTCAAACTGAACCACAACAGCTTAGAAAAAAAAAATTGCAGCCCCCCCCCCACCACCTCTCCCTCACCCGCAGGGGATTAAAATCTTTACAGGGGATTAACACTGGCACACAGCCCTGTCAATGCAGGCCCCTCTCGGGATGGGCCGGTAATTGGCCCCAGCTTCCCCGCCTTGTTAGCCTTTTATGGAGCCAACAAGCCCCACCTATTTTTTTTTTTCTCTAGCTCCAAGCCTCAGGGAAAAGCCTGTCTGCCTGGGTTCAAATCCTGGCAGGACCACTTTTTAGCTGTGTAATCCTGAGCCAGTCACTCAAGATCTCTGAGGCTTGGTTAAAACCCGGAATAACGATCACATCTTCTTCACTCTCAGAGTCATGGTGCGCTTTCCGTCAATCAATGTACACATAAAGCTTGAAACAGTGTCTGGAGTATAGAAGGCCTCGGTAAATGTCAGCCACTATTAAAATATTGAGCATGAATAATTGGCCCATAACGGCTTGTTGGCCTGACGGTTTTGTTCATTCACTCACTGAACATATATTTACTGACAGCCTAACATGTGCTGAGGATACAGCAGGGAGCAAAACCAACAAACCCATCATGAAGTTTACCCCGTTGGTCAATGTGCTCCGCGAGGGCAGCTTTGTGCAGGCCTCACACCCTCCCTGGACTGCGGTGTCTCCATCTCTGTAATGAGGAGCTCTCTTGGGTTCTCCATGTGCTGACAAAAGCGGTGGCCTGGGGCAGAGGACTTCCTAAGGCTCAGCTGTCCCATTGTGGCACCCACCCTCTCTAGGAATAGAGCAGCCCCTGGCTAGGAGTAACCACCCTAAGCATCCTTGAAGGCCCCTCTGTACCCTAAAATGTTAAGCAAGTCTCGGACATTATTATTTCATTATGAAATGATAGATTTAGAAGCACACACAGGAAGAACTTCTGAAAAGTTCTTAAATTCAAGATAATAACAGCGTGGCCACAAGGTGGCACCGCCACCCAGGCCCAATCTTGAAAAAAAAAAATTTAAATTATAGGAAAGTACAGATCATAATATAACAAACATTTGTGACTCTATCACCCAGAATGAACAAATATTAACGTTTTTGTCATGTTTTCTTTAGGTCTTTTTTTTTTTTTAAATAAAGGCTATCAAACATTACAGCAAATGTTAAAGCAGAGTGACTATTATCCTATTCCACTATATTCCACGAATTTTTCAAAGTTAAAATTGATCAGGCAGCTCCTCTGGGTGAAATGGTTTAAATACTCATTCTGTCCACATCTTTACCACCCCAGTTTCAGAGTAGCAGAAAACCGAAGCGGCTTTGCCAAGTTCACAGAGCAAGTAGCAGAATCAAGATTCTGAACCCAAGGTCACTGGGCTCCAAAATCTGCTGTACACAGCGCGTCCTAGGTTCGCTGTTGGTCAACCAGGAATCCCTGGGCCGAAGGATTTACTGCAGAGCTGAATGCATTCCCATTGTTCAGATGGGAACACTGAGGCCAAAAGCTAGCACTGACACAGCACCATAAAGTTTACAGATTACACCAGAGTCACTTCCTCCCCTCAACAACCCCGTGAGGTGGGAGGAAGAAATTTTCCTCTTGCTTTCTAGGTTCTTCCAGCTGGTCTAATCACCAAATTGACACGAGACAAGTTGCAGACGAGAAAATAGTGACCCAAGGAGATGGAGCCGCTGGCCCTAAGTCCACAGAGCTGGTGAGCCACAGAAATGGGATCCCGGGTCTGGTCTTTATGACGTTCATCCCATGCTTGGTACACTACACCCAATTCCCTGGGGCCTGGCAGAAACTGTCGGGGTGGTGCAGGTGGTATTGGGAGGGACAACAGGTCTCCTCCTCCCGCTGCATCCACTCATCCGTGGGTAAGATGGGGGCTCTGAGCAACAAATATAGAGGCTCATGGGTGGCTGAAGGGTGCTGTAGGGTCTTAAGGATTTTCTGCTTTGGGTGTTGAGCTGACCCAGGTTTCAGTTCCACGTGGGTGAGGCTCTCTGAACCCCAGTTTAACATCTCTCTCTCAGCATTTTTATAGAGTCAGAGCAATGTAATAAAGCCTTTGGAACATAGCAAGACTCATATGTGGGAGTCGCGGCAGGATGTGCCCCGGTGCTATGCAGATTCTTTTGAGCGGAAGGCAATCGAGACCCTCTGGGCTCAAAAGAAGCTTGGATCTCTCCCTTAAAAAATTTAAATTTGGGGCCTTGCCCATAATACCAGTTATTACCAGAAATAACCTTTTTTTTTTTTTGACCTAGCTATATGGCAGGGCGAGCATCTAATTACTGAACACCTGTTCTTCTTACCCATTTGTGAATGGCCCTCATCCCTCCTGAAGCCTGAGGCCCTAACCTCATCCTTCGCTCAGATGTCACAGAGACTCCATTTTCCGTGTCTGTCTCTGAACCCTTATGTGTGCGGGGTTCCCATATGTGCATATGCAATTAAATTCGGTTATTTTCTCTTGTTAATCTGTCCCACGTCAATGTGATTATTAGACCAGCTGGAAGAACCTAGAAAGGTAGAGGGACATTTATTCCTCCGGCACAGAGGCATGGCTTCTCTGTTTCTATGGAGGGCAAAAGGTGTCCTCCCCGCGCGCCCCTTCCTTCCCCCCCCCCCGCCCCCCCCCCGCCGCCCACACTCTCTAGATTTCCTTTATTGCTCTCCATTACCGTTTTTTCTCTAGCAAGTCTCCTTTGCTAGAATGTTAACTCCACAAAGCTGGGGTCTCTGTTTTGGTTAGTGTGCCAATTGGTCAGAACAGTATCTGACACCTACCAGGTGCTCCATAAATGTTTCACAATATTAATCTGTGAAGTCTGATAGAGACTCTTAGCCAGGGGAAGAGATACACAGTGGGGCCACACCCAAACCCTCTACCTGCGGTGACTCTACCCCCGCCCCCCCACCTGGCCTGGAGTTTCCCAAATCTGTTCACACTCGGGAGTGCCAAGGGCCAGGGACTTCTTCCTTAGTGCCTGACGCTGTTGGGGAAAGGGATGGTTTCTGCTGGAAAGACCCCGAGGAGGAGGTAACCTGCTGCTTAACTAAAGGTCTGAAGGAAGTATTGGTATATATTATCTATCTTGTGTAGAATGTTATATGTGTACATATGTGTATATGTGTGTGTACACATACGGGTGTCATGTGATCTGTCCAGTATCTTCCGCTGGGTTCCCGCTGCTAGTGCGGTGACTGGGCTGCGGGTGGGCAGACCCGCCTTGGGGGGCAGTCCTTGGGAAAGGCGGGCCACAGCCTCCTCCTCTGAGTTCTTCCTGCGCCGCTGCCACGTGTGGGTTGGTGGGGGTATGCGGGGCTGTGGAGGCTGCCACAGCTGGGGAGGCGACCTGCTGCAGCTGGGGCACTCGGATCGACCCTCCACGGGCCTGGGGTGCCAGGGGCCGCGCCCGCCTGCGAGGGGAGGGCTCGGATCTCCCCGCCCCCCGCTAGGAGGGGCGCAGGCTCCGCGGAGCGAGGACCATGCGCTTCTGGTAGCACCGCCGGCTGCGCGCGTGCCGGCCCCTCGCCGCGCCTCCCCGGCTCCCTGGGCGCCTGCCCGGAGGGCGGCCGCCTCTTCCTCCTGCAGCCCCGCCGCGCCTGCCTGCCGCAGTCGCCGGCGGCGGATCAGCGCCGAGCGCCCCAGGTACTGAGCGCGGGCAGGAGCGGGGCGGTGACCCGGCGGCCCGGAGGGGAGGGACGGAGGCGCGGCCGCAGCTGCTCTGTCCCCGCCGGCGGGCCCAGCATACCACCCCTGGCTTCCCCGCGGGGGGCTTTGCTGTAGCCCGTGGCCCCCACCCTGCGACCCCGAGCACTACGGCCCTGGACTAACGCCCACCTGCCTAGGGGAGCTTGCCTTCCGCCCGGGAGCGCCCATTTGCCCTCTGCTCCCACCTCCCCGGGTCCTGGCCCTTCCCCCATCTCACCGCCCTTTCTAGGGGCCTCTACTCCCACCCACTTAACCTCCAAGAGCCCTCCTGCCCCCTTTAAGGCACTCTGCTCCTCCTCAGGGGCCCCTCCCCAACTCCCTACCCGTTCGATCCGTGTGCCCCTGCCCCACACCCGAGGACGCCTGTATAACCCCTCTCCATCCTCCTCGGGTCTCTGCCCCTTGACCTGTCTCCCCATCCCTCTCTTCCCACCTGCCCCCTCCCGCCGCCTCTCCCGGGGGCGTCTGTTCTCACCGAGGACGCCCCTCCAGGCTCCACTCCTTCAGGTCCCTCGCCATCCTCAGGATTCCCCTCGGGTCTCACGGCCTGGCCGGCCGTCCCTCGCCCCGATGGTCCCAGAACCGGGGCCTGCACACAACAGCACCCCCGCCTGGGGGTCGGGGCTGGTGCCGGGCCCCGGGGGCAGTGGCTGGGTGGCGGCCGCGCTGTGTGTGGTCATTGCATTGACCGCAGCAGCCAACTCGCTGCTCATCGCCCTCATCTGCACGCAGCCCGCGCTGCGCAACACGTCCAACTTCTTCCTGGTGTCGCTCTTCACGTCCGACCTGATGGTGGGGCTGGTGGTGATGCCGCCGGCCATGCTGAACGCGCTGTACGGGCGCTGGGTGCTGGCGCGAGGCCTCTGCCTGCTCTGGGCCGCCTTCGACGTGATGTGCTGCAGCGCCTCCATCCTCAACCTCTGCCTCATCAGCCTGGACCGCTACCTGCTCATCCTGTCGCCGCTGCGCTACAAGCTGCGCATGACGCCCGCGCGCGCCTTGGCGCTGGTTCTGGGCGCCTGGACCCTGGCCGCGCTCGCCTCCTTCCTGCCCCTGCTGCTGGGCTGGCACGAGCTTGGCCGCGCGCGGGCACCCGCTCCGGGCCAGTGCCGCCTGCTGGCCAGCCTGCCTTTCGTCCTCGTGGCGTCGGGCCTCACCTTCTTCCTGCCCTCGGGCGCCATCTGCTTCACCTACTGCAGGATCCTGCTGGCTGCCCGCAAGCAGGCCCTGCAGGTGGCCTCCCTCACCACCGGCATGGCCGGCCAGGCCTTGGAGACATCACAGGTACCAGGGTGCGCAGGGAGATTGGGCTTGCGGGTTGGGGAGACATGAGCAGCCACTGGGTACCTACTGCGGCATCTGCCACTTAATATACACTTGCTGGCAAGGTCCGAGCGGCCATTCCCACCTTCCTTCCGAACTCCAGACTCAGTGCGGGACTGTCCCCAGGACAGCTTCATGGGGAGGCGCAGCAGGCTTCTGGAAGGTGACACGTGCAACAGGGAATTCAGACGTCCCAAGCCTCCCACCGGCTCCTCCTGGGTCTTCCCCATGATGGCAGTGGCACCGTCATGACATCACAGGCCAGAAACATAGGGATGATTTTCTCCCTTTGATCGTGGCATTCATTAGCGAGACCTGTCTGTGCTGTCTTTTACACACGTGCCATCTCAATGCCACCTTCCTAAGCCAAGCCACCATTGTGTCTTACCTGGAGCCTTTGAGAGCCTCCCGCTGGCCCCCTGCTTCCTCCAGACCCGCTCCCCTCCATTTCCCACACCGGAGTCAGAGTAGTAGAGAAAAAGAGTGACCACGGCACTTCTTGCTTCAGACCCTCCAGTGGCTGCCTATTGCTGTCAAGGGAAAGAGGAGACCCAGCCCGGGTGGCGTGGCTCAGTGGTTGAGCATCGACCTATGAACCAGGAGGTCACAGTTCAATTCCCAGTCAGGGCACATGTCTGGGTTGAGGGCTCGATCCCCAGTGTGGGGTGTGCAGGAGGCAGCCAATCTATGATTCTCTCTCATCATTGATGTTTTTATTTTTCTCTCCCTTCCTCTCTGAAATCAATTTTAAAAAGTGTGTGTGTGTATCCTCTACACAATAAAACCCTAATATGCAAATCAACTGAACGGCACACTGACCACCAGGGGGCAGACGCTCAATGCAGGAGCTGCCCCCTGGTGGTCAGTGTGCTAGCCAGAAGCAGAGCTCATGGCTGGCAAGCACAGCAGCTGTGGCAGGAGCCTCTCCTGCCTCCCCAGCAGCACTAAGGACCCCTCAGGATGTCCGACTGCCGGCTTAGGCCCGCTCCCTGTGCACCGGGCCTCTAGTGTGTGTGTGTGTGTGTGTGTGTGTGTGTGTGTGTGTGTGTATCCATGTCAGGATCTGGCCTCAGGAACCTATCCTGCCAACCTCTCCCACTTCACCTCGCCCTCCTCCCTCTCTCTGCACCAGTCACATCGTTCTTCTGGTGGTTCCTTGAAGGCACCAGGCTGACCTCTGTGCCAAGGTCTTTGCACTTGCTGTTCCCTCTGCCTGGAAACTTTCCCCGCAGAGCTCCCCTTGCCTGACGTTTTCAGCTCACAGGTCACCCCTCCCCAGAGGCTGCCCCTGACTACTCTGCAGACCCACGTCCTGCCTGACTGGTTGTTGACCTGCGTGATTTGTCTGTCTCCCTACCTGAATGGAAGCTCCATGAGGCCCGGAGTGTCTGGGCTGGTTTTGCTCTCCACTGCACATGCTAATGCTTCCTATCTTGGGAATGGGGTAGGTGCTCCGCGCTCAAGGCCCTGCAGTGTCTGGAAGTGGAGTACCTGCTTTTGCCCCCCAGGCCACGTGCTGCCTGAGTCCTGTTGTCCACCTGAGGGGTGGGGGCTTAGACTGACCAGGCCTGAACCCTGAAGGATTAGGTCACACGCCAGAGGACGTTTCAAACTGGGCTCTCCAGATTCATCTTGGTGTAGCTTCAGGTGGAAGAGGCTCTTGCAGGATGGGGTTGGGGGGTGCCTTGAGGGTCACTGGGTGAATAGGGAATTGCCTGGGGCTGGGTGGGCAGGAGGTCCTGGCTGCAGGCCTGCTCTCTCCCCCTATCTGTGCTCATTGGAGAACATTCTGGAGTCTCGGCAGGTGGCTGTGGCCCTGGTTGATTCTTTAGCAGTAGGAAGAACGACCATGGACCACCCCACCTCTCCTTAGGTCCTTGTAAAGGAACATGTCCCAAACTTCAGGCACAGGGAACCACCTTGTGATATCTGTCTTCCCTCCTCCCTCTCCCCCACTCTTCAAGCCACTTCATTCATATGTACTTAGCATTTTCTTTAAATCACCTCATTTATCTTTTTACTTCCATGAATTTGTTTAGGAAGGGAACTTGTTTCTTCCGGAAATGGAAAATCAATATCTTTGCCATAAATAGAAGGTGATCCAACACAGCTTCCGTGAGGGTGCAGAACCAGCAGTATTCCCAAGTCCAGCTCATTGGTCAGAGTGACTGAGCCGAGACCGGCTTCCTCTTTGTTAAGTGTTAGACGGATGGTAAAGTCAAAGTAGCATCCACACCAGACTCTCTCATGACGTAAGCAGAGAGCTGATGTTCCGACTCTGTGGTTCAGTTATTTTACAGGGTGTCCATTTACCACTTCAAGCCCCCGCCCACCCCACACTAAGCTCTGCTGTAGTGACAAAGGAGCTCTCTGCTCCGTCTGTGGATTCCTTTCCTTCCTCACTCTCATTCAGCCACACAGGCCTCTTGGCTGTCCTTTGAGCACACCAAGCACAATCCTGCCTCAGGACCTTTGCACTTGCTGTTCCCTCTGCCTGGAGTGCCCTTTCCCTTCACCTCCACATGGTTTCTCTGCAACTCCATCACTTTCTGCCACACTTCCCCAGGTCCCCTTCAGCCCTAATTTCCTGAGTTGTTGTTCTCAGCAGCACTTACCACCCCTGATATGCTATATACGTTCCCACTTACTTTTTAAAAAATATATTTTATTGATTTTTTTACAAAGAGGAAGGGAGAGGGGTAGAAAGTTAGAAACATCGATGAGAGAGAGAAACATTGATCAGCTGCCTCCTGCACACTCCCCACTAGGGATGTGCCTGCAACCAAGGTACATGCCCTTGACCGGAATCGAACCTGGGACCCTTCAGGCCGCAGGCCGACGCTCTATCCACTGAGCCAAACCGGTTGGGGCTGTACCCACTTATTTATCTGTTGTGTATTTCCTCCTATTGGGATGTAAGCTCTATGAGGTGGGAACTTGTCTCAGTATACTGTATTCCCAGCACGTGCACCAGGCCTGGCATATCCCAAGTGCTCAGTGTTCATGGATGGACTCACATTAACACAGAGCTCCACATTGCTAGCCGTTCAACCCCTGTTCACGCTGCTTCCTTTGCTCCCACTCGTTTCACAATCAGTTCTTGTAGCTGATGGAGCCTAGGCTTTTTAGCACATCAGTTCATTTGCTTGGTTACATGTATTGAGGATCTACTGTTGGAGGCTGTGAATGTGGTGATGAGCTGGGCTGAGAAGGTCCCGCCCTCTTGGAATCCATGTTCTAGTCGGGAGGCAGACATTGACCACGAAACCGTACCCTGATGAGGGTATGGGTCTTATCAGAGGGGCGCCTCACCCCGTGGACATGCAGAGTCTGTCAGTCGCTGTGCCTGTGTTTGCAAACTGAAGCAAGGAGGGCACAGCGAGTCCTAAAACCGAATGCTGCGGGGGTGTCCTCATGGATCATTTAGGCCAGCACCCTGCCTCCCCGGCAGCGTGGCCCCTGGGCCCCTCCGTCAGAAATGTGTCTGTGCTGATTCCTCCTGCTCCCCGGAGGCCTTTTCTCTTGGTTTGAGTGTGGAAGTGCCAGACCCCACCACCACCCTCGCTTCCCAAACCACCTGGCTCCTAAGCAGGCCTTCGGTGCCGTGGTCCATGTTGCCCGGAGAATTGCTGCTGCGTTTGGGACTTTGCTTCTGGGATGTGGCCTCTATTCCGGCGTCCTGGGTCATGACCCCTTTTCTCCCACTCGAACAGTCCTGTCCGAGAGACCAGAAGTGTCCAGCCTGGGGGTGGAGGCTCTCTCAGTGCCTGGACTTAAAGCAACTGATGAGAATGAACAAAAGTCGGGGCACGCTGGGCCTCTTTCCTTCTGTTTTCAGCCCCATTTAGCCCTTAGCTCCCGCCCCAGTCCAGCCTCTGGCTTCCCCACAGAGGAAGGGAGCTGGGCACGGGTCCCGAAGTCCCAGCGCCTCTGGGCTGAGACCACGGGAGCTGAGCAGCGTGAGCACCTTCTCTCCCCCTCTCCACACCGGCATCTTGATGCGAACGGGCTTGGAAAAGCTACGGGTGGCTCTGTGGTTCCAGCCCGGTCTTCGGGCCCCAGGGGCTGTGAGAAAGGGGGTCATGCTTAGAGCTGAGGCAGGGACTGTGGGCGTGGGAGGTGGTGATGTCAGAGTAAGAGGCTGCCTGAATGTGGGGGGGAGGAAGAGAGAGAGGAGAATGTGCCCCTGTGGGAATGGGGCTCATCCTTGGGAGATTCCAGAGGGACCAGTGAGGGAGCTCAGCCTGGTGGGGAGCGAGCAGAGGCCCTGCTGGCAGTTTCTGCTTTCTCAGCTCCTCTCTGTCTGCCAGGATCCCGAGTCTCTGGTCCACAGCCCATCCCCATCGTCTTCCTCTGTACCTCGTCTTTCTCGCCTTCTCTCCTTCAGTTCCATTTCATCCCATTCTCTTCCTCCTGCATCCCTCCATCTTCCTCTACCCACTTCTCTCCCATCAATTTCTTCTCCTTTCGCGCCTCCCCAGCTTTCCCACCCTCCCTCACCCAACTATGCATCATTCTGTCTTAGTAATCCATCTCTTCCATCTCTGCTTCCTCCTCCTCCTCAGAGGGGGAGGCTGTGATCACAGAAATATCTCAGAGGGAGGGGAGGGGCTGAACTGGGGAGAGGCTGACGGAGGAGCAGTGTCGAGCATGGCAGGCTTGGCTGCTGCTGGGTCGGAGGCGACCTGGTGGAGCCAGGGCTGGGTGCAGGAGCCTGTGTGTTTGGCTGGTCATGGGTTCAAATCCTGCCTCTTTCCCATCACATCCAGAAGACTTCGGACAAGTCCTCCAACTCCCTATATCCCATGGGTTAATGCTAGTTAGCACCTGAGGTTGAGAGAAGAACCAATAATATAATATTACGTACACTTGGCACATAGTAGGTGCTCAACAAATGTTCTCCTTTCCTTTTATGGTAAAAATGGTTCTGGGGAGCTCACCTCCTTTTGAGCCTTTCTAGGGAAAAGCACTATTGATGCCACCAGCATCATCATCACCATTATCCACTGGACACTGATAACAGTCAACAACAATATAGCTAACACGTGGTACACTATGTGCCAGGCTCTGCCTGAATAACTTGCTGCATACTATCTTAATTAAGTTAATTCTGACTATAGTCATATGAGGTCCATGCTATTGTGATTGCCATTATGCAGATGGGAAAACTGAGGCACAGAGAGGTGAAGTGCCTTGCTCAAGTCAACGCTCAACCAACTGAGCCAGGCCAGGCAGGGCATGAGTCATTCTTTGAAGCCTGTTTGTATTCTACAGTGGGCTGTGCCATGGTTTATTTAACCACTCTCCTTCTGATGGACATTTAGGCCATTTCTGATTTTTTTTTTCTATCACGAATAGTGCTGTGGGACACCTTCTTGTACCTGCCGAGTGTGCAGACCTGTGCGGGTGTTTATGAATATAGTTACTTGTGAGTGTAATTGGCCCCTGGAAAGGCACTGCCAAGTTGTCCTTCAGGTCAGCGGTCGCCAACTGGTGGGCCGTGAGGCCCGAAAGGTTGGGGATTGCTACTCCAGGTGGCTTCCCTCTGACAGTCACGCTTGTCATGGACACGTATAAGGGACATGTGGAAGCAATGTGACCATGAGGGGCCGTGAGATAGGTACGGGGCAGAGAGGAGTGGGGAGGGGGAGGCTGGCACCAGCCAGAGTCTGGGGTGTGGGCTGATGGTTGCCATTGGCTCCTGCTCCATGAGGGGCTCTTGGTGACAGTGGTAGGGTTTCTGCAGCCCCACCCTGACTACGGCCCATGGGTGCCACCCCCAAACGGCAGCAGGATGGTGAAGCAGAAGTGCAGCTCCTGGAGCCAGAAATGCCTTTGGCCCCTGACCCAACACAAATCTGCTGTTATTGTGCCTCTCTGAACCTCCTCTGCAAAATGGAGATAATAGCACGTACCTCCCGTAAAGATAGAACCGCACAATGAGTATCAAATGCTGATGCATAGTAAGCGCTCAATAAATGGGGTCACAGTGCTGATTTGGGGTCATTGGTGATTTGGCTCATGACCTTGTTCTGGCACAATGTGACCTTGGGAAGGAACCCTACTTCCTCTCTTCCCTTCTGCCTGTGTTCCTGGGTCAACTTTTTGGGGAGAAGAGCAGAAAGAATCGCCCATGGTTGTTCCCAGGAAGAGTAGAGAGGGAGTCTCAGATGATCTGTCACTCCATTTCTGGAGCTTTCTCCCCTGATGATTGCCCCCAAGGTCTCTCCCTCAGTGCCCATGCCCTAGAGCTCTGACAAGACCAAGGCTCTCGATTGCCTCTCTCTTGCCCCGGGTCACCAGGTCTCAGAGGGGTTCCCGTATGGGTGGGGCCTTTTGGAGACGGTGGCTCCTCCTCCCCTATGATCTGTCCCCATTGATGGCATCAATTCGAAGGCATGGCAGCTCTTAGGAGATTCTTTGGGGGAAGCAGGAGCTTCTCCTCCTGGCTGACCATGGTGGGGCCACACAAGCCATGTGGAGACCACTCTGGAGGAGAGAAAACAAGAAGAGGAAAGAGAAAAGCAGATCCCCCCACCCCTGCCTGCCCGCCCGCCCTTCTGCCTCGCTACAGCACGGTGAGTCAGAGCATTTGTCCTGACGTCTGTGCTGCTTTGGGGAGCCAGAGCTGCTGGCAGAAGGGCCTGGCTCCTGAGGGTGCTGAAACTTCTCCAACATCATACACATACCCTGAGCCCACATCAGGGCTACCATGTACGTAGCACTTGGTGTTGGGCACCGTGCATGCATTTGTTACCCACAGCCCCACAGTGACTCCGTAAGTGGAGTTGTTTCTCCCTCTTTACAGACGTGGGAACAGAGACTCAAAGCCACAGTGTGAGTAAGTGGTAGAGGCATGGTTTGAAGCCAGGTCCCTTGTCCTAAAAGCCCTGCCTCTGCCCAACGCTGCCCCACCGAGGCACGAGGGAGAGAGCAGGGGACTCTCTTTGTTTGCTCTTTGTGAATGTGTCCTTGATAATCCTATAATCAGACTTCACCTGGGCAAACACATCGAGGGCTGGCAGTTACCTTGTGCTTCCTGTCTCCCCTCCTGCCCACTGACATTTCAGAATCAGACCCCCTGATCCTATAGGTGGATAGCAGGGAGCTGGTGTTTCAGCACCATGGACAAGAACAAAGTCTCGCTTCTTTGAGGAGGCGGGAGAGAAAGGCAAGGCTGGAAGGTGTGTGTGTGTGTGTGTGTGTGTGTGTGTGTGTGTGTGTGGGGTGTGGTGTGTGTGTGTGTGTGTGTGTGTGTGTGTGTGTGTGTGTGTGTGGTGTGTGGTGTGTGTGTGTGTGTGTGTGTGTGTGTGTGGTGGGTCCTGAATCTGAGAGCAAGGTGGGGGATTGACTTTTTGCTAATGTGATGGGGCTGACACATCATGGCTTTGTCTCTTCCGCCCCCTTTCCATCTGGGAAGGTTGCCTGGGAATTGGTTCCCTTCCTGCCTCCTTTTGACTCTCATCTCTCTGTACCCAACCCACTACTGGCTGCCTCATGATCTAAGCTGCAGTGTAGGAAATATTGGGGGGATTCCTGGACTTCAAAGCCCAAGTATGCTCCCCTTTTTCATAATTCAATGAAGTGTCCGGACCAACCCCTCCGCCCCCCGCACACTGATATTTATTTACATTGTGAATGTAGGTGGGTCTCACTTTGTGTACATCTTATATATGAAAATCGAAATTGCTTACAACCTATGGTTTAGGGGAGGACTCCATGGACTCTCAGCGGTTCATGGATGGACTTTACGATGGTCTCAGAAGCCCCTGGAAGTGTGGGAAGGTTTTTCATGAGTGTGTGTAAAAATTGAGAAGCTTTTAGTTTTCTGGGGAGTAGTGTCGATTTCATTAGATTCTCAGTGGGCTCATGAGGTTGAAACAGTTATGGGAACTTCTGGGCGAAAGGATCATCCAGTTCAGGGAGACATTTTCATGTTTTGGGACTGCGGGCCCCCAGTTTTCAAAGTCATATTCTAACCTCTTCCTGCCCCTGTCCCCCTTCCGATGGCTGCTGTGGGGCAGCTCCGTTCTCCCCACTTCCTCCCCAAACCCCTGCTCTTCAAGTCCATGTTTGGGAATGGAGACGTCTGCCAGTCCACACATAATTTGAGCTGTGCAATGCCAAGGTCACTAGCACCCCTCGTAAATTATAATAAATTTCATTGTAAACGTTTGCTCTCTGCACATGTTTTCAAAATAGCACTTTATTTTGTGGAGGATGAGGGTAAGAGTGCAAGCAAACAAAACCTTACTCCAAACTCTGAAGAGAACCCATATACAAAGAGATTGCCACGCCCTGGACAGCAACTGGGCCTTTTGTCAAATACTATTCAATTGCAACTAATTCTTGTAGCGCCAAACAAAGGCTTTGGGAGGTGCTGGGGCTCACGGTTGTGCATGCTGGCCCGTGTAGAGTTGTCCTTTGCATGGAGCATGGGTCTTCTGAACTGATTTGTGTTTGGGGCAGTGTTGCTCTGTCTCACTGTAGTTCCTAGAGCTCTTTGTGAAGAGCTGGGTCAGGATCAGGGCTCAGTCTATTGCTGGGGTCAGGGCTCAGTCTGGGGCTAAGGTTGGCTCAGTCTGGTCCCTGGTTGAGGCTCAGTTTGACACCTTGGTTATACAGGGCTTAGTCTATGGAAGCCTTCAGGGATCAGTCCTTGGTTCATGGCTGATGTCAGGGCTTGGTCTGGAGTCAGGGTCAGGCCTCAGGTTAGGGCTACAGTTGGGGCTGAGTCAAGGATCAGGACTCAATTTATTGCTGATACTAGGGTCCAGTCTAGAATTAGGATTGAGGCTCAGTCTGTGGATGGGATCAGGGTCCGGCCGGGCCCTCTCTCGGCTGACTCACGTGGCCTTCCTTTCCGCAGGTGCCCAGGACCCCACGCCCAGGGATGGAGTCAGCTGACAGCAGGCGTCTGGCCACCAAGCACAGCAGGAAGGCCTTGAAGGCCAGCCTGACCCTGGGCATCCTGCTGGGCATGTTCTTTGTGACCTGGCTGCCCTTCTTTGTGGCCAACATAGCCCAGGTAATGCCACTGCAGGGGGCAGGTGAGTCCAGGCCTCGCTGGGGAGGCCCCCAAGTCCCACCTCAGCTCAGTCACAGGAGGGAGGAAGGTGGGCTGCTGCTTATGGTGTGTTTGGCTGTGTCTATCCCAGCCGTGCTGGGTGGGGTGGTCTGTGTTCCTGCCCCGGGACCAGGCGTGATGCACCCTTCCCTCCAGGCTGTGTGCGACTGCGTCTCCCCAGGCCTCTTCGATGTCCTCACATGGCTGGGCTACTGCAACAGCACCATGAACCCCATCATCTACCCCCTCTTCATGCGGGACTTCAAGCGGGCCCTGGGCAAGCTGCTGCCCTGTCCCCACTGGCTCCAGGAGCAGCGGGCCAGCGTGGCCTCACCCTCCATGCGTACCTCCCACAGCGGCGCCCGGCCGGGCCTGAGCCTGCAGCACGTGCTGCCCCTGCCCCTGCCCCCGGACTCCGACTCCGACCCTGACTCAGGCTCAGGAGGCTCCTCAGGCCTGCAGCTCACGGCCCAGCTGCTGCTGCCGGGAGAGGCCACCCGGGACACCCTGCCGCCTGCCAGGACTTCCGCCACCGTCAACTTCTTCAACAGGGACCCCGTGGAGCCCAAGCTGCGGCTGCATCTGCTTGGTGCCCCCACGAACTGATGGGGCTTGTGGCTGGTCAGGGGGGAGCTGGGCTGGGTGAAACCAAGCCCCCGAGGCCTTGGGCCAGCTCCTGGCTGAGGCCAGGAGGCTGCAGGTCTCTCGGGAGCCCTCTGAACTCTGGTGGGGTGCACTGAATCAGCCCCACTACCCACTCCAGTCCTCCACCTGCGGGGTAATCGCTGGCTTCATACAGGGTCTCCAAGATGCTGCATTGCTGAGTGTAACTTGTGTAGAGAATGGTTGGAGGGCTCTGGGAGCGGGGGAGGGGGCCCTTGGTCCAGATTAGGACGAAGACCATCGCCTTTTGCACATTCTATCAGCTCGCATGTCTGCAGAGACGGGTCAGTGCAGGCTGAGCCCTTTGCTCCTGACTGTAGTTCATGGGCATGATCTCCGGGGAGGTTGTTGAGCAAACACACCTCTGCCCCCACCCCGGACCTGCCGAGTCATAATCTACATGTGAGCAAGGTCCCCAGGGACTCGTGTGTGCGTATGGTTTGAGGTGTGCTGGCTTAGCTGATCTTTAACCCTGAGGATGGTTTGCTGTTTTGGACCAGCCAGCCCCTCGGATGTGTGTGGCCTCACAGGGAACCCCTGCGCCTGGGAGTCAGGCAGGCCTCAACTGGAACCCCTGCCCATTACTTACTAGCTCTGCACGGGTTGCTTACCCTCTCTGAGCCTGTTGTTGTATGTGCAACCTGGGGCAATGATGCCCGCCTCGTAGGCTGTCATGAGAACGGGGACAGTGTGCGTCGGATGCCAGCACCCGGCATATAGTCGGTGGTTCCTGTCGTTGTTATACCTCCCGGCCATTCAGCCCCCTGGCCTCTGGCTGCAGGCCAGGAAGGGCCATTTGTTCCCATGGTTTTCCCCCCTCTTCCTCCTCTTCTTCAGCCCCACCCCAGCTCCCAGGCTACGGCACTGCCTCTCCGGGGGCACAGGGGTGGCTGGTGGTTTTTTGCCCAACATTGGGATGGGTGTCCTCTGCCCTGGGCTTCGTTGGATCTAGAAGGGGACTTGCTGATGCAGAACCAATCCCCTTGCCCTACCTCCTTCTGGCCTTTCCTGGGTCAGTGAGGGAAGTGGGAGTGGTGGCCACTCAGGTCAGCAGAGTTGAAGAGGAGCTGTCCCTGGTGTGGGCTGGTGCCTCAAGCAGGCAGGTGAAGCCTGGTAGAGGGACCTGGTCTTTTTGTTTGTTTTGTTTTGTTTTTGAGGGAGTGCTCAGCGACTTTACCTGCTGTAGGTTCCTTTTCAGTCTGAGATTTTTCCCGAGAGCGTGTCCGTGTCCGTGTAGCATCCACTTACTCTACTGCCATTTTAAATCTTCAGTCTGAGGTTTTCCTTACTCCCCACCTGCACCAAGTTCCATCAACCCAAACTCCCAGGGGGCTCTCTGCAGGTGGCCGGGCACTCTCCTTGGTGCTGATTAGACTCTGGCCCTGGCTGCTGGCCACTGGCTGCAGCGGGTCCATGGTGCTTGTTGGGGCTTCCCCTCTGCCCCAGGCCTGCTTGAGTGGACTATCAATAAACACTAGCTGACAGCAGCGACTGCAGTGTGGACTGGATTCACTGGAGTGTGGATGGATCTGCTGGAGGGACCACTCGGGCTGGGGATGCTACTGATGAAGTGGGAAGAGACCCTGGCACAGGTGACCTGGGTTCATGTCCACACTCTGCCCCTAATTTGCTCTGGGACCTCAGCCAAGTCACTTACCCTCTCGGGGGCTGTTTTCCATGAGCTGTTTGGATTAATGGCAGTAAGAATTCTGTAAATATTTGTTCAATGAACGAACAAATACACATGCCCCTGAGGACCAGTTCAGCTCCAACACCAATTCCTCCCATCTCACCTCCCCATTGCCTGCTCCAGAGCTTGTCAATACTTTTTCTGCGTGGATCTTGATTTTCCCATCTGCACAATGGGTGGGGGAACGATCTCTGGCCCTGTCACTCATGGGCAGTGGGAGGAACCAAGGGGAAGGTCCTTAGAGGTGCAGCCCTGGGCAGGGTCCAGCCCTGGGCAGGGTCCCTGGATCTTGCTGGCACAGCTGGGGCATCCCAGTGGGTTGGGGCTCACGCCATGGCTGCAGCTCTGGGGATTCTCTGCAGGGCAGGCAGCAGCAGGAAGGGAGGCCCCTTCAGGTTGGTCCAGCCCCATTGGCACCTGGTACAATGGCTAAGAGTTGGGCTCCAGAGGCCCAAGCTTGAGATTGACCAGCTGTGTGACCTTGAGCACGTTACCTCACCTCTCTGGGCATCAGTATCTACAGGTGTAAAATGAAGATGAGACTAGTAGCTACCTCATCGGGTTGTTGCGGGGGTCAACTGAGGCAATCCACGTAAGCCCTCGGTACATGGTAAATACTCGCTGGGTGGTAGCCCTTCTTTATTTTTACAATCACCATCACCTCTGCTCCTGCTACGGCAATCCTTCCCCTATATAACCCACTCTTGCTACCAGGCCCAGCTCCCACCCATACCGCATGCGGATTCAGCATTTGCTCGGCGTGCTCTGTTACAATTACATCCAGGGCCACCATGCAGTACAGCTTTGGGGGTGCCTTTTACATTGCGTCGGTGTGACTGGCGCCCCTGTTGTTGTGCAGTGCACAGCCCACGTGGCTGTTCAGGGCCGGTCTGATTGGATCTCCCAAGAGCAGAGAGAGTGAGCTGCCTGCTCCTTCTGGTGCCTGCTCTGTAGGTTTGTCAGAGGTGCCTGTGGGCAGCCCTGGAGTGGAAGGAGGGCAGGCAGACGGAGGTGGGGGGGGAGTGGCAGGTAGGAACCTCAGGCCCCAAAGAGCCCCCCGGACCTCCTGATGGAGAGCCAGCCCCACGGCAGTGACCTAGAGTACAGGAGTCCGAGGGCTCTCAACTGTGCTTGGTTGACTCTGCAGGGCCCTGGCCTTGCCTCCTCGGAGAGGAGCCATCGTCTCCCTACAATTCCCCCTCCTGTCAATTCCTTGCTTTTCAACCCCAAAGCCTTCATTTAGGAAAGGCACTGGTGGAAAGTCTTCAGAGCTCCTGCGGGGAGCCTGGTGGACGGGGCTAAGAGCACCACATTATGGAAATCTGGGAAGACGGCTCGAGTCCCCTTTGGGGGTCAATCCAGCCCTGGGCAGGGTCCCTGGATCTCGCTGGCACAGCTGGGGCAGCCCAGTGGGTTGGGGCTCACGCCATGGCTGCAGGTCTGGGGGTTCTCCGCAGGGCAGGCAGCAGCAGGAAGGGAGGCCCCTTCGGGTTGGTCCAGCCCCATTGGCACCTGGGCTTGGCTGGGGTCAGCGGATGTGGACACTTGGGAGGCGTCTCTGGGTGCGGAACCCTGGGTTTGCCCATCCTGGTCGGGGGTCTTGTCTGATGAGGAGGCGGCTGCTGCCTGGTGAGGCTCCGCTTGGGGCACGTTGCCTGGGGCCTTCAAAAGCCCCTTTTCGTCCCAGCCTGGCTTGGTGGGGATGCCCACAGCCTTCAGGATGACGTCCATCTGCTTGCCATAGTCCAAGTGGCCGCTGACCTGCAGAAGGACAGTGAGTGAGGACCACGATGGGTGGGCAGAGCCCAGCCCTCCCCAGGGTCCCAAGCTAAGCTCCTGGGCCTCACTCTCGCCCTCCATCACCAATGCTCTGTCTCCAACTCTCCATGACTCTGAAATCCAGAGTGGGGTGGGAACCTCTAAGTTCAAGGCTGTTCTAAAACCCATTAAGGAACGATGAAGGAAGTTTCTCTACAAAATCTGGGTCCTCCTTTGGGGGCAGGAAGGAATCTCCTGATAGAGTGGAGGTTCTCATTCTCCAGCTTTAAGTTACAGCAGAAGGGCTCTGCTGCTCACCAGCCGGCTCTTGGGCAAGGGCCTTGATCCTCTGACCTCCACTTGCCTCAGCTGTAAAATGGGGACAACAAGCGTAGCTACATCAGAGAGTTGCTGTGAAGTTGCTGTGAAGCCCTCAACCTGAAAACAGAGCTATGTCACAGACTTCCAGGAACCTTCTTCTACAACCCACTCTCCCCTTCCCGTTTAGTCACAGAACTTCAATGTACAGCTGGGCACCTTCCTCTCTTGCAGCTGAGTGTAGCATTGCGACAAGTTCTGGCCAATGAATGAAGCGGTAGTGTTATGTGGCACTGCCTGGAGGTCTCTTTACAAGGGGGGTGCTCTTCTTTCCCCCCTATTTCCTTTCCTGCTGGCTGGAATTCAGACACGATGGCCAGAGCGTCAGCAGCCATGTCGGGCCATGAGTCAGCTCACGAAGTCCACCTGCTGGCTTGCAAAGCAGCAGGACCGGGAATTTTGGCCCCTGAAGACGATGGAGCCACCATCCCAGCCCTGAACAGCCTATTCTGTCCTGTTCTTACATGACAGCATCAACTCTTGTATGTCTAAGCCACTTCAACGGGGCCTCGGTTATATGGACCCAAATCTTTTTTAAAAAAATATATTTTATTGATTTTTTATAGGGAGGAAGGGAGAGGGATAGAGAGTTAGAAACATCGATGAGCCCTAGCTGGTTTGGCTCAGTGGATAGAGTGTCGGCCTGCGGACTGAGGGGTCTCGGGTTCGATTCCGGTCAGGGGCATGTACCTTGGTTGTGGGCACATCCCTGGTGGGGGGTGTGTAGGAGGCAGCTGATAGATGTTTCTAACTCTCTATCCCTCTCCCTTCTTCTCTGTAAAAAATCAATAATATATATATATATATATATATATATATATATATATATATATAAAAGAAACATCGATGAGAGAGAAACATCGATCAGCTGCCTCCTGCACACTCCCTACTGGGTATGTGCCCGCAACCACGGTACATGCCCTTGACCGGAATTGAACCTGGGACCCCTCAGTCCGCAGGCCGACACTCTATCCACTGAGCCAAACGGGTTAAGGCTGGACCCGAATCTTCACTAAGACAAGGGTCAAGAACTCAGAAGTGCCCACCCTCTTCCTCAGAGACTAGAGACACCCCATTTTATTGTGTAGGGATGTGTCAGTAGAATGCCAAATGCCCAACTGTGGTAATGAACTATGCTCAACACGCAGGCGGTCCTTCATACATTGCAGAGAATGAACTTACTGGATATACTCCTTGACAGGAGTCGACTACTAATTATAGATGAAGAAATTGAGCCATAGAGAAGTAAAGTGACTTGCCCCAAGTCATACAGCTAGAAAGTATCAGGGCTGAGATCTGAGTCAGGTCTGTTCTCTTCACAGAAAATCAGTGAGCGAAGAGGAAATTTAAAAAAAAACCCATTCACATTTACAGATGAGGCAAGTGAAGCCCAGAGAGGGGCGGTGTGTGCTTCAGGACACACAGCACAGGAAGAGCAGAGCCACGTGCTGTGCTCGAGACGCTGCGTGCAGAGGCTGCTTCGCTCAGATCTGCTCCCTGCCGCGGAGTCCCCTGCTTCACCGGCCCGTCTAAGGGGTCTGCGTCAGTGTCAAAGGTAAGCCTGAGACAGAACTTCCCTTCAAGGCTGAAGAGGAAGGCTTTGCTTACAAAGAAGACAGGAAAGCACTGGGGAGGCCAGTGTGGGGAATCTTAGCAAACAACACAAAGGCTTGGCCGATAACATCTGCATTTCTATCTGAATCACCAATCACACTGGGTTATGCAAACCATTTCTCAAAAACACAAAAAGATAGCTCCCTGTACAGTTTGTTATTTTCTCATAACCAGACCCTGCCTGCTTCTTGTTCTTTCCTTTACCAAGACTTGTAAATCGTGTTCAGTGACAACACTCACACAGAAGGGCCTTTCAGATCCCGGGGTTCAGGGTGCAGGCCAAGGTGGGGCAGCTGCCTCCACAGAGGGTGGGCATTAGAGGCTGCACGGCCCTAGAAAGAACCGGAGTTTGGGATCTGAGAAAAGCCTTGGCTGTCTCTTACTAGTAACTGGGTGAGTCCTTACGATGTCCGGAACCCCGGCTCGCCATCTGTAAAATGAGGGTCCTCACACCGACCCTGAATGACAGCTACAAGAGTTCAAGGGCTTGGCACTTCGCAGGGACCGTGTATATGCTCCCTCTTACCGTTACGTTCCACGTGGGACCCAACACAGTTCTACAGGGACATTAACTAACCAGTGAGATGCTCGCAGCACCTCCAGCACAGTATATGGCTCTGCTCTCCACGTGCTGTGTGTCATGAACAAACTCCCGCCCCTCTCTGGGCTTCACATGACCTCAGGGTGTCTGTGGGAAGATATAATACAAATAAGCCACAGTGCCTGGCACATAGTAGGTGCTCCATAAATATAGGTTCCCTTACCTTAGTTTCCTTGGAAGCAGGGGGTGGAGGGTAGGGCGTTAGCTAGGCTGATCTAGGTGGGAACCCAAGGTGGCTGCCAAGCTCTAGCCATCATGTCTGAATCCCAGCCAGCAGAAACCTAGACCCACAGGGACAAGCAAGAACTGCCTCCCTTTACCTTTCCAATGTTGGTGAAGGTGGTGCTAGGGCTGGGTGGAGGCAGGCAGGGCAGGACGGAGGGAGGTGTTTGTGGCCACTGGCTACAGCTGATTCCAGACAGAAATTGCGCTGTGCAGCTTCCTAGAAGGCACAGCTCTGGTCCTCGGGGGCCACAGGTCAGTCCAGGTCCCAGCCCACCCTGTTCCTAAGCTGCCATTCTGCAAAGACCCAGGGGGAGAACTCTCTGGCGGAGGTCCAGTTTTACAGATAGCTGGGGGGGGGGGAGGAAGCAGGGGTAAGGCGGGCGGGAAAAGAGTATCTTTAGCAGTGGAAAGTTCTGGCGAGGCTGATGTTGGATAAAGATTTCAGCCTAGCCCTAGCTGGTTTGGCTCAGTGGATAGAGTGTCAGCCTGCGGACTAAAGGGTCCCGGGTTCGATTCTGGTCAAGAGCACATGCCCGGGTTGCGGGCTTAATCCCCAGTAGAGGGCATGCAGGAGGCAGCTGATCAATGATACTCATCATTGATGTTTCTATCTCTCCTTTCCTCTCTGAAATCAATAATAAAAAAAAAAGATTTCAGCCTATGATCATCTCCCTGGCTGTCTTGATTGAAATCTGCCTCTCACCTCATTATGTGCTGGGTGCCACTGGTGCTGAGAAGCCATCCTAGACCTTCCCACACTGGTTAGGGTCCCTCTTCGGGCTCCCTGTGACAGTATTCATTGCACCCCATCATTTTCATCTGCTTACACACTTGTGTTCTCTGATAGTCTGAGCTTAGGGAACACGGGGACCACTTCTAACTCACCTCTGCTCCCCACGGCCAGCCCTGTACATTGTGGGTGCTCATTGTGGGTGCTCACTGTTATGGATCCACACAGTATGAATGGGCCTCAGCGCTTCCTGTTTCCTGCCTTGCAAGACACCTCGACTTGCCCAAACAGGCTGCTGCTACCCACCTCTGCCTGCCCAACACCTCCTTTCAAGCCTATCGGGCACCTTCAAGTTCCTTTACCTCTTGGGCCTCAGTTTCTTTATCTGCAAAATGGGGCTAATTAGAGACACCTATACCACGTGACCTTTTGTGAGGCTTCAATGAGACAATACATGTAACAGGCTCACTGGCCTAGGGGGAGAGGTCACTGATGGGACGGCACGGAGGTGTGTGTGTGTGTGCGCGCGTTCGTGCGCGCAGTAGGAATGCCGTGGGCGAGAGCCTAGGCTCTGCGGCAGGTTCCCTGGCTTCATGGGGCTCTGCCTCTCACATGCAGCGTCCCCTCCTGCAGCCTCAGTTTCCACATCTCTACCATGGGCTTTCTATCCCTACTTCCTGGGAGCGCCCTAAGATCTGCGAAGCACGGAAAGCAGTACCTGGCCCATGTTGGCTATCATTGTTAGTAAGTGTCTATTTTATGCCACGCCTGTGCTAAGTTCTAGAAGCCAGCTGGCATTTCCTTTGGGACATGAAGATTCAGAGACCCTGGGCTGGGTCTCTGCCCCAGAAGCCTTATGACTTGGCCCCTGGGGTGGCAGAGTCCCCTGCCTATGGTAACCCACACTGGGAGGCAGCCTGGCCTTTGTCTGCTTCACTCACCCGAGATGCCCCAGCCTGCGACAGGGCCAGTCCCTCCCTCCCTCCCTCGCTCCCTCCCTCCCTCTCTCCCTCGCTCCCTCCCTCCCTCCCGGCTCAGGCTTGTCCTTAGGTCAGGAGCCACCTCAGACCAGGTTTGCGCGGGTGGCTGACATCTGAGATGATACACCAAGGCCCAGGCCACGTCGTCCCAGGAGAAGGCAGATCCTGAGGTTTCTGCCCTGAGCACAGGGCAGCCGGTCTTCCCCCAACAGCCCTAAGGAAACTCTTTTGCCAGCAACCTCTCCTCCAGCAAGAATTTTCAAGGCAAACAGGAGGGCGGCACAAAGCAATGCTAATTACTCTAATTGCCCCAAAGAGGAAAGCACTGCTTTTTGTGATGTTCTAATGTGATAAAGAGCTATTATTAGGCAAGAGCTGGGAAGCTGCCTTGAAGGCAGTCAGAAGAGGGAGATGTCTGCGAAGCTGCCGGGCCAAAGGGCAGAACTGAAGGTGGTGGGGAGGCAGGAGAGGAGGGAGCTAATATTAAAAGGGGGCCTACTACTTGCCAAGCATCTCACATGCGCTGCCTGGAGGTAGGTGATGTCCCCCAGTTCACAGATGAGGAAACATGCACAGAGAAGTTAAGTAACTGGCCCAAGGTCACACAGCCAGTCCAAGCCAGGATTCTAGGCCATGCCTCCCTTGTGCCAAGGGCTGTGCTCTTCCCAATACATCCCATTCAGGGGCTTCCTGGGGCAGAAACTGGATCTTGCTAGGGCTGTGGCATTGAAAGGAGTTTTCATTTAAAAGGAACTTACGGCTGTTCCTCCTCTGGCAGAGGGAGACTCTTGGGTGGTGAGGCACACATCACTTCTCCTATCCCCTTAAGGGCACAGGAACCCTTAAGTGGGACAGAGGCCCCTGGACGTGAGTCAGGAGGCATCGCTCTGAGTCCTGTGGTTTCCGGTCTCGTTACCCAGTGTACCTCACTCCCACAGGGAGCTGGGCAGCTCAGGCTCTGGACTGGGTTTCAGAGCCAGACCCACGACTCCTGGCTGTGAACCCACTGTCTCAAGCCTCGGTTTTCAGTCTGTGCCTTGGGGAAGCCCCACACCTACATTCGGGGGCTGTGGTGAGGTTTACATCATATGAAGCAAGTCCGTCGGGGTAAGGATGATCGAAAAGGCTTCCCCTGGGGCCACAGGCTCATGTCTGCCCTGGGACGACTATCCCTTTAACCAGGTGCTTCTGCTGTGGTTTGGCCTGTTTCCTCCACCTGCATCCTCTGGTTACTTTGGGAGAAAGCAGACTGTCCTGACTAGTCATCTGGGGTGAGGGACTCAGGGTAGGGACCCTGGGAGGAGGAATGGGGGGAGGTGAGGCGAGAGGACTGGGGCAGTAATGTAGGGTCCAGAGCATGGGCTCTGAGGGTTCAAGTGCAGACTATTAATTGCTAGTTTGTGATAGAAACTTTTCTAAGCCTCAGTTTCACACCCTAAGCTGCGATATGCGGGTAATACTGCCGGCCCTGGGGCTGCGTTAAGGACCAGAGGCAAAGCGTGTAAAGGGCGCAGGGATGCTGCACAGAGCGGAGTCCCCTCTTCCCAAGCCGATGCCATGCTCTCCCTCTGCAGGGAGGACTGGGCCGGGGCTAGAGTCCCTGGTTAACGAAGTGCCCTGGCTGGCAGACGCAGAGCCCTGGGAGGGCCAGGCGGGGGTACTCACCACGGAGGACAGGTCCACGTTCTCCACCCTCCTGTCCTGCAGCAGCACGGGCTGCAGGCCGGCCACCTGGAGCTGCGCCGAGGACGTGCGGTACACGAAGCTCAGCAGCCAGTCCCCCCTGCGGGCACAGAACGGGTGAACACCAGCCTCGGGGAAGCCCCAGGACAAGGAGGGGCCCTGCCTGGCCCAGGGGAGTCGGGTGGGACAGGTGTTTCTGTGGGAAACCAGGGCCCCCTGACTGTACCCGGGGGGTGGGAACCGCAGGGGACCCTTGGCAGTGCTGCCCGGGGCATGGGAGCCCCACGAAGGTGTCTGCTTTGTTCCCTGCTGGGTCCCCAGAGCTGAGAACTGACTGACATGCAGTAGATGGCTGCCTGTTGAGTGAGTGGATGGATGGATGGACGGATGGATGAGGAAACTGGGCGAAGTTCTCGACAAGTCGGCCCGTGGAGCAGGAGAGGTGCTCTCGGGTCAGAGGAGTTCCCAGTTCCCCCGGGGTGCCTGGTCCAGGGCTCCCTGGGAAAGAAAGACAGCGGGTCCTCCTGGGGGAGTGGACCGATCGGAGCTGGGCGCGCGTGCAATTTTTAATTCTTTCCTTTGCTGTTTCTGACACAGGCAGTTATAAATGAGCAAAGTCAGAATCGTTCCTTTCGAAATGCTTGTCTTATGATAACACTACTCAAAGCTGTAAATTGCATTCACAGTCACTGAGGGACCGAACCGGAACATCGGTAAGAAGGTCCCATGTAGCCGAAACCGGTTTGGCTCAGTGGATAGAGCGTCGGCCTGCGGACTGAAGGGTCCCGGGTTCGATTCCGGTCAAGGGCAAGTACCTTGGTTGCGGGCACATCCCCAGTGGGAGGTGTGCAGGAGGCAGCTGATCGATGTTTCTCTCTCATCGATGTTTCTAACTCTCTATCCCTCTTCCTTCCTCTCTGTAAAATGTCAATAAAATATATTAAAAAAAAAAAAAAAAAAGAAGGTCCCATGTCCTCTAAACTGTGCTGAGCAAACCATAGGGCCTTCAAGACCCCTCCTCTGCCTCTCTTGCCGGAGTGGGCCACATGGAGCCAGTTCAAGTCCCGCCTGGTCGACGGTTAGCTGTGTGATCTTGGACAAGTTGCTCGGCCCCTCTGAGCCAGCCTCCTCTCGGGGTGGGTGGGCGTGTGCGCTGAGACGGCACGCCATGTGCACAGTGCTCCCACGTGAGCACCGGAGAAGCAGCGGGTACCACTCTACCTCCCACGCTGGGCCTCCGTGGGTGGTGTGGCCTCTCCTGCTCGGTCTACTCCTTCGGTCTCTGTGAGCGAAGAGAGACTATCCATCCTTTCAAAATTCAGCTTGGATCATTTTCCCCGGGGAGCGCCCTGAACCCCTCCAGCTGATATTATTACTCCTTTGTCCTTCACATCTATGCTCCTTTTGTGACGTTTGTCACACACCCTCCGTGTGTCCGGTCCTGGATCTTTTCCCCAGGACTGTGCCTTAGTCCCGTCTCCTGTATCCTGAGCTGAATCAGGAACTCCCTGGGGTGGGGCCCAGCAAGCCTTGCCTCAGTGGCCCTCCAGGCGATGCTGGTGCATGAATCACACAGCTGGACCCTTGATTGGCTATCACACGGCCCATTGAAGGGCACTCCTTGGCTACTCAGAGTCCTGGAGCCACTGCGGGTCCCCCCTGCTCCTCCTTCTACCCCATCTCCTGTCCACATGGTACCTGGAGCAGAGGCCATACGGAGTCCCCCTGGGAGGCAGGATGAAACCTTCTCATTGTGGAGTGAGACAGGCCTGCCTGAGTTCACATCCTGGCTCTGCTGTGTGGTCCTGGTGAGGAACTTGACCCTCCAGTTTCCTCACGGTACCACAGGGGGCAGCACCACTTGCCTGGCTAGGCTCCATGGGGTTTGTGAAGGGATTTGTATAGAGCTTTACTGAAGTACACTAGAGGCCCACTGCATGAAGATTTGTGCAATAGGCCTTCCTTCCCCTGGCTGCTGGTACCCGGGACCCAGGCCTTCACTCCGACCACAGCGGAGAAGCCAAGCCTCTTTAGTCTTCAATCGTATTCAGTCTTCACACGGCACCTGCATAAACAAACTAACCCGCCATCTTTGTTGGGTTAATTTGCACACTCACTGCTGATTGGCTGATGGTTGTCGCGGAGGTACGGTCAATTTGCATCTTTCTCTTTTATTAGTGTAGAGTATACATTTGTAAGTGTATTTAGTCTGACAGTGTTGACCTGATGCTCCCCTCATCCCCTCACTCCACATTCAAGTAGGCTCATGGCAACTAAAATGCCTTTGGGAACCAAGAATATAAATTTCTGATGGGTGTTTAATTTACCAAGAAACTACAGTTATTGTCTTGGTCTGTTACGTTCCTTTCTTCTTCTCTCCTTCCTCCTCCTCCTCCTCTTTCTCCTCCTTTCTCTCTCTAGGGATGGCCCAGGATTTCACAGAATAATTGAAAAGCAAGCTTATTAGCCTCCGGTTCTCAATAGAACAGATGGGTTTAATAAGAGTCTGTTGATCTCATATCGCACACATGCAATTTTAATTCTTTCCCTTGCTGCTCATGACAAGCACCAAAAAGTCGTGCATCATGCGAAGATGCCAGTAACAGTCATTCTAACTGCTATCGTCTACTGGGCACCTGCTGGGCACCCTTTTTAATTTTCCTAGAACCTCATTTAATTTTCCTAGAACCCCTGTGCAGAGGGACTCTTCCCATTCCCATCTGATAGGCAGGAACACTGGGATTCAGAGTTGTTTGCCCAAAGCCACGCAATAGGTAATGGTGGAGCCAAAATTTTAACTGAGGATGGTCTGACATCGAAGGTGGGTCCATTCTGTTTCTTTTCTTGTTTTTAAAACTATTGGTACTTTAAAAAAAATCAATTAACATGGCTTTCATGTCCTACCTCTGGTGCCTGTCCATTCCTTAGGGGTGGCCACTGTCATCAGCTCCTGATGGCCCTCCTGCACCTCCCTGGGGGCTGACGGGCAGACAGGTACATGTACGCATGTGCAGACAGTTCTCTCTTCATATAGGTATCGCAGTATGTATTGTGGCACTCCCTTTTTCTCCCTTTAACTAGTCCCCTTCCTATGGTCCTTCAGGTTGTTTTCATTTTTAAATTATAAATGAAGCTGCAACTACCCGCTTTTTACAGCCCTCTCTGTGCACATGTGTATCTAGTAGATCAGGATCTTAGAAGTCAAACTTTGGGGGAGGAGTGTCAGAAAACTGGCACTTTAAAACTTCTGATAGCTATTGCTGCTTGTCCTCCAGAAAGGATTTACTGAATTCAACAGCCACCGACAGCGTATGTGTGAAAGTGCTCATTTCTCCGCATTGTCACCAACACGAAATGTTACTCTCATGGGTGATAAACATTATCTTCTTACTGATTTTAATCTGCATTTATTTCATTAATGGTGAAGTTGGGCATCTTCTCAAAAGCTTATTGACTATTTGTATTCATTCTGTGAGTTTATGTGTAGATATCCATTGGCTGGTTTCTTATTATACACATTTTTTCTTATTGATTTGCACGAGCTCTTTATATGTTATGGCTCTTTGTCTTTTGTTTCTTCTTCTTCGTCTTTTTTTTTTTTTTTTAACCATATCCTGATTCTAAAAACTCAGCTTAGAGTATGTGTGATAGAGACAAAGTGATTAGCTGAACCCCTATCGATGGCTAAAACTATCTTTATCTTTAGTTCTGAAGTACACAGCTAGCTATTCCTATGAACTAAAGAATCAAAATGACAAGGACTTCCAAATCTGTTCCAGTTTTGGGTCCTTCTTTAAGACGGTTGAGCTTAGGTCAAGATTAAAGTTACCTGGCCACTTGACTTCACCTCTCTGAGCCTCCGTTTCCTCACTTGTAAAATGGGGTTCATAACACCAACACCATGGGGCTTGGGGAGGATGAAAGTAGATAATATAACAAAGCCAGGGCCTGGGAGGTGGAAAGAGTCTAATACTTGTTTATCCTCCCCCAGCCCAGGGCTTCAAGATTCATTTTCAGGTTTTAAAAATACTTGTCTCTTTCCACGCGTCCCTTCCGCTAGACGTGGGCGTCCCTCACAGTGTCCATCTCTGTGTTCCCGTGCCGGCCTAAAGCCTCGGGCACAGGTGTTGGACGATCCTGAGCTGCCCCTAACCTCAGGCCGGAGCCTCTTCCCCTCCCACCCTGAAGTTTCGTCTTTAGACTCGGAACCCAGCGATTCCTCTCTCTCTCCATGTTGCCTTTCAAGTGATCTCACCAGCCCCCTGGCTTTAACGGAAACTGAGGATCCGACGGCCCCTCGCTGCAGGTCTAACTCCTCCGAGGTCTAGCTAGCGCTGCGTTTCCAGAGCCCTCTGGAAACTTCCCCACCACGTCCTACCTCCTTATTTATTTTTGTTATTTTTTTAAGTTGTGTTAATAGAGCCAGTCACCTCCCACAACACTCCAGAGCAGGGGTGGGCAAACTTTTTGACTCGAGGGCCACAATGGGTTCTTAAACTGGACCAGAGGGCCGGAACAAAAGCATGGATGGAGTGTTTGTGTGAACTAATATAAATTCAAAGTAAAGGAGCGGAGGGGAGAGCAAGAGAACCCTCCGCTCTTTCAGCTCCATGGGCCGGATAGAAGAGCCGAACGGGCCGGATCCGGCCTGTGGGCTGTAGTTTGCCCATGGCTGCTCCAGAGTCATTTTTTCTTCTTTTTCCTTCCTGCTCTAGTCACCCAGCCTACTGCTTCTGAAACTTGGACCCGGGCTGGGCACGTCCGCCTCCCTGGTGATGTGGCCAGCACTGTGCGCTGCTGAAGCAATGAGCCTGGAATTTGGGTCCTCCATCCCAAACCTCCAGGCGCCTCTTGACTTTAGAATTCAGAATAACGTTTCAGATTTCAGGAAGGTAATCTGGCTTGTGTGGCACCTTACACCCCTGCAGGGGTTGCGTGGGGCCTCACGTCACTCAGCCCACGAGGCCCTCGGGAGAAAGAAGCCAGCCTAGCCACCCTCTCATCAGCTCAGGGTGAGCTCGGCCCTGAACGTCCGCACCATTCCCGGGGCAGGGCCTGAGGTTCCGGAGTGTCTGGATTTTGGTGTTGCAGGCAAGCCTCTTGTCTGCCGGGGCCACCTGCTTTCCCTGCTGGACGCAGGTTCCATGGGGCTGGGCTTGTTCCCCTGCAGCCCTAGGATGGGGTCCAGCACGAGGTTGGTGCTCACTCAGAGTCTGTGGAGTGAACACCCCAAGTGGCTGCTCCTGCTGCTGCTGAACAGTCACCGCACCTGCATGTGCTCGAACCCCATGTGCCACTCTCTAGGTTTAACCATCACCGCAATCCTGGGAGTCACTGGTAACACCCCGTCCTTTCTGATGGAGAAACGGAGGCCAGCATGGGGACCAGGTCTGTGTGGTTCTCGATTGTGAGCTCCTGAACACGCCACCCTGTCCTGCTCCACTTGGAGGCTGATGGGCCCGGGCATCTTCTCAGGCCCTTCTCCTGAGGTCTCAGTGATGGACGTCATCTCTCTTCTTCCCCAAAGTCTGGGGCATGGCCGTGGCTGAAACCTCTCGAGTCCTCCTCTCAAACCCCACGCCAGGTGTCTCCCCTCCAGCCCACAGCTGTCAGTCATGGCAGGCCCCCACCCCTTGCCGGAGGTCTGTTGCATGGCCTGGGTCCCGGCTCCCCTATCACTGCCAGCTTCCTGTTCCATCACGCTGCCCGGCCCAAAGCCATGTGCGGAGACCTCAGCCTCCCCCGCCCCCTTCCTGCATTGCCAGAAGACGTGCACACAAGCTCCTAGAGGGCACTGGAGACCTCCCGATGAGGCCAAACCTTTGTTTCTCAAGCTATGTCCCACTCGCCCATGTCCCCCTCTCCTCTGGTCATGGTGACAGCCTGGTCTCAGGCCTGACACAGAGAGACTGTGTCCAGGCTCTTCATCCTACAGGATGGAGGCTTCCATTCGGAGCACTAACAGGGCCAGGCCTCGGGCACACTAGCTGCTCCCTACGCACGGGCACTCCCACTGGCCTGGGTTTGGGCAGACCTGCAGTAGCCGTTGATGATCCTGCCGGACACCACCTTCCGGAAAGGCTCCCAGTGCTTGGCTTCTCCTTCCACGGGCGCACCCAGCAGGACCACGTCCTCGATGATCCCCTGGCAATCTGGCGAGAGATTGGGAAGGCTGTCAGTGCCCCTGGCCACAGTGGGTCCTGGGAGGGACTCTCCAACAGCGGTGGAGGAGATGGGTGTCACACACACACGTGCACACGCACACTCAGGCACACACATGTGCAAACACATGCACTCATATGCTCGTGCACACACATGCATGTACACACACACATGCACATGAGCACATAGTAATGGGAGCTTCTACTTCCTGAGTTCCAGGCCCTAGGTCAAGCCCCTCATGTGCCTGAGCTATTCCGGCAAAGCACCGTTATTCCCATTTTAGAGTTAGGGAAAACAAAAGACATTTTTCAAGATCACATGGCTAGTAAGTGACAAAGCCTGAGGTGGGACCCAGGCCTGTTCCACCATTCACGAAGCTCACCAATGGCCAGGGACTCGGATGGGACATCTTCCTTTAGAAAGGACTGACCGGCCCTCCATCATCACATCTGCCAGGGGGGTGATACCACAACCTCCCTTGGTGACAGTTCCTCAGAGCCAGTGCAGCATGGTGGGAAGGTGGGTGTGAAGAGGAGACGGGGCGGATGAGTCCCAGGGTGGATGGGCCCCGGGCAGAGAGTATACTCATCAGCGGCACTGACTGCTTTGTTCATGGCAAAATTATGCTCAGAGACCGAAATGGTCTTTGGGTTAAAATTTATAATAGTACTAGAGGCCCGGTGCATGAAATTCGTGCATGGGGGGTGTGTGTCCCTCAGCCCAGCCTGCACCCTCTCCAATCTGGGACCCCTTGAGGGCAGTCGGACATCCCTATCACAATCCAGGACTGCTGGCTCCCAACTGCTCGCCTGTCTGCCTGCCTGATTGCCCCTAACCGCTTCTGCCTGCCAGCCTGATCACCCCCTAACCACTCCCCTGCCAGCCTGATTGATGCCTAACTGCTCCCCTGCCAGCCTGTTTGCCCCTAACTGCCCTCCCCTGTAGGCCTGGTCCCCCGCAACTGCCCTCCCCTGCAGGCCTGGGTCCTCCCCAACTGCCCTTCCCTGCAGGTCTGGTCACCCCCAACTTCCCTCCTCTGCCGGCCTGGTCACCCCTAACTGCCCTCCCCTGCAGGCTTAATTGCCCCCAGCTGCCCTCCCTTGAAGGCCTGGTCCCTCCCAACTGCCCTCCCCTGCTGGCCATCTTGTGGCAGCCATCTTGTGTGTTGGAGTGATGGTCAATTTGCATATCACTCTTTTATTAGATAGGAATTCACAAGCCAATAGCATACAGGGCCATGTCTCTTAATGAGCCAATAAAGAAATAACGTTCTCCAAAGCAATGACAGATGGATGGTACGACTGTTCCAGGCAAAGGGGAGATGAAAGAAACGAAGTCCAAATCTCACTGAGGTGTGACTTTCTACTGGCTGGTTCTTGGAGGAGTCGGCTTAGCCCACCAGGAGCTGACACCCGGCTGCCAGCGCTCATTCAAAGTCCCTGGTGCCAGAGCAGATGCCTAGGGAACGAAGGTGCCCTGTTGGTGGGCCAGGTCACCTCCCGCTTGGTTTTCACCACTGTGGGCACCGAGCAGCCTTGCCCATGGCTAGAGCGAGTGTCCCAATACCTTCAGAGAGCTACTGAGGTCAGAGCGAGTCGCCTCGGCTGCACCAGACACTCTCTCGGTAAGCCCTGCAGACGCTGGTATTTCAAGTTCCAGCGTCCATTACGCCACAGTCGCTCTCCCATACGTTCATGTCAATCAACACTGAGGAGCTCAACAATTCTGCCGACATCATCCTGACATGGCCTCCCCAGTGCAAACAAATCACTCCTTAGATCAAAACAGCTTCACTTAAGTTATAAACATGAGGATTTGAAACCCTAACACACCAGCACACAGCACTGACCTAATGGTTCAGAGATATTTTAGGCCAGGATTGTGCCAAGTGCAGTTCATGGCCCAGGGCCGCTCCCCCGGGACTATCTGTTCCGTGGAAACAGGGAAGGAGCCTTCCTTCTATCTTGCTGCAGCCTGGAAACCAACAGTTCACAGGTGGCTGCAATTACCACACTCAGAGAAGCACCACTCTTGACCAATGAGAAGCACCCACACACCCCCCATTCTGTCACTCTCCATCATTTTACTCCCTTGCATTTTCCTTCTTGTCATTTACCACGTGTTTATGTCTGTCTCCGCCTCTAACCTTCGGGTCCAATGAGGGCGAGTGCTCTAGCTGCCTTACCCACAGCTGCACGGGCTTAGCACAGTGCCTGGTGTATACTTGGTGCTCAATTAAGATTTGAACTAATGACCGACGGAATGCATGAACTGCCACCCCTCAGGAAAGCCAGTAGATGTACTTTGCGATCGCAAAGCCCTGGTTCAATTCCCAGCTCCCCACACGTGGCCCTTTCTTAGGATTCTGAGTTCCCACAAGTCTCTGCAGGCTCAGCGTCACCGCTGGGGAATGGGCCCAGGAGGGGGCAGCTCCACCCAGCTTCGCCACTCTGTTGCTGAGTGACATCGGACAGCTGGCTTCCTCTCTCTGGGCTCCAGTTTCTAACCAGAGTGCAGCTTATTGTATTCTGTTTGGGCTTCCATGTCAGAGTTTGTCTGAGTAAAGGGTTCCAGGCTGAGAGAAGTTTGGGAACCCCTGTAGTACCAAGTTCTCCGAGGGCTCCTCTGGCTCTGACGTTGAAAAATTCCGGGGCACAGAATGCTGATTTCACTCCTTTTGCTTCCAGGGAGGTGATTATCTATCTGGCAGAAGGATGGAAGACTTCAGTAAGCTGGCGGTTTGTGCTGAACAGAAGGCTGACTCAGACACCACTTGATGTCAGGGCTATTTCAGGTGCCTACGTTGCAGCAAAGCTGTAGAGGACGAGATTTTATTCCGGCCCCTTCCCTGGGCAGATGAGGAGACTGAGTCTCAGAGGGGATGGGGGCATGCCCAAGGCCACAAAGGTGGTGGGAACAAAGCTGGGACCAGAACCCAGACGGCACAGAGAGCTGCCTGCTCCCCGGGGCCATGCTGTCTGCTGTTTGCAGTAATAACACAGAGCACAGCGATTGCATGCGTTACCATTGCTCCCACAGCGCCAAACAGCTATTGACCCAGGGCCAAAGACTGAGCTCAGCCGCGCTCTCTGGGGGCCGCCCACTCAAGCCACCTGCTCTGCCCACAGAATCTCACAAAAGAGCTGGGACTACTTTCCATCCCTGGGTGTTGACACTTGGAGGGCTGGGACCCCTTGTGGCCAGAAGTGGCAATGCAGGATTCCTGACTGAGTTACCCAGGGCAGCTGCTAGCATCCAGAAGTTGCCCGTGACCTTGAACTGAGACAAGTAGTTAAACCTCATTAGACAGTCCAGGGCCCAGCCAAATCAAGTCAGGGCGGGCGGCGAGCTGGGAACACATTTACCCACCTCTGAAGCTGGCTGGCAATTGTCTTACTAGACCTTTTCCTCTTTCCTCCTCAGACTGCTGCCACACGCAGACGTGCTCTTCTTAGGTTTTAGAGACATTGCAAACCTGCTCTCTGCGATGTTGCAAATGTGGGATAAGCCATGTGACGGGCTCTCAGTAACACACAGGTGTTAGCTAAGGGACGTCGGCGAGAATCACTTTAGACACTTTAGGGTGGAGTTCTGTGGGGCAACTCAGCGCCGTCACCATTCCCGTAACAGGATGGTCCGGGAGGGGAAACTCGGGCTAGGAGATAGATGCTGGCCACTGTAGTAGGTGACGGAAGTGAAAAAATGTCAAAATTCATTGCTTGGTCCCAAACCTTATAACGGCAGATTTCAGCCGTCTAGGTAAAAGGCAGAAGCTCCTTGCTCAGGTACCACCTTTAGTATGAAGCAGGCCCCACCCTGGGCACAGACAATCCCTCCCATGACACGAATTCATGCAGACGCCTCCACTTTTCAAGACCAACAAAAGACACCAGATTTAACATTTCCTAAGAGCTAATGTGAGACTTCATCGCCATTTTGCTGCAGGAACAATGAATGTTTGCTGAAACGTGTTTAGATTTACTCCAATTGCTACCATCCACCTTGTGAATTTTTAAGGCACTGAAGATAGTCCTACAGCTTACTTTTTCCATGAGAATTTGGATAAACCAGTTTCTATCTTGTCCGGTGCCCCATGCTTTCAGCGGCTCACACTGGAATCCTTTTACCACCTGGCCCTTCTCAGCCTGGAGACTGTCTTAGCTTTTCAAAAAAATTAAGAGCTGAGAACAAACACTGTCTTTGCAATAGCAAACTTCCATCTACTCTAGAACCTTGGCCTTAAAAATTGAATATAAATTGAGTTTTTATAAGACTAAATATTCTTTTAAAAATATATTTTTATTGATTTCAGAGAGAGAGAGGGAGATAGAAACATCAATGATGAGAGAGAATCACTGATTGGCTGCCTCCTGCACACCCCATACTGGGGATGGAGCCCGCAACCCGGGCATGTCCCCTGACCGGGAATCGAACCGTCACCTCCAGGTTCATAGGTGGACAACTCAACCACTGAGCCACGCCAGCCGGGCAAAACAAAATATTCTTAAAATATACCAAACAGGGCCGGCTCTATCTAAAAGCCCAAGGAGAACCCTTCTGTACAGGGAAGGCCCCCTCCGTCATGGGCATACCCGCTCCTGGCTTGCCTTTGGCGTTGTCTTTTCCATACAGCGGGCTCTCTTAAAGCGAGGCAGGCCCGCCCAGGTGTTTCCAAACAGCCTCCTGTCGGAGCCACACAGACATCTCCCGCATGCCTGTCACGTTGTCAATAATGAGATTCTCCTGGGCTGCAAAGACCAAAGGATCTCAAGTTTGAGAAGCGAAAGAGCCGGATTTTCTCCCTCCCGGCAGGGGGGCGTGTGTGCAGTGAGCGATAAGCGGCAAATGGAGGAGGAAACGATCTCCTGACTGCCGGTCCAGGAAACAGACCTTGAAGGAAATATGAATTGCATCCAGCACAAACAAGATCCATTCCAACACCCCCCCTGCCCACAGCATGATAAGCACATCGAGAGAAGCTGCCAGAGGGAGAGGGAGGGAGACAGGTGGGAAGGGAGACAGAGCTCAGGCAACAGGGACGCTCTGCCCAGCTCCCCCCCGCCGCCCCCCACACTGGGAAGAATTGCTTAAAGAAGGTCATGTGGATATATTATAAGGACGTGGGATGAATTCTTTAGGGGATGAGTAAGCCTTCATCTGCCCCTTGTGGTCCCCGTCTCTTTGATTCGGCCATGCAAAGTGGTAAGGCTGGTACCAGCATCCCGGCACCCGGGAAATTAAGCTGCACGCCTGACCCCTCCTCGCTCCCACCCGGGGGACGAAAGATGGGTGTGTCTGAGGACAAAACTGACAGAACTGGTGGATGGGTGCCACGGAGGGAACTAAGTCACATCAAATGTGGTGTCAGCCGTCAGGAGGATGAAAGAGCCGCTGCCCGAGTGACAGCCTGTCCGCATGTCAGCTGGCGCTGGTGACGCTCAGCACAGTTCTCAGCCAAGTGGGAGCTGGGGGACTCAAGGGTCAGCATGTGGGAACGTATCTGTGTGAGCTCGCTGACACACTCTTTGCCTTGTTTTTTGTTTATTGGTTTTGTTAGTTCGTGTCTTTTATTAGCCCAAATACGATGACTTGTCTTCTGTTGAGGCAATGGGTTAGACAGCATTTGCCACCATGTCTGTCAGAGTGGCTGGCCATAAAAACTCCAGCACCACATTCATCTGAGGGGCACTCCCGACGAAGGCGACTGATGGCGCCATTCTCATCCACTTTGTAGTATTTCAGGAGCCAACTTAACCTTCCTTCTCCTCTGCTTGTTCTTCTCGGGAGCGGTGTAAGACTTCTTCCTTTTCTTAGCACCTCCATGAGGTCTCAACACAAGATGAAGAGTGGACTCCTTCTGAGGGTTTTGGTCAGACAACGTACGCCTGTCTTCCAGCTGCCTGCCAGCCAGGATCAGCCTGTGCGGATCAGGAGGAAATCCTTCCTTCGCCTGGAGCTTGGCTTTTATATTTTCTATTGTACCCGAGGGTTCAACCTCAGGAGTGATGGTCTTCCCCGTGAGGGTTTTCACGAAAATCTGCATCTTGGCGGCGACTCCACCGCAGATGGCGGATCGGAAAGCTTTGCCTTGGCTTTATCTTGCAAATGTCATGGGCAGTAATGCCGGCCTAAATTCGTAGGGGCTAGGAATGAAACTGGACAGAGTTCTTGCTGTAAAGGCTTTTAGGAAACACAACGAAACGAAACAAAAACAAAGTTCCAGAATTCTTTTTTTTACGTTGTTCCCCCCACCCCACCCCAATTTCCATCTATTGATCTTAAAGGCGGGGGGGGGGGGGTGGTGGAGGAGTGGGGAAACATCGATCTGCCGCTCTACTCATTCATGCCCTCACTGGCTGCCTCCTGCCTGTGCCCTGACCGGAGATGGAGCCCACAACCCTGGTGCATTGGGACGACGCTCCAACCAATTGAGCTACCCAGCCAGGGCTGGAATGCTATTTATCTATTTCTTTAAAAAAATATATATTTTATTGATTTTTTTACAGAGAGGAAGGGAGAGGGAGTTAGAAACATCGGTGAGAGAAACATCTATCAGCTGCCTCCTGCACACCCCCCACTGGGGATGTGCCTGCAACCAAGGTACATGCCCTTGACTGGAATTGAACCTGGGACCCTTGAGTCCGCAGGCCGACACTCTATCCACTGAGCCAAACCGGTTAGGGCTATCTATTGCTTTTCATTTTTTTAAATAGTCATCTGAGAATATGTTTACTGATTTTATTTTATTTTTAAAATACATATTTTATTGATTTTTTACAGAGAGGAATGGAGAGGGAGAGGAATAGAGAGTTAGAAACATCAATGAGAGAGAAACATCGATTCAGCTGCCTCCTACACACTCCCCACTGGGGATGTGCCCGCAACCAAGGTACATGCCCTTGACCGGAATCGAACCTGGGACCCTTCAGTCCACAGGCCGACACTCTATCCACTGAGCCAAACTGGCCAGGGCTGTTTACTGATTTTAGAGAGAGAGAAAGGGGGAGAGTGAGAGCGAGCACAAGAGCGAAACACAGACTGGTTGCTTCCTGTACAGGAGCCAACAGGGGATCAAACCTGCAACCTAGGTTAATGCCCTGACTGGGGATTGAACCTGCAACCTTCTTTGGTGTACGGGACGATGCTCCAACCAACTGGACCACCTGGCCAGGGCTGGAATTCTATTTCTTTTTTTAAAAAAATATACTTTATTGATTTTTTACAGAGAGGAAGGGAGAGGGAGAGTTAGAAACATCGATCAGCTGCCTCCTGCACACCCCCCACTGGGGATGTGCCCGCAACCAAGGTACATGCCCTTGATCGGAATCGAACCTGGGACCCTTGAGACCGCAGGCCAACACTTTATCCACTGAGCCAAACCGGTCAGGGCTGGTATTCTATTTCTTAATCCTCCTTCTTTATTTTCATCATCATTATAGCTTGCTTCAGGATAGGTTAAGTGCTTTATACATAGATTATTTTTTTTTATTGATTTTAGAGAGAGGGAGGGAGAAAACGGAGAAACATTAATTTGTTGTTCCGCTTGTTTATGCATTCAAAATTTCCTGTTCTTTTTTGAGTGCTTTGTTCTTTCCACTTATTTTCAGCGTTTTAATTTATGTCTTTAATAACTGTAAGCACTTTTTTGGAGGGTCTAATCCTGATGCGTGTTGTTTCTGAGACGCTCTGCAGGGCAGTTTCCCCCCTTGTGTGGTTTAAAGGAAGTCTAGATTCTGAGCTCATCTTTAAAGCTGCTCACGTTTCACAGACGGGAGTCTGGTAGCCTGCGGGGAGGGCCTGTTGTCTCCAGAGTAAGACGGTGTCAGCTTTTTTTGACTCGGGATTCCTGGATCACGCAGGTAGTATTAATGTGAACCCGAATCCAGTGAGGCCTGGCCCTGGGTCTCTGTTCCCAAGGAGACATCCCCGCCCCAGTCAGGGGACATGCTTACTGCTCTGGCTTCTGTTTTCCTCCTTGTTTCTCACCTCTGGTAATTTCCTTACTTTGGGGAGCTCAGCCAAGCATTTAAAGGGATATTTGCTAGAGCTTACCTAGCATTTCAGGAGTATTTGTAATGGAAGAATTTTCAGGCAAATTAGTCCGTTATTGCCACTGCAGAAGCTTCTGGTTTAGCACCATTATTTGTTAACCTTCCTTTTATTTATTTTTTAAAATACATTTTTGTTGATTTTAGAGGGGAAGGGAGAGAGAAACATCAGTGATGAGAGAGAATCACTGATTGGCTACCTCCTGCACACCCCACACTGGGGATCGAGCCCATAACCCAGGCATGTGTCCTGACTGGGAATTGAACTGTGACTTCTAGGTTCATAGGTCAATGCTCAACCACTGAGCCACAACCGGTCAGGCTGTTAAATTTCCTTTTTAAAGAAAAGGTTCAGGTCTCAGGCTCAGAGCTTTTGGCAGGTGACAGCATTACGCTAGATCTCAATAGCATTGTTTTATTTTTATTGTATAACTAGAGGCCTGATGCACAAAATTTATGCATGGAGGGGGGTCCCTCATTCTGGCCTGCACCCTCTCGCAATCCAGGACCCCTCGGGGGATGTCCGACTGCCGGTTTAGGCCCAATTCCGCAGGGATCCCTGTGGGATTGGGCCTAAACCGGCAGTTTGACATCCCTCTCGCAATCCGGGACTGCTGGCTCCTAACCGCTCTCCTGCCTACCTGCCTGATTGCTCCTAACCACTCTGCCTGCCTGCCTGATCGCCCCTAACTGCTCACCTGCCTGCCTGATCACCCCTAGCTACTCTGCCTGCCTGCCTGATCACCCTTAACTGCCTCTGCCTGCCTGATCGCCTGTAACTGCTCACCTGCCTGCCTGATCACCCCTAACCACCTCTGCCTAACTGCCTGATTGCCCCTAACTATAATAATAAAAGTATAACATGCTCATCTGCCTGCCTGATTGCCCCTAACTGTCTCTGCCTTGGCTCCTGCTGCCGTGGCTTCATCCGGAAGGACGTCTGGAATGATGTCTGGAAGGTGATTTGGCTGTCTGGTCTAATTAGCATGTTATACTTTTATTATTATAGATTCTTTTCATTCATGACAAATAATACTGAATTTCCATTTGAGATAATGTTTCCTTGTAAAATAAATTTATTTAAGTCAAGATGATGAGCTGATATATAACCAGGAACACCTATGGTAATAGACACTGTGAGGCTGTATGAGGGTGGCCGTGCTGGGGAAACCTGGCTGTAAATCCAGTGGTTACTGCCATCCTGCGAATGGGCACAGCGTCCTGGTGCCCACAGCACTCACTGGTCAGGGTGCAGCCAGTCTGAGTCCAGTCACCTTCTGATGTTCCCTGGACCACATGCCAGGTCTGCTTTCTGACAGCACAGCTGCTTGCAAAGGTGGTCCTATTTCCACTGGTAATTTACTTAACTTGAATGGATCCAGGTACAAAAATAAGATTTCCCTGTGGTGGCTTCCTCTTACCCACTCCTAAGCTTTGCAACTGTCCATTCCGATTCTGAAACCGACGGCCCAGCAGCGATTGCTGGTGGGAACCGTTAGGGTGTAGAGCACCGATAAGGCTGCTGGGAGCGGTCAGCCTGTACGATCACGACACCGCCTCCTGCATGAGCAGCCCTGTCACACACTGCGGAGCCCCGAGTGTGGACGGAGCCGGGCGGCAGCCTACGCCCCAGGATGTCCCTGTGAGCATGCGCGTGTGTGTCCGCGGACCTCCTTGGTCCTGAGGCCCGGTCTCCAGCAGGGAAACTGGCCTCAGGACCATGAACTTGGTCACTGATCTCTCCTCCTCTCTGCCACTGATTTCTCCACCTGGTCTGCCGCACAACAGGGGCCTCCCAGTGACGGCTGGGACGTTGTAAAATTCTCAAAAACAACCTCATCTGAGTTCCCGTCCACCTTAAAAAAATAAAAAGCCATGTGACTGTTTTTTCGTGTTTTGGTCATTTTAAAACACGGGGACTTGTCACTAAAAAGACACAATTATTATTTCGTTGTCCTTTCCTACAAGAAATGTTTGGCCAGATCATTCCCTCCTGATGGTCATCGAGGAAAAGAAAAAGGTCACTCAAATAACGGCACACGGTGGGCAGCTGCTGCCCGAAAGTCCAGTCACGCTGAGCTGGGCAGAGCTTCTGCTCTGATAACACCGAGCAGTGGTCCGATGCCAGCCCGATGCTGCCTGCCGTGGGAGCTGGGCCAGAATGCACCTGTCCGTCCTCATCTGGAAAATGGCCCAGGAGTCCCTGTGAGAAAGGAAGCCTTCCAGGGCTGTTGGGAAGGTTCCATGGCATGATTCCTAGAAACACCCGGCACAGCAGGTACCGGGTAAATATCAGTTCTTCCCCCTCTTCGTACTTTTGTGCCTAAAATGTGAGCCAGAGGATATAAGTGGTGGCACAGACATCTCTCAGGAAGCAGCAGCAGCTGCTCAGTTTTGCACGAGCCCTGAAGGCAGTCAGAAGACTCGCCCCAGCCAGCTTGTCCCAAACCCACCTAGTGCTGGGCTTGGAAAAGCCCCTTCTTCTGTGTAGTGTGTGCCCCCGAAACTCACCACAAGGTGGCGCTGTGGCGACCACAAAAACTCCAGGTGTCTTTATGACCAGGTATGGGAGCTTCCTGGAATGCCATTCCAGTTAGAGAGGACTAGAGTGCCCTGCCAAGGGGTGTGCTGACCACACCCAGATCGCCCACGGCTCCCTGGGGCCTCTGAGATGAACCATGAGACTGGGACTGAACCTGGCTGTCCCTGCCTTTAACTAGCTGTGCAGGCTGGGCAAGCGGGGTAACCACTGAGCTATAACGTGAAAGGGTCTCGCTGGGGCACTGTAGAGACCCCTGGTGTGGGAGTCAGACAGGCCCGGGCCCGCCCTCAGCTCTGTGGCGTTCGGGCTGTGTGATGGAGAACAGATCCCCCGAGAGCTGAGTCTGCTCTCCTGAGAACCAGGGACAAGTGTCCCTTTCTCCCCGGCTGGGCCCACCATGAAAGGCACTCAATCAGCTGGCTTGGTTTGGTGCAGTTCGACAAACCCTGTTATAGGGGATCCAAGGTGGGGCCACACGGGGCTGGAGACCCCAGACTTGGGGAAGTGGGGCGTGAGAGGAAAGGACTTCGATGGGTAGGTACAGCCACAGGCGGGGACGGCTGCAGGACAGGGTAGGGACTGTGTTCAGAGGGAGGTCCCCTTCTGTCTGAAATCCCAGGTGGAGAAGAAACCTGGCTGACCTCTGCCCCCTCTGTGCTCTGCACAGGTCCTGGCACATAGTAGGTGCTCAGCAGAAGTCGGCTGCTAATGGATAAATAAATATATCAAGTGGAAGTTAAAACTGAAGACTCAAGTCAGAGCCTGCGTCTGTCTCTGCTTTTTGTGTGACTGATCGAGGCCCCACATTCAGAGAACCCTGTTCATCCCCTCAACCCCCCTTCTCCCAACTTCCTAGCAGAAACCTTGGCTCAGGTGGCCTGCATTCCGACCATTTACCTTCCTGCCTCTGGGTCTTTGCTCTCGCCAAGCCTGGGCTCCAGGGCCTCCTGCCTCCCTCACAGCCTCTCAAGGCTACTAGTTCTTCAAGGCCTACCACTCCCCCGGCCCCCCAAAGCCTCCCCAGCCATCTGGAGGAAAGGCTTAGAGCAGGGGTGGGCAAACTTTTTGATTCGAGGGCCATAATGGGTTCTTAAACTGGACCGGAGGGCCGGAACAAAAGCATGGATGGAGTGTTTGTGTGAACTAATATAAATTCAAAGTAAAGGAGCGGAGGGGAGAGCAAGAGAACCCTCCGCTTTTTCGGCTCCGCGGGCCGGATAGAACAGCCGAACGGGCCGGATCTGGCCCATGGGCCGTAGTTTGCCCATGGCTGGCTTAGAGTCTAGGCCAGCCTTGGGCAAACTACGGCCCGCGGGCCGGATCTGGCTGTTCTATCCAGTTCTCTTGCTCTCCCCTCCACTCCTTTACTTTGAATTTATATTAGTTCACACAAACACTCCATCCATGCTTTTGTTCCAGCCCTCTGGTCCAGTTTAAGAACCCACTGTGGCCCTCGAGTCAAAAAGTTTGCCCACCCCTGGTCTAGGTCCTTGTGATGCAGGCCCTTGGACAAGTCACCTCACCTCTCTGGGCTTCTGATTCTCCACCTATAGAAGTGGAAAATCTAACACCTGCTTCCAGGTGTAACAAGGCCCACACCTTCCACCGTGCCTGGGAAGAAGATCAAGATGGAGGTTGTCCCTCTCCGGCACATAGTAGGTTCTCAATAAACATCAGCTTCCTCCCCCGTTGGAATGACGGTTCCTTATGTTGGAGATGAGCAGCCATTCTCCACGAATTTCTGCAGGGCAATGTGGCAGATGGACTACTCCCACTTCCCATTGCTCTCTGAGCCTGTGACCCAGGTTCAACGAGTCCAATGAAGCCTCAATCTCTAGCAACAGCTGAATTCCAAAATGTAAAATCACCCAAATGAAAATGCAACTTGGGACCTGTGCAGCCTAATTCATAGTCTCCCCAAGTGCTCCCCAAAGCTGAAGAGACCACGATCTCTAAGCTCAGTTTCCGAGGAAGCCCCTGCTTCAAGCCTCCTGACAACCAGGCAGCTTCTTGGAGAGATTCTTCCCCACCAGGACATTCCCCTCCCTGTTCCAGGTCTGCAAGCCCAGCCCTGACCTTGCTGTCCAGCCAAAGGCAGAGATGTCTGAGGCTCTGGTGGCTGAGTCAGCCTGAACCTGAGCGCTCAGCTCCTAAAGAGGGTTCAACTCTCCGGCAGAGAAAGTCAGGTTGAAACGCTACCTATGCAGCTGGCACCTCCCTGTGCCCTCATAGGCCTTCTGTTTTGCTTTGATTGCTAGGAAGCTACTAGCTAAATTCACAGCCCAATTACAGCAACGGGGTAATCACAGGATAAAATACCTTAATAATCCTAACAGGGACAAAAATAGTGGTTACTAAGTGCCTGCAATGAGTCAGCCATTCTGCTAAGTGCTTTACATATACTATCCCACTTAATCCTCTTAATCGTCCTCTGAAGAAATATCGCTAGACCCATTTCACAGGTGTGGAGACTGAGGCATGCGCTTGTTTGTTCAGCTTGTAAGTAGTGGAGCTGAAATTCAGATCCAGGCCCTGCTCCCCTGTATCTGAGCCTCTCACCTGGTTTATGTGTCCCATTCAGATTTGTCTTTTTTCTGGTTGTGATGTTTTATATGTATCCACAAGTGGTTGCTTTCGTGGCTGTATTTCCTGAGAAGTCCTGCCAATCCTTTGAGGAAGGAGATGTGGCTTTGTATGAATGAATGAATGGATGGATGGGATGGATGGGATGAATGAATGAATAAATAAATGGAGGTGTGAATAAATGAGTGAACAAAAGACAGAGGAAAGCATGAATAATAAAGAATATACTATAGACTTAAAAGGTCAGAGTTTACACAGGGACATCCTGTCCTGGGGTGGCAGGGACAGGGCCCCCCAAACTGAGGCCCTGACATTAAAACACGAAGCGTGGTCTATGCACTGACCCCCAGGCAGGAGCGTTTCCATCTTCTCTTCTGCACAACAGGCCTGGCAATTTTCTAACAGAACAGTTTGGACAAGCCGGCTAAGCAGGCTTGATGCTCATGGACCTCCCAGAAGCAAGGAAGGGCAACTCCAGTGTCCATTACAGAACTCCGGGAACTGCGATGGTTAATTAACACGTAGATTAATGAGACTTGAGGGTTTCCTTCCCGGTTTGAACCCCCCCAGGAATGCTCCTTCTCTACAGACATCCAGATTCTTCAGTTATTATGGACCGAGTCTCAGGCCCAGGACTTGCTTCTGCACAATTCTGAATGAGGGGCAGGCCAGGAGGGAAGGAGACAGCATGGTCACAGGAGAGGGGTCTGTCCAGGGGTCTGGGATGGTCATCAGGAAGAGAAATGTCCCTGGACACCATTCCCTCTGCCTCCCTGTGCTCGCCACCAAAACTCTGGCACGCACTGTGTCCCCAGGCACGTGGGCAGCGAGCATGGGACATCTGCTCCATCTGCCGCGTGGCGATTATGGGTGGACCTAAAAGAATCAGCATTCAGTTTGTGAATTTGCATAATGGGGCTCTGATCAGCTCTGGGTGCAAAATGGATAAACTCATGTTTTTGAAAAGCCTAGGACCAGACCTGGGGACATGCTGGTCACTCGGGTACTGTATGTAGCCCGCAGTGCTCCGTCAGGGTGCCAGCGACCTCCCTGGCCCACATCAAGGGCGTCTGCATCCCCAAGAGGAAGCAAATGCCCTCAAAGGCAGTTGGCATAATCCCTGGCCAAGCTTCTTGGAAACACCCCATTCATGTAGATGAAAGCAGCAAATGAATGCTAAATTCTGCTAACTCCTTCCTCCCTGGAGCATGGTTGACTAAAGACGGTCCTGTGTTTAGCGAGCTGAGACGCGGTGTCACAGCCTCGGATAAATCCTCTGGATACAGTAACGGAGAGAGGAAGAAAGGAGCCCTCGTTTAAGGAGGGTCTCCCATGAGCCAAGCACGGTGCTGTCACTTCCACCATATGGATGGGCCAGCTACGCGGTCCCCCACACGTACATCATTGTGCCAAGTCCCTTACCAGGTCCTGGAGACACGGGGGAAGGAAATGGACACCATCCCTACCCTCAACCTCTTCATTGGTAAAACAGGAATATCAATCCCTACATCGTAGGGCTCTTAGAACATCAAAGGAGGGAAAGTATGCAAAATGCTTAGTGTAGCTTAGTGCCTGGTGCACCATGATAAGTGTTCAATGAGCATTCAAGCCCCAGGACACTCGCGAGAGGCATCAGTGTCCCCTTTTACTAACGAACCTGAGCCACAGAGGAGACGTGACCTGCCTACGGGCACCCAGACAGTAACTTGCAGAACCTGGACTTGAACTCAGGCGTCTAGATCCCAGGTCCCGTGTTTCTTCATTCAGCTCCCTACTTTCAGCTGATTGCCACGGGCCTGTGCATCTTGAAGACACAGGGGGGAGTGATTCAATGGAGGCAGCTTACAGGTGGAGAAGGGGTGGGGGAGCCAGGACTGACCTAATTAATGGGCGCCAGTGCCCAGGGTTCAGCAGCCCCACAGGTTTTATTTGCTGAGTGGATACACTTACAGGCAAGCCAACTCATCTCGGGATGTCTCTCCGACTGGGTGGATGGGGCCTCGGGCAGAGACAATGTGCAATGCCTCTAGTTCACTCCCTCCAAATCCTTTGGGAATGAAGAGGAGAGCAGATGCATACGTCAGCCGAGGAAGAACCGATTTCTTGGTTCATGTGGCCATTTCCTGGCCCAGCCAGCAACCACGAGTCCGTTTGAATTGAGCTCACTTCCCAGCTAGTTAATTTTTGAAGCCTTTGTCAAGCAAATGCATAGAGAAATGAGCAGTCCACTGTGATCTGGGGCCCGGGGTCTCTCCGTGAGACTTGGAGAGTGGCTCTTCTTGGCATCAGGCTCTGCCACCCCTGCCCTTGCCACCTGCTGGGGCCAGAAATACCCTCGGTCAGAGGGTCAGTCGCTCCCAAAGCACACCCACCCTGTTGGCTGGCAGGTGGACCATTGTCAGAAGTGCCTGCTCATCTCTGGGCGTTCTGGCTACGTTCATGCCCTGTCCAAACGCACACACGTGACAGGTGTGCTTTAGTCTTGGTTTTGAGTGGGCAGGATCATTGCACGGGTGTGCGTGTGCTGGCTGATCATGCCTGCTGGGCAGTCCGGAAGTGGGGTGGCCCCAGTGTCCTGGGTCGCTAGAAGGTTGGGCAATAGGCCAACCAGCTGGCCCAGGTCTCGGGAGGCTGTGGGCTCCACGTTGCTGAGGTAGCACAAGCCTTTCACCTGAAGGCCTTGGCATTAGCTTCTGCAGCCAGCAGTCACAGCACACGTCACGGCTGCTCTCATGTCCCTCGTTAATGAATGAACTCCTAACATGTCCCTCGTTAATGAATGAACTCCTAACATGTCTTGGGTGTCTCCTACGTGCCCGGGGCCTGGGCCGGAGGCGAACCAAAAAGACAGTGCCTATCCTGAAGCCAAGCACCCTCAGGGAGGGGCGAGACATCTGGAAGCAGGTGCCCATGACACAGTGGGAGTGGGGGAGACAGACAGCTGGGTCAAGAGTGAGGGAGGGGGCAGGCGTCAGCAGGTCGAGGGAGAATGACCCAGACTTAGGCGCTGGGTGGGAATCCCAGCTCTGCCATCTTCCGGCTCTGACTTTGGGCACGTCCCTTCGGCACAGAGTCTCAGTCCTCTCGTCTACACCTCTGACACGGACGAATAATACCTGCCTCTGAGGACATCGTGAGGAACGAAGTGAGTAAAACAGTCAACGCTGGGCGTAAACACAGACGTTCCATCCCGTCGGGACCAACATGGACACCAACCCCAAACTCACACTTGACCCTCAGAGGCAAAGCAAAAATAACAGGGTCCCAAAGTGAACGGCATTTCCCCAAAGCCTCCCTGATGAGAACCACTCTGACCCTCTGTCCCTGGTGTTTCGGGAAGCTGCTGTCTGAACACCCTGCGTGTCCTGCGTGGCTCCGTGAGAAAGAACCTCAGGGGAAAACAGCTGCTATTCCATCAAGATCGGACTGACGGAAACTCTGTCATCGTGAGCGTGTTTTCCCTTTAAGAACCTGGGGTGCGTGTGTGCACACGTATGTGCGTGTGTGTGTGTGTGTGTGTGTAATGTGGCAAGCCAGGCCTTCTGAAGTCTAACCAGTTTACACTTTTTAGCAAGAAACAACTGTTCTTTTCAAAACGCTTCCAAGCCCTGGCTGGTTTGGCTCAGTGGACAGAGCATCGGCCTGAGGACTGAAAGGTCCCTGGTTCAATTCTGGTCAAGGGCACATGCCTGGGTTGTAGGCTCAATCCCCAGTGGGGGGCATGCAGGAGGCAGCCAGTCAATGATTCTCTCATCATTGATGTTTCTCTCTCTCTCTCCCTCTCCCTTCCTCTCTGAAATCAATAAAAATATATTTAAAAAACACACACACAGAAAACAATCCAAACCAAACCAAAATGCTTCCGAATCTGAGTCTTCCTTCCACGTGGAGCACGCAGGAGGGAATTTTTGAGCCCTATGTCGAAGGGCGGGTCTGAACTGGCTCCCTGCTGCGGGTCGGGGGAGGGGAGAGCATCCTGGACGGGGAGGATAGGTAAAAGGCACGGGATGCCTGGACCTAGGCAGACAGGAGAGGCCCTGAACCCCCCGTGGTCCTGGCTGGGCAGAGAGGAGCTCTGGGTGTGGCTGAAGGAAGGACCGTTGATGGAAATCTCAGGACCTGCAACCACAAAACCCCAACGGACCCCTTGGCACATCACTGTGCCTCACACTGAGCCTCAGGTGGAAAATGCAGAGAATTCTCCTGGCCATAGGGTTAGAGGTCAAGTCCCTAATGAGAGCCTGAGTCAGCCATTGTGGACCCAAATCCCAGCGTCACTGTGACAAGTCCTGTAACCACGGGCCGGTGACTGTATCTCTGTAAGCCTCCGTTTCCTCAGGTGTAAAATGGGGACAGTGACAACCTCCTAGGGTTATTGCGAGGATTAAATCCATAAGGCATGTAAAGTATCTAGCTGTGCCTGACACAAAGTAAGTGCCCAGTGACAGCTGGCAAGATGATGACAGAATGAAGCAAGCAGGCTCTTTCTGTCTGAAGAGACGATTCCTCAGCCACACTGAGCATTCCAATCTCATCCAGAAGGCAAGGGATTCCCACTGGGAGCCAGTCCTTCCCACCCAGCCCGGGAGCATCTGAATACGTGGCAAGGCTGCGCTGAGAACGGAGGACCAGATGGAGAGAGCGCCGACGCTGCCTCGCGCATCTCCAGGATGATACACAGCGAGCGAGGTCCAGCCCCCGACGGACCTCTGCAAACCCAGACCACCTGCCTGGACACGTGGGAGGAGCAGAGCCAGCCTGGCAGCCTCGCTGACATCTGACCACGCTTGGGACTCCTGGTTCCTACACCGAACACTTACGGGCTTGAAGCGGCGGAGATGGTGGTCTCCACCCAAGGACAGGGCCCTCGGGTTAAGGACGTCAGCCAGGTGGCTGCCCTAGAACTGGGTATGGAAGAACAGCAAGGGCTCCCTTTACTGAGCACCTGCTATGTACCAGGCGCTTCTCAGACGATTGACACACGTCACTTCCGACCCCAGAGCCATTCTGCAAGACCCCAGCTCACGTCTCAGGGATGGCAGATTATTTCAACAGACTGCACAGTGAGCTCCGTGAGGGGAGGGGCGTGCTGGCTTGTCCACAGCCATCTCCTCACAGCCCAGCATGGCGCCTGGCACACAGTAGGTGCTTAATGAGTATGAGCCAATGGAGTGAATTTGATTTTGAATAGCTCTCTGTTTGGAAGGCCTGATCTGAGATACTGCGTTGAGTGACAACATCCAACAAGGAGCGGCCCCCAAGAATAACATAAATAGGAGTTCCGGATAAATCTTAGTTCTCAGACAAGCTACTCCACCTTCCCCTCCATCTCACTCTTCTCAACTGAAAAATGGGGTTGTTGGGAGGGTTGAAGAAAGTGCACGTAAATCCCTGAGCAAATCCAGGCAGAGAGCTGGGCCCTTGCAATGGCAGCTGTTGCTACCCCTGCCATCACTATTATTATAGCCATGACCAGTGCGGGCAGCTCTGCATTTTCAAGAGGTCATTGTTTCTGGGCCCTGAGCACAGTCTAGAGCCACTCGCCATCCACAGAGCTCAGAGCCTGGGCCGGGATCTGCCCGGGGCCTGCTCCCTGCTAGGCTGAGCTCAGCGGCACAGGCCTCAGCTCTGGTCCTGTGGTGGGTAACATGCTGGGTATCATTGCTGCCTCTGTGGGGAGGGGACCCCTTAGCCAAGCTCCTGGGGACCACCAGTTGCTGGGGCTCTCACCCAAGTATCCTCAGGGCCTGACACACTCGAGGTGTACTTCTAGCCTCCAAGCTGTGAGGTGAGGCAGGGGGAGATGGGAAAGTCGAGCCAGTGTGAGGTGGAGAGTGGTGGGCGATGATGCTGGAAGGCAGCTCATGAGCGGGGCCTGGAGGTCATGCTGGGAAGTCTGCACTTGATCTAGAGAATAGTGGGGGGTGGGGGGGTGGAGGCCCCTGGGTTGGCTAAGTTGCTGCCATGTGTACCTGAGTGTGTGAGTGTGAGTGTGCATTCGTGGGTGGACTACAGGCTGCTGGGGCCCACCTCCCTCCAGCTCCTCCATCCACAGAACCCGCCCAACGACTACTCATTTACTCCTCAATTCAGGCATCACACTGTCTAACCAGTCAGACTCCTGCCCTCACCATTTCCCATCGTTCCACCTCTGTCCCCATTCATAGGCTACAGAGACACTAGACTTAATGCTCCCAGACACTCCGGAGAAGCCCGCCTTGGCCCTGCTGACCAACCCTCCGCAACGCCCTTCCCTCTACTCCACTGGATAACCCGCCCATCATTCAAGGTCTAGATCTTCTGCAAAGTAGAGCTTGTGGTTAGAAGTGAGGGCTCTGGGGCCAAATGTCCTGGGGTCGAGTCCTGGCTCTGGCACTTAAGATACCCTGGGGCCGCAGTTTCTCATCCGCGAAGCCAGGAGAACAGCCCCCAGGGTTGCTATGATATTGAGATGCTGCTGGAGGTGCTTCGCATACAGCCTGGCACGCAGTGACGCTGGCTCATGAGCTCATCGGCACAGGTCTGATGCCCTCACCCAAAGTCAAGCTCCTCTACCTTCCTGAGCACTTAGAATGCGCGGGCCAGGGAGATGGGGGCAGGGGGCAGAGGCAGATCCCGCCAACACGGAGTTCAGGGTCTAACCCCGGGGCTGGAAAGTGGCCTATATGGCACTCAGCAGGGTTCCCTGTGCACAGTAGGTCCTCAGAGGAGTTTAGAGGAAGAAACGGTTACTGAGTGTGCCCAAATCAGGGCAGGTACTTTCATCCTCATCGTCTCATTTTAACCTCCCCACGAGCCTTCGAGTGTTCTAAGTCCATATTCAGATGAGGAAGCTGAGGTTCAGAGAGATTAAATGACCTCCCCCTGGTCCCTCAGCTGGCCAGGCCCCAAATCCAGGTCCGCCTAACACCAAAGCCCCAGTTCTTTCCGGTGGGCCGTGAAGATGCAGGGGACGGAGCAGCGACCAGGAAAGAGGCAGGAAGGCAGCTGCTTTGGGAACCATCCCCGAAAACTGAGGTGCAGGGACACCTCAGTGTCTCACTAAGCAGCCCTGCCACCCAGAGGCCACCTGCCTCCCTCCACCAGCTTCCAGCCTCACTTCCGATTGCCACAGCCAAATGGAAAATGGTAATTGATTCAGCTTGATCCGTAGGGGAACTGAAGATTTGGCCTGCATTACCGATCTGAAGTTAACATGTAATTTATGCTAATTGCAGCCAAAGACAGGCCTTTCTCCTCTAAATTGAGAATCGGTCCTATTAATAAGAGCACGTCGCTCCCGGTAATGAGGAGCCTGGCAGATGGTCTGCTGCATGGGCTGGGGGAGAGATGACTAGGAAAGGAGCAAAACGATGACAGCACAGAGAATGACAACTTTTCAAGAGCCTCCCCCGGGGGCAGGGGGAGCAGCTTTAGAGAGCAAGGGGAGTCTGCAGCCACCCCTGGACCTGCAGGGACCTCAGCCGGAAGGCTGTTAGAGGATGTGTTGACCAGGACCAGCCTGGGTTGCCTGCCTGACCTCCTGCTCTCTGGTCTTTGTCACTGCCCAGCGGTGACATTAATTTCTTGCTGCACATGGAGAGATGGATGTCCAGGGAGGCTGTGTCCTTGCCTAACCCAGGCTACCCAGAGGCAGGACTCAGAACCAGGTCTCAGCTGACAGCAAAGCCCATGCTTTCCTTTCCCCAATATGAGTCTGGGTTACTGTGAGAGTCTGGGTTACTGTTGGAGTCTGGGTTACTGTTAGAGTCTGGGTTACTGTTGGAGTCTGGGTTACGGTTAGAGTCTGGGTTACTGTTAGAGTCTGGGTTACCGTTGGAGTCTGGGTTACTGTTAGAGTTTGGGTTACCGTTAGAGTCTGGGTTACCGTTGGAGTCTGGGTTACTGTTAGAGTCTGGGTTACCGTTAGAGTCTGGGTTACCGTTGGAGTCTGGGTTACCGTTGGGAGTCTGGGTTACCGTTGGGAGTCTGGGTTACCGTTGGAGTCTGGGTTACCGTTGGGAGTCTGGGTCACCGTTGGGAGTCTGGGTCACCGTTGGGAGTCTGGGTCACCGTTGGAGTCTGGGTCACCGTTGGAGTCTGGGTCACCGTTGGAGTCTGGGTCACCGTTGGAGTCTGGGTCACCGTTGGGAGTCTGGGTTACCGTTGGAGTCTGGGTTACCGTTGGAGTCTGGGTCACCGTTGGAGTCTGGGTCACCGTTGGAGTCTGGGTTACCGTTGGAGTCTGGGTTACCGTTAGAGTCTGGGTTACCGTTGGGAGTCTGGGTCACCGTTGGGAGTCTGGGTTACCGTTGGAGTCTGGGTTACCGTTGGAGTCTGGGTTACCGTTGGAGTCTGGGTTACCGTTGGGAGTCTGGGTCACCGTTGGGAGTCTGGGTTACTGTTGGAGTCTGGGTTACCGTTGGAGTCTGGGTTACTGTTGGAGTCTGGGTTACCGTTGGAGTCTGGGTTACTGTTAGAGTCTGGGTTACTGTTGGAGTCTGGGTTACCGTTGGAGTCTGGGTTACTGTTAGAGTCTGGGTTACCGTTGGAGTCTGGGTTACCGTTAAGAGTCTGGGTTACCGTTGGGAGTCTGGGTTACCGTTGGAGTCTGGGTTACCGTTGGAGTCTGGGTTACCGTTGGAGTCTGGGTTACTGCCTGGCAACTATTCACTCCCCTGCACTATGGGCGGAGTGCACTACCCTACCCTACACCCAGGGCTCGGCCATCATTTGCTTTTGCAAGCAGAACATGTGGAAGATTAAAAACTGCCGAGCCCTGGCTGGTGTGGCTCAGTTGGCTGGAGTGTCGTCTCGTACACCAGAAGGTTGTGTGCGGGAGGCAACCCTTTCACATCAATGTTTCTCTTTCTCTCTCTCTCCCTGCCCCCCTTAAAAAGCCAAGTTTTCAAAATCGCCAAAAATGCTTTGCCACTTCTCCCACCCAGAAGAGGAATCGATTCCCCTTTGGTCCCTTGGAATCTGATCAGGCCTGCGACTTGGTTTAACCAACAGAATGTGGCAGAAGAGCTGCGTTCTAGAATCTTGGCCTTCAGAGGCCTTGCAGGTTTCACTCTTGCCATCTTAAAAGGCTGCCTGGAGAACACCATATAAGGAAGTCAGGCAGGCCTCCTGGGGGTGAGAGGTCTGGGGAGGGACTTAGGCGCCCTGGGCAGCTGCCAGTGCCCACGGCCAGACAGTGAGTGGGATCAACATGGATGGCCCAGGCATTCCAGCTCTGAGGGCAACCGCCTGAGTGAGACGAGGAGAGGAACTGCCTAATCAATTCGTAGGACTGCGACAAGTAATCAGTTATGGCTGTTCTGAGCCACTGTGTGGTAGGTTGTTTGTGGTAATAATTAACTGATACAGAATGCTAGTAAATGCGACGCGAGCAGAGGTCTAAATGTGCATGTGTGGCTTGGCTTGGCTCTGCGCTCTCGTGATAAACCAGAAGAGCATGCCCCTGGTGGCTGCTGCCCTTCAACCTCACCAGGACAAAGGCACGTGGAGCAGATCCGAGCCCAGCCTGCATTCTGGGCCCAAGCCTATGCCACTTACAGCCAGAAACAGAGGCTATTCTAGATCCTGGGCATGAAAATATCTGTGTTTGAGGGTGGTTTGTTATGTGGCATCACTGTAGCACTAGCTGACTGGTACACCCATCCTGCCTCTCTATATCCCACACACGTTTTCATGGCAAGGACTGTGTTCTGTGTGAGAGACAGTCACCCCATTTCTCCCGAGACTGCGGCGATATAGGTATTATTTGCACAAAGCTGCAAGAAGACGGAACATGGCGTTAGCAGTAGGAGTCAATGGCATTTCTGCAGTTCAACAAAGCCATTTACTGGAGGGGATGAAGAGCTAAGGATGGGGAGACGTTGGGGGGACCAGGGGGTTCCTCCCAGCAGGCCATGCGGTCCCAGGTGGATTATCTATGGCAGGTAGAGCAGGAAAGGCAGGCAAGGGATGCCTTTTTGACTTGCTCTGTCTCTGCTGATGCCGGGCAGCGGAAGCGCGTATATAGAAAGGGAAGGCACAACGCTCTCCTCAGGAGGAATGGAAGCCCACCTTCACCAGAGCTCCAGATTCAGCCTCCTCGGTGGTTATTGCCTGACCTCCGACCCCAGGCTGGATTTTCCTGCTGAAAACAGCTCAGCCTCCCCAGGGCCTTCTGCGTGGTGGTCCCAGGTTTCCCAAACTGGGAATGGGACATTGTTTACGGATGTGGACAAAACCAGGTGGAAAGGAGGCTGCTGAGAGCTACAGGGGGCTTCGGGGTCCTCCGAAACGGCATAGAGAAGGTGGTGAGGCCCACTGCAGGGCTCACACAGGGCGTGGCCCTTCCACACTGAATGCTAAGGACGGCACGTCCACCTTGCCTTTGCAACCAAGAAATCAGCTCTGATCCCCAGTCCATTTTAGCAAAAGATAAAAATAGCAGGGATGAATCGTGCTGCTGGGCCCCAGGGTCTCTCCCATGCCCCCTGGTGACGCCAATACTGAAAATAACCCCGTCAGCCCTGCCTCCTCCGGCTGCTTCAGTCCCGGCCGACAGCGGACAGCCCCACTCCTCCTGGCTTGCTAGCAACGGTCAGCAATCAGATCGTACGCTGGTGTTGACCATGGGGAGTGGCCTTAGGGTGGCAGACACTCTGAAGAGCAGAAGCTGCACTGGCGTCCTTGAGCTGAATTTGGTCCAGGAGGGGTTTGGCAATTTGCACAAATACTATACATGGGGCACCTGGCTTGCTCTTCAAAACAAGTGCATTGTGGGAATGATCAGCTCTGCTTTATAAGTGGGAAGCTGAGGCTCAGGGAGGCGTTCCAGGAAGTCCCGAGGGAGAATGCTGGGTGCACCTCCAGCCCCGCTCCCACCCACCCAGGCTGAAGCCAATCAAAGTGACAGGCCGCCGGCCCTAGGGGGAAAAGGACACAGGTGTCTGGGAGGGGACACAGCTGGTTCTAGCAAAACATCAGCTCTGCAGAGGGTGGCCCTTGCCCCCTCCTCAGTGCCTGCCGTGAACTTGATGAATGATGCGTGTGCTACTCCCGCCCCCCGAACTCCGATGGCTCTGCTCTCAGGTCTAGGACTCCCTGTCTCCGTCGCTTCTCTGGCCTTTAGTGCCCTGCTGCTGCTACGCTGCACCAGGAGAGAGGTTGGTCTGGGTCAAACAAACAGTGGGCCACTCCCAAGTGCCCCAAGCTCTGCACCGCAGTCACCCAGCCCCCTCCTACGGTGCCTCTGTGGACAGATCTGTCCCAAAGCCGCATTCTGCCCTGGAGACCTCACCCACCTGAGGCCCAGGCCCGAGCAGTGGCACTCAAGCTTCCAGCTCTCGGCACAGAAAGTATGCCGTTGGAGGGCACGAGCCACTCCCAAAGGCACCTGCAGCGAAAACATGTTTACCTGGAACCTGTGAATGAGGCCTTATTTGGAAAAGGGGTCTTTGCAGATATAACTACATTATGCAAATGTCATCAGTTAAGGATCCCGAGGTGAGTTCATCCTGGATTTGGTGGGCCCTAACTCCAAAGACACCGTCCTTAGAGGAGAAGAAGGAGACGGTGATGTGAAGATGGAGGCAGAGAGAGGAGCGATGCACCTACACGCCTAGCGACACAGGGAGAGCCGGCAAGCCCCGCAAGTCGAAGAGGCAAGGCAGGACCCTCCCTGAGCGTCAGAGGGAACGTGGCTCTGCCCACAGCTCAATTTTGAACTTTTTGTCCCCTTTCTTCTCCGCCCATTCAAGAACATGCATTAGGACGCCAAGGCCAATGTCATGACTATAGGACTCACATCCACTTTAATTCATGTACAGAAAAAAATAACTGATTTGCCAAAGGACTTAATAATGATGTCTATTTTCAAGCGGTTTGAAACTGTGAGCTGTTATTTCTAAAAGCTGAGAACACATTCACAGACGCACGACTCCAGGTCCCAAACCTCTGGCCTAGGCGTAAACTCGGGGAGGGTGTTCACCTGTGACAATAGCCAGACTCACCTTTCTCCTGAGCCATCTCTTGCAGGCAGAAGTAGATGACTCTGGCTCCCAGGCTGAAGCCAATCAAAGTGACAGGCCGCCGGCCCTAGGGGGAAAAGGACACAGCTGGTTCTAGCAAAACATCAGCTCTGAAGAGGGTGGCCCTGGCCCACTCCTCAGTGCCTGCCGTGAACTTGATGAATGATGCATGTGCTACTCCCGCCCCCTGAACTCCGATGGCTCAATCAGGAGAGTGAGGGCCCTCGTTCACACAGGATCACACCTGACACCGGAGTCGGCTGCCTCCAAGGCCCACAGGCAGCCCCTGGCTGGGTTAATTCCCTTTCATCTCAAACCATAATCCAGCTGCCATCTCTTCTGCCCCCGGAGACAGGACTCATCTACCTCGTGGCAAATGACTGCAGGGAAGTGGGGCCTTTCTGGAGCCGGGGAGAGGAGGTGAAAGGTACCTCAGATGCGATGAGAAAAAGCAGAGTGACATGGAAGGGCCAGCTGTTCTCTCTCTAGACAGGCAGGTGGGGCAGGAAATACCGGCCTTATATGATAGGAGTAGGGAGTACAGTTAGACAAAAAGAGGAACTTTCTGACTAAAGGACTTGTAGAAAGGCAACACATAAGAAAAAGGAAGTTATCTGGGGTATTTGGGCACAGGTTCTGCTTGGAGCAGTTGAGCTCCCAAGGCCCAGTCCGGTCTCACCGGTCTATTCCTGTTCCTTGTTTTTGCGCCAATACATGTGTCCACCTCCATTTACTGCCATCGACAGCCATTAAATAGGACTCCAGCGCTGCAGGACCCTGGTGGCAGAGGCTGCTACTCATCTCCCAACACCCATCCCCCGCCCATGTCCGTGGAGACAGAACTGAGTTTTCCTGAGCTCCCAGCCACAGACTACGTTTATAACTCCCATGTGGCGAGGGACGGCCATAGGGCTGAGACCCGGCCAGGGGTGTGAAGGAAGCAACTGGTGTGACTTGCAGGCATGCCCTTCACTCCACTTGCCTGCCTCTGACGGTTTGGGACGTGGATGTAACAGGGGACATATTACATGGTATCTGGACCACTGATGATCTGCTCAGAGGGGAGCTCTATACTTCTTCTTTTAAAAAAAAATATATATTTTTATTGATTTCAGAGAACAAGGGAGAGGGAGAGAGAGAGATGGAAACATCAATGATGAGAGAGAATCATTGACCAGCTGCCTCCTGCACGTCCTATACTAGGCATGTGCCCTGATCGGGAATTGAACTGTTACCTGGTTCATAGGTCAATGCTCAACCACTGAGCCATGCTGCAGGCGAAAGCTCTACACTTCTGTGAAGAAACACCTGGCTTTGTCCTTACCTACAGGTGCCTCTGTTATTCAGTCCTCACATACTTACCTGCTAGGGATGCACAGTCTAGAATTCTTACTGGTCTATCCTAGGATACTTTTGTGACTTGGGTTGGAGGAGCAGTGAAGACCACCCACTCCCCCAAAGCCACTGGGCTACCTCCACGCAGATGGATTTAGGGCTGACATCTGTGCGCAAGTCAGCCCCCTCATTCCCCTCTGGGCCCCCAACTGCAGCCGTTCCCAGGTACCTGCTGCCGGGAGAGCAGGATTTGGGCCAGGTGCTTGCCAACCTCTGCTGACCGATGGAGACAGACCCCCCAGGGGTTGTCGATGATGTTGGCGACAGAGAGGAGTGAGGCCGGCCAGGTCAGGGCAGCCGTAATGCCTGGGGAGGTGAAATGTCAGTGATGAAGGCAGTGGGGGGTCCTTTTGGGGAAGGGGTTGGCTGGCTTTTGGATGCCTGAGTGAGTGCATGTGGCATCTCTACCTTGGAACCTGTAAGGTCTCCCAGTGTTGCCAAACTGCTAAATAGCAAAGAAGAAACTTGAAGCTCATGCGTTTCTGACACATGGACTAGATCCCTTTTGTTCAGGCATCTGTCATGTGAGATTCCAAAGATGACCCCACTTTGTCCCTCCACCTGGTACCCTCCCACTTAGCCTGGTAACTCTGCAGTGTCCTGCCCCTGCCCTGTCCCTCCACTGTGGGCTCAGCCATGTGACTTGCTTTGGCCAATGAGATGCTACTAGATGTGAGACTTCAAGTGGACTTGTGCATGGAGGCCAGCCTCTCATGTACTCCACCACTGGTGTGGGTTAGCCTGCTGATCCCAGGAGGAGGAGGAGAGACAAATGGGACAGAGCCAAGTTGCCCTGGTTGCCCCTGCCCAGGCCAGCTAGATCAGTGGACAGTCAGCTGATGCATGAGCAGACCCAGCAAAGATCAGCCAAATGCAGCCTCATGACTCCGGAGCTATTATGATAAATGACGGTTATTTTAAGTCACTGAATTTTGGGGTGGCTTCTTATGCAGCAATAACCAACTGATACATTATGTGATAATGGGATTGGCCCTTTACCTGCCTCCTCCCCACAAAGACCCTACACTTCTCACAGACAGGAATTCAGTGTCTTAACCTTTCCATGTTCCTATGGGCCAGCACAGTGCCTGGCTCACCTGGGGCCTCAGGTACGCAAAGGTTTGGTACCAGCGTGGGTTGGGAGCAGGGGGCATGCTGCTGGTGGTAGAGACAGGAGGACTTACCAGACAACACTGTGTACTTCAGGGCCTCCTGGGCCACTATGTTTGCAAGACCGCTGAGGATGGTCTCCAGGGCGTTGCCGAGCTCCATCAGGTACTTGGCCTCCCAGGCTAGGCAGTACTGCTCGCAGCTGCGTGCCAGGGCAGCCCATGGCGCGCTGAAGGTGCCTGGGGAGGACACAGGTAGGTGGGGTCTCTCCTGTCTGTGTTAGAGGATGCCCCACCCCACTTTCCCAGACAGGGGACCACTCACCCTTGCGGGTGGACAAGAGGCCCATGGTGTGTACTCTATACATACTGTTGAGTGGATGGATTTATTGATGGGTGGAGGGGTGGGTGAACGGGTGGATAGATGGATATAGGTGGATGGATATTAGAATGCATGGATAGTTGGATGAATGACTGATGGAAGGATAGATGACGGATGGATGTGTAGATAGTTGGGTGGATGGGTGAATGGATAGACAGTTGTATGAATGGATGATGGATAACAGATGAATGGATGAGTAGATGGATGTGGAATGAAGTCTCCTTACTCTTCTGAGCCTCAGTTTCCTCCTCTGCAAAATGGGGCTCCCTTACCCACCCTCTAAAGACATACACAGGCAAGAGCCAGGGTCAGGCCCATACAGCAGGCCTTCTCAGCCAACATCTACCCCCTCTACACCCTCGTCCACTTCACTCTGGTCCTCACGGTATTTGCCGGACGCCAGCCACCCCGTGATGGCGATGGTGATGTGCAGCTGCCTGCCTTCCGTCAGAGGCAGAAATGTGAACTCCTCAATGGCCCCGACACGCTTCTTCATCTTGTATCCTAAAGACCCAGACACAAAAATGAGAATGGAGGTGGCCTGGGGTCCCGGGGAGTGTTAGAGTGGCTCTCTGTGTTCACAACTCACACAGTAAGTGCCAGACATGTGCCCTGCCCTTGGACACAAGTCTCACTTTTTAACTCATTAAGGTAGGTGCCATTATTGTCCCCAATTATAGATGAGGTAAGAGGCTTCCAGAGGCTGGCCTGCCCCCGAGTGGCAGAGCTGGGGTTGGAGCTCAGGCCCAGGCTCATAAACTACCACTCTGTCTTGACTCAGTTGGTTCTATGTCATTTTTCCTGCCCACAAACTTCAGGGGTACAACACACTCCTTTCAGTAAAAGTGGATCAAACGGACCAAGATTCTCCATGTGGAAAGTGACAACCCATGTGAGGAGTGGAACAGGAATGTGGGGGGCTGCTGACACATATGATTTGGGAAAACTCCCCCAGGAGATGCTGGTAAATGAGGAGTAGCCATGTGCTCTCTTACATGAGGAAGCCCAAGTGTCTCCGAGGAGGCCTGTCTGGAAACCTCCTAAATGGTGACAAGTAGGTCCAATGAGACCTTTCTTAGGACGTCTACATAAGGTGCATTTTCTCAAACGCAGCCCTTACACCAACCCGTGCCGAGCGATCGCCCAGTTCTCTGTGAAGCCTGCTGCTAGTTCCGGCAGGGCTGGGACCCAGCATGAGAAAAGCCGTGTGCTCCTCCTCCATCTCCCGGGGAGCCATCATGGGGGAGAATCTGGGTGGGTCCTTTAGGAGCCAGGCCACCCTCTTCACTGCCCCCTCCTCTGGAACCTTACCTGTCAGACTAGCTCCAGCTGCACCAAACAGCGACGTCATGACAGCTATGCCAGCCACTGAGCCCAGAGCCGCTGCCCCAGCACTGCCAATGATCGTCGCAGCCCCGGCGGCAATAAGAGGGGCAGCCAGACCCCCGGTCACTCCTGCAAAGAAAGCATAAAGTAGGGTAAAGGTGGAGTGAGGATGTGGCCTACTGGGTTATTCTCCCATCAGCTACCCACTGCCTTCCACAGAGGCACACTATGAACACACTGCTGATGGAGCACCTATTATGTGCCTGGGGACACCTGCCAGCTGATCTCCTCTTCACTCCCAGCCTGACATCATCTGTCACTCTGCACTGCACTGATCCATGTGCCACCGCTTCAGCTTGAGCTGGCCTTACCGATCACTGTCCCACCTCCGACGGTCGCCAGGCCTATCAGGAGATAGCGCTTCCATTTCCTCCGGTTTTCTTTCTTCTTCCTGGATGCCTCGGCCGTTCTGAGGGAGAAGACGTTGGTCCTTAGGGTCGGTTGTGCCTGGAACCCCTTGAGACCCCTCCGCCTCACCAACCCCCAAGCTGGGATCAATGCTGGGTACTCTGTCATTCAGAGCAAGGTACCAAGGTCACCCTGGGCCCATCGATGCTTTTAAAAAAGCTGAAAACATTCTAAAACCCAGCTGGGGAATCCCAGTGTGTGGGATGCACTACTTACCCAAAGGATCCATCCTAACAGGGTTGCAATTTGAATGATGGAAAGACAAAAAAAAATAACAATAACAGTAAAAGAAGCACAAAAATATCTTTTAACAGATGGACCCAGACGTGTACCAGATAGAATCAGACTCCCTCGCCTCCCTCCTTCCTTCCCTTCCCCTTGACATCTGAGCACGCCTCCTTCTGGGATATTTGGAAACCAATTTCTTTCAGAATAATCATTTCAAAGATGGGTTAGAAACATGTCTGCTCTGGAGACTTTGGCTGTGGGACAATAGCTAGAATCGTTCAGACTGGAAATGTAAAAGCTATAAGATGTAGCAGGAGGGAAGCATTTAGAGTGATTTGGGTCAGTTGAATCCTAAGAATAGCCAACATGAGTGCTCAGAGTGTCACTCAGCCCTGTTTTCCTGACGGACACGTGGTCCTCAGTGCTTTGGGACACTAAGGAGTAGGACCAAGAGGTCATTAGGGGCACGAATTCTGAACTGAAGTTGGAGTTGGCACAATTCAACGTGTAGAGCGATAGCAGATGATGATGATAAAAGAGGAATCCTATCTAATAAAAGAGTAATATGTAAATTGATGGTCACTCCAACACACAAATGGCTGCCCCCATGTGGTCAAAGATGGCTGCCCCCATGTGCACACAAGATGGCCTGCAGGGGAGGGCTGTGGGCAATCAGGACAGCAGGGGAGGGCAGTTAGGAGTGATCGGGCTGGCAGGGGAGGGCAGGTGGGGGGGACCAGGCCTGCAGGGGAGGACAGTTGAGGGGGGGGACCCAGGCCTGCAGGGGAGGGCAGCTGGGGGAACCAGGCCTGCAGGCAATGGCAGTTAGGGGTGACTGGGCTGGCAGGGGAGGGCAGTTGGGGGGGACCCAGGCCTGCAGGGGAAGGCAGTTGGGGGGGACCAGGCCTGCAGGGGAGGACAGTTGGGGGGGGCAGGCTGGCAGGGGAGGGCAGTTGGGGACAACCAAGCCTGCAGGGGAGGGCAGTTAGGGGTGACCAGGCCAGCAGGAGAAGGCAGTTAGGGGCAATGAGGCTGGCAGGGGAGCAGTTAGGCATTGGTCAGGCTGGCAGGGGAGAGGTTAGGGAGTGATCAGGCTGGCAGGCAGAAGCGGTTAGGGGCAATCAGGCAGGCAGACAGGCAAGCGGTTGGGAGCCAGCAGTCCTGGATTGTGAGAGGGATGTCTGACTGCCCCTGGGATCAGGCCTAAATGGGCAGTCGGACATCTGAACATCCCTCGAGGGGTCCCAGATTGGAGAGGGTGCAGGCTGGGCTGAGGGACACACCCCACCCTGTGCACAAATTTCGTGCACCGGACCTCTAGTGGTTAATATTGATTGTGGAATTCCTGCATGCTAGCTGCCATGCTTTATGTTTCATGTGGTTTATCTTATCCTTGAAGCCGTGTCACTATTGTCCCCATGTTACAAAGTCAGGGCTAAGATCTCCCCTCGAGGGGCTGTGGGACTGGTGAAGAGGAAGTCTGTCAACCATGTGGCACCATGGCACATGGCGAGTGCTGACAAATGGTAGCTCTTGCGTCTTCCCGAGCCTCAGTTTCCTCTTATGTAAAATGGGGACAATAACTCCTACCTCTTAAGGTAGTTGGTTTGTAAAGATTTAATCCATTCCTTCTTCATTCATTCAATCAACACACTGACTAAGAGTGGACAACCTGGGGGCCCTTCTGGGTGCCAGGGATCAGCAATCTGGACCAATATCTGTTTCCTTCCCATCTCTTCCCTCATGAACTGCACAAGATGGTGAGAAATAGTCTGTCCTGCCCGGTCAGTGTGGCGTGGTGGTTGAGCACTGACCCATTAACCAGGAGGTCCCGGTTTGATTCTTAATCAGGACACATGCCCAACAAGGGGGGATAATAACAATACTTAATTCCCAGGGGTATGGTGAGAGCTCTGGGCAATAGTCCACATTCAACCCTGGCATGTTGTCATCTGTCTGGTGGTCTTAGCCTGTACTTCTAGACCATCAATTTTCAGAGGATGAGCTCTGGATCAACTGCATCAGAATCCCCAGAGGGTAGCCATTAAAAGCACAGCTTTCCTGGGCCAGAAGCTCTGGGCGTGAGGGTGCGGTAACTACCTATAACCAGCTCTCCAGGGACCTAGTTTCCTAGTTTGAGAACCGCAGGGCCAGACCTTCAGGGCCCAGGCTGAGTCTTTCCTGCTTTCCACCCTCAGCAGCCGGCCCTGGGCTAGGCCCTGGAGGGTGCTCAGAAAATGTCTCTTGAACAGAACTGAGTCATTCTGACCAGGATTGACCCTGAACCTCTTGCTGTAGCGATCTATCCCCCTATTCGCTGTCCACATCTATGAAAATCAGAAGGGCACGGGACATAGCATAGGCCAATCACCATCGAGAATGAAATTCTGGCCCGACCAGTGTGGATCAGTGGTTGAGCATTGACCTATGAACCAGGACATTGACTTATGAACCAGGAGGTCACGATTCAATTCCCAGTCAGGGCATATACCCTAGTTGCGTTCTTTGTCCCCAGTAGAGGGTGTGCAGGAAGCAGCTGATCAATGATTCTCTCTCAGCATTGATATTTCTATCTATTCCTCTCTCTTCCTCTTTGAAATGAAATCAATAAAAATATCTTAAAAAAAAAAAGAATGAAATTCTGGTTGCAATACCTATGTATGGTACCAGGTACGTACTAGAAATATTGGGGGAAACATGTGGTAATTTATATGATTATCTAAAGACTATGCTATACTCTTGAAACTAATACAAAATCATATTGAATGTAAACAGTAACTTAAATAAATAAAATTCTTTTAAAAAGAATAAAATTCTGGGGTTTTAGAACAAATCTGGAATGTTATAACATTTTAATGATTACTACAGATTTGTTTTTAAGAACACAGTCACATTTTTTAGCTGGTGCCCTTGACATCTGTCAGCCCCGTCTGCTTCTAGATGGTTCCTGCAGTGACATCTGCACATCTATGACACTAATCATCATGTTTAGCTGAGCTTATGGAGGGGGAGACTCATAGCTTCGAGGGAAGAAAATAACTAAAAAGTAAAAATAGTTCTTGAGGCTGTTGTATCTAAAGGTATGAATGCTAGTGTATCAAATCCATTTTGCCAAGATTAGATGGACCATTAATCTCTAGCATTCTGCTTTGTATTATTATTGAAATGTTTATAAACATTTGCTGAATCAAAAAGAATGCAGCATTTCCCCTCCTCAGGCACTCTCTCTTGGCATTCACCTGAACTGCCAATCTACTTCCTTATTTATATAAGCACCTGAACGTCCTGCATAACTGTTTTGTACGTAACACGAAGAGCTTTGCCAGTCATCACTAATTATCCCAGCGTTTTATTCCTGCTATTACTTCCTTTGTCTGAATGTCAACATGGAAAGCAGGGGACATTCACTCTGAGTGACATTGACAATGTGTCTGTCCTATAGTTGGAAGTGAGAACTCCTCGCACAAATCCCAATTCAAACGAAGCTCTGTTCCTGTTATTGACTTGGCCTGTTGGTTAGGTACCATGGCAATCTCCGCCATCCTAGTCCCTGGCCACACTCAGGTTCTGGAATGCCAGAGAGGACCCTGAGTTGGAGTTCCATGTCAGCCTTCCAAAGACAGAGGCGGGCATTTAAACACAGATCTGGGCTAAACCCCAGGCTGAAGCCACAGATGCTTAGTCAAGAGCAAGAGGTCACCCTGCCCATCCCTGCCAGCTTATCTCCCTGGGAGGGCGCTCCTTGCGCAGTCATCCTCACCCCACCCTCTTCTTTGTTTTAGTCACTTCTCCAGTTAATGGGGAAGGAGAGCTTATCTCTGGGATATCTAGAGACACTTCCTAGTAAAAGCTCAGAAAGCTCCATAAAAGAACTATCTTTACTGCTTTCTTCAGAATTAAGGAGGTAACCATGCTTTGAGGGATGCGGCAGTGACGTGCAGACTGGATAGGTGGTTGAATCAGATGATGCCCTGACCACTGGGTGACCTTGGGCAAGTAAGGTCCCTCTTCTAACTTCCTGTTTCTTCCCCTATGAAACCCTCTGGAGACGGTTAGGAACACCCAATGAGGAGACCCCGTGTGCCTACATCTAGTAAACACTCGTTAGAAAATTAGATGTTGACAATGTTCTGATGATGTGACCAGTGTCAACCTCCAGCAGGACTTCACCGAACGTTCACTGAGACTGACTATGGGCCAGGCACTGTTCCAAGCTTTTGATATGTGTTCATTAATTGAATCCTCTTAACTGTCTAATGATGGAGATACTACCATTATCCCCAAGTCTGAGATGAAGAAACCGAGGCACAAAGGAGCGAAATCATCGAAGAAATGGGGGAAACTTGAATGGCTTAAGGACTCAGACAGGGACCCAAGTACAGAAAGGAGGTACGTCACACCCTGAACCCCAGCTGCAAAGGATCACCTTGGGGTGCCGAGTGATAAGCTCACCTTGCAGAAACACAAAACCTTAGAGTTAAAAGAAACCTACACACAATCCGATCCTCTGCTTGTATCGGTGAAGAAACTGGTACTGGTGCCCGGAGAGGGAAAGCAGCATGCCCAGGCCCCCACAGAGACCGGGTAGCAGAACCAAACCAAGAACCAGGCTGAACACTTGCTATGCTTTTCCTGGGCCTCAGGTCCTTCCAGAGACCACAGACAGAACCCGAGACGTCTCCAAAGTCCCTAACATTGAATTAAAAAATTCCACACGCGGAGTATTTTTCTGAGGGAAGGGTTCATACATAGTAATAACAGCCACGATAACAGATACTATAGCAAATAATGAGATTGATCAGCCAGTTGCTCTTCCAAGGCCTATCTGAAGCACTTTACATGTATGAACTCATCGGAGCCCATGAGAACCCTCTGAGCAGGGTGCTATTATTTTTTTTATTTTATTTTTATTTTTATTTTTTTAAATATATTTTATTGATTTTTACAGAGAGGAAGGGAGAGGGAGAGAGAGTTAGAAACATCGATGAGAGAGAGAAACATCGATCAGCTGCCTCCTGCACACTCCCTACTGGGGATGTGCCTGCAACCAAGGTACATGCCCTTGACCAGAATCGAACCTGGGACCCTTGAGTCCACAGGACGACGCTCTATCCACTGAGCCAAACCGGTTAGGACGCAGGGTGCTATTATTATCCCCATTTTGCAGGTGAGGAAACGGAGGCCCAGAGAAGTGAACTAACTTGTCCAAGGTCACACAGCTGGTAAGTGGCAGAGCTGGGCTGTGTTAGAACTTCTTCTGTTTCTACACATTCCCTGATCTGACTACCGGTATCATCAGAGCAAATCCTCTGGGTAATATGTTTGCTTCTGACAATAAGCTTTGCAAACGACAGCTGAGAGTTTCCTTCATTTCAAGGCACCGAAGACACTACAAATGTCCAATACATTTCCAGACGCTGAGCAGCCCTCGTGATGGTGGCCACTGACCTGGTTCTTTCCTAACACAGCTCTGGGAGTCGAAGCGAGCCTGTTGTCAGTTTTTTAAAACACACCAAGCTTCCGCCTTTCTCAAGCAAACCACCTCTCCCTTTGCCCTCCAAACCCTGGCAGGAGGGTGGCTCCAGGTATGAACCTGGCTTCAGAGCTAAATTCCCAGCTGGGCTGAGCTGGCACGACCTGGCTGCTCAGACAGTCACCGGGGCCGAACAGAACCCCAGGCTGGGAGACGTGCCTGGTGCACGGAGCCCGCAATTAGGCTGTGACTGGATCGATTGATTGCTCTGGGATTAGATTCTGTGTGTTTAGCAAAGAGCTGAGCTCTGGCCAAGTTGCCTGGATAATTTCCCTCTACACACTCCCGACGATGCATAGATAGCACAGCCAGTCCACAGCTGGTAGGTCCCGGGGCACGTGGGCAGCGGGAAAGGGAAGGACTCACATCCTGACCACTAGTTCATGCCAGCCCTGGGCTGAGCACCTTATAATATGGTCACATTCATTTTTCACAGCCACCCTGGGAGGACGCTATCCTTATTCCCATTTTACAGATAAGAATATTGTATTTTAGAGAAGGGAGGGCACCTGCCCAAGGTCAAAAAGGCGGATGGAGGTCAGAGGTAGGATTTGAACCCAGGCCACTCCGGCCCACGGACAAGAACCTGATGTGACACCGGGTATTGGGACCACAGAATGTTAAAGTCACAAGCCCTTAGCAATTACCCTTCAATCTCCTTTTCCTAGAAATGAGGACTGGGGCCCAGAGCGGGGAAGTGACTTGCTAAGGCCACACAGCCAGTCTGGCTGCCTCGGGACTCTCTGTGTGCTGTCTCTTAAGGGAAAGAGGGGATTTTTATCTGAAAAGTGCACTCAAGTGGCAGTTCTGGATTCCTGGCAGATGGGGCCGGTCTCAGGGCTCGCTTACTCGGATTCCTCCTCTTTGGTTTCCTTCAGGCTCTCAAGGAATGTCTCTTCAAGGAGATCCAGCTCCCCCAAGGGCAGGCGGAGGAGGGAGGTCACGTGGCAAATGAGGACCCGGGCCCGAGCATCATATCGCCCTCGAAAGAGAGAAACAACACGGGCAGGGAGTCAGTTTGCCTTTAAGAACAGAGATGTTAACAGCAGAGTAACTGATAAAACCCAAACCCTGGAAACATCCTAAACACGCAACCCGTGAGAACCAGTCAATTAAACAACAGCACAGCTTCCTGGATGGAATATGTGCAACTATTAAAAATATTAATCAAAAGCAAGGTAGTACTTTTTCACCAAATTAGCAAAGGTCATTTTTTTTAAAACCCAAAGCTGTTAAGGAGGCGATGAACACGGTGCTAAGGTGGGAGTGTGTAGTCTGACAATATTTATTTATTTATTTATTTATTAATTTATTTAATATATATTTTTATTGATTTCAGAGAGAAAGAGCGAGGGAGAGAGAGAAACATCAATGATGAGAGAGAATCATTGATTGGCTGCCTCCCACATGCCCCACACCAGGGATTGAGTCCTGACAACCTGTGTCCTGACAGGGAATTGAAGTGACTTCCTGGTTCATAGGTCGACGCTCAACCACTGAGCCATGCTAGCCTGGCGAGTGTGCAGTCTGATAGTATTTATATCAAAAACTTTAAAAATGTGCATCTCCCCCCACCCCCCCCCCCCCGCCAAATCATAGGGCCAGAAAGTAGAATGGTGGCTACTGGGGAGGAGGGGCGTTGAAAAGTGGGGAATGAGGAGCTATTGTTTAATGGAGACAGAGTTCCAGTTTTGCAAGATGAAGAGGGATGGTGGTGATAGTTCATAATGTGAATGAACCTAATATCACTAAACTGTACACTTAAAAATAGGTAAGGTGCTAAATTTTATGTTACATGTATTTTACCACCATTTAAAAAAATGGGAAAAAGATATGCATCCCCCTTGGCCCAGGAAGTCCAGTACTAAGACAGGCTTCCACATTGGATCTTTTTGACAAAGAGGGGAAGTCACAAGGACCTAGTATCCAGCTACTCTGCACCCACCTTCGTATAGGCTGTGTGATGATGTGCACTGTCTAAAATGCACATCACCAAGTTTTGAGGATAGGACACCTGTTCTATGACCAGCCCCAATGAATGTTACAGAATTGTCTCCTTTGCTGGGTGTCTGCGATGCTGGGCAACCCTATCTAATAAAGAGGGAATATGCTAATTGACCGTCACACCCTCACAAAGATGGCAGCACCCACAGCCAATAAGGAGGGAATATGATAATTGACTGCCACACCCTCAAAGATGGTGGTGCCCACAGCCACAAGATGGCGGTGCCCAGTCCCCTCAGCCCTGCTGGGGTGGGCAGGGATGCGGCACGGCCGGGCCTGCCCCCAGGTAGGTCCGGCCGCTCAGTGCGCCTGCCTCTGGAGTCCCCAGTCCCCTCAGCCCCACAGCTGCCCAGGGCCAGCCTGAGGCGCAGGCAAGCCTCGGATAGCAGCTGCCCAGCTGCCCAGGGCCATCAGAGGCTCAGGTAACCAGGGCCGGCCAAGGCTTGTGCTGCCGGCAGTGGCAGCAGTAGAGGTATGATGTGGGCATCGCCTTCCCCTGATCACCAGGTCGCCTCCCACCTGAGGGCTCCCAGACTGTGAGAGGGGGCAGGCTGGGCTGAGGGACGCCCCCTCCAGTGCATGAATTTTCATGCATCGGGCCTCTAGTAATATTTTACTAAAGTAGCAGTGGCTAGCCTTCGACAAGATGCAGCCTCAGGTCCTGAAGTTTGAGGTTTCCTTGAACCTTCCTTGAACTAGGGTCCTCAGAGCGAGCTATGGTCTGGCAGCATTTGCCCAGCCGCCCTTGGCTGCCTCCCTCGAGGTGGAACTGTCTACGTGCTGGGAAACAGACAACTGCACGTTGTATCTTGGGGTCACTGGGTCAATTAAAGCTCCAAACAAAGGAGCTCTCTGTGCCTTCCTAGGATCAGAGACTACTGCACCAGGTGATAACCGAGCTGTGGAAATTAACCAAGCCTTGGCCAAGGTGGCTTAATTGGTGGCAATTATAATCAGTGACTAATTTTTATTCCATTCGTTAAGGCTGCAGTGGAACAGGCTGCCAGGGGCACAGGTAATCTCCCAAGGTATTCTCAGGCACGGGGCTCTAGGGTGGCAGCCTCGTGTAAGGGTCACTGCAAGGATCTTGGTGGCCAGGCTGCTGGATTTGGAGCTGACATCCCAGAGCTGCTGAGGGGTTGACAAAATTAGCATAAGACACTGAGCTCAGGGCTGACAGGCACTCAGTGAGTATCAGCTATGGTTAAAATTACTCCCAGGGCCCAGCAGAGGACCTGGCACATGCACTGGGTGCTCAGTTCCTATTTGCTGAATGGATGGTCCAGCCAGTGCTAATGCTGGTAACAAGTTGTATGACGCTCTAGGATGCTGATGGAGAACCCAGCAACCAGGTGACAATGTTTGTATTTCACCACAACCGAAGACCAATATCTCTAACCCTTCTGATTCATCAGGGAGGCAGGGCTTGCGATCCAGTAATAAAGACCAAGCCAGAGAGTAGAGCCAAGTTTGCGGTAGGGATTGCTCCGTCCCATGCAGCGTGCACCTCTGCAGGTCCCTTGGCCTAGAGTTGATGCTATCTTTGGCTTCAGAGTTCAGAGGGCAAAAACCACGATGCAGTTTAAGTCTCCAGGGCACCCATGCAGAGTTCACAAGGAGACCGGCTTTGCCTTAACTGGCATTTTGAACGTTTGAAAGGTAGTCCTGGGCTACTTAACCTGCTGAGTAGGCTCTCTTCTCTTGCCAGTGGGCATAACAGGTCCTGCCTGAACAGTTGATCTGAGGATTAGATACTATGCAATACCTCACAAGCTATGTTCGGGACCTAGAAGAGCAACTAGAATACCTTGTAAAGGTTGCCGACTACAAATAAAGCAGCCCCACCTGAGATGGCCAAATTTGGGGTCCTAGAGCATTAGCTCTTGACCAGGGCTGTGTTTGCTGCACCCCCCCCCCCGCCCCCGCCAACCCCGACCTCGAGAACATGTGACAATGTATGGAGACATTTCTGGTTGTCAGCACTCAGGAAGTGCTTCTGGCATCTAGTGACTGGAGGCTGGGGATGCAGCTAAACATCCTACACTGCACAGGAGGGCCCCACCACAGAGAAGGACCCAGCCCCGAACGGCCACAGTGCCAAGGGCCAAAAGCCCGGTTCAGAGTTAGCTCACATTCAGGTTAACCTTCAACACACAAAAGACGTATTGTTTCAGTTGTGTGTGCTCAGAGCTTTGTGGGTTGTTACAGGATGAGGAGAAAAAAATGATTAGCACTCCCCCAAAATTCCATCCAGCTGCCCAAATGGCATCATTCTGTGACTCAGATCCTCATACTGTCCGTAAAGGTCAACCTTCCAGGAAGTTCCGAGAAACGCAGCTTTTCATGTTGATCTCCTGGGCTGATTTCACGACTAATTACCTCGCCTCACACCCGAGGGAAATCCAGAGAGAGCCGCCTCCTCCACTGTGTGCCCACCTCATCCATGTCTGCAGCGGAGACTGAACCCTGCTAGTGCGTAAGCTCGTCCCATGAAGAAAGGCCATCTGTCCATCCTACCCGTCCTTCCATCCATCCATCCCCCATCCATCCATGTATGCATGCATTCATATATCCATCATCCTATCCATTTATCCTTTCATCTGTCCATTCGTCCATCCATCCATCCATCCATCCATCCATCCATCAATCCATCCAGTACTAATTGCCAACCGTACGCCCAAAAGTGCTATAGATGCTGAGATGCGATGATTTGCAATCCAGACAAGACCCTGCCCTCATGGAGTTTGTGGGGAGGGACTTGAATAGATGGCCCAACTATGACACTGTTCCAGACCCCCAGTGGATGCCAAACTGTGGTTGGTACAGAACTCTATATATGCCACGTTTTTTTCCTTTACATACAGACCTGTGAGGAAGTTTAATTAATTTATACATTAGGCACAGTACGAGAGAAACAATGACTAATAAGAAAATAGGACAATTATAACAATATACTGCAATAAAAGTTATGTGACGGTGGTCTCTCTCTCTGATAAATGATGTGATAACTGAGATGGCTATCCTGTGACTAACGGGAGGGTGGCACATATGGCACAGATATGCTGGACAAGGGGATGATTCATATCTCAGGCCGGACGGAGCAGGACTTCAAGAGTTCATCACACTACTCAGAATGGGGTGCAATTTAAAGCTATGAATGGCTTATTTTTGGAATTTTCCATTTAATATTTTCGAACTGTGGTAGACCACGGGTAACTGAAACCATGGAAAGTGAAACTGCAGATGAGGGGGGCGGATTACTGTAATTAAGTTAAAGATCTCAAGGTAAAGTCACCTTGCACAATGTCCTTATGAGAGGCATGCCGAGGAGAGGAAAGGAAGGAGGAGGAGGAAGCCCTGGAGGATGGAGGCAGAGACTGCAGTGATGCAGCCACAAGCCAAGGAGATGCAGCCACAGCCAAGGAGCACCTGGAGCTGTCAGCAGCTAAAGGCATGAAGGATTCTCGTATACGCCTTCAGAGAGAGCAGGACCCGGCTGACACCTTGCTTTCACACCTTTGGCCTCCAGAACTGTGGGAGAATAAATTTCTGTTGCTTTAAGCCCCCCATCTAAGGTACTTGGTTACGACAGCCCTAGGAAACGAATGTAGTGAAATCCTGACCTGCCACTTATGAGCAAGCGTGGGTAAATTGCTTAACCGCTCTGAGCCAACATCCTCATCCATAAAACAGAACACTAGGATCCATCCCATTAATTCATTCTACAGGTGTTTGCTGAGTGTTTACTACGTGCAGGAGCTGGAAGTATGTGGTGAAGAAAACCGGGCATGGCTCTGCCCCCATGGAGCTTACGGTCCGAGGGCAAGCCAGGTACCAAGCAAAGTAGCGTGCAGCCGGGTGTTCAACGGCAACCTTGGCTGACATCATACCGAGGCGTGCCAGGGGCTTTCCCTGGGAAGTGATGACGGAGCGGAGGGATGAGGGAGAGGGAGAGAGCACCTGGGCAAGCGGAGCGGGACATTCTCCAGCCAGGGCAGGAGCGCGTGCAAAGACCCGTGGTAACAGGAGCAGGATGCACTCAGGGAGGCGGCGTGGGAAGCGGGGAGGGCGTGCGTGGTCAGAGATGAGGAGGGGGAGGGCCAGCCCACCAGGAGGCAGTAGGAGTAGCCGTGGGTAGGAGCCAGGAGGTAGCATTGTCAACGTGCAGGAAGATCATCTGAGCTGCAGGGTGGAGGCCAAAATGCTGGCCAGAGTGATGGCAGGAAGACCTGCGAGGAGACCCCTGCTGTCATCCAGGAGGGGCTGGTGGTGGCTCAGACCAGGGTGGTGGGTGTAGATGAACACAGGGCCGGATTCAAGAACTACTTAGAAGGTAAAAGCACAGGCATTGCGAGGAATACATGAAATAACCGCTAAGAAGTGCCACATAAGTGCTTGGCACGAATGAAGTGCTCCTGGCTCCCCGACTGAATGGGGTTCCCTTTCCTTCCTTGTACCAAAATGACCGCAGGGAACCAGGCCACAGGTGGCAGTCCATCACTGGCTTTACCGGGTGAAGAGCACCCACAATTTACAGAGCGTAGAAAGTCAACTCACCATCCTTGAGTGAGAAGCTCAGCAGGTCCTGGGGAAAAGTAACAGAAATTGGCAATAAGTTGATATGTAATCAGCCTGCTCCTTTGACACCTATGTATCGACGCTTACTAAGTGGGAGAACAAGACAGACGCTATCTCTGCCTTATCCTCACGTGGTGAGCCAGACAAACAAGCAAGCAAACGGATGTGTGAGCATTTCAGGGAGTGAAATGAAGGAGAGGAAGGGCTGTTTAAACCTGCTCGGTTGATCCATCAATAGCCCATGTCACCGGCTGCCTGCTTTACCTGCACACACAGCCGCTGAGGGACACGCCCAAGGGCACACAGCAAAGCTGCTGCTTCTGATCAAAAGCACCACCGCTTGGCAGCAGGAGCCGGGGCTCTGCAGTCAGAGTGCCAAGGTTCAAATCCAGGCTCAGCCACTTGGCAGCGGCATGACCTTGAACAACAAGTTCCTTAATCTCCCTGTACCTCAGTTTTCTCATCTACAAAATGGGAATGCTCACACTACCAACCTCATCCAGTTGCTTTGAGAATTAAGTGAGTTAATATTTGTAGAGGTACTAGCACATACTAAGCACTATTTAAGTAATACATGAAATCAATAGCAGATATTCAATAATGATCACTTAACATAGCTATCATCATCATCATCATCATACGATATTCTGATGAAATATTTTATCTTCCAACTCCCTCACCCCACTAGAAGCAGTTTTCAGCCCGACTTAGAGAAACCATTTGTTCTGGTTCCCCTGGCAGCCGCCACCTGGGTGGTGTGTGTACCTGGGTGATCACCAACGGGTCGTCCTTCAAGATGGGGTCGTTCGTTAAAATCTGAGCAAACATGTCAGCTCCTTCGCCTCCCAGGCCACTGGCAAAAGCAGTCATGGTTGGCAGGACGGCTTCGGACAGCTCCAGCCACTTCGCCAGGCCCGTCACAAACTCTATGCAGAAGGAGCTGAAAGACAGACACGACTCAAGACCCGAAAGCTTCCCGGCTTGCACTTCACAAGGCCATTGGGAAGCTTAGATGAGTCACGTTCATGATGCGAATGGCCAGCACATCCAAAACAACCATGGTGCCTGCGGTCCACGGGATACAGAGGACCAAAACCTCATTTCAGGTGGCGGGATTCTAGCTTCTCCCCCCACCAGACCTTTGACCAAAGAGGCTGATAAACCACAGGAACAAGGCTGGCTAGCCGTTTCTGATCATGTGCCCTGGGCCCGGCCTGCGCCGGGGCTGTGCTGGGGCCGAGGAACCAGAGATGAGCGAGATGCAGCCTCTGATGAGAAGCTCACAGTGCGGCGACACAGGGAAATAACGAACTCATCCCAGTGGCGTGTGGTCTGCGAGGAGAGGGCCAGGAATCGAGCCCTGGTGAGCCCAGAGAGGGAGCCCCAGACAGGCCCGGGGAGGTGAGGAGCAGTGACTAGGAAAGGCTTCCCACAGAAGGAGACTTGCTGCTGTTGGGGACCACCCAGGATGCACTTTCTCAGGAAAAGTCGGCCACTCAGAAGCAGATAAAGCACAGCGGACGAGTCTGTCCTCCCCATGCCCACTGCCCCCGTGGCCTCTCTCCACAGCAGGCACTGGAGTTGAGTCCCACAGGAGTCCCTGCATGGAGGATGGCTGGATTGCTCTAGGGGAGAAGGAGCCCTCGGAGCTGAGACACGGCTGCAGGAAGCACATGGCATTTTGGGGTACATCCGGCTTTGACTCAAAGTTTCCACTCATGGCAGCGAGAACGGTGAACAGCGGTGGGTGGGCAGGAGATGCGGAGCAGGGGCGTTAGTTAGGAGGTGATCACACCAGCCCAGAGTCAGGCCTATCCCTAAACCCAGCAGCCCAGCCTGCCTCGACTCCACTGTCCTGGGGCTCCCCCTGTACTGGATTCTACACCCCTAGTTCTGGCCAGATCGGGTGCAATCAGGCCTCCTCGGGACAAGCAGAGCTCCCTGGTGGCGGGGAAATGTCAGAAGGCTTCCTGCTTGCACCACCTGGTCCCAGCCCCATGGATCCCAGGCAGCCCACCCATCCCAGTCCTTAGAGCTGGGGCGGCCGAAGCCGAGTGCAGAGATTACTGCAGGCCAGGCCCCTGGCAGGAGCGCTGAAATGCTCAGGTTCCAATGCTGGTCCCCCACTATTACAGTCCAGGTCCCCAGGAGGCAGCTCTGAAGTGATTACAGTATTTGGATCCTCTTGGGATCAGTGCCTTGGGAGGTCAGGGAGGATGCAGGAGAGGGCGGGGGAGCAGTGGAGTTGCCAGGCAGCCTCTACGGAAGCTTCAGGCAACCCTGCAGGGAGTTCTGAAGATGAGGGACCCTTCAGGGCTGCGGTGTGGGGCGGAGGGCTGGGCCTCATACTGCCACATCCGCCAGTCATCGGATACAGGCTGCCCCAGGAAGGGGAAAGAACCTCGGGCAAGGGGTCTCGCTTCCGCTGCGACAGGCCCGGGCGGTGCTGGCAGTCCTCTCAGTGGCTGGGGGACAGTCTTTCATTCTTAAAGGGGCATCGGGGCGATGCAGCACCTTGTGAAAGTAACTTGACTTCTCCGTGCCTCAGTTTCCTTATCTGAAATGGGTTTAAGAGATCCATTCCAGCCCTGGCCAGTGGGGCTCAGCTGGCTGGGTGTCTTTCTGTGCAACAAAAGGTTGCTGGTTCAATTCCTGGTCAGGGCACATAGATACCCAGATGTGGGGCTCAATCCCCAGTAGGGGACGTGCAGGAAGCAGCTGATCGATGTTTTTTCTCTCTCTTCTCCTCTTCCTTCCTCTCTAAAATCAGTAAAAACATGCTAAAAGAGAGAGAGAGAGAGAGAGAGAGAGAGAGAGAGAGAGAGAGAGAGAGAGAGATATCAACTTCATAAGGTTGTTTGAGGTTAAGTGAGATGACACATACACAACATCCAGAGGAGGGCTTGGTATGGAGTAGCTGTTCAGCTTACGTTAGCTAGCGGCATTACTTTTATTTGTAAGCCGGCCAAGGGAGGCAGTGGAGAACAGGGTGCAGAGTCAGGCTTGAAGGCCCCCTGGGGGAGTCCCTTTCGTGTCTTTTCTTCATTTTTCTCTGCTGTAAAATGCAGATGGTAACAGACATACCTCGTAGGTTGGTTGGAAAGATTAAATGTCATGGTAACAGCGCCTGGCACCCGATAACCCTCAATAAGTGTTAGCTACTGCTATTACAATTACTATGATGGAACTCGCTGCAATTACTGGGGTTACCCGGGATGGTATGTGGGTGGGTACGGGGGCCAAGGGATGACTCTGTGAACTGAACAGAACTTAGGGGTAACCTTATCTGCAGAAAGGGCACAGGGCTGAGGGCAGCAGCGTGGCCCTGTGTCCACGGAGAAAGTCTTGGATGCAGAGAAGCATCTCCTAACAAGAGTGGAGGCAAGTTAAGAGCATGAACCCTGGTTCACATCCCAGCTCTGCCACTAGCTGTGTGACCTTGGACAAGCTACTTAACCTCTCTGTGCCTCAGTTTCTTTGTCTGTAAAACAGAGGTGATAATGATGAAACCTATTTCATAGGGTTGTTAAAAGGATTAACTAACATCTGTCGTGTGTTTGGACTAATACCTGGCACATATAAGGCACTCTATATGTGTTTCTTTAAATGAGCAACGGAATTAATAAATATATATGTAAAGTGGCAGTACAACAATCTATAATAATAAAAGTGAATATACAAATTGACTGAACAACTGAACAGCAGAACGGCCATCAGGATGACCTTCCGGACACCCACGTTATGACAAGCATTGGCGCCAGGACAGCCAAGGCAGGTGTGATGCAATTGGTTGCCCCCCCCCCACCCCGCCATCGCCCCACGATCGCCCCACAGAGGGAGGCCCAGGCCTCCGATCAGCGATGGCAGGTGTACGGGGCGGCCAGCGATTGCCCCGCAGAGGGAGGCCCAGGCCAGCCAAACGATCGCACCCCATGGCTGTTGCCCACCCGGTGGTGGGGGTGGGGAGGCAGCTCTGCACAGATGGTAAGCAGTGGCAGAGGCAGGGGCGGGGCCAGCTGCCAGCAGCTGGGGGAAAGTAAGCCCCGATAGGCCCTGATCTCCGGCCATGCTTAGGGACCCTACCCCAGGGTTCCCGGATTGCGAGAGGGCACAGGCGGGCTGAGGGACACCCCCCCACACACACAAATTTCGTGTGCCGGGTCTCTAGTATATCAAATAACAGCATTTTAGATGGGCAGGGCCTCGGGAACTGTCTAAAGTGGTGGGTGGTCTCATTGAGACACAAGAAAATCAATAGCAGCAATGACAATCACAGAGCAATGATCCCTCAGTTCCTGTGCTAAGTGCTTTAGGCCTGTTTACTTCCCACCAATCCCCATGAGGGAGGGAGGCACTGCTTTCACCCCCATTCTAGATATAAGGACCCCCAGGCCCGGAAGGGTTATGGGACAGCTCCAGGGTTCAAGGCCACAACGGTCTGGCTCCAGAGGCCATGCTCACATACTGCAGGGACTGCCCTCTCCAGCGATTACAGACCTGGGCCTCACCCTGTGCCGGGCACTGGCTGAGCAGGTGCATCCAACATTCCCTTTCATCCTCACCGAACCTCAAAGGGGCGGCCCTGGGCCGCGGAGATTAAATGCCTTATCAAGGGCGCCACTGATGGGAAGGGCAGAGCTTCACCTGGGGTCCAGGGAGCCTGAACTTGAGTCCAGAGGTCCTCCTAGTCCCCAGGGGCCCGCACACCACCAGGCGGCCACATCTGGCCTGCAGCCCGTTCCCGTAGGTTAAGTTTTATTGGGACACAGTGGGTCATACCCGTTCCTTTACCGACTGTGTCCGGCTGCTTTTAGGCTGCAACAGCAAAGCCGAGGGACTGGGGCCGAGACCACATGGCCTGCAAGCTAAAATTCCATGTCCTCTGCAGGCAACGTTTGTTGACCTGCTCTACTCATTCGTATCTCCGTGTTTAGTGAGTAGGATTAATCGTAGAAAACAGCGTCTGTGACATTTATAGCACGGTAAGAAGTATTTTAAAGGCTTGCTTTTATACCCCATGTGGACAAAAACGGCCACAGAGTGTTTTCCTAAGATTATTGAAGCCAACAGCTATAAGAAGATTGAGGCTGTCTTTAAACCGCGTTTTGGGCCCAGGAAAACCAAGATCAGCCAAGTGGAAAGAAACAAAATCAGAAACTTTCAGGAAGGAGTGCCCCAAGGCAAATGCTTCCAGCCCCATGTGCTTAGAACTCATGGGGGGGAGGGGGTGTGGGGGGAGACCCCAGACAATAACCCACTTTCCTATGTGCTCTCCGAGGCAGTACCCAGCACAGGCCTGGCACACTGTCTAGGCTCATAAATATTTGCTTATGTGAACAAAGTACACAGAGCTCTTCCCCATCTATGCATCAGCTTATCAGGCAGGGGATGATCAGGCCAGAGGAAGCTTCTGGAAAGATGGAGGCTTCCCAGATGTGGCACAGGCAGGAGCAGGGGAGGGTCGGGCCCTTGCAGGAGATAGGACTCCGGCTTGCTTGGGAACAGAATATCCAACGAGATATAGTCTAATCTCCAGATAGAGGATGTGATTCCATTATTAATGATGACAATACCCAATGTTTGTTGGGCAGTAGCTCGGCGCCAGGCTCTGTGGGGCCACCCACACATTCCCTCCTCACGAGCACCCTCTCTGACGATGCTGCTTCTCTGAGGCCATAACTCCCCAGCAGAACCCACCTTCCTGGCCAGCAGAACCCACCTCTCATGTGGAGGTTAGGAATGGCAAGTGCCTTGATTTTTCCCCAGCCCCCCCGCCTTGCAGGTGAGGCCCAGGCAAGTGACTGGATCTAGCCGGAAGCCTTCTTGGCATATTCTGGGAACGATTTCCTCCCTGATGAGAGAGCCTTGAGGGGAATCCCTGCCCGCCTCCTTTGTGCCTTGAGCCTTTTCCTGGGAGGAGGCCACGTGTGGAGCGGCAGCAGCCATGTTGTGATCAGGAGGGAGGGCCAAGAGAATGCAGAGAGGCCAACCCACAGGCTTTCTGAGGCCCTGAATCAAGCCTTTTGATTTCCTACTAAGTGAGGAGGGAAAAATCTATTCTAAATCTCCGTCAGTGCAGTGCCCTGTTACCTGCAGCTCCAAATACCCTGACTGGTAGGAGTAAGTTCCCTATTGTCTCCACTTTACAGATGAGGGAACTGGGGCAAATACAGTAAGTCCCAGAGTTAGCAAGTAACCAGTACATTTATTGAACACCTACTATGTGCCGGCACTGTGCTACATTATCTCATCTAATCCGCCCCCTCCATTTTATACACACACACACACACACACACACACACACACACACTGAGTGGCCAGATTATTATGATCTCTGAACGCATAATAATCTGGCCACTCAGTGTATATCCTATATAATAAAAGGCTAATATGCAAATTGTCCCCTCAACCAGGAGTTCGACCAGCAGGCAAGCCAGCCAACCACCCATGTCCCCTCCCCCTGGCCAGGCTGGCCGGACCCCACCCATGCACGAATTCATGCACCGGGTCTCATATATATATATATATATATATATATATATACACACACACACACACACTCTCTGAGTGGCCAGATTATTATGCATTCAGAGATCATAATAATCTGGCCACTCAGTGTGTGTGTGGGTGTGTGTGTGTGTGTGTGTGTGTGTACATGTCACTGTGTAAGTTTAAGGGTTACAGCATAATGGTTTAACGTACATATATTGTGAAATGATTACCACAATAGCTTTAGTTAGCTTGCAGCACCTCATATAAATACAATAAAAAGAGAAAGCATAAAAAGAACAAGTGTTTTCCTTTTGATGAGAACTCTTAGGATCGACTCTTTTAACAACTTTCCTGTGTATCATACATCAGTGTTAACATAGTCATGCTGTACATTACATTCTTAGCACTTACTTATCTTGTACAAAAGTCTGTACCTTTTTTTTTTTAAAATATATTTTATTGATTTTTTACAGAGAGGAAGGGAGAGGGATAGAGAGCTAGAAACATCAACGAGAGAGAAGCATCAATCAGCTGCCTCCTGCACACTCCATACTGGGGATGTGCCCACAACCAAGGCAATGCCCCCGACCGGAATCGAACCCGGGACCCTTCAGTCCCCAGGCTGATGCTCTATCCACTGAGCCAAACCGGCCAGGGCAAGTCTGTACCTTTTGACCTCCTTTCTTCAATCATTTAATTCTTGTAATCACCCTGCAAGGGTGAGTATTATTAGCCCATTCTGTCAGACCTAACAGTTAGGTTTGAATCAGTGCTAACTGTTATACATTTAGAATCCCTCCACTTCTCGGTCACTGTCCTGGTTTCCCCGATGACTCCATCAGCCTCCTCACTGTCCTCCTCCTGCTTCTAAACCCTTTCCCCATAGAATCCTTGAAGCCCTTCAAGGCCAAAGCCTGAGTTTTTAACAAGTCTGCTATTAGAATTTTAAACATACATTTCATGCACGTGTTAGATATTGACAAAGGCAGATATTAACACTGTGATTCAAACTGTCACTCTTTTGCTCCCATGACACCCCATCTGTCCGCTATTATAATCAGTCATGTGTGTACCCTCCCCTTAATTGTAAGTACCTGGAGGGCAGGAGCCAGGCCTTGCTCTTGTTTGTTTTATCTACAGCAAGCATGTCAAACTCGCGGCCCACAAAGAATATTTTTGCGGCCCAGCCAATATAACGGTATGTAAGAAACGTTTTAAGAAAAACTTCATAACTTAATTTTTACAATATACTGTTATACATAATTATTAATAACGAACTACAACGTTCGCTAATGACTGATTATAATCGTGTTGCATTCATTCCCTTATGCACCTATGAGCAGGCGCAACATTCCTCTCCACTAATACTAGCAGCGGATATTTTAGCAACCGACTGCCACATCTTTAGTCTTGTACTGACTTGCTTGGTGTGCACAACAGGAAATATTTCGCTTTTGGAGAACAAAACAAATAGGTTTATTTGTGTTACGCTTATTAATTTGTGCAGTTATTCAGTGTCTGGTAAGTTAATGTTCAAGAAAATATATTAATTTTTATTAAAATGTTCTATATTTTATGTTAGTGATTATTCATATATTTCAGCCCTTTGTATTCAGCATGTCTCTATCGAAATAAACCTACGTTTCTATGAAAATTGAAGCTTTTGCTTTTTTTGCGGCCCACATAAACTTAAACCTTGTTTATTTGGCCCGTGTTAGCCTTTGAGTTTGACATGCTTGAACAGGTCTTGTGGTACACACAGCACACAGTAGGAGTTCAATAAGTGCATGTCACATGAATGAATAAATAAATATCTCATTCCCCTATTAAGCTGTGTCATACCTGAGGGCAGGGATTCTGTCTGCCTTGTTCATCTATACCTTCCCTGTACTTCAAATGTACACAGTAGGTGCTCAGAAAATGCTTGGTGAAGGTATGAGTGAGTGAGTGCGGAATGAGATGTCATATTCCCCTATCAGGCTGTGAGGTCCTTAAAGGCAAGAACAATGACTCCCCCCCTTTTTTAGGGCCCCACAATACCTTGTGGGCTGCTTGGTGCCTCTGAGGAAGCATGACCTTCCCTCTGTGAGACAAAAGCACTCACCTTTGCTCAGGTTCTGGAAATAGCTGGGACAGGGATATGCCACAGAGGGCGGCATAGGCAAAGCGGTTGGCCTCAGACAACTCCCGGCCCGTGGGCAGATGGAGGTCCCCCTCCACAGCTGGCCCAGCCTCCTGATGCAGCCTGGGGCTGGGTCTGTCCCATGTGGCCATTTCCAGTCCTGCAGGAAAAAAATCCCAGTGAGCAATGCATCCGGGGGAGGCAAAGGTTACTTAACGGGACACAAAAATTCCCAACCCTGATAGAAAAGGTTGATAAATCAGCCTTCCTTGAAATTAAGAACTTCATCATCCTTAAGAAAGTGAAAGGACCTACCAAACACTAGTAGGAGATATTTTCAACTTAGAGGCTGCGGGTAATTGTGCTTATTACCCAAGACGGCATTTTATTGGGCTGATCTCCAGGGAGACCCACATTGGTTTTTAGTTCAAGGTTAAACAACCTTGCCCGGCTGGTGTGATTCAGTTGATTGAGCGTTGACCCATGAACCAAGAGGTCAGTGGTTGGATTGCTGGTCAGGACGCATGTCCAGGTTGTGGGCTTGATCCCCATCAGGGGGCTTGCAGGAGACAGCTGATCAACGTTTCTCTCTCAAAGATGTTCCTCTCTCTCTCTCTCCCTGTCCCTCTTTCTCTAAAATCAATAAAAACATATTTTTAAAAAAGAATAAACAACCTTCTAATCAGAGAAGCATGAGCTGGCCTACTTCTAACCACAAGGGAGAGGGGGATACACAGGGGGCAAAAGTAGGTTTATAGTTGTGAGTACTCGAAACTCAGAGTTTATTTTGGATTATTATTTAATAATTATTGTATGATTTTATATATGAACAACCATAACACCCCCCCGCCCCGGACTTAGTGCACGAAAGCTCAGCTCAGGCCAAATACATTCATTCATTCAACAAATACACTCCTGAAGCCCTGTAATCCATCCTCCCCACAGTGGCGCAAGTGGCCTTTTTTTCATATACACCAGTCCTGTCACTCGCCTGCTTAAAAGCCTCCAAAGGCTTCCCAGGCACCAGGATGAGTACCAATCCCCTTCGGATGGCCTGCAACACCCTGTGTGAGAGGCCCCACCTGCCTCTAAACTTCTCATGCCCCCACACCCGGCTGGTTCACTACACTACACCCACACTGGCTCTTTCTGCTCTTCCAACACCCACACTGGTCTCCTTCCATTGCCATTCCCCCTGCCTGGGACACTCCTCCCCTGACCTTGACATCCTTCTGGCCTCAGCCTGAATGTCTTCCTGCTAAAGTACTTCTGTCCCTCTCTCCCAGCATCCTGTCTACTTTTATAATACTTAGTTCTATCTTAAATAATATATTTTTAAACTATTCTGTCTGCATACGTATTTACTTATGAATACAAACAGAGTATCTGCTTCTCAAAGCAGGCCCCTGGTTATTTCTTCATGGGTGTACCCCAGGAGCAGGCCCTGAATATTACAGGCATTCAATTAACTACTTGCTGGATGAATGAAGAAGGATATATGATATATGATGTCCTGTTCTGGGCCTTGGGGCAGATCAGGGGACAAAACTGACAAATTCTCTACTCTTAAGGGGCTTATGTTCTGGTGGGACACAGGCAATAATACACCAATACAGAATGATAATAATAATTTAAATAACTTGCCCAAGATTACAAAGCTAGTAAGTGGTGGAATCAAGATTTGCATGTGAGTGGTCTGTTTATAGGATCCATGCCCTTCACAGTCAGCCAAATGAATCAGTAAACATTTGGTCAGGAAGCGATCATGGGGGCGGGGTACAACAAGGCAGTGAGGGGATATGCAGTGATGGGCAGGAGGGAAGTGACTGTGGTATGCAGATGACAGGTGCCATTCCAGCAGAGGCTGCGGGAAGCAAAGGGGACAGCCCTGCAGATGGGTGGGGGAGGAATCCAGGTGAAGAAACAGGACAGGAGAAGAGACAGACAAGTAAACAGACGATGACAAACCAGCAGACTAAATGCTGTGAAGAAGGAAACACCGATAGAGGGGTAAAAAGAAGGGGCCTGGAATGTAGAACTGGCTTCCTGGAGAAGGTGATGTCAGACAGGGGTGGGGTGGGGGGAAGAACATGTTCTGGGCAGAGGGTAGAAGGGAGGAAATGCTTTTTAAGAACCATGAAGATGCTCAGTGCAGCCAGGGTTTGAACGAGTGGGTGTGGAGGGATAGATGAGGTTGGAGGGAATGCTGCCGGAGCCACACCATGACCGACCAAGTTCTCCCAGCGAAGGAGTCAGACTGAACTGTAAGGCACGGCCATGCGGGGAGCTGTGAGGATATGCAGGACCTCCCCGTACTATTTTTTATAATTGCCTCTAGTCTATAATTATTTTAAAATAAAAAGTTAAAAAATAAAAAGCAGTGGAGTGTCTCTATAGAATTTGAAAGACCTTTTCTTAAGGTCTAAGTAAACTAAAAATAAAAATTCACCACCTCCCAGAATTAACCAGTTAGTTAATTTAATAAACACGTATCGCCCTACTATATGCCAGGACTGTCCTGCATGCTGGGGACACAGCGGTGACTAAGACAGACAGACAACAACCCTCCATCACGGAGCTGTATTCCAGTGGGGCAGACAACAATGTGTAAACTCAGAACATTTACAAAAAGACCATTTAAAACAATGATGAGGGTTCTGAAGGGAAAGAAACCTTAAATAATATTTACCCAGATTTCAAGAAACAACTGTGGGTCTCCCCTCAAGGTCTCAAAACAGCTGTCAGCTTCTGGATGGTTCTTCCGGGAAATATGCAAATGGTCCTGGAGGAGCAAACCGGAAAAACCAGCTTGTGGGTCCACAGGGTGTGGAGTCTGGAGGCCTGTGGGTTCCCCAGGCTCAGGAAGTCTCGCTACTACTTTCCTCTGGGCCTTTGCCCCCCAGGTCCCTCTACCTGGGACCCCTTTCTCAGTAGGGTTGCAGGCAGCCCTGGACTTTGCTGGAACTGTCTGCTCTAACTCCTCGTACCCTGAGCTGTGGTGGCTGCACTAACTCCTTGGTTAGCCTGGCAGTAGAGGGCAGGCACCGGATCCTTTCCATTCCCATGCCCAACCCTTACCTGCCATAGACTGAGTGATCAGAAAATGCCTGCTACGTGAATGAATGAACGGATGGATGGATGGATGGATGGATGGATAAATGAACTAGTTTGGGGGGCTTAAGCAAGAGCTAGATTTTTCTGGTTATTTCTCTCTTATTCTTACCCTCCCATGGAGCACCAGATGAAGGACAGAGATGGAACAAGGGCCAAGTATCTGAAATTACCCAGGGATGTCCCAGAACCCCAAACCCAGGGTTCCCCAAAGCTTCAAATAACCTGAACTTCATCCTAATGGCCTGTTTTAATTCCAAGGAACTAGAATATTATTTTCTGCCTCTTTAAGCCTCCGGAGGGTTTTTAGTAAGTTATCAGTGATAACACCCTTCCCCTGGATGTTCACCTTCTATGGGGCCTGGGAATGTGCCTGTACCACGCCTTACAAACTCAGAGAATCAAGCTACGAGTCCAACCATCTTAAAAAGTGCAGAGAAGAAAAATGGCTGGGAGAATATCCTCCAAAATTATTTCCAAGTTGAGATGCCAGAGACTTTTCTGGATGCCCCAACTTCCTGCCATATATATGTACTACTTTTGCACTTAGGAGAAAATTAAAATTATTTTATGTCTCTATATATAGCGAGGGGACTGTTAGGACTTGCATCGGGATAGTGACAGTGGCTGTCTCTAAGCAGGGGGAAGGATTGATTGTGGATTATTTTAAATGTTCCTTTTACGTTTCTGCTTTATGAATTTTTAATCATGAGTATGTACTGATTTTAAAATCAGAAGAAAATAGACGCGATTTTAAATTAGAATATGGTGTGCTGCTACAAGCTCATACTGGCTGGTGAGAAGTGATGCTAGTGCCTTGAAATGGGTCACGACGGGAGTATTTACACCACAGAAATTGGCAATTGTTACAAATGAGGGATTTTATTTTTCAGAGAGGTGGTGAATAGCATGCCACTGTCTATATGATACAAATCCAGTTATGTTTTTTTAAAAAATATATTTTATTGATATTTTACAGAGAGGAAGGGAGAGGGATAGAGAGCTAGAAACATCGATGAGAGAGAAACATCGATCAGCTGCCTCCTGCACACCTCCCACTGGGGATGTGCCCGCAACCAAGGTACATGCCCTTGACCGGAATCGAACCCGGGACCCTTGAGTCCGCAGGCCGACGCTCTATCCACTGAGCCAAACCGGTTTCGGCTCCAGTTATGTTTTTAAATAATGTTTCATGGAGCAAGATCACAAGGAAATACATCAGAATGTTAACGATCATTGTCTCTCAGCGGTAGGGCTGTGGGACAAGAAGTAACTGGTTTTCGTTCTTTCCATTTTTCTGTATTTTTAACATTTTCTGTCACAAGCTTATTGGTGCTTTTATCATAGAAAAAAACAGCTTTAATTAAAAATGCCAATTCTGTTCTTGATCCCTAGAAGGGGAGTGCTTTATCTCAGAAAGTCCTGGCCCTGTGCGGACCAGCCAAGCCTTGCAGGGCTGAGGTCACAGTTAAGTCCCACTCCTCTGACCCACAGGTTTTGTTATCAACAAAAAGGATAAGGGTTGGCAGGACAGACAGGAATTCTCAGCCATCCACGATGGTGCGATGGAGGTGCCCAGGGTTCCAACTCTATGGATTGTCCAGTCAGATGGGCTGGGCCCCAAACTATTCCAGCTGTGGGAGTGTGTGGCAGCTGTGGGGTAAGGGGATGTGCCAACTGAACTGTGCATACTGGTCCTCAGGGGCCTCTGGCCCTGGGTCTGATCAGGACACGGTCACCAGGACACCAAGGCCTGCACTGGACCCAGAAGAGCCCTGACTCTCAGGGAAACAACAAAGACACAGTGAGAAGAGCAAGCGAACACTGACCCGTGGCCAGACTGCAAAGACCAGCTGTGGGATGGACAGGGATTACTCTGTCTAGGACCTTGTCTTGATGCCCTATGACTATGATTTTTTCCAGTCACATGACCCGTCACCAAAGAAAACACTGGCTGCTTTATTTTTATCAGCAGTGGGGGTAGACAGACATTCCACCAATATCTGTCCTTACTCTGCAAGCACCCACAGTAGGTGTTCAGCCAGTGTTTGTTGACTAACGCCATAAACAATACGTGGGGTTTCTTCTCAGGAAGATGAAAAATTCTGGTCAGCATAGAGGAGAAAATCAAATATGATCAATATCATCCTTGAAAATCTTTTAAATCTCCCTTCAAACCCCATGACCTGGGCCCTTAGAAGATCACATGCAAGAATAAATTACTTTTGTTTTTCTTTACATGCTACAGTGATGGCCTTTATTTTACTTTTTTTTTAAAAAACTTGGAGCAGCCAGTGAAGGCCAAGGTCAAATTTGATGTGCCTGTGCCTATGTCAGTGGTCGGCAAACTCATTAGTCAACAGAGCCGCAGTTTGCCGACCACTGGCCTATGTGTATGTGTTGTTCTTTCTCGTTTCTGGTTAACTGCATTCTTAACTGAGTCTGCAGTACAATAAAATGAGCATTTCTACTAGAGAAATGGCTACAGTGTCGCAGGAAGGCCGAGAACTAATTGTCTAATTGTTCTAGAGCAGTGGTCGGCAAACTCAGTCAACAGAGCCGCAGTTTGCCAACCACTGTTCTAGAGTCAAGGAGAAGGAAAAGCATCTGGGTGAAGAAATCCTTTATAAAAAATAGAGCTATAGCACTGATTTTAGCCAGAAGCTCCGAAGACTGTAGATCAAAGTTCACACACACACACACACACACACACACACACACACACTTGAGATGGTCTCAGAATGGAGGATTCGAGGCAGGCCCAGTTTACTCCCCATTCCCCTCTCCAGCAATTTGGGAGAGAAACCCATTCATTCTATACCTCTATCTGGAAGTTAAGTTGGAAGCCACTGGTAAATGCAGCATCTCAGGAGGTCTCCATGGCAACAGATCCAACAGAGAAGAACCCAGAAGGTTTTGGACAATCCCACTACAGACCAGAAGAAAAAAGGGACGTTGGCACAAAAAGTTCCCATCCCAGCCTCACTTCAGCAATCTGTTGGATGGGCAGGGTGCTGGGTGACAGGACGCCATCAGGGTGGGTACCCAGGCTCTATAACACGTTGTCCACATTTATCATGTGCCTTCTTCCCCGACTCACATTCTAGTACAAGCTGCCATCATCTCTCTGGCAGAGCCTCCTCCCCAGTCTCCCACTTCTTTCTGCCCTCACCCCTAGCTATCCACCACACAGCACCCAGCCTGAAGTCAGATCACACCCCTTCTCTGCTCCAAACCTCCAAGGACTCCCTCCTCACCCATAGTCACAATCCTCACAATGGCGACTGGGCCACGTGCAATCTGCCCTCCTTCTTCTGTCCCCTTCGCTCATTCTGCTCCAGCGACACCATCCTGGATCCCATCAGGCACATTCCCACCTCAAGGCCTTTGCCTTGGCTATTCCCTCTGCTGGGTATACTCTTCCCCCAGATAACCACCTGGCCAACTCCCTTACCTCCCTCCGGCCTTGGCTCCAATCTCACAGCTCACTGAAGCTACCCTGTCCCAGCCTCTCATCCCAGGCCCTTTTATCTGGCTCTTTGCTTGCTCCAGAACACACATCACTGTCTGACATACTATGTCATTTACTTGTTTATTGCTTATTGTCTACCTCCCTCTGCCCACATGTAAGCACAGTAGGCACTTACAATCATTTGTTGAATGAATAGAGGTTTCCACTTGGGATAATTAAAAATTAATTCAAGAGGCAAATCTGCCTGGGAAGCAAGGGGGAGAAACGGCACCGTCTGTAATGGTGGGTTTGACCCCCTGGTTTTCAAACTGTTCCATAGGGCTCCAGGGACTTCTCTTACTCTGGTGGGCAAGAGGAAGTACAGTGGGGAGCCCTCAACACCCTGCCTTCAAATTATAACCGCAAATAATTCCTGGGTGTAGACCTCAGAAAATTGACAGCAGGGTCTCAAGAAGGGTGTACAGCAGGGTGTACAAATATGTTCACAGCAGCATTATTAACAATAGCTGAAAGATGGAAGCAACCCAAGTGTCCATCAGTGGATGAATGGGTAAACAAAATGTGTTCTATATAGACAATGGAATATAACTCAGCCTTAAAAAGAGAAAGGACTTCCTTACATATTACAACATGGGTAAAATTTGAGGACATTTTGCTAAGTGGAATCAGCCAGTCACAAAGAAGTGATTCCACTTATATGAGGTACTCAGTCAAAATCAATAGGGGCAGGAAGTAGAATGGAGGGGGGTGGGGAGTTGTTGTTTAATGGGGAGGGAGTCTCAAGTCGAAAAGATCTGGAGATTGGTTGCACAACAATGTGAATATACCTAACACTACTGAATTGTACACTTAAAAATTGGTTAAGACTGAATTTTATGCTCTGTGTATTTTAATCACAATTAAAATTTTAAAAAATATGTTTTTATTGATTTCAGAGAGGAAGGGAGAAAGAGATAAAAACCATCAATGATGAGAATCATCGATCGGCTGCCTCCTACACGCCCCCTACTGGGAATTAAGCCCACAACCCAGGCACGTGCCCTGACTGGGAATGGAACCGTGACCTCCTGGTTCATAGATCAAGGCTCAACCACTAAGCCATGCCAGCCAGGCAATAACAATTAAATTTTTAAAACTAAAAATCATAACGGCAAATGCTTGGTAAATGTTAGTCACATGCCACCTCTTTTCACACATCATCTTGTTTTCTCCTAAAAATCCTACAATGTAGGTATTATTATCTCCTAAGAAATGAAGACAGAGAGGCCCTGAGAAATGAAGGTCAAGGTCATGGGACATGTGATATGGAATTTAGACTTGTGCCTGGGTCTTAGGCCTAAGGCAGCCATCTTAACTATGATGCTACACTGCTTCTCTTTGGTCTAGTGGCCAGAAAGGTTTCAAACGCAATTTGAAAACCACCAAATTAGATGTATCTCAGTAGCTCCCATCTGTCCACAGGCTAACATCTCATTTTTCAGCCAGCCCCAAGCATCTCTGGGATGGGCCTAATCTGCCTTTTCACCTTCATATTTCTCTCTACTCCCCTTCTTCCAGCCAGCTGTGAGCCAAACTGAGCCATCCACTCCTTCCAGCCCATGCTGGGTTTCCCACCCCGGATCTCAGCTCGTGCTGTTTTTTTCTGCGTGTAGATCCTCATGTCCAAATGGTGCCCTTTTCCAAAAGCAGTCTAATAATAAAATCAGTGAATATCTCCAGTGTGTTTACTCTCATGATCCCATGTCAGCCTCACAACAACCTTACACTGTACCCATGTTACAGATGAGAAAACTGAGGCTCAGAGGTGCAGGCTGCACAGCTAGCAAATGGCTGTACCAGGATATAGCCCCCAGGCTTGTGTGACTTCAAACCCAGGTTCTTCCCCACTTTATTGAAGGGGCGCAGGTAACGCCATGAGACTTCGCGGATTTGTCCAGCTAAAGTGGGGCCTGACACCTCTGAAGCCCCTGAGGCTTCGTCTGGGCCACCTCACTTCTCTCCGGTTTAATGACTGGTTGCTTCTGTGCCTGTTCCCATGACTAGAGGGTCAGGGTGGCAGTGGATGATGCTGGGGACATCTGTACTTCCCCTGACTCCCCAACAGAGCTCTCCTGGTATTCATTTGGTTCTAAAACAGCGGGTACCACCACTACCCCTCCCCCAGAGATAGGTGACTTTTCTTTATGGACTGTGCCACCACTTGATGATGGATTACAGCTTGTTGGTGGTCTGTTGCTCTCCCTAGGGAAAGCTCCATGAGGGCAGTGGCTTTTGTATCATGTTCCCAGATGTATCCTGGAACAGTGCCTGGAGAGTACGAATGAATGAGCACCTGCCCCACAACTAAGAAATTAACTTCAGCATTATTTTTTGCTGAAGGACAATACAGTTTTGTTCGTTTTGTTAATCCTTGCCCGAGGATATGTTTTTCCCATTGATCTTTAGGGACAGTGGAAGAGAGAGGGAAAGAGAGAAACATCGATGGGAGAGAAATACATCGATTGGTTGCCTTCTACACAAGCCCCAACCAGAGCCTGGGCTAAGGAAGAGCCTGCAACCTAGGTGCATGCCCTTGACCAGAATCGAACCCAGGACCCTATGCTCTATACAGTGAGTCAAACTGGTCAGGGCAATACAGTTTTATATAAAGCGAGGTCCCTATATTTGCTCAAGAGCTACGCCTAAAGGTAGATTTCATTACTGAGCATCCCTCTAAGCCAGGGGTGGGCAAACTTTTTGACTCGAGGGCCACAATGGGTTCTTAAACTGGACCGGAGGGCCGGAACAAAAGCATGGATGGAGTGTTTGTGTGAACTAATATAAATTCAAAGTAAAGGAGAGGAGGGGAGAGCAAGAGAACCCTCCGCTCCTTCGGCTCCGAACGGGCCGGATCCGGCCCACGGGCCGTAGTTTGCCCACAGCTGCTCTAAGCGAATTGGACCAGCCCCAGAAGGCCTGGGGGTTATGGTCCAGGTGGAGTACAGGGTACAGGCAGAAATTACTCCCAGTGAAGCGTGTGAAAACCCACCTGAGCTATACCTCCCACGTACGTACCTGGGACGTCTTGTGACCTGCGGTACCAGTCTAGTTCGGGCACCGATCTGAAGGACGAGGAGGTGCTAACTAGGAAAAGTGAGACAGGGAGGAGGAGTGGTCTAGAGGAGCAGGGCAAAGGCTCGGGGGAGGAAGGGAGCAGCGTGCCTCAAGCACAGAGGGCCATTGACAACGTGCTCTGAGACAGGCTGGAGGCCCAGCGTAGGTGGGGCCCGGGCGTGGTCCATGCTAAGGCTTTTGTTCTTCACCCTAAGAAAATGCACAGCCGCAGCAGGGTTTTACACAGAGGATGGAACAATCAAACCCGTCAGGCTGCCCAGTGGAGGGTCGCTCAGGGGAAAGCGCGTTGGCCCTAGCTGGTTTGGATCAGTGGATAGAGCATCAGCCTGCGTGGACAGAAGGGTCCAGGGTTCGAATCCGGTCAAGAACACATACCTTGGTTGCGGGTTCCCCAGCCCTGGTTGGGGTGCATGCAGGAGGCAACCAATCGATGGGTCTCTCTCACATTGATGTTTCTCTCTGTCTCTCCCGCTCCCTCCCACTCTCTGTAAAAATCAATGGGAAAATATCCTTGGGTAAGGATTAACAACAACAAAAACACAAACTATAAAAAATAATTTTAAAAAATAAATAAAAAGAAAGTGGTTTGGACCCACGCCAGCCCCCCTCTGCCCACTGTACCACATCCAAGGCAGCGGGCCCCCATCTCATCTGAGGCCCCAGTGTATAATGTACAGCAGTCCTCTCAGGTCCCCCATGTGCAGGCCCAGGTGGCTGAGCAACCACTGTCACCTGGTGGCACCAGGCAGGGACAGCTGGGTGCAGGCGGATGAGAAATTCTGCAGGCTCAGACCCCGAGAAGCCTCACATGCTGAGCTCTGCTACCTAGTCAGTCAACTGCACCCCTGCAACCGCTCCTGGGCCCTAGGCCTAAAGCACAAAAAGGCTCCCCGAGCGGCAGACACTGCACAGGGCTTTGCGGCTCCTTCCATCCTCATGACAACCTTGGAGGCAGGCAAATGAGGACACTGTCCAAGAGGACGCAGTGAGGAAGCCGCAAAGCGAGGGCCTGAGCCCCCATCTGTCTGATGCTGCACCAGTGGCTGCCAGGATTGCAAACGCCAACGTGCTGACCGTGATGTGAGCATCCCACGTCTAGTGCCGGGCGGTCTCCTCGCCTGGAACTCAGCCACCCCCATCGCTGCCTCTTACACCTTCTTACTGAGAGCAGTAACAGGTGATCGGCAGGGTTCCTAGAGCCGTGGTCGGCAAACTGTGGCTCGCGAGCCACATGCGGCTCTCTGGCCCCTTGAGTGTGGCTCTTCCACAAAATACCACGGCCTGGGCGAGTCTATGTTGAAGAAGTGGCGTTAGAAGAAGTTTAAGTTTAAAAAATTGGGCTCTCAAAAGAAATTTCAATCGTTGTACTGTTGATATGTGGCGCTGTTGAGTAATGAGTTTGCCGACCACTGTCCTAGAGCCTCTAAAGCAGCGGTCCCCAACCGGGGGTCCGTGAGGTCCTAAAGGTTGGCGACCGCTGCTCTAAAGAAACACCCTAGCTTACACCTGACTTGACAGGGCCTCTGACGCAGGCCACGCTTTGGATTGTGCTTTACCATTTATGAAGCATTTTGACACAGGATCATCAGCTCTGTGAAGTGTTATGACCCCACTGTATTCAAAAGCAAAGGCCCAGAGAGGTGGCGTGACAAGATCACACCGCTAGGAAGGGGCAGGAAGTGGCAGTGCCACGCTTCCAGGCGCTGAGGTTTGGTTTAGGGCTTCCTTTGGACCACTTTCTACCCACCTAGCCCCCTCACCCCAAACCCCTGGGGGTGGGGTGAAAGCTCAGGCTGGCAGAGCAGCTCCAACAAGCAAGGGTCAAAGGCTCAGAGGGTTGGAGGCTGTGCGATTCAGCCTTTCTTTGTCCTCTTTATGTACTTCACAGGGTGGGAAGATTCCAATGGTCTCCCTCTCGGCCCAGTCCCCCTCCCCCCAAACCCACCCCGCCCCCTCCACTGAAGGGCAGTGTTCTATTCCACTCTCTGGGGTGTACTCCTGGAGGGCGGCACTTGTCTTGTTCACTGCTGTATCCTCAGGGCCTAAACAATGCACACACCAGCACACAGTAGGTGCTCAATAAATATTTGTTGACTGTATGAATGGATACCGCTAAAACTTAAAGGGGTTACCTGCTTTCTGCAGTGAAATGAACAGTGGATTAGGGCAAGGAGAACTACCTGTTGACTCCTCCTCTGCATTAGTCAGTACTCCAGGCCAAGACCCTGGCTCCAGTCTGGCGGTGCTCCTGACTCCCTGTGTGACCCAGGGCAGGGTAGAGAAGGGCACTGGGAAGGCCTACTCTGTGCCAGGCACTGGGTCAGGCTGCAGGGTGGGGTAACCCAGGTTCTTATCCTGTTCTTCTCCCTTGCTGTGTGGTCTTGGGGAAATCACCCCATCTCCCTGAGCTTCAGTTTACTGAGCTGTAGACTCCACCCTAAAGTTAGTGGCAGCAATTCTTCCCTCCTCTAACAGCGGCTGGGTGAGGAGTCAGGCCGGCCTGTAACACTGGGGCCTGGGCTTTTCTCCAGCTGGAGGGTCTGATAGGAGCTCAGAGGCTACAGGGGCAAGGAGAGAGGGGAGGGGGGGGTGGCGGGGGAGCTGCTTGGGAACAGGGACGCCCAGTGATCCCAGGTGACCTTGAGCAAGTACCTTCTCCTCCTGGGACCAGAGCAGTGGCCTCACTCACCAAAGGACGGGCTGGGTGACCGCGAAGAGCTCGGAGCTGGGAGGCAGGAGACCGCCCCAGTGCTCCGCCACGCCTCAGTTTCCCCAGCTGCCTCCCCACGTGATTTCTAAGGGCACTTCCGGCTCAGAAAGAAAACAAGCAACGACCAGGCAGCCGTCTCGGGGCACTCCCGGTGGATCGGCGCCCACGAGTGGCGGAGGGCAGGGCGGGGTGGGAGGGCCAAGGGCCGGAGCTCCCGCGTGGGGCCCCGGGGTGGCGGCGGGGAGTGGCCTCAGCGGGACCTGGCCCCTTACCTGGACGCGAAGGCGGCGGCGGCGGCACGAAGGGGAAGGCGGCTCGGGCTCCTCCCGCCCGGCTCCTCCCCTGACCCGGCCCCGCCGCCCCGCGCTGGCCCCGGCCGGTCCCGCCGCCTGCCCTGCGCAGCCCGCCCCGCGCGCCTGGCCCGGCCGCCGGGGGGACGTGCGCTGGGAGCGGGGCCTTCCGGGCTCCAGCCCCACCTGGTTGTCCCGCCGCCTCCGGGACAGGCGTGCCGGCGTCAGGAAGTGACGGGCCAACCCGGCGCGAAACTCGGGTTGTGGGCACACGGCCCTGCGGGGTTGTCTGCAGAAAGTGCTTAGGAGACGCTCAGCCGGGAGGGGAGGGCTGAGCAGCGATCTGGATGGAAATCTTCCAAAGTAAATTATGGAAAATCAAATAACCAGCCACAGAAACACCCTTCCCGGGCACATAGGCAGCACTTGGGAGCTTACGGATGTTGAGGTATCCATGCATTCGCTGATTTTTCTTTCAGTTTCTCTAACGCTAACTTTCCTTCAGTCTTCGGACCTTTGCATTTGAGGTGCCGGTGCCTGGCACTCTGCCCCCAGACCTTCCTCTTCCTGCGTCTGTTTCCAGCTTTTCACTGCAGTGTCCACTCAGGCTGGCATCTGTGAGTCTTCCCTAACCACCCAGCACATTCAGTCATTGAACACATGTTTACTGAGCACCTGCTATGTGCCAGGTACTGTTCTAAGTGCAGGGGAATCACACACCAGGCTTCCAGTCCTGTTCTATTTAATGGTAGTATTTCTGACTCTGTGGAATTATCTTGTTCATTTTCAGTTTGCACATTATTATCTGCCATCCGCACTAGAATTTAAAAGCCCAGAGAATGGGGGTCTTGGCTGCCTTGTCCTCTGCTATGTGCCCAGCCCCCCAGGGGCTGTGCCAGGCTCTTGGTAGGTGCTCAGAGTCATTTAATGAATTTATGAATGGATCTTGTTCCCTTAGCTACCCTATGTATGCTTATCATACCCATTCTACAGGACGGGAAACTGAGGCTCAGGTCTAGGCCATGCAGAAGCCACAGAGCTAATAAGTACCAGAGCGGAAGCATGAATTATTGCAGCTACAAAGGCTGTTGCTCTTTCTGTCAGTGAAGACAGCCCAGTACCTTGAATGGAAAAAGCTGTGGGTGGGGTCAGGGACCAGCTACCACTGTGGAATCTGTGACTCATGCATGCTTTGTAGAATGCTCTGGGTCTTCCTCTGCTCATCTCCTCACTGGCCAATCAGGACCAAGAATCGCTCTGCCTACCTAAAGGGCTACTGTGAAGGTCAACTGGGTCAGTAGTGTGCACGCGTCAGGGGCATAGGGAGTTGTATCTGAGCATGTGGGCCTTGTCAAGATAGGACATTAGTAACCCTATGGAAGTGATGCCAACAGAAAGCCTCCAGCCAGCCCTCCTCTCAGTGTCTGGAGGCCCCTTCCAGCCAGATTGGCTTTGTGGAACCAGGCACCGTTCTGCACAGTGTCTTGGCGTTGCCCTGTCTCTAATTCGGTTTGAGATCCTGTACTGAACACTCTTGACTTTGGAGATTGGATCCAGTTACAGCCATGCCCACTGCCCACCCGGCACCCCAGTCACCCCCACCAAACAGCACACAGGACCTAATCCATGCCAGGCCTCTGGTCTGCCACTTGCCCTGCACAGCCCGCCCCGAGGGCGCCTGGTGGACATGCGTCTGGAGCAGGGCCTTCCGGGAAGGTTTATCCCTCTCGTGTATGCCTTTGAAATGTTTGAGGTTTGGTGTTGGACTGTGAAAATGTTACTTTCCTCATCAGGAACAGGAGGGTCACTATGCCCCTCACAAGGGTTGTTGTGAGGACTACATGAGGATATACAGCTAAAGGGCTGAGTGGTGTCTGGCACACAGGACACACGCAATAAAAATTAGCTGCTATTATTCTTGGTAAAAGATACTTCTTCTAAGATGTCTCCTATCAGCTCCTCCCAAAGGAATGTTTAGGGGGTTGTGCTAGAGCAGTGGTTCTCAACCCTCCTAATGCCACGACCCTTTAATACAGTTTTTCATGTTCTGGTGACCCCCAACCATAAAATTATTTTCGTTGCTACTTCATAACTAATTTTGCTACTGTTATGAATCGCAATGTAAATATCTGTGTTTTCCGATGGTCTTAGGCTCTACAGCAGCGGTTCTCAACCTGTGGGTAGCGACCCACAGGTTGAGAACCTCTAGCAGGGTTGCCTAAGACCATCGGAAAACACAGATATTTACATTGCGATTCATAACAGTAGCAAAATTAGTTATGAAGTAGCAACGAAAATAATTTTATGGTTGGGGGTCACCAGAACATGAAAAACTGTATTAAAGGGTCGTGGCATTAGGAGGGTTGAGAACCACTGTGCTAGAGGGAGAAGGCTTTTCATAACCATGAAGGAAACCAACCAGAATTTATTGAGGAGCGGGTGAGGTTGTAGGCATTGCAGATATAGCAGGGGGAAGGCTAATGCTTGGGCCAAAACTGCCAGATTTAGCAAACAAAACAAAAAAAAAACAGGACACCCAGTTACATTAGATTTTCAGATACACAACAAATAAATACTGTTTTAGTAGGAGTATGTCTTTTTTTAAAATATATTTTATTGATATTTTACAGAGAGGAAAGGAGAGGGATAGAGAGCTAGAAACATCGATGAGAGAGAAACATCGATCAGCTGCCTCCTGCACACCTCCCACTGGGGATGTGCTCGCAACCAAGGTACATTCCCTCGACCGGAATCGAACCCGGTACCCTTCAGTCCGCAGGCCGACGCTCTATCCACTGAGCCAAACCGGTTTCGGCAGGAGTATGTCTTAATATTGCCAAGGACATGGTTAAACTAAAATAAATTGTTCATTGTGTATCTGAAATTTAAAGGTAACGGGTGTTCTATATTTTAGCTAGCAACCCTACTTGGGCCCCACCCCCAGAGATTCTGATTCTGCTGGTCTGGGGTTGGACCAGGCATAGGTATTGCTCACAAGTTCACCAGGCATTCTCATGTGTGCCCAGTGTCAGGAACCACTGATGGAGGGCCTGTCTGTACATTTTATTCTGCAAGTGATGGTCAATTGTGGAGGGTTTGGGCCAGTGATGTGGCATGACCTCATCTTTCAAAAGGATCTCACTGGTTCTTTGTGGAGGTCAGAGGCATAAGAGCAGACACAGGTAACCAGTTAGGAAGCTGTTCTAATAGTCCAGGCCAGGAAGGGGCCTGGATTTGTTGAGTGCCTACGATGGGCTAAGCACAATAAAAGCATATAATGGAGACATAGGTTCTTGGGTTCTGCCCAGACCTACCCAGTTAGAATTCTTGGGGGTATGGAAGCCTAGGAATTTATACTTTTAACAAGTTTCCCTGGGAAAAGAAGAAACAATAACAACAAGTTCCCTTGGTGAGTCCAGTGAATAATCAGATTTGGAGCAACTAAACGATTGGATTCTATTGTCTCAGGAATTATAGAAATAACCATGAATACTGGTTATTCATGCTTAGCATTACCCTTGTGGCTGGCTCTGCATGCTTTTCATACAGACTTTATATCATTTAATCCTATGTCGTTTATACTATTATTTGTCCCATTTCGCAGAGGTAGGAAGGAACTGAGGCTCAGAGAGGTTATATAACTGGCCAGGGTCACCGAGCTACAAGACATTAGAGCCAGGATTTGATCCTAGATCCGGCTGATTCTGCTATCCTGCCTTCTCATAGGCTTAAACATCAATACAGGTTCAAAGATCTTTATATGAGTTGCAAATAAAAGATCCCCAGCAGGGAATGGCTCTTTTGCTCTGCCCCATAGATGGCCATCTTCCCAGGACATAGGTGGGGCCTGGGATTTTGATGCCTGAGTGATGTCACTCATCCCACATCCCTTCCCACAGAGCATCATTATGAGGCCGTCATGATGAACTTGAGACTGAGTGACTCAGAAGATGGTTTATGGTCACTTCTTTCCTAAATGACGCGCAGAATAGACAGTGCTCCGGTGGGGAGGGACTGGACATACCTTTAGAGGAAGGTCAAGGCGGAGGGTGTTGCTGATGGTTGTGGTTACCATGGATATTGTCATTGCTGAGCAATCTCTTGTTTATGTTTTCAAGGCAACTTTGACCCCAAAGAACTTAATGTCTTTTTTGTTAATTGGACCATCAGCTGGAATTAATTAAGCTATGTGGCAGGAGTTTGGGGTCAAAGCCATTTGGGTTAATATTTTCCTCCATTGTTCTTGTCTGTTAGGAGATTAGGACATGTCTTATTTATCCTTTTGTGTTCTTGTCCTGAGATTTGCACATATTAAGACTGTCCTGTTCCTACCCACAGAGTCTGAGCCAGGAGACAGAAGTGGAGAGAAACAGTCTTAATGAAGGCCCAGGTCTTAGTTTCATCATTGCCAAGGCCCAACAGGAACCTGTCTTTGTTCCCTGGCTCCCTGGCTTGTGGCAGCTTGTTCGGGCTTTGGAAGGGCTGCAGGTCATGGTGGAATTTTTTTTAGAAACCAGGGGGCTTAGACAGCTCCTGTATTGGTTCAGGAATATTGATTGCAAGCAACAGAAATGGATACTGGCTATCTAAAGAAAAATAATAATTGTGGAGAAGAAACCTGAGTGTTCACTGAATCAACCAGTGGCTCAAGGACCAGAGCTGTGGAGCTCATCTGGTCTGCTGCTGCTGCTGCCACTTTCAAACTTCCATCCCTCCATCACTATCTCCCCCCTCCCCCCACCCGCCACCTTCCCCACCCCACCCTATTCATTACTAGCCGAATATAAGACAAAGGAAAGAAGAGAAGACAAATGTCCACTACAGCTTTGTCCTCTTTGAGCAAACAAGCCCTTAAGGTGGGCATTCAAGCGTCCTGAAGGACAAGCTTGCCGGCCTCTCAATGCTGGCAGGCTGTAAGACGGAAGCAGTGTGGAGCAGTGGGAAGTGCAGATATAGCTTTGGGGTCAGTGAGTTCAAATTCTGGTACCTCACTCACTCACTTGTGACCTTGGTCAAGTAAGTGCCTTAATGCCCTGGGTTTTAACTCTTTAATTTGTGAAATGGGGGGTAATAAGTAATTCTCATATGGTTGCTGCATAGATTAAAGATAAATTAGGAATTGTGGGTTCCGATTCCAACTCCATCTCTGATATATTGGACACTTTTTTAAAAAAAATATATATTTTATTGATTTGTTACAGAGAGGAAGGAAGAGGGATAGAGAGTCAGAAACATCGATGGGAGAGAAACATCGATCAGCTGCCTCCTGCACACCCCCCACTGGAATGTGCCCGCAACCAAGGTACTTGCCCTTGACCGGAATCGAACCTGGGACCCTTCAGTCCGCAGTCCGACGCTCTATCCACTGAGCCAAACCGGTTAGGGCTATTGGACACTTTTTGTGTGTGGAGGAATATCAGAGCTTCTGTGAACTTCGGTTTCCCATCCACAAAATGGGAGAAGTAAGATCTAACTTGGGAGTCCAGCAGACTTAATTATGACCCCGACATTGCCACTCACTCACTACAAGACTCTGGGCAAGTTCTTTAGCTTTAACTTGAAATAACCCAGCGAAGGGGCATGGTGCAAGCACAGGTACAGGAGAGGTCCTCTGTTGGTTTCACAACACCTTGTTTCTTAAACAACAGGAATGTATGGGCTCAACAATTCCGGAGGCTACAAGATCAGGTGTGGGCAGGGTTGGTTCCTGCTGAGGACGCTGGGAGAATCTGTTCCAGGCCTCTCTCCTGGCTCCTGGTGGCTTGCTGGCCACGGTTGGCTTTCCGTGGCTTCTGCTGCATCACCCTGGCCTCTGCCTTCATCGCCACATGGCATCCTCCCTGTGTGTCTTCACGTTGTCCTCCCTCTGTGTGTGTCTGCCTCAGGGTCCAAATGTCCCCTTTTTATAAGGACGCCAGTCATATTGTTTTAGGGCCCACCCCAATGACTTCATTTTAACTTGATTATCATCTCTGTAAAAACCCTATTTCCAAACGAGATCACATTCTGTGGTGGTGGGGTTAGGGCCTCCACCTAGCTTCTTTTGGGGAGCGGGACACCATTCAACCCATGACAGGTCCTTTGCACGTGTTAGTTTTCCTTCCTCATCGAAGTACCCTATCAAACAAGATTAAATACCCTGATCACTGCTTGGAACAGAGCAGACGCTCAATCAATATTTGTTGACTAAATAAATGCATGGGTGGACCTAAGATCTCATGGTGTTCTGAATTGTTCACAGTTCTCTACTGACCCAGTAAATAGTCCTCCTTTTAAAAGAGGGATCTCAAGATCTTCTGACAAGAATACAAAGTTCATACGAATAGCTCCAGGCAGTTTCAAGAGCAGAGATCTGATATCCCTTTGAATGTGCTCTATGCTGTTCCCACCATCTGAGAAATTGCAGGAACGCCTTTCATTCCTGGAAAGGCTTTCCTTTGCCACAAAGAATGAATTGCTCTGGCAAAGGCTGAAACACTTCCTGCAGTCATTTGCAAAGAGGTTCCCACAATGAACAGGTGCTGGAAGGTGAGGTGGGAACATGGTGGTGGGTAATGGGGCTGGTAGGCTCCCACAACCTCAGCCCCAGACACCCACTAAGTCAGGAAGCTATAACCAAATGGGGGAATGCCATCTCTTCTTAATTCTTTATCCTTCAGGCCAGGGGGCCCACATACCTTGAGGGCTTACGATGTGCCGGAAATGTTCCTTTTGATACAGCAAAGTGATTCCAAGTCTACATTCTGGAGTTGGGCTTCTGCAGTCTACTCTTGGCCCACCACTGCCTCGCTGTGTGATCTCCAGCAAGTTACTTAAGTTCTCTATGTCTCAGTATCCCTGTTTGTAATTTGGGGGTAATCATAGTATCTATCTTACAGCAGAGCTAATTTAACACATATAATATACTTCCCACAGTGCGTTAGAATCATGTTAGCCATGATTGTTTTCCTGTATTTTGTTGAGGACACGGCTGCTGTTGAGGCTGATCACAGGGAGGTGAATTCTAGTGGCCAGGTTTTAATAAGATCGAATAAAATAAGAGGAGTCTGTTCTCATCTTGCTAGAACTCGACCCTCTCTCTCCTTGTTTTTTCATTTCTCTGCTTTACCTCCTTATGATCTTGAATGCTTACCAAGGGTTATTTCGTTAATTCCTCCAGCAACCCTATGAAGTAGGGATTGTAAGCTCTGTCTCATGGGTAAGGAACCTGAGACTCAGACAGGTAAGGTGACTTGTAAGTGGTGAAGCTAGAATTCAAGGCAGGTGTGTTTGACTGCAAGGCCACAGATTGGGAGGTGGGTCTGATGGGGATGAAATTTGCCCAACCCTCTCTCCCCCCAATTCTTCATCCTTTGGACCTTGGACCTCCCCTTAGGACCTAAGCACAAAGGTCACCACATCACCTGCCCTGGACAATGTTTCCACTTTGGATTGGCTTCTCTATCCTATCATCAAAGCCAGCCCCCTGAACAGGCCCCAAGAAACCCATTTACCCCAGGGGCCAATGATTAATGACAAAGGCCACCCATTAGGACAGAGGGCTCTCATCCAGGAGTGCTTTGAATTGTCATGGAGACTCTGGGAGATGCGTGGTGTCCTCCCCAACTTCATAGGTGAGCAAGCTAAGGCTCAGAGAAGTTCTGTAACTGGCCATATGCTGGGTCAGAACTTAGCTTTGAACCTTGGCCTGCCTCCCTGGTTTCTTCCACTCACACCTTTTTTCAACACTACCTGTTTCCTCTGCTCCCCTGCAGGGCAGCCTGGGCTGATATTGGCCTCTGGGGCTCTCTGTCCCCATACTGCAGGGGCCAGAAGGTCTTTGGGACCAGCTGGGCTTCCAGGGGTGAGGAGACAGCAGTGTCAGGATATCTTTGCTCAGGGGGAGGGAGGGTACACTGGTTGGGGACCATGTGACAACAGAGCTCCCTGCAGGGGAGGCTGGGACTGGGTGGTAAAAGTCTGTAGGAAAGCCATCTCATTTGTATCATTCTCTTTTCTTTCTCTTTAGCATAGACAACAGGTTCTGGAATTCTCTGGCCTCTCAGAGTGCCTGGCCATTGGAATTTGGAGGCTCCTGAGCTTAGTCTTCTACCCTCCCTTGCAAGCCCACAAGTGGCCACTAGCTTCCGGGTTGTTTTGGAACTGCACGCAAAGGACACAGCGTGATGGAGCAGAAAGAGCTCTGAAAGTGTCCTGCTGTGCAGCCTGAGGCAGATGAATTTACCTCTCTGATCCTCAGTCTCCTTATCGGCAAATGATTTCTACTTGCATAGGTTATCATGAAGATTCAGCTAGATAGTGCACATAGAGCAGTTTGGCAGGGCTTGGCACATAGTAAGCACTCAATAAACATGCACCCACCATTATTATGGTAGAAATGGTGCTGTCATTAACAACTGAAATCTTGGTGAAGATTTTCTTGTGGGTGGAGGGTCCAAGAACTAGATGGAATAGGAATGGTGGTGAGTGGAGAGAGAATGCTCTTTGCCTACCCTACTGGCACCCATCCCAAAACACACATGCCCGAGGCCAGCTCAGGAAATGACAATTATTGTCACTTTCATCCTGGGGAGACAGGGTGTTCTTTTCTTCTTCCAAAGGATTTTTCCATTGATTTTTCAGAGAGAGTGGAAGAGAGAGGGAAAGATAGAGAGACATATCAATGTGAGAGAAACACATCGATTGGTTGCTTCTTGCACGAGCCCTGACCAGGGCCCAGGATGGGGAGGAGCCTGCAACCGAGGTACGTGCCCTTGACTGGAATTGAACCCGGGACCCTTCAGTCCACAGGCTGACGCTCTATCCACTGAGCCAAACCGGCTAGACAGGATTCCACTTGGCCTTGGCTTAACGGTGTGGGCAACACATGCCCACATCCACTCACACATTCTCCTTCGGCACCAGGAGTCCATCAAGCCAATAGCGTGGGTGGCACCGAGTTACCCTGGAAGGACCTTATTAGAGAAAAAGAAAGGCACCCAGATTTCAAGAACAGCTAATTGCACCCACACTTGTATCTTGACCTTTCTTTGCATGAGGCCACAGGGGATGTGGCCCATGCATGTCCATTGCTTGGGGGCTCGGCAGTGACCTCCACTCCTGGGCTGCAGGGGTGTTAGGAATAATCCAGTTCCACCAGCTCATTTCAGGGAAAGGGAAGCTCTGAGAAGCAGGACCCTGTTCACCAACACAGGGTCCACCCCCTGTGCTCTGGTGACAAGAGTTCTTACCTCCCTCCCGACAAAGGTACTGTCAACTGTAGTCAGTCTCCAGGACAAGACAATGGATTGCCTTATGGAGCCCATCTGAGGTCTCAAGTCTGCTTTCCTATTATGGCCTTTGGAAGGAAATAGCATGTCATCGCTCACTCTCCACTCCCCTGCACCCCATGGGTCTCCCCGGCTGAGGCTTGACCTGGGTGACCATGGAAGGTCTTTCCTCTAGGCTACGGAGCAGAAATGACCAAGAAAAAGCACAGTAGCCTTTCAGATGACTGCGACTCTTGGGGTGAGGCGGGAAAAGTGGGGTTATTGGAGAGGACCGTTGCATTTATGAGGCCTCTTATCTTTATGACAAACGCTCCCGTAGGAAGGGAGATGCAATAGTAAAGAAAGCAGCACTCATAATTTCCAGTTCTGGAGCGTGGGGCAGCGCATCAGGTGGGAGGCTGGGCCGGCCTGGGGGACGCCCTGGAAACTCGGGAGATTCTCCGTTAAGTCAGGGCCGGAAGACACGGAACCGGGAAATTCTGGGACGGATGCTGAGGAAATTCCCAGACCCACCCGCATTCCCTCCACCCTCCCAGCTCTGCCAACTAAATGTGGGGGCTCCTGCTGGCATCAGGAGTACCACTTCTTCATACAGGTTCTCTCCCTCCATTCTTGGGGGGAAGGATGGCGTGGAGACTCAATGGAAGACCCAAACTGCCAGGACCTTTGGCAGGGTGGGGTGGGCATGAGATGGGCAGCATTGGCGGGGCCACAGGAGGACGTCCCATGAGCTCTGACTTCCCAGGAGGGGAAATGTGTAGCAGCCAGGAATATGAACGAACTACCCCAAACGCAAAAACCCAGCCCCAAACCAAGCAATAAAATAAAACCAGCTACATAAATTACAAAACAGTAAAAGAGTTCTGGTTCTGTTTGTCCTTCAATACGTTAATATTGCACTACTTTCCTCAAGGTCTAGGAAGAAACACCTGGAGTCAGAGGGACAGGAGGCCCCCCCTTGTAGTGTTCAAGTCATTTGTGTCCCCTCCCCACCCCGAACAGCTTAGCCGCGCCGTCCCCGGGGCAGGTATAAGTCTGTCGTCCAAGCACATAGTTCTGGACCCGAGACAGCATCTGGCTTTCGCTTGTGAGTCTGGCTGGCATTCCGTCTCCTGAGGGAGCGGCCTTACTTCACAGCCCCTTACCCCGTTCACTGTGAGAATATCGGGGCCGCAGAGGCACAAGGTGCTGTGGGTGCCTGGACGGGGTGCACACAGGCAACGGCGGCGATCTCGCTGTGTTTCTGCTCTCTGCAGAAGAGGGTCCTGGGGGAGGGCCGGCCGCTGCCCCAGCTGCGGGGGTGACAGCAGAAGAGGGTGGCCACCAGCAGGGCCAGCGCGGTGATGAAGGTGAGCGTCCACTGCATGAGGCCGGGGTAGATGAAGGGCAGGATGAGGACCATGAGCAAGGCCAGCAGGAGCAGGTGTGCCACCAGGCGCCGGGCTGCCCCGCGGTTGGCGCTTGACGTGTCCTGCCCATCCTCTCCCGCCAAGCCGGGGTGCCCTGCTGTCAAGGCGGCGGGAGCCACCAGCTCCTGAGGACAGAGCCACACTTCTGGGCACGGCCGGGCGAGCCGCCCCACCACGGCCTCCTGGTCACGCAGGCTGCAGATGAGGCCCCCGGGGACGGCGGTGGCCTTGCGGCACAGCGGGCAGGTGACGGACCAGGTGTCGTTCTGCGGGCACAGCAGGAGCTTCAGGCAGACAGCGCAGAAGGAGTGCTGGCAGCCCAGCAGCTTGGGGCGTCGGGCACAGCTGTAGGGCTCCCGGCACACCAGGCACTCCAGGTCGGGACCCGCGGAGCCACGATGACCCCCAGCAGGGCCCGTGGTGGTGGCTCCTGCCGAGATGGGCTGGGGCTGGTGGGGGGCTGGCTGCTGTGGGGCCTCGGTGCAGGCCATCCTGGGCAGGGGAGCCAGCGGGACGTGGCAGCTCAGGGCCTGGGCATGGACAAGGTGCTGCGGGGACCTAGTCTGACCTTAGGCGGCGTGTCGGCCTCCTTTTCCTTCCGTTAGGGGCCTGGAGACAGCAGCCGTCTGGCACGGCTCTCCAGGGCTGCCCAGCTTGTCTCTGGGCTCGTGTGCCCCTTCAATTATTATTATTTCTCTCCCGGAGTTAATCAGTAACCAGCAGGCCTGGAGACTTTGAATTACCTGATGGAAGGGCCAAAGTGGGCAGGGCCTATTAGTGAATCAGAACCGTCCAGTTGGGGCCAGGTGCCTCGGGGCTGGTGAGCTTTGGGATGTGTTAGAATTCCCACCACCACCACCACCACCACCACCACCACCAGGCCACCCCTGGAGCTTTTTTTTTTTTTTTAAATATATTTTATTGATTTTTTACAGAGAAGAAGGGAGAGGGATAGAGAGTTAGAAACATCAATGAGAGAGAAACATCCATCAGCTGCCTCCTACTGGGGATGGGCCCGCAACCAAGGTACATGCCCTTGATTGGAATCGAACCCGGGACCCTTCAGTCCGCAGGCCGACGCTCTATCCACTGAGCCAAACCGGTCAGGGCTCCCTGGAGCCTTTTAACAGGCAGATCTCTAGCCCCCAGACCCAGAGACAGACCCAGCAGGTCTGGATGGGATCTGAGAATCTACAGTTAAACATTGTCATTCCAACACAGGTGGACGAGGGGCCCCACTTTGAGAAGCGCTGCCACAGGCGGTCTCAGCCTAAACCTTGTGGATGTTAGGGTCCGTGGAGGCAAAGGTTTGTCTGTGCTTTGAACACATTTACGAGCAGGTGGCCCATGAAAAAGAGAGATGGGAAGGTGTTCTGAGAAGGCTGGGGAGGGAAGCCGAGCCGAACAGTCGATTTGCAGTTACTGCTTCCTGAGCAGCTCACCGGTGCCCTGCTGTGTTCCTCATGTACCTAACGATAGGCGGGCACCATTAGGTGTGTGCTGGGCACATCACATGGCACAGAACAGCTGCCGTTTACCTGCCGACGCTGAGGAAGCCCCCTGCCAGGGGTCCTATCTGCGGCCCCTGGCATCCTGGCCCAGTGCTGAAAGGAGACACTGGGGGCCTGGAAGCGGAGGCAGCCTGGGGTCAGGGCAGGCCTGCTGGCTGCCTGCCAAGGGGCCTTCCGTGGGGCAGGAATCTATTGGCGTCCAAGGTCAGGTTCCCAGCCTCTTGTGGCCGGGAACTCAATCTCATCAGTTTGTGTGTGGGCAATAAGCTTCCAGGAAGGTGACTCAAGTTAGCAGGACGCCGTGGGACCGCGAGACGAGCGGCATGGCAGTTAAGAAAACGTAATCCCTTTACCTTGCCCTGAGCGTCAGAGGGCGGGTGTAGTGGCAAGTCCACTCCCTCGACAACCGGCTCGCTTAGGACGTGCGGGGCGATCCTTCGCTGCTCAGCTCACCTGTTGAGAGCCACGCAGAATCCAGCGCTTCTGATCCAGCTCTTCCCCACCCCAAGGGGCAGGCAGTGCCCTCTTGCTTCACCCTCCCCTGGACCCTCTGTCTCCCTTACCCCCCTCCCCTCCCCCCCTCCCCCGCTGCTGACCATGGCAGCTCTTCTCCTTAATCTTCAGTTTGACTGTCAGTTATTTCTTTCCATTCTGTTTTCCCCCAGATCAAGAAGAAGGGGATCTCGGATGGAGCGCTGGGCATCTGTTTTGCCCCCATGCCAAGCATCCGTTTTTCCTTCTACAGTGGCCTGTGTTCCCTTTGGGCAAACATTGCTCCCCACTGTCATTCTGTGTGGTTCCCAGTTCTGTGGAAGCAGGAGGTGATGTGAGTCAGGGAAGACCAATCAGCGTATTCCGTCCTGCTGGCTACAGCCATTGGTTCAGAAATAGGCATCGGATCTAAGCCGAGCCAACAAGATTCGATTCTGGGACTTGTGTTGGGACTACTGAGAAATTTCTCTGCTTGATTTCCAAACTAGGGGATGGAACTCTGGAGCTGTCAGGACCACTGCATGCAAAGAAACTGCCTAGGAGTAAGGTCAGCAGGTGCGCTCACACACACACACAAACACACACACTAATCCTATATAATAAAACCCTAATATGCAAATCAACCAAACCACAGAATGACCGGTCGCTATGACACGCACTGACCACCAGGGGGCAGGTGCTCAATGCAGGAGCTGCCCCTGGTGGTCAGTGCACTCCCACAGGGGGAGCACCCGCTCAGTCAGAAGCCAGGCTCATGGCTGGCGAGCACAGCAGCAGTGGCGGGAGCCTTTCCCGCCTCCACAGCAGCACTAAGGACCCCTTGGGGGATGTCGAACTGCGAGAGGGCACAGGTCAGGCTGAGGGACCCTTCCCCCCGCCGCCCCCCCAGTGCACGAATGTCGTGCACCAGGCCTCTGGTAATAATAATAAAAATAGAGAAGAGTCAGAAAAAGGGCTGATGACATTGTTTGAATGCCTAGATCCAGCCATGCCTGAAGCCAGAGCTCTATCTTTGGCTTTCCCCCCGTTATATTAACTTCTAAAATCCACCCCAATATTTATTCTAGAGCCAGTGTCAAGGGAAACTGTAACATAGCAATAGATGAAAAAGCCTTTATTTGCTGTCTGACACAGGGTCAAACATCAACCAGACAACCAGCCTGCACATGGCCAAGAGCGAGCCAGTGCTGTGTGTCCCTCGGCTAAAAGATACTGTTTCTCTTCTCTGCTTTGACTGGCACTTTATAATGCTCCCTTGTGTTTGCTAAGCCCTGGGAAAAATTGGGGATGGGAAGAGAAAATATTTGTTGAGCTGCATTCATTTATATTGAGAAATAGAAATTCCAGTGGACAATATGGTGATGTCTGCTTGCCAGTGCCCCCTCTTCCACTAGCCAGCTCTATTGGAAGCCAAAGAATCAGGAAGATAGCTAGGTGAGGTTGAAATCAGACCAAAGGCAGTTACTTTGGGTTAGTGTCTAAAGAATAACCATGTGAAATTGTTGGGAAAAGACAATGAAGAAAACACATTGGTTATAACCATCCAAATATTACAGAAATACATTAAGTGGAATGTGAACGTTTCTTTGAGAGAGTTCCATTCCTTGAGAAATGATGGCTTATAACAGCCGGATCCTTCACGTTGCCCCATCCTACCACCTTGGGACACCACTTTGTCCCTTCCAGGTGCCTTGGCTTAACTGGCTTTATAGTTGGATATCTAGCTCCTGTCGCTTTACTAGTGACCTTGGGTGAGTCATTTCCATTTCATTGAGGCTCAGTTTTTAAATTTGATTCAATGGAGACAAATATACTGTAGGGAATTGTGGGAGATTACCTAACCCCGCACCTCCATCCAGACCTGCTCAGGGGAGAGGCTCAGTATTTATGCACCTGGCTTTGTAAGTGACCGCAATGTAATTGATCCCTTCAGGAGCACGAGATAAGACACTTCGGTGATCTGCTCTTCCAGTACTTCTTTTTTTCTTCTTTTAAAAAAAATTAAATTTATCTTTCTTGTTGAAAGTATTACAGATGTTCCCCTTTTTCTCCATTGACCCCTCCTCCAACCCCCCAGCCCCCAGTGCTCCTTAAAGAGCAGTGAATGTGGGCAGGATCTGGAGCACAGCCTGGAGCAGGTCTGTCCCCGGGGAAGTACACCATGTCTCCTGAGCCTTAAAATGTTGAATTCATTTAGATTTCTCATTCTTGTCTGTGCTATATTTGTGCTTGCTGTAACATTATACTTCAAAAACTCAGAGTCTGATCCAGATCTCCAAATAAAACATGTTTGTTTTTTAATTGCTGTACAAATATGAACTCATTAATTCTCAGTACATTTTTCCCCCCTTTGAAATGCAATTTCTTTCATCCTGTGACTTCAAATACTCCAGGGGTTAGAGGAGGAGTTTGAGAAGCTGAGTCTCAAGCTGGGTTAGAATTTCACACCCGGCTACAAGTGGGGAAATCGGAGCCCAGTTCTCTTGAGATGGATCACTCAGAAATCCTGCTGTGCTGGTAACCACAGACCCACACCTTCCAAAGGACACTTTTGACCTGAGTTGTAGGCTCTGCGTCAAGTTCATTGGGAAAGGAGTGAGGGAGCAGCAATATCAAGAGGTCAAACTGTCAGATCCTTTGATCTTGACCAACCCACTCTCACTCCACACTCCAGTAGCTGCAGAGAGCCTTGTCCCAGCCAAATGCCCATCACCCAAGCCTTATATTCTAGAGTTCCGACCTCTGTGCTCCTGAGAACCCTGCTGGCTACACCTCCATCCCTCTCAAAGCATCTGTGTGACTGAGGTTGGATTGGTGGGGGAGACAGAGGAAGGGGATTAGGAACCAAACTGACAACAACAGGACAATGAAGATCAAGCATGGAGGGAGGGGAGGTGAAATGATGCAGAGAAAGTGCCTTCTGTACCAACTGCAGGAAGTTGGAAACTGCACTTGTTTTCTTTTTCTGCTTCTAAGAATAATTATGTTTTTAAAAAACCATGCTTAATGTAAAAAACAAAAAAACAAAAAAGGAATTACTGATGATCATAAAGAGAAAGGCATCAGTAATCAGCGACCTCACAGCCCATAGAGAACCAGTTCTAATGCTGATATGTGCCTTTAGACTTCTTTCATTGCATACTTGCACAAAAACCCTTTCTTTCATTAAAACTGGACTCCTCTATTTATATTTTGGCAGTGTGTATTTTACTTAATAGCTTATGTTACATCTCTTTTGCATATTAATAAATACACTTCAAGTCATTCGTGAAGGTTGTCCTATCATATGAACATAGCATACTTTATCTAATCAGTTCCCGTGAGAGGAATGCTGAGTTTTCCCCCCATTTTCCACTGTTATTAACAGTCCTGTGACGAGCATCCTTGGACATGTGCTTTTCATATCTTGCCCTTTCAAAGTTGCAATCTGCATGTTATGTTCTCTATCTGCCTTTTTGGCTCAGAGCATCTGGTGGTTTAGGTCCCAAACTTTAATCTATGCTGAGTTGTTTATGAACTTGATTTAAGGCATGAAGGTTGGGAACTATTATTGATGAGCAATAGATGAAACCACTTTTGTCTGACTCAGAATTATCAAATTATATCGACTCCCAAGGTTACAGACCAGATAAGGAACCCGGAGGTCCACATTTTTTGAATTCAGAATGATTCTACAGTCCAGGCCCATTTCCCTCCCAGCCCCTATCTCTTTGGCCAGCTCTAGTTCAGACTTCAACTTGAAACTCATCCTTGACCTACTTCTGACTGTCTCTTGGGACACATGCAGCATGTCTTTAAGATGCCATTCTCTTAAGTGTTCCTTTAATTCCATGCAGCTAAGCCAGTGGCAAAGGGAACCCCACCTAGGCACCTGACCCAGGCCCCTAAGGGAGCACACCTTGGTGTCACTCACAGGCTGTGAGAGGGTCTCGACTTCACCCTCTGTAGCCTCTTTCCCACGTCCTCTAGTTGTTTTGACTAAGGAGAAGAGGAGTTTGAGGAAGAGGCGTTCTTATTTCATCACGAGGGTATCCGGACCTGAAGTCTGGGCCATGTTGGACACTGCTGCCTTAAGCTATCAGATGGCCAACTCTACTAAATGCCAGGTTGAGAGAACTTTTATTTGGAGCTCAGCTCAGCCATTCCTCTTGATCAGCATTCCTTAAACTGTGGTCCATACATCTCAAACATGGTCTCTAGCTTTCTGTGAGCTTCTAGAAGACACTCCTGAGAAAACTGGGGGTGGATGTAGAGGAAGGTTCCATCCAGTTGGACAGTCACATGGCATTAGAGTGTGAAAAGCTCTTGGAAATTCTGAAGTTAAAAAGCTAGCTTGACTTTTTAATTCTGATTTTATCTCAAACTAATCTGCCTGTGAAACTCTCTTCTTTTGGGACAGTTATTAATGTTGTGTATAGCTGAGATTTTGAGAGTTTGGGAAATGCTGTTGAATCACCTAAATCATCAGAACCTTGCATTTGACTCTGCTTTCTAGAGTCTCTCAAGAGTTGTATTTTGGGGTTATTTTGTTGCCTTCCTTCAAAGGATACTCTAAGAAATAAACTTATGAATCTACATAATTGACTCTTTCCCATTTTTGCTTTGGCCACCAGAAAGCTGAATGATAGCAACTGTGAAATATCACATTTGGCATGTGGTACTGCAGTCTATCCCCATCCTAACAGTCTACACTTCCTTTTCTAGTTTATGATTTACCTAGTCCTTGTATATATTTTCTGTAAATTGTTCTAAAATCGTTGTGGAAAGAGGAGAATTGGTAAATATGGGACAGAAGGCAGAGGTGGGGATTGAGAGTGTGGGCGTGTAGCCTGGCATCTCTCTTGAGATTAAACCCATGAACTCTTGCCTCCTCAGACTCATGTTGTCCTGGATACTCGAGGCTTGGAGACGACATGTGCCTATCTCAAAACACCTCTCCACTGTCCACTGCACACCACATTCCAAGGAGCACAGACCTGGGATCAGGACCACTGGACCATGTGAACATTAATCCTCCCAAGCACAGTCTGTGACCCATTAAGCTGCTCTGCAAGGTGGGTAGGCCAAGGTCAGAGGCTGTCAAACCAGCTCCTTCTCTCTCACAATGTCTAGTACTGGCCTTTGCAGAGTCCCCCCGGGAGAAACACACTTGACTAGAAATCATGGAGGTTCCTGGGCACCTGGGCTTTGAATTAATAGTGGGAAGGCTGTGCTTGAGCAGACTGGGTGATCCAACAGAGCTGTGTTTAAATCTTAGCTGTGTGTCCTTGAGCAACCAACTTCATGTCTTTGATTTTTAGTTCCTCATCTGCCTAATGGAGATCAAAAGAGTGTCTGTGCCTAGGAATCTCTGGTTCTAGAGTCAGATAACTCAACTCAAGCTTGCATAGCTCACAAATAAAGGATGTTTCTTGGCTCATGTGACTGAGAAGTCCATAGGTGGTCTGGCTTCAGGTAAGCCTTGCCAACGTGGCTCTCACAAGAGTTAGCATTTGCTGAATGTGTTCAAGGATCAGTCATTTAGTCCCTCCAACACAACCTCCATGGCCCCAATCCCATCCCTTCTACAGGGATAGCCTCTCGCATCAGTTTGGGGTTCTCCCTCAGACCTGTTGCTATGCATTTGTGTTTTCCTCTGAATCACACTGGACAGCAAGTTCCTGTTCACCTTTGATGATCCTGGGGCATCAGTGTTTTCTCTGGAAAAGAGCTCCACCTGTAACTGAAACCCAGGTTCAGCTGCCTGATGCAACTAAAGCCAAACTTGTAAGACAGGTGCTGGTGTGAAAGGAAAGAGGTTTATTCACGTGTTGGCCACCTGCCTTAGTGTAGGCAGAGGTTTTTATAAGGAGGGAGAGGGAAATCAGAACAAATAAATCAAGGGGAAGGGTCTGGAAAGTCTATTTTGGTAGGGACCTTGAAGCTAGTCAAATGATGATCTGGTGTGCATCCTCCTGGTTTTTATTTGAAGGTCAGCAAATCTCTTGGAGCTGGAATGCCTGAACATCAGAGCCTGCATCTTTTGAAGTTAGCTTTGAGGATTCTTATACACACATGCTGTTTATCTACAAGCTACATATTAGTCAGAGTCAGCATTTACAGAAACAATGTCAAAAGAATTATGGGGTGGGTTACATTTCCCCACTGCTACACACCTGCCTTCTCCCTCTCTTTTCTCTGTTGACCTTGATTTTATTTATCTCTTTAATAAAAATAGCACAACATCATCTCACCAGCAATCAAGCCACCCTCCTTTGCAGAGGCCTCGAGATTTATTTCCATCTCAGAGTAAAGTCCTGGTTTGTAGTCTTGCCCCAGCCTTGTCCCTATGTCACAGGAAAAATCACCAGGATTGTTTGTATTTTCCTTGACGGTGACCTTGTCCTCTAAAATGAGCAGCTCTGACCTGAAAAAAGGAGGAAGGAAAGACAGAATATGTTCCAAATGTAAGAGTGCGAGGGTCATGCAGGGGTGAAGGGTGTGCTTAGAATATTTTTCTTTTTTTGTTCACCTTCTGTGGGGACTGTCTTTGCCCTACAGAGTCAGCAGTGCCCATTTATCTTCAAGAAAACAACTTCTAAAACAACTAAGACAGCAACTACTCCAGTTGGTGTTGGTACTAAGGTCAATGCACGTGATTGGTACTAAGGTCAAAGCCGTGTAAGTTTACTGGCAAAAAAAAAAAAAAAAAAAAAGGATCTCTTATTAAAAATAAAATGGAAATCAATCCAAGCAATTCACCTTAAATCAGACTTTGTTTAAGGAGTGTGAAGGATATATCACTTGTATATATGTGACATTTACAGATAAGTCTGTATTTTTGTTCTCATAATGGTGGATAGTTTCTCCTCCTTCATCCCAAGAAGGTAGTCAGAAGCAGAAGTTCCCAGGCCCTCTTTCAGCAGAGTCTCCCCACAACTGAGTTTCCCTGGATGACCAGAGTGGGATTGTCTGAGAGAATATGGGGCACCAACGGTTGGCATAGGCAACCCGTAGGGAGAGGACAGAGGAGAAATTTAAGAGAGCTTCCCCAGAGAATAATAACTTTAGGACAGAGATATTTTAAGAGTTCCAGAAAAGTGGAGCAGGCAGGACCTCTGATGGGAATCATTATGGGCTGAGCAGAGGGAGTTCTGACCCCAGACACACCAACTCCTGGCCTGGACAAGGACCTCCTGTGCTCACAGTTTGCTCGAAGGCATCAGAAATGCCACCTTCAAGGTAGGCTAGGATGGTGAACCTAGCAAGTCCAGTGTGGGCTGACAATTGGTAAGTCTCTTCCAGAATGTTCTAGACTGCACAAGTCTCGAGAGCTTTTGCACAGTCCTCGAGAGAGAAGGGCCTTGGCAAATGTGACCGAGATGGGATTTTCCTGCAGCCAGGAAGGTATTAGATTTACAGAATGAGCATTTCCTTATGCCAGATTGTTAGGGAGTTCAATGAACACCCATTAAAAAACACTGACTCTGATATAAATAACAATTTTTATATATTTCTTTTACTTTCAATTTTTATCTATATGGGTGTATTCCATTGAATACTTGACAAGATTCCAAAACGCCCTGCCACATACAAAATCTCATTTTGTCCTCACATCACACTTTGATGGCGAATAAGGCAGGTATTGTCTAATTTGCTGACACCCAGAGAGAAATCTGATCCATAAAGAAGTCTTTCATGGCTCTTTCCTGTGTCCTCGGAGTCCTATGATGGGCCCCAAGCTGTTCCACTCAGTCTTCAGATTGACTGCCAGCATTTTCGGTCTTGTCGTGGCTTCTACTGGCCTTAAAATTTGCCAGCATTTTGCTTCTCTAATTCGTACTCCTTTAATCTGCCTTGTCCTATGCACATGAGACTACCCACGGCCTGTTTCTATCCCCCATCAGTACTCCATGCCTGGCTGTTATCCCCATCAATTCTAATCTTGTCAACATGAGGACACTTCTGTTTCTTTGCTTCAACAACTGGTTCAGATATAACAGAGATATATATATATATATATATATATATATATATATAGAGAGAGAGAGAGAGAGAGAGAGAGAGAGAGAGAGAGAGAGAGCAACTCCTATATGTCAGGCATCATGCGAGGCATTCTCGAATGGTACTTCATTTACTCTTCGTGTGGTAGGTATAACTGGGCCTGGTTTTCAGATGTAACATCTAAGGTTTAGAAACATTGATCAGCATGCCCAAGCTTGCCCAGGTAGGAAGTGGTAGAACAAGGATTCACATCTTCCTATTCTGGGTCTGAGTCTGTTCTGTTTTGGTTGCCTTACACAGTTCCCAGGCTCTCTATCCATTTCCAAATAGAAAATAAGATAACTGTTAAAAGGAAATCTATGCTGTATTTCTCTGAATCCCCATTAGTACCTGTCCTGATTCAAAGTTACCCCAGGAGTAGGAAATTGGTTTTGACTAACATCTTAGATACCCCACTATAATGGCAGCCTTGGTTCTTATAGCTTAGTGTCCCAAAGTGAGTCCCAAGAAACAGCTATTGGAGGGGATGCTTTGCAAACAAGGGATTCCACTGGCAAACAAGCTTGGAAAATGGGGTGTTAAGTAAAGTGAAGCAGGATTTGATTCTGCACATGTTCTTATACAAACACGTGCATTTGAATTGACAAGGGATGATGGGGGAGACATATTTCACAATGTTTCCAAAATTTATTTGACCATGGAACCTCCTCTTCCCTTTTTAGATAGAACATCTTCCAGGACTTGAATTCAGCAGAGCAGGGCTCAGAAACTCGGCTCCAGCTTCATTCAGCTGAAGACAATTTCAGCTTTTCAGCATGTGGCCCCAACAACCACCAAAGTGATCCTGGTCTCTGAAAACAGTCAGTGGGAAACTGAGCTGATGTGGCTTCCGTAGCAGGAAAAGTCCCTTTCTTCATATATAAAGATGATGGAGTTGGGCACCGCTGCTTCAGGGTCCTGAATGATGATCAGAGCAATTCAACATCCTTCAGAAGGGGACACTGAGCGCAAAGAGAGAAACCAACTTGTCCTAGATCACCCAGACAAGACCACAGTCCCACTACCCAACACCAAGGGGACTTAAACCTCGCTGAGTACCAGGCACTTTACATACTTCACTTGTTCAACTTTTAAGAATAATATGTGCACAAGATTTGTATACTCTTCTTAGTAACTGTCTATAAAGGTTGGGTTGCCAGATAAAATTCAGGACAGTCAGTTGAATTTGAACTTCAGATAAACAACAATTAACACATACCGGAAACTATTCATTACTTACATGTATTTTTACTTGCTAACTCTTGCACTCTTGGAGCTCTGTTGGTAGAATTTTAGCCAGTGTGACATGTCAGTATAGGAGATCTATTTGGGGGCAGGGACAAATAGCGACTCAAACCGGTGAAATTGAGGCAGCACTTTCCTTGTCCTGGCAGACGCCTTTCCAAGGGGTGGGCCTTAGCGACAAAACATTCTTCAGACTTCATTCTAAAGTAAGATGGAGAGAGGGATCCAGGGGAAGCCCTTGGATGGGAGTTAACCTCTGTACAACTTTGAAGAAATGAGAAGAAAATAGCAACTGAAAGAGCATGACACTTAAACCATTAACAGCCATCTAGGTGGTGGAACAGGTATGTCCAGGTTGCCATCTGCACCCACCCTGCTGTTTTCAGAGAAACCCTCTCCTCTTCCTGGTGTTCTTTGTTCTGGGGTTCATCTTCCTCAGCTGACTCTGAGTGAGGCTGGGCCCCAGGGAAGCCCTCTGTTCCCTCTCTGTCTCTCCGTGTCTAGAAACATGTCTGTAGGCAGGGAAGGATTACTGACGTGAGTGTCAAACCAAAGGTCTGCTGCTTCCTAACTAGGTGGCCATGGCAGGGGTCTTAACCTCTCCGGGCCTCAGAAAGTGACAAAAATGATAGAATCTTTGTTAGAGAGTTGTGTGGGGATTAAATAAAATAATGCATGAACATGCTTCAGCGTAGGGGTGAACGCTTAATTAATGGTAACTTGGATGATTATAAATGTCCTGAGAAGTCAAGATATGGGATCATCCAATCCTTAGGGAGACTCATGAACCTGGCATGCACCTGTCTCCCACTGTCCTCTCCCTTATGGCCCAGAGTCTACTTTGCATATTTCTTAGAAAAGAAGTGGCTTTCCCTATGGGGTAAAGTCCCCCACTACAGGAGGAAATTCAGGGGGGTGGAACAGACTGGGTGTTGGTTTCTGATCTTTGTTATGACTCACCTGCTTTGACTTGGAAACTGCCTTTGAAAATGGGGACAATAAAACATTTCCCCCTTTACTGCCCTACCCTTGTTCCCCAATTTATGAGGTTGGCAGGAGCAACGATTAGCTTGTAAACTGTCTGGTCTTCCTTGCAAAATAACATCTGACAGAAGTGACGAGGTTAGCTGTAGTTTATAGGTATGAGGATTTGTTTTCAAAGCAATCCTTCCTGATACCTGGAGCCGAAGACTTTGTTCTATCAGGACTCAGGCAGGTATAGGTGGACATAGTATGAAGCTTACTCAATCTTGGAGAACCAATAGTCCTAGGGTTGGTATTTGTGCCTGAACCCATGTACTCAGAAACATTAGCTACATCAAATAGGCAGCTGAAAGATTGATTTGAACGTTTGACAGTCTCTCAGAGGTAGGGGAACCGAAGTAGGATTTTGAATTCCATCAAGGGTAGTAATCTTGGTAAACAATTTCAATTTTTAGCTGAGGCTCAAAAAGGGTATGGTCTAGGAAAAAGGGTAAAATAGAAGTAAACCAGCTGTAGCACAGACTGTAGCCAGTCTTTGAAACATCAGCGTGACCTTCTAACCTCAATCTTTCAAATTTGATTAAACTGTCCTAGACAAATAGTACCCTCACGTGTTTGATAGACACTAATGAAAATCCTCTTTGGAAGAACATATCATCTTAGACCTCAAATTATTTTAGCAAATAGGTTTAAAAATACAATATCCAATAAGTAATTAAAGATAACCAGCACACCAAAAGATAAGACACCACGAGCAAGAGTCAATAGAAACAACAGACAACAGAAACAGACCCATGGAAACTCCTGCTGTTAGATTACTCAGAAATCAACAATAAAACAACTGCACTTACTATGTTCAAGGAGATACAAACTAAGCTGAAAAATTTCGTCAGGAAACAGGAAGTGATAAAAAATGACATAGCAGATTAAAAAAACGAACCAAATAGAAAATCTAGAACTGAAACTTACAAGAAATAAAGTGGAGAACACAATGCATCAGATAAGACACAGCTAAAGAAAGAATTAATTAATAGCAGTGAACTGCAAGACAAGTCCAAAGAAAATCTCCAGAAAAAAGAACAGGGAGTAAAAAAAAAAATGTGTGAGCTACAGAAGAGAGGTAAATGACATGGAATGTCTAATTTAGGATTAATTAGAATCTTAGAGGAAAAAACAGAATGGAGACAAGCTATCAATCATGTTGTAGTGGATGGTGAGCTAATAGGGGTTGATGAGCCAAAGGGAGGCCAGGCCCATTCGCCAAATCCCTACTACGTGCCATTTGTTTTGCTAGGAGCTTTATATTCATTATCTCATTTTTAAAGTGGATGAAAATATGAGGTTTGTAGTTCTCTTCTTCCCTCTCAGATGCTTGAGAACTAAAAGCCTTTCAGGGATATCCTTATAGAACTGTCCTAGAGGAAGAAGGGGAAAGAGAAAAGATGTTTTATTATCCTGGGGAAGGTCTTGATTTTCAAGCTCCACCGCAAACTGAGCTCAAGGAGGAGGGAGATTACTTAGTTGAGCAAGATTCTCCCCTCCTATACCCCCAGGCAATTAAAAAAAAATTTGGAAACAAGTCTGCAAGGTCCTGAGGGCCTAATACTCCTCTTCCTATAGTCACTAACCTTCCAATAAACAAACATTCAGTACAGTGAAAATTATCCCTTTTTGTAAAGGCGAGAAGGGGGAAAGGGTTAAAATCTCATGAGACTGCCCTAGCTGGTTTGGCTCAGTGGATAGAGCGTTGGCCTGTGGACTGAAGGGTCCCGGGTTTGATTCCAGTCAAGGGCACATACCTCGGTTGCAGTCTCCTCCCTGACACGAGCCCTGGTTTCACGAGGCTGATTTAATAAGATTCAAACCCTATACTCAGTTATGTTCAGGCAGCATTCACTTTGAATAGGCAAGGTATGACACATTCAATTTTTACAACACTTTAAGCTTGTATTAGTATAATAATGCTAGGTGTTATAACAAATATACCCTAAAATTCAAAAGTTGAACATAATCAAAGTTTGTTTTCCTCCCATTTACAGTCCCATGAGGGCATTCCTGATAAAGGGGTGGTTTTTCTCCATACGGTAACTCAGAGACCCAGGCATGGAATTGATACGCATCACTTCTGTTTACATCTCAGTGGCAAAAATTTGCCCTTGGCCACATCTGGATGCAAGAGGAAGTGGAAAATGGAACCCATGGTTGGGCAGCTGCCTTTTAGCAACAACGTCACACTACAGAAGAGGAAGCATAGATTTTTGATGGGCAGCTAGCCATCTCTCTGTAAAAGTATTATTATTAACCTCGTCATTATCACCATCACCATCATTATCATCATCATCCCCATTCTTGCATGGGGAAACTGAGTCTCCAGTGCTTAGGTAACTTCCCCAAGGTCTGTAGTTAGGAAACGATGGAGGCAGGATTTGAACCTAGGTAGTCCAGTTGCAAATTTCACGTGCTTGCCACTGTATCCTGCTAGCTAACAGTGATTATAAGATACAGCTCCCACTGTCAAGAGAAAGGCGATGTCAGATTTGTTCTTGAGATTTTATCTCCAAGAATAAAACACTTGAAATAAGCTAAGTGAGCACTTGAAAGCAAGTACTTTCATAGTCCATCAAAGTCAGAACTCAAATGCTACATTCTCAGAAGGGTCTTCCCTGCTCCGCTTGTCTTCCAACCACCCTGAACCCCCAGGTACTCTATTTCATGTAATCTTGTGTGTTTTCTTCCTGGGTTATCACCCTCTGAAATCAGGCACGTAGTGGTTTCCCTGTGGATTGACTATCTTCCTGAGAGCAGGGAGCTTGTTTGTATTGCCCACTTTGTATTCCAGTGCCCATAAAAGAGCCTGGCACACAGGAAATCTTCATTACATTTTTCTGAAATGCTTGAGTAGGCATATCTACAAAGTGCTGTCAGAGCAGATGCATTCATTTATTCATTCTCACATTCATTTATTCATAAAGGAGTTCATTCATTCATTCGTAGACTTTTTCTCAAATGCCAGGGCCTGATCTGAGGATAGAGAGAGGACAGTCCTTATTCTAAGGACTGTGAAACCTGAAGGCTTCTTGTAGGTGGTAATGTTAGAGCTGGAGGAATATTTAACTGTGAGTTGGGAAAGGGGGTGTTATATTACTTTTTTTTGACACTTTTCATTTTCATTTGATCTGTTACCAAATGCATTGCTTCCCCAGCTTTATAAACTACTGCTGTTCGGCAAGGAGACCAACCTGGCAACCACTTTATGACTGCAAAGCTCCCGAACCATCTAAACAATAAACAGGAGGCAGCCGATCAATGATTCTCTCATCATTGATGTTTCTATCTCTCTCTCCCTCTCCCTTCCTCTCTAAAACCAATTTTTAAAAAATTAAAAAAAAAAAGAGTAGAGAATAGACTCACAATGGGTTAAGGTGTCAAGATGGGCTTGTCCTTCCTTTCTCACCGAGAGGGGGCCAAGGGCAGGCTATAGGTTCATAAAAAAGGCTGGCAGCTTTCTTTAGCCTATAAATACAATGACCCAGCCATCCATGTGATGGCCAGCTCATCTCAAATTCCTGATGCCACAGCAATGCTAATGTCACAGCTGTAACCATGAATGTCCCCAAGGAGGGTTTTATTGTTGTGTTTTTTTTTAATTTGAGTTCCTACTCTCCAATGTTCCTTTTGGGCAAGCCAAGCCAATAGTGGGTATTCCATTCCTGATTCTAATGAATATGCTTAGATAATGTCACAAGTGACATGCCTGGCATTAATCAAAATTAGGATTTGCTGCTGAAAGAATAGAATATTTGGCTTTGCCTCATAAAAGGCTGCTCCAGGCTTGGCATTGTGAGCTCTGGGCAGAGGGAAGCTTTAGGGAATAGGATTAGAGCAAAGACCCAGGTGTTCCAAGAATTATTCACATCTTTGGGGGCACTTCTTCTTATGATCATTATAATAAAATTCTAATGTCTGAAATTTGGAAAAATATAAACAGGCAATGATGCAAACAAATAAAATAAAAGTCACCTTCATTTCCAAGAGCCCAGAGGTAATCAGCTGAGCCTTTTGTGTGTGTGTGTGTGTTTTAGTTTTTTAAGGGTTATATACTTTTAAAAATATATGTTTTTATTGATTTTTAGAGAGAGAGAAAGGGATAGAGAGAGAGGATAGAGAGAGAGAGAATCATCGATGAGAGGAAAACATCATCAATAGGCTGCCTTCTGCACGCCCCCTACTGGGGATGAGCCTGAAACCAGGGCATGTGCCCTGATCAGGATTGGACAGTGACCGCTTGGTTCCTGGGTGGACGCTTAACCACTGAGCAGTACTGGCCGGATTCAACTGAGCATTTTGATACCTATTCTTTCATTCTTTCTCTTTGTATGTGTCTTTTTTACAGAAATGGGATCCTATCTCTTTACAAACTGCTTTTTTCACCTCATAACACATTGTATACATTATTCCATTTCATTTCATTTGACTGATCATTTTCTGCCAGACTGCTTGGAATGGCTGCAGATTATTCTATGGTATGGTGGCATCTAGTTTATTTGTAAAAAAACATGCTATTGGTAGACATTTAGGCTGTTTACCATTTCCCATGTTAACAAATGCCATAACGATTAATTTGAGTTTAGGCATCCAACAGTGCACACATCTTTGAAGCATGACCCATTTTAAAAATTAAGTATAGCTGAAACTGGTTTGGCTCAGTGGATAGAGAGTCGGCCTGCAGACTGAAGGGTCCCGGGTTCGATTCCGGTCAAGGGCATGTACCTTGGTTGCGGGCACATCCCCAGTGGGAGGTGTGCAGGAGGCAGCTGATCGATGTTTCTCTCTCATCGATGTTTCTAGCTCTCTATCCCTCTCCCTTCCTCTCTGTAAAATATCAATAAAATATATTTAAAAAATTAAGTATAGTTGACATACAATATTATATTAGTTTCAGGTGCAGAGCACAGTAATTCGATATCTATAAACCTTATGAAGTAATCACCATGAAAATTCTAGTAACCTCTGTCACCGTATGAAGCATGACTTATTTTTCACCCACAAAATGGAGAAATCCCAGTGACTCTAGCTGTGTAGATGAAAACAAAAGTTAATTTAAATAAAGAGTGTGTGTGTGTGAGTGTGTGTGTGTGTGTGAGTGTGTGATATTATGATGAACAATGGATGCAAAAATGAAATACTCATTTCTTTGAATAGATCTATCCCAAATGGATCACTTGACTCCAATACCTTTTTCTTCTAACCAAGAAAGAGAATGAGAGGGAGAGAGAGGGTGTGTGAGGAGAGAGAAAGAGATAGAGATAGAGATAGAGAGAAAGAGAGAGAGAGAGAGAGAGAGAGAGAGAGAGAGAGTGTGTGGGGGAGGTTTGCCTGGGCAGTAGCAGGGGCGGTGAAACTATCAGATTTCACCTTCTTTCAGGACGCTTTGAGTTTGTGCTTTTTCATCTGGAGAGTCCACAGGAGTTTGAAACATTCACTTCATTTCAGAGATCCCATCTCTAGGCCTGGTGTCTCCTGAACTTTGCCGGTACGTGCCCTGTATTCCCTCCGTCTCCTCAAAGAAGAGACATGGCCATAGAACCAAAGGCCGTTTCCTGGGATGTCCGTGATGTGCCTTCTTCAAAGGACAGGCCATGTCTCGAGAAGGGCCGTGAACAGGACAGCAGTCACGGTCAGATTCCGCGTTTTTGTAACAGTGAGTTTTCATTCCTGCTCAGTGACCACGTGGGTTCAGCTTGAATAGTCAATGGCAGTTCCCTGCCAAACCAGATTGCTAATAAAGTGGCTCGCATTGATAGAATGTGCACCGGGCAGTAAACCAGCAGTTTCAACCCGTCGACTTGCGAAGTGGGCATTGGTGTCTCTAGCTTGCAGTGAAAGAGACAGAAATGGCAAGGGGGTTAGCTAACTCGTCCAGGATCACACATCCAGGAAGTGGCAGAGTCAGGAATCTAACAGGGTTTTGTCTGGTTTAGAGCCACTAACCTCTTGCTAGCATGCCCAAGGCTACCGTGCTTGATTGTCGGCCCTGTGTTTTACAGTTCAGTTAATAAGTACAACTTTAAACTCCTCAGTGTTAGGAAGATTCTGACTACTAAAGCCAATTTTTTTTGGTTGTCTGTGTTTTAAGGCTTCAGCAATACCATTTTCTACCAGTAATACATTTTAATTAGCTGAAAAACTTGGAGAAAAATATAAGTAAAGAATCCTAAGAACATGTCAATGCCTTTATCAGGAAATGTGGGCTTTTGGTGCCATGGTGAAAGGGAGCCACTCATCTTCCAGGAATGCGTTTAGGACAGTTCAGAAGCGTTCCCCAGGCTCTGGCCCCTCTCCTGAAGTTCTGGTGGGATGCCCTAGCCCCCCAAGTCTGCCACCGGAGAGGTGACATCATCCTGAAGTGGCCAGCTTTGCTATCTGCTTCTCTCAGAAACCGTCTTATCATCAGGCCATCTGCCTTGGCTGGGCCTGGTTCTCATTCTTTCCCTTCCTGCATTTGTCTGTCCCACTGGACACCCATTTCTGGAGCCTCTCAAGCCTTAGATGACTGAGTCCCCAGCATGAACGAGCTGAGTCTAGTGGAGAAAAGCAGAGAGCAAATCTAAATATTTAATAACAAAAAATTGAAAACGAATAAGCAAGAGCTACATGCATCAATATGCATACATATTTAAAAATGTAACATTCCGTAAGTAATATAAGTCACGGAATGATATATCTACTTTGGTGTCATTTATGTAAAGTTTAAAATGCTGCCCTGGCCAGTTTTGCTAAGTGGTTAGAGCCTCAGCCCGCTGACTGAAGAGTCCCGGGTTCGATTCCGGTCAAGGGCACATACCTCAGTAGCAGGCTCAGTACCTGGCCCTGTTGGGGCACATGCAGGAGGCAACCAATTGATGTGTCTCTCTCACATTGAGGTTTCTCTTCTCTCTTTCTCTCTCTCCCCACCTTCCTTCCACTCTCTCTAAAAATCAATGGAAAAAATATCCTCAGGTGAGGTTTAACATCCCCCCTTCCCAAATGCTAAACAATCCTGTATATTGTGTAGTGGTACAAACCTATATACGATAAACACCTAATTTATGAGGCTGTTACCTCAGGGAGCTAAAGAAGGGCTGACTGTTGGGGAAGGCTGCTCATGGGGCTTCAGTTGTCTGTGTGACATCTTATTTCCCAAGGAAACTGTTACACATACTAGTGTACATGACATTACTATCTCTATATATTTGTAATCATTAATATTTTATTTAACAAGGCAGGCTTCAAAGATAGCACACATATACACATATAAGCCTATCTCAATTTTGTATTTAAAAATACATTTATGTTCATTGTAGTGAAAAGGTGGGAGAATAGTCCTAGCTGAATTGGCTCAGTGGACAGAGCGTCCGGGTTGTGGGCTCGATCCCCTGTGTGGGGCATGCAGGAGGCAGCCAAGCAATGATTCTCTCTCATCATTGATGTTTCTATCTCTCTCTCCCTCTCCCTTTCTCTCTGAAATAAATAAAAATGTATTTTAAAAATACGTGGGAGCCGAAACCGGTTTGGCTCAGTGGATAGAGCGTCGGCCTGCGGACTGAGGGGTCCCGGGTTCGATTCCGGTCAAGGGCATGTACCTTGGTTGTGGGCACATCCCCAGTGGGAGGTGTGCAGGAGGCAGCTGATCGATGTTTCTCATCGATGTTTCTAGCTCTCTATTCCTCTCCCTTCCTCTCTGTAAAATATCAATAAAATATATTTTTAAAAATACGTGGGAGAATATATTAGGCTAAATCATATGAAATATTCAATTTTGCAGGTTAAAAATAGTCAAATATCAGCAATCTCATATGGTTCGACCTAATACACCAAACTGACAATAATCACTATCTCTGAGAGTGGGATTATGGGTACTTTTTTCCTTTTTTTATTCTTTAATGTCTTTTTACATTTTCTACCATGAACATGTTATATTTTTCATACCAGAAGAGTTTGCATGTGGTGTGTGTGAAAGAGAGAAAGTTGTCTTTCTGCTGCCCCCTGGTGTGCCCTACAGCACAGGCTCCCCTTCCCGTCACGGGCCAGATTGGTTAACCTGTGCCACAGGGCGGGGTCACTACCAGGTAGTTTATGCAGCTAGGTGATTATAACAACAGACATCAAACAAAAAAATTGTTATGGGGCTGTAAAAATAAATGCTGCGGCTCAAGGACTAGCGGAGTCATTGAATGAGCATGAATGTCTAGTTCAGGGATAGGAGCCCCCGTGCCCACACCCATGGCCTTTCCCCCCGCAGCAAGAGCCATTGATGAAATGGAGAAATCAAGTGAGAGTCACATGAAAACAAAAACCGATGTCTTTTATTCCCCTGGAGAGCAGTGTGAGATGTTCTATTTAGTTGCCAGAAAAAGTAACAATGGAGGATATGAAACGATTCATTTTACATATAGAAATAATTATTGTATGTAATATATTTCAGTTTCATAGCCTTTAAAGAAAAGTGAAGTGCCCTGACTGGTTTGGCTCAGTGGATAGAGCGTTGGCCTGTGGACTGAAGGGTCCCGGGTTCGATTCCGGTCAAGGGCATGTACCTTGGTTGCGGGCACATCCCCAGTGGGAGGTATGCAGGAGGCAGCTGATCGATGTTTCTCTCTCATCAATGTTTCTAACTATCTATCCTCTCCCTTTCTTCTCTGTAAGAAATCAATAAAATATATATTTAAAAAAATAAATAAAGAAAAGTGAAGAGAATGGGCGTGGTGAGGTAGGGGAAAAAAATGGAGAATCGAGGGAGAGAGGAGGAAGGAACTATTTTGCCTATTGATCTTTAAAAATGCCATTTGTTCTTTCTATCAGTCTAGAGGACTGAGGGTGATAAGCACAATGAAAATGCTATCGAATAGGCCAAACCTCACAGACTGATTTCATAACGTGGCCCATAAAATACAGGGGTGGGCAAAAGTAGGTTAACAATAATAATAATAAACAATACAATAATAAATAAATAAATAATAACTAGAATAAACTGTGTTTTCACGTACTCACAACGGTAAACTTACTTTGCCCGCCCCTGTACATTCCTCAGTCACCATGTAGTTCTGAGGGTATGCCCCTAGTGGGTATGATCTTTCCTAATATTTTGCAACTGCCAAAGCAGTGGCTTGTCAGCAAGGGAATGCTTTAACCGAATGAGAAAACATGCAAACCATAACAAGAACAAATTTACAACCTCGGGAAGGAGGCAGCTGAATAAAATCCATTTGGCATGCTTTGAAAGGTCCTTTGGGAAAGTCAGAATGTCCAGGGGCTGAAAGGATAGTCTTTTCTAGATTGTACTTAGGACATACAGTACAAGTCCATTGTATCTCTTTGGTGGCCCTTGAGATATCTCCCCACCAGTACTGGTCCATGAAACTTATAAGTTTATCAGCTGCCTGGTGGGTTATCTGATGAGTCATTTCTATCCGGGGTCTTTTCATGGACTCTGGAAGGATTGGTTTCTTGTTTGGGCCATACTGCAAAGTGGTCAGTGGACTGAAACTATAACCACTGTCAGCTCAATCAAGTTTTTCCTTGTAGGCTGCCTTAGATTGAGCATCTACACTAATGAAAGAGAAAGGTGCAAGTTGACCGTACCTCTGAGATGCCCACCAGCCAATCAGGATATGCAAATTAACCCAACAAAGATGGTGGGTTAATTTGCATACACAGGCGCTAAGCTGCCTGGGGTGGGACGCTTGCATTGTCGCCATGGTGACGACACAGGCGTTCCACACCGCCCCAGCCGCTCTGGGCCTCTGGGCAGCGTGGGAAGGCAGAAAGGCTGCTCCGGCCAGAGCGAAGGCGGTGCTGGCAGCCAGGGGAAGGGAGGCCCATTCTTGCACGAATCTTCGTGCATTGGGCCTCTAGTCCTTAATAATGAATTTTAGATTTCCCTTTGGGAAGTAAGTTAATGTTGGCTATGTGGGCCTTAGTTTTGAAAGATGTTAAGGCAGCAGTTCTCGCTGCTTGATGAGCCAAATTGTTGCCTTTAGCTTCTTCTGAGTCTTATTTTGAATGGCCAGGAACTTTGATGATGGCCAAGGCATAGAGAAGTTGGACTGTGACTAGTCATTTATTAACAAAGAGCCCATTCTTAATTTGAGATCCTCAGAGGTTAGAAATCCTCTCTGTTTCCAGATCACATCAAAATCATGAGCGGCCCCAAAGGTGTAAGGACTGTCTGTGTAAATGTTTGCAGCTTTACCATTTGCTAAAGTGCGAGCTCTAGTTGAGGCAGAGCTCAGCCTGTTGACCTAAAGTGGCTGTTGGCAGCGCAGCTGCTTAGACCACCTTCATCTTAAATAGGAACCATCTGTGAACCGGGAGAGGTTGGCATTCATAATAGGAGTTTCCTGTAAATTAGCTCTAGGTGTCAGTAGTTGGTCAAAGTCACACTGTCATGAGACGTCTCCTCCAAAGGCAGAGAAAGGTGAGTTGCAAGGCTGAGATGATTGCAGTGAGATAGTGTGATGTGGGAAGAAGTCAGTAACAGGATTTCATAAGAGGTAAGACAGCTTGCGGAAAGATGTCGAGTGAGATGGGAATGTAATAAAGCTTCCATTGCCCGAGGAACATCAGTGCAGAGGGAAGAGCCCATGATGATTTCTTCTGTTGATGTGGCAAGAGCTGCTGTGGCTGAAATGGCTCTCCTGCAAGGAGAATATCCTTTGGCTACTGGGTCTAATGAGGCTGTAATGGCCATGTGCAGGAAAAGCAATATGCTTGTTACAAAGTCAAGTTAGCTGATCAAGCAGATCCCCAAAAGAACTCTGAAGGGAAGAACAGATTTTGTTAGTCCACTAAAATAATTTTACTAATTATATACATAATACACAATTACCTTCTCCTCATTAAAAAGAATTACAGCCCTAGCCAGTTTGGCTCAGTGGATAGAGTGTCGGCCTGGGGACCAATGGGTCTTGCGTTTGATTCGGGTTCCTTGGTTGCAGGCTCCTCTCTGGCCTGGGCCCTGGTTGGAGTGCGTGCAGGAGTCAACCAATCGATGTGTTTCTCTCAATCGGTATTTCTCTGTCTTTCCCTCACTCTTCCACTCTCTCTAAAAATCAATGGAAAAATATCCTTGGGGTGAGGATTAACAACAGCAAAATAATTACATATGAAAGTAAGGTCACATTCACTCTTTCCTCCCTCCCCACTCTTATCAATTTGGCCTTTATCTTTTCAGACCATTTTCTATGTATTTAAGTGCACATGTATACCTGGAGAAAACAATATAGTGTTTTTTTTTGTTTTGTTTCATGCTATTGTTCTGTTTTATGTAAAGAATACCTGGAATGGCTCGCTCTGCCACGTGTCTAGGGGAACATCCATATGAATTCATGTAGACCTACCTCATTTCCCCTCCGCCTCATCCTTTTCAACTATTGCAGACTCTTTGACAAATGGCTGTTTCATAATTTAAGAAGCCATTTTCCTATTGATGGATGTTTGCATTGTTTTTAATTATTTACTTTTTTACTCCATTATGCCTTAAGCATTCTTGGACACATCTCCGAGTGCATGGGTGCATGATTTCTAGGATAGATAATGATCTGTGGTATTTCTGGGTCACCTGGCTTCTAGGATGTTACCAGAGATTGCCCAATTGCTCCCCAAAGCATCCAGACTACTTTACCTTCCAACAGCAGTGTGTGAGGTCTTCATTTGCACACTTTCTTGATGGCGTGTTCTTGCAAGTAAAGTTGCATTTCTTCACTAAAATTCTTCTAGTGTGTTCTTGCAAGTAAAGTTGCATTTCTTCACTAAAATTCTTCTAGTGTGTTCTTGCAAGTAAAGTTGCATTTCTTCACTAAATTTCTTCACGACTTTTTACTGATTTGTACCAAATACCACCCAATGAGATTTGATGATTCTTTTAACTCATGCTGCTGACATTGGTAGAGCACCCACATAATTCACAAGTACTCATTTGCTCTGACCTTTAGATATGATTTGTAAGCAGTATTGATTTGCACTCAAAGGGAGACGCTGTCTAACATACATCTCTGCTGAGAGAAGAGCAACTAGCTCATTCACAATTCTAGGCATGGGTTGATAGGCCAAGGGCTTATGCAAGGAAGGGTGTTTACAAGAAGGGCAAGTGTTTGCATGTCTGTCGATATTTTCACATGTTCTGCATTTCCACGTTCTGTGGGGACAAACCCTTCTTCCCTAGTTTCTGAGCTTTGCAGTGTCAGTTCCAAACCTTGCACAGAGGAATGATTCGAAGAACTTCATTAAGCTGTTATTTGCTGGGGCCTTGAGCTTTGCATTTTTCTTTAATCTTTACGACTCTCCTTTCTTATGTTATCTAGTAATTTTGCAGAATAGAAAACTGCGGTTCAGAAGTTAAATAATTCACCTAAGGTGAAATTAGGATGGAAACCCAAGCCTACCAGGCGCTACATCTTTATGATCTGTTTTAACGGAGGCAAAGTTAAGCAGAAAATGAGGCGATCATGATATGGGACAACAGTGATGGTAGAAAGATTGTATTAGGGACAAATATGGGAAGCATATGAGAGTTAATAATGAAAAAAATTCATGTATAATGTAGAGTTCTTTACAGTTTATAACAAATTACATATGCAGTATAATATAGTGGTTAAAAGCATATACGCTGGAGCCAGATGGCCTGGCTTCAAATCATGGCTCTGCCGCTTGCTAGCCATGTGACTTTGGGAAAGTTACTTAACCTCTCTGTGCCTTAGCCTTCTCATCTACAAAGCAGAAATTAAAAAATAATTCATATTTCATTGGGTTGTTGTAATGATTAGTAAGATAGTGTCTGTGAAGCAATTAGAATGGTGCCTGTACATAGTAAACACTATAAAAGTTTGTCATTACTATCTTTATTATTGTATTTGGTCTTCATTGCTGTTATTCCCATTTTACCGGTGAAGAAAAGGATACTATGGAGGTTAAGCAACTAATCCAAGATCATGGAGTCAGTCAGTGATAGACCTGGACCGGAATCTGGGTCTCTGCCTTCCCAGGTGGGGGTTTTCCACTCCTCGCACTGCCTTCCCACTTTACTAAATACAGCAGAGGGGTCACTGCAGGCTTGGAATGTCTGTGCAGGAAAAGGCGGAGCCAGGCACCATGCTCTTTTCCTCCGAGAATCAAAGACGGATCTGTCCAGAAAGAATGTCAGGAACTGGAGTGCAGCATGTGACACATCCCATAACAATTCAGTCCAATTTCGTTTCATGAATTTTTACTAACATGTGAATCTACCTTTTCTCTCTATTTTTCTTCCCCTTCATCCCAGTTCCAGCCATCACCATCACCATCACTGTCACTGTCACCATCATCATCACCATCACCGTCACCGTCACCATCACCATCACCTGTTTTTGGACATCTAGAGGGGCCTCCTACCTGGCATTCCACCTTTAACCCATTCTCCCCACTGTAGCCAAATACATATTTCTAAAATAGACCTGATCATGTCAGTTCCCTGATTAAAATCCTTCAATGGCTCCCCCTGGCTCTAAGGCTTTTGAATAAAACTCGTTCATATGCCCTGTGAGGTTGTCCAAAGCTGAGCCTTCCTTCTGCTTCCGGCCTCGTGGCTCAAGCCCTGTGCTCCTATTAGATTGCACTTCCTTCAGTTCCTCTGAACCAAGCTTCGGTGTTGGATACACAATCCCTTTTGCTTTGAGCTTTCTCAGTCTGGACAAGTCCTACTCATCCCTTAAGCTTCTGCTTAGAACTCAGATCTTCTGGGAAGCCTTTTTTAAAAATAGATTTAGACATATGCATATATACATTTTTATTGATTTCAGAGGGGAAGGAAGAGGGACAGTGTGCCGCGCCAGCACAGCCAAGGGTTCGGCGAGCCTGAGGGGGGCCGGTGAAGGATGAAGAAAAGACAGACAAAGAGAATAAGCTGGGTCTAGGTGGATCTTCTGTGCCTGGCTGAGACCACAGAACAGATCCAGACGGCAAGCTGATGCTTTATTTTATAGTCAGAGGTAAACAAGGTAGTGGTCACCATAGTTACAATGTTCTTATGAGTTTCACTTGTTTTGGCAGCAGTTGCTGCACCTCCCACAGCCCATTAGCTACCCAGGAAGGATCTAGGGAGGGTCATAAGGTCAAGCTTAATTATGCTAGGAGGGCTGTGCCCTCTAAGCTGGGACTTATTTTTGGCTTTGCCAGCAGGTCAGTCCGAGGCTTAACCCTATAACCGCTCCCTACAGGACAGAGAGATAGAAACATCAATGATGAGAGAGAATCATTGATTGGTTGCCTTCTGCATACCCTACACTGGGTATTGAGCCCATAACCTGGGCATATGCCCTAACCAGGAATTGAACTGTGACCTCCTGGTTCCTAGGGTGATGCTTAACTACTGAGCTGCCGCCAGGCCCTTCTTGCATTTTTTCAGTTCACTTTTCCTTATAGCACCGTGTACCTCCTCCTTGATAGCATTTGTCAGGGAGTATTATTATAATTGCTGTGTCCTTGCCTGTGCCCCACTTGAATCTGAACTTCCTGAGGGCAGCTGCTATGTCTCCTTGCTTCAGTGTTACACCTGACACCAGCACAGGCCTGAAATGAGACTTATTTACACATCAAAGGTAAATACAGATGTTAATGGAAACTGAGGAAGTGGAGGCGATTGCCGAAGAGGAGCGGGGATGAGGGAGCAGATGGGATTGCTGATGGAGTTCGCTTCCAGAGTAGGTGGGTGTGGGATAGGATGACCAACTGTCCTGGTATGCCGGGGACTGTCCCGGTTTTAAAAGGGCAACTCCTTTGTCCCAGGATGACCCTTCCTTAGTCCAGGCAAACCTAGGCTGGAATGAGGAGCGCCTCTCCCTTGAATTATGAGGGACAGTAGAGAGGTCGAGAAGGGCAGGTTAAATCAACAAAGCGTATGGCTTTGGAACCGGGGAAAAAGCTCTGCATCTGAGCTCTGCGATCTTGAACACAGTTAACCTCTCAGATTCAGTTTCCTGTAATTTGGGACAATTAAACAAGAATGAGTCACGTGAAAACGCCTATCCCAACTGTAGGCTCACAGCTAGAGTTTAAAGTTTTAGTGTCCATTCTTTTCTCACTTTTGCCGCTATTCTCACCTCTCCCTCTCCCTTCGTCTACCCTTTCGACTTTTTCATTTGTTCTCTGGACTCACTGGCTCCCCACTTGGAAGATCACCCACCGCTAGGGGGAAGCGCGGAACAAACAAGGATGGGCGCCTCTCTAGCCCTCCCAGGGGAGCTCTCTATGGCGCCGACCCTCCACCTGCGCGGAGAGGGCGGGGTCCTGCCACGTGACCTGGATGCCGGGTGTCGGCGCAGACGCGGTGGCCGCGTCGTCCGCTCCGCTCCCCTTTCTGTGCACCTGAGCTGCCGCCCCGCGGTCCTGCGGCTTTTCCTCCTGCCGCTGCGGGCCGCGGGGCCGAGGCCATGTCCCGAAAGCAGGCGGCCAAGAGCCGGCCGGGCAGCGGCAGCCGGAAAGCCGAGGCCGAGCGCAAGCGGGACGAGCGGGCGGCGCGCCGGGCCCTGGCCAAGGAGCGGCGGAACCGGCCGGAGTCCGGCGGCGGCGAGGAGGAGTTCGTGAGCTTCGCCAACCAGCTGCAGGCCCTGGGGCTGAAGCTGCGGGAGGTGCCGGGGGACGGGTGAGGCGGGCCCGGGAGCGCGGGAGGCGGCGCCGGGGGACGCACCGGGCTTGGCGACCGTCGCCCGCTCTCGTCCACCCACTCATTCGGGCGACCCGAGCGCCGGCCGCGAGCCAGCCGCTCCCCGGTGCAGGGGGTCCCGTGCAGGGTGTCCCGCGGCGGGCGAGGCGGCGAGGCCCCTCCCCGGAGACCTCCAGTAATCCCAAACCCCCCTCATCGTGGCAAAGGCCGTGAGGAGGCTGTAAAGCGGTCCAGAGATAGAATACCGCAGCAGGTCTCCTCTAGGTCGGTGTCCGGGAAGGCCTCTTTGAAGGGTGACATTTAAGCCGAGACCTGCAGGGATGAGAGGGAGCAGTCACCTGAAGAGCGGGGCAGCACGTAGAGCGGGCTTAACGGCGGTCAGTCAGACAAATGGAGGCGTGGTCACTTGGTGTAGCGCTTGGCCTCCTTTGAGTCCTTACCTGCCCCTTTGGGAAATTGGTTCTATGAGGGCCTGTTGTTGCTGAAGGCCACCTCTCTGATTCTCCCGTGGGCTTCAGATCGGACTGCGGTCTAGGTCCAGCCTTTTTAGGGGACACGGGGTAAATAAATGGGTAGGAGGGAGAGAATGGGAGAAAGGAAGGAAAAATGGCTTCAGGAAAGGGGATGTGGAAACTGGAGTATGGGTGGGAGAAGGAAAAGGGTAGGCAGGGGAGAGGGGCGGAGAACGGTTATGATGGATACTGTTTATGAACTGGCTCAGATTTCCCTTTCCCATGTTCTCGGTGCTTTGGGCTAATTGGATTTAGTTTGATTACATTGTACTCACCACCACCGAGCACAGTGCCCCGTACATAGAGGCATTCCGTGCATTTTTGGTGAACGAATGAATGAATACTAGCAGTAGAGAGGGAGACCCAGACCCTCAGCAATGCCTCTCAAAGGGGCATTTCCTTAGTGGAGTCACTACAGTGACAGACTTGCTTTTCTGAGTCTCGCTTTTCACCTAGTACCTTGATTTTTGTCACATGTAAAGTTTTTAACAATCCAGGGCCTTTCTTTAATCAAACTCACAAGCAAAAGGCACTGCTATCTACACCAAAGTACCAGTTGAATACTTTACAGTGGGATTGGGGTGGGGCTACTCCTTGCAAATGATTGGATTGCTTGTGTTTGCTATACTGGGCATGGTATTCTCAATGTTAGGGTGCCAAGGAAACAGAAATACTCAACAGAAGGTTGCTTAGAAATCACACCACAGGGAGTTGTAAAATCTTGAAGGAGTTTCCTAATGCTATGGGAAACTTTGGGGGTGCTATCTCCCCCTCCCCACCAACCATCAAAGAGAGCATACTTCAGTTAATTCAGCAAACATCGGTTAAGCAAGGAGCTGGGAATACATTGATGACTAAGATACTTAAGGAGTTCATAGCCTAAGAGAGAAACATAATAGCGGGTCTCAAACATTTTGGCCTTAGGACCCCTTTACACTCTTAAAAATTATCGGGGACTCTAAAGAGCTTTTGTTTATGTGGGTTACAGCTAGCAGTATTTACTATATTAGAAAGTAAAAGAAAATTTTAAACCAAGGGAAAGTAAAAGAAAATTTTAAACCAAGAAAACGCAAACATTCCATTAGCTGTCAGAGAGATAACCTCATTTCTCAGATAGCCTCTGGAAAACTCCACTGTACACTTGTGAGAGATCGAGAGTGAAAAAGATAAATAACATCTTAGTTTTGAACTCACGGATACCCTGAAAGGGTCTCAGAGCTACTTTTCCCCACATCCTTAAACTGGGCCACACTGTGAGAATGAATTATATAAATAAGATAAAGATTGATGTATTCTTAATAGTGATTGAGTATCGTCACTATTGAGAAGGAAACGGCTGATACTCCCTGAAGTGGTCAGGGAGGCTTCATTCATTCAGAAATTCTCATTGAAACCTGTACTCTGCTAGATGCCTCTCAGAGGAGGTCACGTACAGACTGGTCATGAAGGATCAATAGGAATATGACAAGAGAACTTTCCAGGCTGAGGAGTAATACATGTACAGGCATCAGGATGAAAGGAGTGTAGGATACAGGGGTAGAAGTCAGGGCCAATGAGGTGCAGAGGCCAGAGGTCAACTTGACTGGAATGCTTGTTTTCACTTCCAGGGTCTTTATTCTTTGGACAGTGTTAGGTAAAACCATAATTTCTCTTCTGCGGGCTTCACGAGGCTAACAAGTTCTTCCCATGGGTACGTGAGGTGGACTGGGTGTCACCCCTCCTTAGAATTGCTCTTAGGGTTATGTGATGGGTTTTATCCCTGCAGTGGATGGTGTTTCCTGTGTATGTGACGGGCTGGCAGGTATCAGCATATTCTTTTACTAACATTTATGGAGTACTCTTTGGTGAACTATAATAAAGTTATGGTAACAGAAGAAATGGTTGACAGTCTTCACTCTTCCGTCTTTCCATTCTCGTCTGATTACAACATTGAGTAGCCTGAGAGAGCATCTTGCTATGTAGGCATGTTCATTGTTGATGGTGTGGTACTTGCACTCTGGAACCTCCGGGTCCTTGGGGATAAATTAGCTGGTATCCTCTGAGTCTAATATTTCCGTTACTTTAGTCAGTTTAGCATAGATTAATTAGGGAGCTACTTACGGGTTTTTGTAATGCATCATGGGCCACCTTAAGATTTGTTACGTTGTTTGAAGGTGGACCCACATAAATTGGATTCAATTTCAAAACAAGAGAGACATATTAACTTTGATGTTGTCCTGAAAAACATCATTGACTGTAGGGTGAAAAGAGCCTGTAATTGGATTAGGCAGTACAAACAACATTAGCATCTCTCTGAGCTATATCCAGTTATATCTCACTAAATATAGCCTAAATTACATAACTAATTAGTAGTGTTCTAAAATTAAAACATTAAAGAATCACTAAGCCATTTATCTCTGTCCCAAAACAAGTTGTTGTATTTTTTATTTTGTTTTCAGAACTGTAGGATCTTGGTGATGGAAGGGCATTTACACGCCATCTTGCCTGTCTGTTAGTTACCTGCAGCGCCTGTGCCGCAGCCTCAGCTTTTGTTTCAGGCACAGTGGCTGTCAGCCTCGTGGCACAATAGAATCACCGGGGAACTTTGGAAAAAATACAGTGCCTGGGCTCTCCCCTAGATCAGCAACACCGGAATCTCAGGCAGTGCAGCCTGGTTACTGATGATGTTTGACAAGGTCCACAGGTGATTCTTACATGCAGTCATAATTAAAAAAAAACCACTTATTTATTAGAGTCTGGATTCTAGACGAGCCTTTAGCCTAAACATTAGTAATTGTTTATGGTCTTATTATGCATTTTAAAACCACATCATTTTATCTGAACATGTCTCTTAAAATGCAGGAACTAGAATAGAACCCACTCTTTGCTGATCTCAAAGAATAGAACCTGCCCCCCTCCTTTTTCTGCACATGGACTAGTATTACTGCAGCCTAAGAGCCCATTAATTTTTTTGATGTCTGTCTTATAATAGTGGCCCGTGCTAAATTATCAAGCCCTTAAGACCCTTACTCCTTTGTGTACTTGGTGGTTTTGTGAACTCAAATACAAGACCTTTACATATATCCTCCCTATAGCACAGTGGTTCTTAAGTGGGGATGATTTTGTTCCCCCGGCAAACGTTTGATCAATGTCTGGAGGCATTTTTGGTTGTCACAACTGGCGGGAAGGAAGGTGATGGTGGTGGTGCTACTGGTTGGTAGAGGCCAAGGATACTCCCAATAAACATTTTGCAGTTAACAGGACAGCCCCCACTACAAAGAATTATCCCCAAATGTCAATAGTGTGGGGTTTGAGAAGCCCTGCTGTAGTGTGTGGGTGAGGGTGTGGACTCCGGAAACAGTGGGATCTCCGAGAAGTCCTTTGAGCAATGGCGCTTTGTTCTCAGAGTGCTCTCACTGCGGGGCTCCCCAAGGGAACTCAGGTGGCCTGTAGTGATTGTTCACATTCCTGTGTCCTTACCTTGCAACTGTCAGAAAAGGAAGTGATTTGTCTATCTTGATTTTTCATTTTGACTATTTTGAGTGATTTCAGGAAAAGTTTGGTAAATATAGAGAAGTATATTAAAATAATATATAATTTAACATTTATTTCTAATTCTATTACCTAGACAGTGGTCGGCAAACCGCGGCTCGCGAGCCACATGCAGCTCTTTGGCCCCTTGAGTGTGGCTCTTCCACAAAATACCACGGCCTGGGCGAGTCTATTTTGAAGAAGTGGTGTTAGAAGAAGTTTAAGTTTAAAAAATTTGGCTCTCCAAAGAAATTTCAATCGTTGTACTGTTGATATTTGGCTCTGTTGACTAATGAGTTTGCCGACCACTGCCCTAGGGGGATATAGTACCTAGCTCAGCGTTGTGAAGACTAAGCACTTTTAATACCTGTAAAGTGTTTTCAGCAGTGCCTGGCACATTGTAAGAGATGTTTAATTTTCTTTGCATACATTTGTGTGTAGTGTGCAGATAAACACATTTGAACTCATGCAGTGTAGTTTTATACCTACTTTTTTGGCTTATATGGAGAACATGTGCCCATGTTACTAAAAGTACTTAGAAAGCATGTTGCTTTCTGTATTTTGATATATTAAATATAAAAGAACTAAATACACAATTTTGGGCTAAGTAACACCTTTTAAGCTAGATTAAAGAATAGACCTAAAGGCAGGGGTCCTCAAACTACGGCCCGCGGGCCACATGCGGCCCGCCAAGGACATTTATCCGGCCCTCCGGGTGCCGCTGCCTGTCCTGCTTAGCAGCCGACTCATCCCGGGCCTGCAGTGCGCATAGGAATTTGTTCATAGTTCTTTTTTTAAACTATAGTCCGGCCCTCCAATGGTCTGAGAGACAGTGAACTGGCCCCCTGTTTAAAAAGTTTGAGGACCCCTGCCTAAAGGTTTAAAAAAGTTTGAGAGAAAAGCTTAAAATTGAAAATGCTTTATTCATTAGCCTACTTTCCCCTCCCCCATGGTTGAACAAGGACTGCCATTGTTAGATTTCAGCAACAGACACCTCAGTCTAGTATACAACTGCTGTATTCCAGTCCTTTCTAGAATCTTGCCTCAGATTGATGCAAAGCTGCTTAGTTTCTAGTTTATAGAATCTGTTATCTTTAAATATTTCCTCCTCCCTTGCAAAAAAATAGTATGAATCCTTATACTTTTGAAGAGATGCCTGCCTCTGTGCAACTTTCTACTGAAAATTCATTTTTCTCAACTGAAAAACAAAAAATTCTTTCTCGTATGCATTTGTGTCTACAAGTCCTTCTGGAAGGGATACGTTTATATTTTGGAATGAGAGTGTCATGGGTTTTCATTTGGAAGAGGAAACAGTTTAGTGTGAAACTGGGCAACTGTTTGGCTTCAGAATTTTTTATTTCCTTAGTTTTAAGGATACCAGATTGTGTTTGTCCCTGAGTATCTGGGCTCTGTGTTTGTGATACAGTTTGGAATTTTAGAAGCCTTCGAGGGGTTTGAAAGTAATGATAAGTCTTAAAATTTATTGCCAGCATTTTAATTTTAGAGACAAAACCAAGTAAAAACTGTGTTTAAAGGTTTCATTTAGCAGGAATAACAAGAGCATTGCGGCTCCCTGGGTGAGAAGTGAGCCACGGAGGAGGGAAAGTGTCGTTGTGTAGTATGCCTATGCCCGGCCGAGTACCTTTCACGGCTTTCTCCACTGTGGTCTTAAGACTTAGGATGCCCGGTTCAGTTGTTAGTATTGGGAGTTGGACAAATTACTCTTTTGGGTACTCTCTGTTAGGTGAATGGCTAGTCAGCTGGGCAGCTGTAGTGAAACTTGTTTCAGGAAAGAGGCAGTGGATACGCTTTATCATTTTGGAAGAGCATGTGGGAATCAGAGCCCTTGAGAAATGGCCTGTAGTGTCTGGACCCTCTCTTCAGGTGGTTAGTGTGTCACCAGCCTCCCTTGTTGAAGCAGCTGAGGCCCAGGGATGTTGAATAACTTTCCTGAGTCGGCCAGCTGGTAAGTGGGGAATAGCATTCTTGTTTGTGCCTCTTACGAAGGTAATGTAGTTGGACGTCTGCCCTAGTGCTTTCCCTCAGTATCTGGGAAGAATCATGGAGTGTCCGAGTTGAGGCTTTCTCTTGTCTCTGTGTGGAGGACGTCCATGGATGGCCTGGCATGAAGCATTGTGGTTTTTGATGAACTAAATTAATTTTTAAAAGGTTGTGACCAACATTTTTGTTTTGATAGTAATTGCCTGTTCAGAGCTCTTGGTGATCAGTTGGAGGGACACTCACGAAATCATCTCCAGCACCGACAAGAGACCGTAGACTACATGATCAAGCAGCGGGAAGACTTTGAACCCTTTGTAGAAGATGACATTCCCTTTGAGAAACATGGTAGGTTCCCGTGGGACACTGGATCCTCCAGGAGTAATACATTGGGTAACTAAATCCATCAGCATCCCCCACCCTCCCAGCCAGGGATTTGGTTACATAAGCTATGGCATGTATTCAACAAATATTATTCGTCTGCTCTGTAATAGGCGACATGCTAGGCAGGTGGGTTTCAGTAGGTTTAGATGAGTATGCCCTTAATAACAATGATGATTGATGTCCATTGACCTGAAAAGCTGTTCATGACTTCTTATTCAATGGGGTGGCGGGGGAAGCAGGCTGTGAAATAATGTGTATAGATTGGTCCTATTTTTAAAAGGTATACACACAGAGAAGCATACTAGAAAAATTCTAGAAAGATACTAACATTTTATGATTGTTTATTCTTGGCTCCACTTATTTTTTACTCCCTTTACACATCTGTAAAGGGGAGATAATAATAGCACCTATTATAGGCTTTTTTGATGAAGATTGAATGATATAATTAAAATAAGTTCTTAACTGTTTGTCATCTGGGGATGATGGGTCTATTCATATTTTAAAGTATCTTCTATAGATATTTCTGATTTTAAATGATCATGTATTACTTTTTAACCAGAAAAATCAATAAAGTCATTTTAATTTCTCACCCAAACCCCAGACACAATCTGTTTTCTTTGAGGCAAATTATTTAGTGATTTTAATTAGTTCCTTGTAGGCACAAATCTAGTAAGAAAGTACATATAAACTTTGAAACTTTTATTTGACAATTATTTACTGAGGACGTTCTGTGCTAGGTGCTGATATATTTATGTTTTACAATAACATTTTTATCACGGAGTTCAGTCTTATCTGTCTCTTATCAGGAAAGAGAGAGACTATTTCCTGTGTTTTAGAGTGCTAACTCTGGGAACCATGTCAAGAAAGAATGGGGAGAGAGACTGAGAAGGAAGATGAGTTAGGAGCTCTCCACATTGGCCGGATGAAAGAGTAAGAGGGTCTCCACCAAGACAGCTGCTGGGGATATCCCGATGAGCGGGCTCCAGACCAAGTACAACTGGTAGTATAATTGACAGGACTCATTGGAGGTGGAGAGGGGAGAGGCAGAAGTGATTCTGAAGATTCTCTCTGGGGAATGGCTAGGTAGAGGGCCATAGGAGGAAGTCTTGGGGAAAGGGGAGCTATCAGTGATTCATAACTCAGAAGGGAAGAACTTATTCACTAGGCACAGCAATAAAACTCCCACTGAGTAGTTGATAGTATTCACTGAGTTAATGGTCCCTCTCTCTGATCACTTTTTGTCTAGCACATAGGCACAGTTTACCAGATGGTCAGCAGTTTACAAATTAAATGCGGGTATACGGGCAAAATGAATTGTGTCATTAGTCTAATTAAAATATTTTTGATGAAGTGAGTTTTTAGTTTGTGACTTGAAATTCCACTTTGAACATCTTGAATGAAGTGGTTGATTTGGAGGTATGACAGGGTGAGGGACTTGTGTCCAGTGTGATAGTCACTTTAGATGTACAATGGGAAATTGTTTTCTTGAAATGTCACTGTGTGTTCCTGATCGCTGGTTGGTGCTTCATTAAGAATTTGAGCTTCAAAGCGAGGAGTGGCTCTGACTGCCATAGCAGAAGTGGGAAGAAACCTAGATGTCTGCACATTATGTTTGTGTGCCAGTTGAAGACTAGACTTATTACATTATCCCTCATATCATAGTTACGGGTTTTTAATGTCTGTCTACCTTGTTACACTGAGATTCTTGAGGGCAGGGACTGTGTCTCTTCCCCACATGGTAGGCACTCCTAAGATGTTTGTTGAATGAATAAATGAATGGCTCACTTAACTTTTCAGGACCTGGTTACCCTGCATCTGGCTGTACTAGTATCTTTTAGGATTATTCTTTTCCTTTAGACTGGCTTTGGAGAATCAGCAACATGTTTTTTCCAATTGTGCAAATATCCAGATCACAATCCTCAGTGTTCTTAATGCTGCTCTCCCTCCCTCCTCGTACCCAGTCATTCATTAAGTTTTGTCACGTCTACCTTGATACTTTTTCTCTCACTGCTACCATCTTGTAAAATCAGGCCTCTGTGGTCATTAGCCTAGATTTCCTCAATACTTTTTTGACTGGTCTCATTGCCACTTGACCCATTCAGTTTGGTTTTTTTTTTTTTTTTGGTAGCTGGGGTAGTGACCTAAAAATAAATCTTTTCCCTATCTACCACCCATTGGCTGCTCCCCATTGACCTCAGTCAGGATAAAGGCCAAACTCTTGAGCCCTTTACTATCTGTGATTTTCATATTTATCTATTCTCACCTCCCACCCTGCTGTCTTAGCATTCTAAATTCCTGCAAAACTGTATAGCCCACAGACTCATCTATCTACCCCACTCATCTCTCCTCTCCCCCTCTTTCTCCTCTGCCTGGAACATCATTTCTCTTCTATCTCCTGTCATTTGGGAATTAGCTTAGTTGTCTAAGTCAAGAAGCTTATCTGATACACCTTACCTCCCCCTCCCTACTACCAAACTGACTTATGCTCCCGCACCTGGAGTTAGCCAAGCTGCAAGGTTTTAGGGCACAGTCTTCCCCAAGACTTCCTTCACTTCTGACACCAGTTACAAGTTTGGGGTTTCCTGAACTGCTCTCAGGCTCAATGATTTGCTGCAAGGACTCACAGAACTCACCGAAGGCCCTTATACTCACAGGTATAGTTTATTACATGGCAGGGTTAAAGGTCAAAATTAGCCAAAGGGCAGAGTGGGAAGGTTCCAAACACAGAGCTCTTCTTGTCCTCAGGATGCATCCTCCTCCTGGCACCTTTGTGTGATAGAGTATTGTCAGCCACGAAGCTCACCTGAACTTTGGTGTCCAGGGTTTTTATTGGTGTTTCATTGTGTGGGTTTGATTGATTGCCTAGTTCCCCAGTTTCCAGATCTGGCTGACATTGCATGGTCAGAGAGTCAACTCATTAACTTAACCAGGGGTCCTCAAACTACGGCCCGCGGGCCACATGCGGCCCGCCGAGGACATTTATCCAGCCCTCCGGGTGCCGCTGCCTGTCCTTCTTAGCAGCCGACTTGTCCCGGGCCCGCAGTGCGCATAGGAATTTGTTCATAGTTTTTTTTTTAAACTGTAGTCCGGCCCTCCAACGGTCTGAGGGACAGTGAACTGGCCCCCTGTTTAAAAAGTTTGAGGACCCCTGAAAACTGTCAGGTGTGGCTGAGGAGCCCACTGTGAATAACAAAGACATTCCTATCACTTGGGAAATTTGAAGGGTTTAGAGGTTATCTCTCAGGAGCCAGGGATAAAGGTCAGACCTTTCTTTGGGCAAGGCCAGATTCTTTACCACCCATCCTTTCCTATAGCACTTCCATGCTTCAGTAACGCCTGTTTTTTTGTTTGCCCCCATTGGTTATAAACTTCTCAAGGGCAAACTGACAGGCTGTGTAATGGAGTCGCCAAAAGCCAGGATCTTGGAGTCAGGATGCCTGGGATGTGATCTCAGCTCTGTTTTGTCCTGGTATTGTGACCTTACTCTGTGCCTCATCTCTGAGGTGGTGTGCATGATAATGCCTGTCAGAGGATTGTTTTGAGGATTAAAAGTGATAATCCTTGAGGAGTGCAGTGCTTCATTAATGCAAACTATTATAATCACTGCTTATTGTTACATTTCCTGGGTCTTTTATAGAGTTGGGCTTATAGGAAACATTCAGCAAATATTTGTTGAAAGAATAAGTAAATGAATCCTTTCTTTAGAATGGTTGGTGCCCTTGTGAGTTGCAGTGTGCATACTGTTCAAGCATCTGAGTTCCTAGACTCTGACAATGCTAATGGACTTTTTAGATGTCTACCCTTGTTTCTCATTATTTAGAACTAAATAAGTACTAAAGCATGTTTGCATTTGGATTTTTCCATTATAAAGACTTCGTTTTTCTCTCTCTCTTATTTCCATGCAGTGGCCAGTTTGGCAAAGCCTGGTACATTTGCTGGCAATGATGCAATTGTAGCCTTTGCAAGAAATCATCAATTGAATGTGGTGATTCATCAACTTAATGCCCCTTTGTGGCAGGTAGGTCACCTATTCAAGAGTTTATCTGGCCCTGGCCAGTTTTGCTAAGTGGTTAGTGCGTCAGCCTACACACTGAAAGGTTGTGGGTTCAATTCCCAGTCAAGGGCATGTACCTGGGTTGCAGGTTCAATCCCTGGCCCCGGTTGGGGTGCATGTGAGAGGCAACCAATCGATGTGTCTCTCTCACATCAATGTTTGTTTTTTTTTTCTCTCTCTCTCTCTCCCTCATCCTCCCTCCCTCTCTTCCTCTCTCTAAAACTCAATGGAAAAAATACCTTGGGTGAGGATTAAGAAAAACAAAAGAGTTTATCTGAAGTTCTTCATTATAACTTAGCTTTTGGGATGTCCTAAGACAGTGGTCGGCAAACCGCGGCTCGCGAGCTACATGCGGCTCTTTGGCCCCTTGAATGTGGCTCTTCCACAAAATATCACGGCCTGGGCGAGTCTATTTTGAAGAAGTGGCGTTAGAAGAAGTTTAAGTTTAAAAAATTAGGCTCTCAAAAGAAATTTCAATCGTTGTACTGTTGATATTTGGCTCTGTTGACTAATGAGTTTGCCGACCACTGTCCTCTAAGACGAGGCATGACCTGTGCTATTGAACTGTATAGCGTAACTTGGATTGCGAGCCTAACCAAAGACTAGAAGCGTTTAGTGGCTGGGGATTACCCTGTGCCAAGTTCACATGGAGTCTGGAGTGTAATTCAGAAACCTTTAAATGCCAGAAACATTATTCAACAGGCAGTTAATTGGGTAGTTTGGGGCAGAGAGCCTGATGTGGAAATACTGTCTATAATTCTGTAAAATATCTAAGCGAGGTTTTAAAAGATTAGTGCATACAAATTTAGTTTTGAAGTATGCCTAGTCCCACAGATACGTTTGTGTTTTTTAGTTGGAGGGACCCAGAGACCAAATTTACTGTACTAACCATTGCTAAAAAGGATGTCCTGAACAACAAAATTTGTTTCATGGCCTAGGATGTCAAGCTCCATTGCTCTGGTCTGCTCAGCTGTATCTGTGGTCCCAGTGGTTTTGTACAGCGGATGAGATCGTACAGTAAATGTTCAGTTTGCGCTGTAGGATGGCACAACACATTGTGGAGCCACTGAGTGAAGTAGCTGTCTGTTCAACTTTCTTTACCTTTGGTATCCTAAATTAGCCTGGTCTCCCAATCCATCAAACCAAACATTTTGTTTGGAAGGTCAGAGGTTGAGGAGAAAGTATATACAGGCCACCCCCTTGCTTTTCCTCCTTTTATTCAGAGTGCTTTCTGTACTTCGTAGCTCTCCTCCTGCAGACTGGTGTGTGATTTCTATCAATCCTCCCCCTCCATTGCTCCTCTGGGTCTAACTTTTTTTTTTTAATTAGGTAAAACGTACTAAATGTAGAAAAATTTGAAAATTCAGAAAAACTAACAAAGGCAAATAAAAATCAGCCAGAGTCACATTCTCTAGAGGTTATTACTGTTAAAATTTTAGTGTGTATCCCTGTCATTCACACATAATCTTAGCTATACAAATATTCATATGGAAAGATATGTATCACAGTGTTTTATACACCCTTTAAACAGATCTACACAAATACAGACGTGTCTATATGTACACACACACTTATGTATCTCTATATGTTGTTATTATTATTTTAATGGCAACTGTGACCTTTTTTCTCACTTTTTCATAGACCACCAGCATATATTTTCCTTTGTAAGTTGTTTATTCATAGTCTTTGGTCATTAAAAATAAAGTGGAGCTTATAGAGATATAATTTGCATATAGCAAAATTAACCCTTCTTAGGCATACTTTTTTTTTTTTTTTATAAAATAGTCATGTAACCACCACCACGGACAACACATAGAATATTTCCATTACCCCAAAGTTTCCTCATGCCCCTTTGAGTCACTAGTCCCCTCCCCATGTCCCCAATCCCAGTAACCACTAATCTGATTGGTTTCTTACAGTTTTGCTTTTCTAGAATGTTATCTAAATGGCTGTTTATAGCCTTTATGTCTGGCATAATGTCCTTTTAATAAAATTAAAGCAAAATAAATTAGATATTCAATGGGTTGGTGAGGGATTTTACTGGGAGGGAAATGATGTGTGTGTGTCCTGTGGGGCAGTGTTGTTGGATGTACCGACACCAGGGAGAGCTATATGTCTTTAGTGAGGTATTTTCTGAGAATGGGCTGAGAGCCAAGAGTAACCTTCTTTATTGTCCCAATGTTTTGTCATTAAATTATTACTGTTCAGCAGAAGTCATCAAAATAATTTGAATATACAGCTTAATGACCCATTCTTGAGGAAAGTACTCAGTGCCAACTCAGTAACCATAGCCTGCTTTTTCTCCATCAATAACTTCATATTAGTTTCTTAATTATCTAAGTCGTTGTGGAAGATAAATCTGCATAGTTAGAATGTTTTAAAATACATTTCTATAGAGTTCTCTTTCATGGATTGCTAAACATTGAGAGTATATGTTTTTAAAATAAATGTATTTGTTGTATAATGGAACAATCCACTGGCTCTCTCCCTAGCCCCCCATATCTCTTCACCCCAATGAAGCATCTTATGAAATTTAAGAATTGAAATTGTTTTGATTGTTACTGTCATGGGTAAGAACTCTTGAAATGGTAGGCTCATACAGTAATGGAGATATGAAACCTACATTTCTTTCCTGGTTACAAATGGAATCTATGCTTCTGTGAACAGTATAGACAGGTGTGATGTAGAAAGTGAAAGTCCTCTGTAATCTCCCTACTCATGAAAATGGCAGTCAACTATTTGGTGACCTTTCTTCCTATTTTTTTCCTATTCATAATGTGTATGTAGTATTATTACTTAAATATGTAAGTACTTTAGGGATTATGTCATTCAGATATTCTAATAACGAGTTTCCTTTCCCAGTACTCCACCGAGAGAGAAATGATGCTGTCTCTCTTTGTTCATGTGAAAAGCAGACCATCTGTACTTTGAGACCTAAATGGTTTACCTGGAGAAAACTTCGTGGTTGCAGCTTCTGGTCCCTTGTGGTTCCTGTTCGTTCCATGGTTTTTGCTGTACTTTTAGACCACAGATAGTGTTAAAATGAACAGTAGTGCCTGACTTTCAGTCAAAACAAGAAGGAAGTGCTAACATTTTAGAGTTTTAACAAAGAGATGGTTACTGGGCTTTCTAAACAGCAGATTCAGAATCACTTTAGAGTTTCTGTCAGGGGGAGTGTTGGGTGGGAACACCCAGGCTGAATCTTATGACATGACTCTGGGGAGTGCTGTTCTTGCTGGGGAGAGGCCCAGGGGTACTGTTCACAGAGAGTATCTTGTGAGTAGTGCCTCCAGGGCTGTACAGGGAAGTAGTACCACTTGACTTTAAATAATACTGTTTTGAACTTGATGTAAGTGGGAGATTTGAGTTTGTTTGTGTTTCTCAGTATGTGGTTAATGGAAAACGCTATTTTTGTTGTAACGACAGGGGCACGCTTATTGTGAAGTATTGAAGCATAAGTGGAAGGCCCCTCATTTTTATGGCCCTCTTTCTAGGTCCCGGGAAGGGCTGTGGCATTTCTATATTTGTAATCTTGTATTTTTCTTTTTCTCAAAGAGGACCTCCAAATTGTTTGCACTTTAAGCCCAGCAAATTTGCTGTGCCCATAGGCCTTCCCTCCTGCAAGGGGCCTGTGCATCTGGAGAGATACTGATGCCTGAAACTTGCGCCAGTTTAACTTCACTGTGAATCTTCCCTGGTTGTTGAATGTGTGTTTTCATATGGATTTATTTCCATATAGTTCCATACTAAGCACATTGAAGCATACAGTTCCATACTAAGCACAGTGAAGCATACATGCGTGGACGGGAGAAAGATAAGTCAGAAGTTGCTCTGGACATACCCAGTCTTATTCCTAATTCATTTCACATCGAGCCTGTAGACGGGGCTTCCTGGGTAGCATTTCTCTCCATGAGTTGACACCGACCAAATCCTCACTGGCATCTCCTTTCTTTTGCTTCCAGATTCGAGGTACAGATAAAAGCAGCGTGCGGGAGTTACACATCGCATATCGATACGGTGAGCACTATGACAGTGTGAGGAGGATCAATGACAACTCGGAAGCTCCTGCTCATCTCCAGACTGATGTGAGTGAGGCCTCCGTGTTCTGTATTCTCAGCTCAGAAGGAACCAGGTCGAGGGCTGGGTGCCTGGAGCTAAAAACCAGTGATGTTTTTATGGAACATTGCCTTTAAGAATCTGTGTGGGTTTGATTTGTTTTTACTTTTTAGCTCAGGTGAGAGTGACAGATCAAATTGCTTGCCATTCTTTTGCTTTCCCTAATAGCTGATAGTTCTGATTCCATGGATTGAATTTATATAGAAACTTTAAATTACTTTTACTTTTAAAATTAATCCATGCTTCTGGACCTGGAGATGATTATGCTAAGCGAAATAAGCCAGTTGGAGAAAAACAAGTATCACATGATCTCACTTATATGTGGAATCTAATGAACAAAATAAACTGACAAACAAAACAGGTCCACAGACATGGATACATGGAACAGAACGACCGATCTCGGGGAGTGGGGGGACCGGAAGAGATTAACACTACTCTGCTCTGAATATCTATGTATAAAGTTGTTTGAGTGCCTGTTTTTAATCTTTTGGGTTTATACTAGGAGTGGACTTGCTGGTCATAAGATAGATAATTCTATGGTTAACTCTGTGAAGACTGCCACACCGTTTTCCACAGTGGCTGTACTAGTTTACATTCCCACTAGCACTGTTCTGAGGATTCCACTTTCTCCACATCTACACCAATACTTACCTTTTTCTTTCTTTTTAAAATTACAGCCATCCGGCCAAAACCGGTTTGGCTCAGTGGATAGAGCATCAGCCTGCGGACTGAAAGGTCCCGGGTTCGATTCCGGTCAAGAGCACGTACCTTGGTTGTGGGCACATCCCCAGTAGGAGGTGTGCAGGAGGCAGCTGATCGATGTTTCTCTCTCATCGATGTTTCTAACTCTCTATCCCTCTGCCTTCCTCTCTGTAAAATGTCAATAAAATATATTAAAAAAAAATAAAAATAAAATAAAATTAGGGCCATCCTGCAGGTGTGAAGTGGTACCTTGTGGTTTGGATTTGCATTTCCTTAATGGCTGATGATGTTGAGCATCTTTCCATGTGCTTCTTGACCATTCGTATCTTTGAAGAAGTGCCTAGTCAAGTCCTTTGCCCATGTTCTAATTGGGTTCTTTGTACTTTGGTTGTTGTTGAGTTGTAAGAGTTCTTTATATAGTCTGGATATTAGATTCTTATAAAAATACATCATTTGTCAGAATTCTTTTTGTTTGTAGTAGTTTTTTTTTTAGATACAGAGTTATCATCTGACAATAATGATAACTTTTATTCCTTTTTAATTTGGATACTTCTAATTTTTTTTTTTTTTGGCTAATTGCATTGACTAATGCCTCCTGTACATTGTTAAATAATAATGGTAGTGGCGTGTTCCTTACTTTAGTGGGCATGAGGCATCATTCTGTGGATTTACCATGGTTATTTAGCCACACCCACACCAGGAGACCGTTAGCTTGTTGTCAGTTATTCACCAGTTTGGCAATTTGATGAGCACTTTTATGTAAGTCCTTTCTGTACTTGACAGTAATTCTTTGGACAAATTTCAAAGACTCCTGATACACATTGCCAAGTTGTTAGAATATACTTTTATAATGGGTTGCTTTTTATTAACACTCTATCCGGCACTTACACTTGCACATGCAGAAAATAGAAAGGTCCTTGCCCATTTCCCGTCTCCCTGCATTAATAGCAAGCAGAAGGAGCAGGGACTGAGCAGCTGCAGAGGGATGCCTTTGGCTCTTCTGGTTTAGGCATAGGCTGCAAAGGCTGCCTGGGTCCTAGGGGCCTGCTCTTTGTGGTTTTAGAGTTTGCATTGACAGCTTCCCTTGAGTGTGGTGGTGTACACGTGAGGTTAGATGAGCCATGCCACTGTGACTGTCCAGCTGGGACAGGAATTCAGAGCTTGCTGATGCTTACAAAGGGCCTAGGGAGCCAGCTGAGAGGCGTATGCCTGTATCTTTGAGACGTGCTATCCTGCTGCAGGTGCTAGGGCAGAGGATCACTAGCTAGGCTCACGCCTCTGGAAATCAGCTGAGAAAATGTGTGCCATTTGAGTCAGCAGCCATGGCCAAAACATAGGCATCTAGAAACCAAAGGAGCATAATGCCATTCTTACTGAACACTTCCTACCACATCATGGGCCGTTCTCTAATACTTCTGTTGTAGACTGGGTGAACTATCTGGGTGAAATTGAGCCTAATCATAGCTCTTAAGGTTGTTTGTGGAATTTGCCCCCTATATATGTGAATGTTTTTGAGATTAGAGTGTCTTCCTGTGTTGAAGATTCTGAACATAGTTTGCAAGAGTTCCATGGTGATGACTCTGAATATTCCTTTTATAGTTTCAGATGCTTCATCAAGATGAATCAAATAAAAGAGAAAAGGTCAAGACAAAGGGAGTCGACTTTGAAGATGACCTGCGAGATGAGGTGGAAGATGCAGTTCAGAAAGTTTGCAATGCGACTGGCTGTTCAGTTAGTATTTCTGTCACGCAGTAGCCCTGGTTTATAAGCAAGCGTTGCTGTGCCTAGTTCCCCTGCTAGTTTTGTAGCACCATTAGCATGCCAACACCTGATGGGCCAAAACAGGCCCGTTGCTGTTTGTAGTTTGATGAGGTGGTGTGATACGACTTAACGAGAGCTGTTTATTCATTTCTCTCCTGTTTGCTAGACTTTACCCAATACTGCTCAAAATCCTAAGGAAGTATGTGGATGTATTTTATTCTGATTCGTGTTTTTACAAGTAAAAGCATTTTAAAAGGGAATTCATTTATATTAACTGGTTTTTCACATGACCAACCTTATTGAAAATTGACATTTTCTAAATGGAAAAGATCTTGAAACCTTGTCTTAATCCTCATTATTACATTATTTTGTTTACCAAGTTATTGAAGTAGAGAGGGGAGAGAGAGAGGAAAGTATTCCTAGAGTCTTGAAGTGTTTCTTTGTTTCTTGGATAGGATTTTAATTTGATAGTCCAGAACCTGGAAGCTGAGAATTATAATATTGAATCTGCAATAATTGCCATGCTTCAGATGAACCAGGGGAAAAGAAATAGTAAGTCCATGGTTGATATTTATAAGCTTTCAAAATGATTGTATTGGTGATTTCTCAAATATTGATGTTTAATCAAGTCACAGGTAGTGATTATACTGTCCTTTCCCTCACTCATCCAGCACTTGTTTATTGAGCACTTCCATGCAAGCTGGTTTTCTAGGTTCTTGTCCTGCATCTGGGAGAGTGTAGTCGGTGGGGATGGGGATAAGTAAACGGGCACAGTAATACATAATGGAGTTGAAGGTACAAGGTGCCAGGGGAATGCGTGGAAAGGCCACCTAACCCAGTTTTGGAGGGATGGAGAGTGTCAGGGAAAACTTTATCCTTTTAGAAATAAGATTTCTTCATAAAATCAAAATGATAATTAAAATTGAACGGAGAGAAAAATACCTTATTTTTCTAATGGAAATATTTAGATTGCTAGCATCTGTCAACTGGTGCTAATTCAGAATTATTTTTACTTGAACCGAGTTTAATTTTGTTACAGAGGAAAGCAAAAAGATGTGATGTCTTAACTGTTTTCTCAAGTCATTTATTTAAAATGATTTCCAGCCCGGCTGGCGTGGCTCAGTGGTTTAGCGTCGACCTATGAACAGGAGCTCAGGGTTCTATTCCCAGTCAGGGCACATGCCTGGGTTGTGGGCTCGATCCCACTGTGGGGTGTGCAGGAGGCAGCCAATCAATGATTCTCTCTCATCATTGATGTTTCTATCTCTCCCTCTCCCTTCCTCTCTAAAATAAATAAAAACATATTTAAAAAAATAAAATGATTTCAAGACTTATTATGAGCCACATACTGTTCCTGGCATAGTTTTCTATGTGATGGGGCATTTTATTATCCACTTTATATATATGCTGTGCCTTTTAGAAAGCAATAGATAACTCAGTCTTTGTGATTTTAAAACAGCACTGTTTGGTGTCTGTGCTGTCTAGTATGTTGTGTATTTGACATGTGGCTGAGACTGAAGAATTAATTTTATTTTTTTTATTTTTATTTATTTATTTTTAAATATATTTTATTGATATTTCACAGAGAGGAAGAGAGAGGGATAGAGAGCTAGAAACATCGATGAGAGAGAAACATCGATCAGCTGCCTCCTGCACACCTCCCACTGGGGATGTGCCCGCAACCAAGGTACGTGCCCTTGACCGGAATCGAACCCGGGACCTTTCAGTTCGCAGGCCGACGCTCTATCCACTGAGCCAAACCGGTTTCGGCTGAAGAATTAATTTTAAATTTAATTTAAGTAGTCACATCTAGCTAGTGGCTCCTCTACTGTATGGCACATCTTTAGAGCCTGTTTTCTTTTTGGCTGCAAATGAAAGATTTCCCCCTAAATACTTATATTAAGAAGTGGTTTGTCTAATGAAACAAAACAGTCTGCTGGTGCGAAGCTGATGGCAATGTTGGCCAGCAGGTTACTGTTAAACTTTCCTTCCAAATTTTACCAATATTTTCCCCTGTGTTCCCTGCTGTACTGACTTGATATTAGGATACTTGCTCTCCAAATGACAGTGAACGAGGGACCCAGGTACTTTTGAAGTCATTTAACAAGCATCGAGTTGTGTAACTCTGTTAGGTTCTCAGTTTTAATAAAATGTCTTTCTTTGGAAGATGCAGAGGAGAACCTCGAGTCCAGTGGCCGAGTGCTGAAGCAGAGTGGTCCTATATGGGAGGAGGGTGGCAGTGGCTCCAGAATCTTTGGAAATCAGGGCTTAAATGAAGGCAGGACTGAAAATACTAAGGCGCAGGCCAGCCCTAGTGAAGAAAACAAAGCAAATAAAAACAACCTCCCAAAGGTATGGAAGAGGGGTTGCAAGGGCAAAGGGTGGGCTGCTGTAATTCGGTGGCAGTGGTGGGAACTTGGAGCTCATTTTAATGTGTAATTTTCTTTCAATTTATAGAGTAGTAATTGTAGAAAATATGGGGAGTGCATAAAGGTATAGCAGGAAATTGAAGATCTCGCTTGTCCTGTTTGGCATACGCAGTGATGACTGGAAGGAAGTGCACGCTGGAATTGTACTCTGTAGACATATCCAGACCTTCCCACCTACCATCCCTGTGTGGATGGCTGCCTTCCACAGGAATTCATGCGATAGCATCCCATTTTTATAAATGCCGTCATCTGCAGTGAACACTTGCATAGTTCATTTGTATGAATCTGTATATTTTGCATTGCTTTCTTGGCTAGAGTCCCAGAAGAGGACTTGACAGTTTAGAGGGCATGGATATTTGAAAATTTTAAAGGCTTCTTGGTAAATTGTCAAGAAGTTGTATATCTCCCTCCCCCCATGCCCACAGGTAATATATGACACCATTTTAAAGACATTCACAAGAAGTTCTGAGCTCAAAATGCAGCATGAAGTAAAAAGCCACAGGCAGAGGCAAAAATGCGGAGTTAGTTAGGATCGCCTGAGCATTAAACTGCAGGGGAAGGTGTCCTGTGGCCTGTTTGAGGGTTGTCTCTTGTTGGACCAGGGTTAATGTTTTTTAGGTCATTTTGAATTGGTTTATGAGGAGAAAGGGATTGATTTTGTTTGCTGGCTCAGCAAGGGGATATACATTTAAATGGAAATTTGAGCAGTAATGGAAACCACATCATGTTTGGTCTGGTAGGTGGGTTTTCTCGGTTCTGTCTTGTTGAAAGGCAGTTGTGCTCTTTGCCTCTGTCAGCCCCGCACCTCCTTCTGCAGACGGCTCACCCAGTGTCTTATCTTTCAGGTCACAAACAAGCAGCGCCGAGAGCAGCAGCGCTTAGAGAAGAAGAAGCGGCAGGAGGAGCGGCACCGTCTCAAAGCCCTGGAGAGCAGGAGCAGCCACAGGGACAATAGGAGCGAAGCGGAGGCCAGCGAGCAGGTCACCTTGGTGAAGACCTTTGCTGCTCTCAACATCTGACGCCACCGCCTGCCGGGAGTCGTAAGAAGCGAGTGGAAGTGGGGTGCTGTGCCCCGGCTTCCCGGGAGACAGGCCTTAGGACTGCCCACAGAACCCACCCAGGAGCACAACCTCGGAGCTAGTGTCCTCAGGCCGCCTCTTTTTCTGTCAGCCTTTTGTTAGTGATGTGTTTTATTTTATGGAAGTTCAGTGAAGCCACTCATGTTCTGTGATAAAAAGGTTGAGTTTTAGGGTGGAGAGTAGATCAGGGAAAACCTTTCAGGTATGGTTTGATTTGTTCTGAAATCAAGAGTTCTGTGACCCTGGGATCTTTCCTTAACCTTTGGGGTGAGTTTTACGGAAATTGTTCATGAAGTGGTTTAGATTAATTGTTGGAAACGCAGAATGACAAGTTTCCTTCGATTCTCTTTCATTTTCAAACAGATATGTTAATATACAGGATAGTTTGTAAATGATCTGCAACTCAGGAACACGTTTAGGTTTATTTTTCTTTTAATCCAAGTTAATCAGAAAATACTTCAGGAAGTGTTCTCCCAAAGTAATGTGAGGGAGGGTGTGGCCTGCAGTCAGGGGGAGTAAACTGCATCTCTCCTTCCCCATCTGATGTCATTTCAGACGGGATGCAGGTGCTGCTAGTTTGTTTACATTCAAGCCATACGATACATGCGCCTGACTGTTAATTAAGCCTGGGCTTTGCTTAATTAAATGGATAGTGTTGTTGAGTTTTTGGAAGATGGGAAGATAATACAGTTCTGGGATTCTGACAGTATGGAGAGTTGTAAAGACAGAAATCGAGGGGTCCTTGAGTGTTTGCCTGGGAAGAGTCTAAAGAGTTATTTGACTTTGTAGGAGAGAATGTCTGGAAGAATAAGGTTTTTCGCCTTCACATTGTAAATAACTTTCCTTCCCCACTTTTCTAGACTTAGCTGCCTTCAGAAAAATAAAAGGTAACTTGGCCTGTTGCTAAGTTTTTTAGTATTGTGAAAATGAAATCCCATAAAATGCTGCATTTATTTCTCTTTATATAAAACCCTTTGGGGTTCTGATGTTGGCAGAACTCTCTAGCGCCCATCCCAGACTGTCAGGGAGTTGGGTGGGACCAGCAGGGCAGAGGGTGTGCTTTGGTTGAGGACTTGGGTGACTCCATGGTTCTGAGTGAGAGAGATCTGAGCAGTGGAGAGCTGTCATTCCTAAAACGGACTTCGGTGGATGTGAGCTTTAAAACTGACATTGGAAGTGGCCAGTTTTGGACAGTCTTTGTCTTTGGGGGACCTAATATTTCAACAAATAAGGTATGCTGAATCAAAAGGTGAATTGTTACCTCCCCCACCTCAGATCTCAAAGGCCCGAGGTGAGGAAACTATGAGAAAGTACTGACCTGTGTAAGCATATTGCCTGGGCTGGCCCTGGATTCATCCAATTGTCTGTCAGGGTGGTTTGCTTTCTTCAGATTAATGATGTTTTAAATTTTTGCTGTTTTTCTTTGTGGTTGGAGCACCCGTTGTCTCTAGGAATTGCTCCCAGGACATTATGGTTTGGGCATCTTCCTGGTATAATACATTGTAGTACTTAGCAGGCTGAGAAGCTGCACAGCCTTTTCCCTTGCACCTTGCAGAGTCCTGAGTGTGAGTGCTAGAACTGGGTCCCTGCGGCCTCACTGTCCCCATGGGTGAGGTCAGGGATTTCACCTCTGGGTGGAGTCCTAACTCTAGCTGACCTGCTCTGAATGAACATTCCTTGTCTGTTTTGTACTACAAGAGTGGGGGAGACCACATTTTCTCAGAATAGGTAAGATTGTGTGTCAGAAATTCAGCAGAATAGGGGTCAGAAATAGCTAAGGGAGACCCATTGTCCTAAGTGGTGGAATTGCTTTATTTACTTGGTTAATGAAGGTGGCCTTGGGCACTATTGGACTTTCGAAGTTTTAGAAACTGCTAAAAAGTTATCTATACTAATAAAGGCATTATATGCTAATTGACCGTCACTCCGTGATAAAATGGCGCCCATAGCCACAAAGATGGCGGCGGCAGCCCGGGAGGCACCCACGCACTCCCCCTCCCTCTGCCTGTGCCACCACTGAGAGAGGCCCAGAGGTGCCCAGAGCGTGCGGGGTGCTGGGCTTGCTTCGGTCGCCGGGGCGCTCCCCCTCTGCTGCTGCAGAGGGCGTCTCTCTCAGCGGTTGCCCCGGCAGGGAGGGGGAGGACTTCCTCCTCCCTGCTGTCAGTCTCCACAGAGGTGATGAGGAAGCAAGCTTTCTCACAGGCGCCCTCATCAGCAGAGGGGGAGCGTGTGGGGCGCTTGGATCTCTGTGGCTGCCGCCGCTGAGAGAGGCGTCCTCCGCGGCGGCAGAGGGGGAACGCCTCAGTGACCGAAGCAAGCCCATCGCCCCACACACTCCGAGTGCCTCTGGGCGCCTCCAGGCCTCTGAAAACAGTCCTCAGCCCCTTACCCAGGCTCACCATACCGCCATGGGGTGAGGGTCTCTGCTGGGGGGGTGTGGCCAGCCTGCAAACAGCCATCAGGCCCTCACCCAGGCTGGCCACGCCCTCCCCAGTGAGGACACTCACCCCATGGAGGCGTGGCTAGCCTGCAAACTGCCCTAGCCCCTCTCCCAGGCTGGCACAATCCCCAGTGGGGACCTCCACCCCAATGGGGGCATAGCCGGCCTGCAAACCACCACAGGCCCCTCGCCCAGGCCACCCCGCCCCCAAGGTAACCCCCACCCTGATCCAGGACACCCTTCAGGGCAAACCAGCCAGCCTCCACCCGTGCACCAGGCCTCTGTCTATACTAATAAAAGGGTAATATGCTAATTAGACTGGGAGACCTTCCAGGAGACCTTCCAGATGTTCTTCTGGATAAAGCCATGGTGGCAGGGCCAAGGTAGAGGTAGTTAGGGGCCAAGAGGGGAGGGCAGTTGTGGGTGATCAGGCCGGTCGGGGGGGCCATTAGGGGTGATCAGGCCAGCTGCGGGGGCCAGTTGAGGGCGATCAGACTGGCGGGGGGCAGTTGGGGGTGAGCAGGCTGGTGGGGGATGCAGTTGGGGGTGAGCAGGACGGCAGGAAGAGTGGTTAGGGGCAATCAGGCAGGCAGGCAGGTGAGCGATTAGGAGGCAGCAGTCCCGGATTGCGAGAGGGATGTCTGACTGCCAGTTTAGGCCCGATCCCAGCTAAACTGGCAGTCAGACATCTGCCGAGGGGTCCCAGATTGGAGAGGGTGCAGGAGGGGCTGAGGGACACCCTCCTGCCCCTGTGCACGAATTTCGTGCACCAGGCCACTAGTCCTATTAATAAAAGACTATGGTTGTCATGCTCTCACGCTATGACACCCTTACATTGCAATGAGCGATCATCAGGAGGCTGCGTGTGCCGTGGGCGCATGCGGGCGGGGGCTTGATGCTGCATGTGCAGTGTAGAGGTGGGTCCCACGGCGAAGCCTGGGGGTCCCGCTCCGCATGGCACAGAGGCAGGACCCCTGACTCCAGCCTACCTCTTTGGGGCAATCCATCGAGGAGCCCCAGATGGGTGGGCAGGGCCTACCTCTTTGGAGTGATTGATCACGGGGCTCCTGCACTGTGAGAGGGCACAGGCCAGGCTGGGGGACCCCCCCCCCTCCCATGCATGAATTTTATGCACTGGGCCTCTAGTCCTATATAATAAAACCCTAATATACAAATGGATCGAACAGCAGAATGGCTGGTCGCTATGACACACACTGACCACCAGGGGGCAGATGACCAGCGGTGGTGGCGATCAGGGGGGACAGGGCCTGTTGCCTCCACAGAAGGAGGCAACCAGCTGCTGTGATGGCAGGGGCGGAGGGCGGTGCTGCCCGATCTGATGTTAGGATGGGGGAATATCCATGGGAGGGTATGCCCTTGAATTAGCAGGACCATAAAATTTAACCGTAATACTACCATTAGCTGGAGAGATTAGAATATTGAAGCTACAAATGTGCAGTTTATTCAGCTCAGTGGCACTGGCCTTTCTACTTTTATATTCTGGTTCAACCACAGCATTTGTAAGATCGGGGTGGTGGGGAGCAAGTGCCTTTCCCACTGGATACAGGGACTTGAGTACCGGCCTCGTGTGTGTCCCCAGGTCACCAGCAGATGCTGCCGTGACCAGGGTCTGCGACCAGGGGATGGGCTGGCCGAGGAGCGGGCTCTTCCTCCTCGTGCAGCCACCAGGGCTGCACACCCTCCCTGCCTCCTTCCACCTCGGGGCTCACATCCCTGACTGCAAAGCCAGCAAGTGGGCCACCAACCTGAGCGGTGAGCCACAAAGACCGGAAGTGCACCCCTGTGGCCTTCCACTCTCGACTTCTCCTGAGGCCCTGTCCACCTTGCTCTGCATTCACTGGCAGCCAGTCAGTCCCCCCAACCTCCTGTGGCCCCTTCCCTGGGCTGGCCCCACCCCCTGATCGCCCCCCCACCACTCCAGACCCTGACATCTCCTGAGGGGTCCCGGATTGTGAGTGACTATGTCATAGCTTATAAACTACTATATCCCACACACAGTTAAACAAGGAAAGTGGCTTGTGCAGTATTTGAAAAAGGGATCTGTGGCTGCTTTATCCTAATTCATCAGAAGAATTTCCAAAATGCCCACATCCTATTTATTCTACATGGGGATGAACATGCATTCCTATATATTGGGAACAGTCTCTTAGATTTAAAAGTTAAAACCTGGCAAAGCTACTCTAACACAGAAAAAAAACATGATGATGCAGAGATGACATGCATGGACTCTGGCTTGCACATTTTGTGGTCAGTCCTGATTCTGACACTTATAACTGTGTGACAAAGCCAATTAACTTCTCTCTGCTTCAGTTTTTCACCCATAAGATGGGGAAAATGGTACTACTGCCTCAGAAGGATCATGTTATATACTACTTTTTATAATCGGCAAAAAAATGTAGCTGCCCATACAACAAGATGCCTTTCACCTGTATGAAAAGTATGGTCACTGGTACATGCAGTGCCCCAGATTGTGAGAGGGATGTCCAACTGCCGCTTTAGGCCCAACATCCCCCAAGGGGTCCTGGATTGTGAGAGGGCGCAGGCTGGGCTGAGGGATGGCTCCCCCAACCCCCATGCACGAATTTTGTGCACCGGGCCTCTAGTCTACACTAATAAAAGAGAAAGATGCAAATTGACCGTACCTCTGCGACACCCAGCCTATCAGGAGTGGGTATGCAAATTAACCCAACAAAGATGGTGGGTTAATTTGCATACGCAGGCACCAAGTGGCTGGGGGCAGGGCGGCACCTAGCGGCCTGGGTCCCGGGTATGGGTGCCAAGCCCTCAGCCTCCCGGGACCATCACCGCCCCGGGAGGTGAGGGCGGCCGCTCCAAGCCACACCTGCAGGCTCCTGGGACCATCACCGGCCCCGGGAGATGAGGGCGGCTGCGCCAAGCTGTGGCCCTGTAGCTTGACAGCAGACAGCAGGGCCTGCTTGGCCGTAGCCGCAGCGACCCACGAGCAGGCAAGCAGGCCCGCAGGCAGCACCCAGCAAGGCCTGCTTGCCCATTGCCGTGGTGTGGAGCAGGCAGGCCCTGCAAAGAGCAGAGAACCATGGGGAGCAGGCCTAAGCCATCAGTAGGACATTCCCTGAGGGCTCCTGGATTGGAGAGGGTGCAGGTCGGGCTGAGGGACCCCCCCACTCCCCGTGCACAAATTTTGTGCACTGGGCCTCTAGTCTATATATATAAAAAGCCAGGGTCCGTAATGTCCAAAACTACCGAATGGAGGCTCGGGTGGGCGGGGACTTGTGGCAGTGGGGCGGGAGAGGCGGGTCCTGGGTAGCCACAGCAACTGGCCCTGAGGCGCCCTCCCTGAGCTGTTTCCCGCAAGGCCTGTGGGAAGATCCCTCCCTCGGAGCACTCCCGGCAGCAGTGAGTCCTGGGAGGGCAGTTAGGGACGACCAGATGGAAGGAGAGGGCAGTTAGGGGTGGCCAGGCTGGAAGAGGGGGCAGTTGGGGGTGAGCGGGGGGGGCAGTGGGCAACAATAAGGCTGGCAGGGGGGTACAGTTTGGGTGATCAGGCTGGCGGGGGGGGGCAGTTGAGGGAGATCAGGCCGGCGGGCGGGGGGGCAGTTTGGGGTGATCAGGCTGGCAGGCAGAGTGGTTAGGGGCTATCAGGCAGGAAGGTGAGCGGTTAGGAGCCAGTGGTCCCGGATTGCGTGAGGGATAACTGGCAGTCGGACATCCCTTGAGGGGTCCCAGATTGGAGACAGTGCGGGCCAGTCTGAGGGACCTGCCCCCCTCCCCTCGCCTGTGCATGAATTTCGTGCACCGGGCCTCTAGTTATTTATAAATTACCTAATTCTGATAGCAGGCTTCAGCATTTCCGGGGTGAAATAACAATGGTTTTAAAAACTAATCAAATGGCTTCAGTATTTTCCTTTTATTACTGTTTCATAGCTTTCAAGTTTTAATTGGTGTGTGTTTAGTATGCTAATTATTAGGAACTAGAGGCCTGGTGCACGTGCATGGGTGAGGTCCCTCGGCCTAGCCTTCCCGGGTCAGGCCGAAACTGGCTCTCCGACATCCCCCGAGAGGTCCCAGATTGCAAGAGGGCTCAGGCCAGGCTGAGGGACCCCACCGGTGCATGATCAGGGCCAGAGAAGGACCGCAGGAGGGCTCCAGGGCACATTCGGCCCATCTTGCCCAGTCCTGATGGGGCCAATTAGGGCTGGGAAGGGACTGCGACCTGTCCCAGCATGAGCGGCCCTGAGCGGGCAGCGTGTTCCATCAGTGGCCGGACTGGTGCACATGCATGGAGGTGAAATTGCCGGTGCCTGCTTTCCTGCAGGTCTGAGCCACTGAGCAGCCGGGGATGAGCTGGTGATCCTAACAGCTTACAGCCAGCCCGGTTGTCCCGCCACCCACCCTGATTCCCCCGTTCACCTTCACTGATCCATCAGAGCCTGCGGGCTGGCGGGGAGGGACCAAGAGGTCAGCAGTTTAGCCTGTTTGCCAGTCTCCAGTCCTGCCCCATCCCCACTCGCGGGCGGGGTGGGGAGGAACCGAGAAGTGGTCAATGCCACATCATGGCGACCGGTCGTTTGGTTGTGATGCCTCTTGGCTTTTTATTATTATGACTAGAGGCCCGGTGCACGAAATTCATGCACGTGCGGGGGGGGGGGGGGCGTCCCTCAGCCTAACCTGCACTCTTTCCAATCCGGGAGTCCTTGGGGGATGTCCAACTGGCAGTTGGACATCCCTCTCGCAATCCGGGACTTATGGCTCCTAACCGCTCACCGTCCTGCTTGCCTTAACCACTCTGCCTGCCTGCCTGGTCCCCCTAGTTGTCCACCCCTGCTGGCCTGGTCACCCTTAACTGCCCTCCCCTGCCAGCCTGGTCACCCCTATTAACTTTCTTTTTTAATCTTATCCCCTTCACACACAATTATATTTGACTTCCTTATTGACTTCTTCCTGTCACACAATTTTTCTCTCCTTTATGTAACACTTTTTCCTATTTATAAACTTTTCTTTCCTCCTTATTTCCTACTTCTATTCCATCATCCTTCTTCCCATCTTTCTCTTACCCTCCCTCCCTCCCCACATTCCTTCTTTCCTTTATCTTTACCCCTGCCCTCCCTCCCCTTTCCCTTCCTTCCCACCTTAATTTTTTTTCTTCACTTTCTCCCTCAGACCTGCTTTGCTCCCTCCCCCATTTCTTCCTTCTTCCTGTTCTCCTTTTAGGCTCTTACGGCTCCCTTTAAATCTTTTCTTTTCTCCCTCTTTCTCACTCATCCTATCTTTCCCATACATTGTTCTCTCCTTACTTCAACTGTTTTAATAGCTATCTATCTACCTGCCTAATTATTCACTATCATTTATCTTTTTTCTTTTCTGACTCCTACTTTTAAAATCTGTCCCCAGTACACAACTATACTTGATTTCCATTATAGCTCCTACAGTTCACTCATACATCCTCTTGCCTTCTTTAATTTTGCTATCTACTGACTCCTTTATAAAGTTCTTCCCTCCCCTCCTTCCCTTCTTTTTTTTTTTCCACCGAGAAATTTTATTGGTTTAAGATGAGCTGCATATGAGGTAGTAAAGCCGTCTGCAGGGGGAGGGGTGGGAGGCCGGGGGCGTGGCCAGGTCATCTGTCCAGAAGTTGTATCCCCATTCTTGGCATCTCTAGTAGGTAGGGAAAGGCTGGCGTCTCCACAGATCCCAGAGCAGATAAGGGGTGGGCGAGAGAGAATGGGTAAAACCAGAGAGAGAGAGAGAGAGAGAAACAGAATAGTCATATATATATATGTGTCTGAGAGAGAGAGAATGTATATGTCTCTATAGAGAAACAATAGTTGTGTATGAATTTATGAGAGAGAGAAACAGAATAGTTGTGTGTCTATGAGAGAGAGAGAGGATCTGAAAGATAGGGTTCTGGGTGTGTTTCTGTGTAAGAAATGGGGAGAGAAAAAGATTGAAAAGAAGGGAAAAAAGGGGAGACCGATCCCACCTTCCCCTTAGGGGACCCCCTTCTCCTTGCCATGTAGTCAGCAACCCCAGCACTGAGTCGGCTGGGGTAGGGCCACCCCGTTTGCCCTTCTCCATCTTGTGCTTCTCCCGTGTCTGGGGCTTGTCCTCTGGATGCCTTTGTCCTCTCATCAAGAGTCACCTCATGAGCCCCCATCCTGTGGCCCTGAGTGGTGAGATCAGTTGGAAGTGTCAGAATGAATGCTCCCTGGTCCTTCTGTTGGGGATGTCACTGAGGACGGGGTCACAGCCTCCTGCCAGCTGCCATTTGCCCTCCCCTGCCAGCCTGGTCACCCCTATTAACTTAATCTGGACTCCCCCGAAGTTATCTCCGTAGCCCCCTGGGCCCATCGAGTGTCAGAGTGATTCCACCTGGGAAGCAGGGTAGGATTTCCGTTGAGCCCGGGCATCCCCAGAAACATGTCTCCGGATTCTGAAAGATTGAAAGAGCCGCCAGAGCCTGCGGAGGAGGGGGTGTCGGGGAGCTGATGCGGCTGTGGCCCCCCTGGGTGACAGATATGGCAGTCTTGACGGCATAGATGTTTGCCTCCTCTTTAAACTTTCTGATATTTTTCTTATAGCGAATCCGCTTGTTGCCAAACCAGTTGGCGACCTGAGAGACGGTGATGCCACACTTCTTGGCAAGCTCCTCCTTAGCCTCCTCACTGAGATACGGGTTACTCAGGTGGGAATAGAAATGCTCATTTAGGACCTCGGTGGCCTGTTTGCTGAAGTTCAGGCGTTTCCGTCTGGCATCCAGGAACTGGGGAGCGCAGGATCATGACGGCCTCGCAGGTGGCCACTTCCGCCAGGGACCACTCCTAGGCCAGGCGGCGGGGCGTGCCTGTTCGTGACCCCCGGGCTGGGCAGCACCATGGATCCGCGTGCGCCCCCACCGGTGGTCACTTCTGCCAGGGGCCGCTCCTAGGCCAGGTGGCGGTGTACCTGTTTGTGATTCCCAGCCGGGGCGGTCTCCGGGCTGGGCAGCACCACGGGCCCGTGCACGCCCCCACAGGTAGCCACTCCCTCTGAGGGCTGCTCCTGGGCTGCGTCTGACTGGTCGTGACTATTAAGCATCTTACTGGTCATGATTAATTAGCATATCCTGGCTAATTAGCATATTCCTCTCATTATATAGGACTAGAGGCTAGTGCATAGCACTGGCAGGGTCCCTCGGCCTGGCCTGTGGGGATCGGGCCAAAACCACTCTCCAACATCCCCGAGGGGTCCTAGATTGAGAGAGGGTGCAGGCCAGGCCGAGGGACCCCACTGGTGCATGATCGGGGCCGGGGAGGGACCATGGGAGGTTGGCCAGCCAGGGAGGGACCATGGAAGGGCTCCAGGGCGTGTCCAGCCCATCTCACCAGTCCCGATTGGCCGGACCCCAGCAGCAAGTTAACCTAGCGGTTGGAGCGCCTGCCCCCCTGGTGGTCAGTGCACATCATAGCAACTGGTCGAACAAATGGTTGGACACTTAGCATATTATGCTTTTATTATATAGGATGGGGTATGTGTATCCAACTTCAGTGATAACTTCTAGCTAAGGTTTGAATTTAGATTTTACTGCCTCAATCTCACTGAAGTATGAGGTGCACGGAATCCATATATTTAGTTGCCTTCATAGTCACTTGAAAATTACTTTATTGGCAGCCAAAATGGAGGCTGTGTTCAGTCCTGAATGGCTACTTTCAGTAACTGGTACCTAGCACAGTTACTTGTGTGCATTCCACATTAGGAAGTGAGTCTTTTTAACTTATGTCACATCTTGGCTGTTAGAGATTTATGTTACACTAGGAGCCCAGTGTGCGATTTTTTTAAAAATATATTTTATTGATTTTTTACAGAGAGGAAGGGAGAGGGATAGAGAGCCAAAAACATCAATGAGAGAGAAATACCGATCAGCTGCTTCCTGCACACCCCCTACTGGGGATGTGCCTGCAACCAAGGTACATGCCCTTGACCGGAATCGAACCTGGGACCCTTCAGTCCGCAGGCCGATGCTCTATCCACTGAGCCAAACCGGTTAGGGCCCAGCGTGTGATTTGAAATTGCACGGTGCTGCCCACCCTCAGGTCACCAGTCTGGCCCTGCCTCACTCCCCAGGCCCCACAGCAGCCGCGGCCGCTGCTGATCCAGCCCTGCCTCCCTCTCCGGCCCTTGAAGCAGCCGTGGCCACTGCTGATCAGGCTCTCCCCCAGCACAGGCGCATGGAGGCCTGTGCCGCCCCGCCCCCGACGCTGCATGCAACCTCCTCCTGTCTGGTTGACCCATTGTGGCGTCCTGGTTAATTAGCATACTTCTCTATTATATATATATATATATACTAGAGGCCCGATGCACGAAGATTTGTGCAAGAATGGGCCTTCCTTCTACTGGCTGCTGGCACCGCCTTCTCTCAGGCTGGAGCCACCTTTCCGCCTTCCCACGCTGCCCAGAGGCCTGGAGCTGCTGGGGCGGTGTGGAACGCCTGCGTCGTCACCATGGTGACAATGCAAGTGTCCTGCCCCGCCCCAGCTGCTCGGCGCCTGTGTATGCAAATTAACGTGCCATTTTTGTTGGGTTAATTTGAATACTCCTGATTGGCTGGTGGGTGTCGTGAAGGTACGGTCAGTTTGTATCTTTCTCTTTTATTAGTGTAGATAGATGGGATTGTCTCAGTAGTTTTTAATGAGGCCATGAGGAAGGGGTGGGGCAGTGATCATAGCTGCTTCCTAGTCTTATAAACTGTATATAAAGGTTTTAAGAATTAAAAAAAAGTATTTTTTTTAGCTCTGGCCAGGTGGCTCTGTTGGTTGGAGTGTCATCCTATATACCAAAGGCAGTTTGATTCCTGGTCAGGGCACATACCCAGGTTGTAGGTTCCATCCCTGGCCAAGGTGTGTACAGGCTGTGGCTGATTGATACTTCTCTCTCTCTCCCTCTCCCTCTTTTTCCCTCCCTCTCTAAAATCAATAAAAACATATTCTTGGGTGAGGATTTAAAAAATAAAAGATTTTTTGAAGGTCAAAATAAAATTGTAGTGGCAACAGCTTTGTCCTAGAGATAGATGTATTAAAACAACATAGAACCACAACTTCTAGTAATATAGTTGCCACAGGAGATGCTAGAGAGAGGGCATGGATGTGCATATTCTAACTTTTTGGTGTTGAACATGTGCTTTCCGCACTGGTGGAGGAATAGTGGCAGAAAGAAGAATCTCAAATGGCAGTTGAGGTTGTGTGGTTTCTTTTATAAGCTCTGGAAGCATTTCCAAACCCCTTTTGATTCCGAGGCAGTAGGTGCTGGGCTTCGAGGGAGCCTTGCTGGGTAGTTTAAACTGCCCTGCACCCCCGATGCTTCTGCAGTGGGAAATAATACGGTTGGGGGTGGGTTGGAGGTTGGGGCTGTGTCAGGCGGGGACAGCTGCTCACGTATTGAGTAGGTAGATATCAGAAGGACTTGGCATTGAACTGCACTCCTAGTGAGTCCCTGTCATCAATGTGCAGCTTCTCTCATCCTGAGAAACTTGAGCCTCTGCCTGGGTTTTCCTGGGTTAACAGAAAATGCTATCAGTTTACCTCTGAAATGTCCAGCTCAAATAGTCAGTTAAAGGACACTCGGATTCCTAGTCAGAGCCAACTAAGCCGCCCTGACCAGAAGGGTCTTTGTCGCAATGAGAACGGAGTTCCGTGGTTTCAGTGTCACACCTGGCCCCCTCTGACTCCATTCTGGGCAGACGCATAGCTCTGAACCTTTTTACCTCAAGGCTCCACCGCAAACCTTTAGAACTAGAGTGCGGTGCACTTTCCTGTTTGCCATTCTCATTGTCCACAGTTCATCAGCTCAACTTGCAGAACAGGTGTGAACTCTGGAGCCTTCCAGCTGTTGTTCTGACGTGATTCAATCATGAACTCATTACAAGGCGTGTTTAAAGCAAATCGTGTTTTTCCGCTGATGTTGAATTGGAGATCTAGGTGGCATAAATTGTAGCAAATCTCCCGCCATCTGCTATTAGAGGGGGACAGGGATCATGGAAGTGGAGATAGTATGGACCAGTCACAACGTGCTTGCACAACGTGGGACCCAACGTGCACCACGGCCTGACCCCACGAAGAGCTGGCCTGGGGGCTGCCCAGCCCTGTTCCGTCCCAACGTAAATTCCCCGGGAACGCCTCAGGCTCTGAGCCATTCCTTCGAGGGGTTACTTTCTAGAGTCTCTATTCTAGTTAAGACTACTATATAGCTCCATTAAAATGTTGAGCATCCATGCAAAGTTCTTAAAAAGGGGGTGGTCCAGTAAAGAGCGTATTTCTGTAAAAGCAGAACTCCTGCCTGGTGACTTGATTTTAAGCAGGGCATCCCCAGCTCACTGTGCTGGGGACCATGGAAGGTGATGATCACTGGACAGCACCTCAGTGGTCTGCCCTGACCTTTGCAGTCCACACCCCGCAGGCCGCTCTTCCAGCTGTCCGTAGCAAGCGTTTGAGCTCAGCACAGACTCAGCCTGCGGTTCGATCCCCTGGGAGTCCCTCAACCAAAACTTGAGGAATGCTGATGTGGCACTCCTCACATCTTCCCCCCTCCTTGTTCATTTTCCCTGGTGGGAGGGCCTCGGCCTCCCTGGCTACACTTCAGCATCTTCCACCAGCACTGGGCTCAGCGAGAAGAGCCAGGACTCAGACTCCGTGTTCCTGCTGCCGAGGTGGACGTGCCGGTGGGCGGCTGTCCCCTTGGGAGGGAGGGTGTGTGTCTGTGGAGAACACGGCTCTTCACAGGCAGGGAACCTTCTCTTGTTTTCTAATTGCACTATCCTTGTTCTAGCTTCAGTCTGGAGATAAATGTAAGACCTCCGTGGGGTCATGATCCATAGACTAGCAGCCTTGCCTCATCTGTGGAGTGCCACGGGAGAAATGTGACCACTGTCCCTGGGTGGGTGAACGAACTGCATAAAAACGCACTCAGTTTTTATGCAGTTCGTGCACCCACCCAGACATCCAGGACCCCCTCACATCCATTCCTCTAGGTTCGTTCTTTCCACACATTGTGTTCATTCCAACCCTTTTATGTTTTATTTACCAAAGTACTGTACTTGGCTATTTGCAGTGTTTTCAAAACCAAATGTTTCTTTCCTTTGTGTTTTTAATCTTCAATACTTGGTGCAATAGAAGCTGCAAAGATGTGCCACTTTATCTATGAAAGATTTATTGTATACCAATAAATTCTAGTTTAAAGACAAAGCTGCGTGTCGTTTCTGTCTCTGACCACGTGTGAGTCACGAGTCGGAGCACCCGTGACGTGTCCTTTAGAGACCTTTGCGCGGAAGATGTGTCCTTCCCACTGAGCGTTTTCCGTGCGTGGGCCTTTGGGGCCTCCCGAGCGGGAAACGGCGGGTCAGAGCGTCAGTGCTGGTGGGTGCACACTAGCAGTGCAGTGCCTAGCCCTCGGGATTTCTGCTTGATATCTAAGCCTCTCTGATGACAGAGCATTGAAATATGGAGCAGCTGTCTGTGGCTGCCACCTGGGGGTCTCTAGAACTCTGAGGGTCGGGTTGATTCCATTCTAGGAGGAGGCTAGACAAACGGACAGCAGTGACTCACCTAGACGTCCTCCGAAGTTGCGGCGGGGGGCTGGCCACAGAAAAGCAGAGGGAAGAGAATCCTCAGCGCCTCCAGCAGGGCGCAGCCCACACCAGGGCTCTGGTCAACCTGAGGTCAAGACGGTTTCACCAGGCCTCGCCTTGGCCTTGCAACTTGAGACTCCCACGCTCTCCCTCAGGTTTCTGTTCATCAAGGAGCCTTCGAGTGGGCTCTGTGTGACCTTGATGATACAGAGTATCTAGAACAGGAGGTTCTTCCTCAGTCCCGTCCTTGTGTGGTTTTCACCTCATCCCGTGACCAGAGACCTGGGGGCATGCCCGCTGTCAGGCTCCAGAGCCCATGGGGCCCGGACTCTGGACCCTGTAAACCTGAGATTCTTCTAGAAAGATCCTGCCTGAGACTACTTTTGTGGCCTCCTTAATTCTCTGTTCAGGGTTCAGCTGGGGCCAGGGGGCCCCCTGACAGGTTGGGTGGTGCTGGAGGGGCTTGCTGCCTGGGTCTGGGCAACCTGAAAGGTTGTGGATGAGAGCAGACGTCTAAGGACAGGGGTGTCCTCAGGCCCGTTGGGAATAATCAGAGAACACAAGGCTTATGACCATGCTTCCCTCTGGGCTGCAGCATCGCCGACTGGGTGAGTGACAGCTGATGAAGCCAAAGGTGAAATACCACAGGGGATTGTCTCTTGGTGACCGCTCATGGTTGCCTGGAGAAAGCGGAGCTGGGAATCCAGGTGCAGAGCTCCCACGTCACAGGCACACCACAGAGCCCTTCCCCAGCGCACAGAAGTGCATGTGCCTTGAGATGCAGTCCCCATGAGGCATACGGTGCCCTGCTCCAATGTGGCTTTGGCTGGACCGCCGGGGCACTCTGGGGCCATGGTGAAGCGTTTGGGTTGTAGGTCGAGATCTAGAGCTTTTGTGGTTGTAAAGGAGCAAGAGAGTCCTGCCGCTTCCTCGATTCCGGCTTGGCAGAAGGAAACCTGTTCCACCCCAGAGACGCGATCTGGACCTCCCTGTGGCGGAGGGACTTAGGTATCTCAAGAGACTCAGTTTTTATGGAGTTCGTTCACCCGCCCAGACATCCAGGACCCATCCACATTGGCTGCACCTGTGCTGTGTGTGGGTCCTTATTGCTGGGCATTGAGTCAGAGGCAGACCTGCAGTGAAAGTGGGGAGAAACAGGCCATTGAAGAAGGGCTGATGGGAGGGCTGTGAGTTCAGAGGAGCTCCAGGAAGGCTTGGTGGAGGACGTGACATTGGACCAGGCATGGAAGGGGGATGGGATGTGAAAACGGGGAAAAAGTCATTTTGGACTGAAAGACCAGCATAAATAAAACCCTAGAATGGGCCGTCCCACGTGCTTAGGACAGAATTGATTAAGGATGTGCACTTCGTGTGGAGAGAGGCTGAGCTACAAATGCTGGTCATGTGCTGAGTGAATTCCAAAGATCGTGGGTACGTAGTCTGTCTGACTGTGTCTGTGTCAGGAGCTGGCCCGTGGGTGCCTTGTGACTTGGCAGCCGCCACAGGCAGCAGCCCTCCAGGAGAATTGCTGTGCGCTCTCTCTCTCCAGCCGGTTTTGCCTCTGCCTCTCTGGGGCATCCGCTTAGGGCCGTGGTCGGCAAACTGCCGCTCACGAGCCACATGTGGCTCTTTGGCCCCTTGAGTATGGCTCTTCCACAAAATACCACGGCCTGGGCAAGTCTATTTTGAAGAAGTGGCATTAGAAGAAGTTTAAGTTTAAAAAATTTGGCTCTCAAAAGAAATTTCAATTGTTGTGCTGTTGATATTTGGCTCTGTTGACTAATGAGTTTGCCAACCACTGGGCTAGGGCACTGAGGGTTAATGATTTTCAAATGTGTGTCCACTTAAGATAAATGAACAGTCAGGGTAGTGAGCCAGAGGGCTGTTAAAATATTAGCATAATATTTACCATATGCATGATGCCACTTCCCTGAAACAGTTCCAGTGATCAATAGGGACAGTATTTACTTAGCATTTACTGTGTGATGGATACAACAGGGGGGGTTAAATACGTCAAGTGACCTAGTCTAGATGCTCCAGGCACTTTGAATACGTCATCTCATTTAAACCTTAAAGCTACCCTGCAGGCTGGTGGTTCTATCATCATTTAACATAGATTTGAACCCAGGGCAATCTACTGCCACTTGTATAGGAACCCAACACTGGAACTCAAATAATGGGTGAGCAGCGCCAGGGGAGGTAAGAACACCTTGCTCGGCAGTTCACAGGAGGGCGAATCCTCCTGGTGGAAGAGCGTTAGGGAAAGGTGGCATTGGAGATGTGTCCTACCCCGTGTGGACCTGAACACGGGACAGGGAGCCTGTGAACAGGGACGCTTTAGGTTGAAGGAAGCTACTGGACAGAGGTGTGAAGGCAGGAAAGCAGTGGGTGTGCTCTGCAATGGTGGGAAGCATCGAGAAATAGCTGGATAAACAAGGCTGGAAAAGCAGATGGCACCAAGCTTGACTGCCAGGGTTTGGCAATAATGGGGAGCTACCGATGGTTCAGTGGCGGAGAAGTGACGTGATGGAAGTCAAGCTGTGGGAAGGTGAAGGTGGCATCAGTGGACAGGATGGAGACTGGATGGAGGACGGAGGGCTGAAGAGCCCTTGGTTCTGAAACTCCAATCTGAGCTGTGTCACAGCATTTATGGTATGGAATAACCAGGGGTGTGCCTGCTCGTTGGACACATCAGCATTCGGCAAGGAGCCAGGAACATGGTTTGTAGAAAAGCTTATTGGAGGAGTGAACTTTTAATACAGCATTCCGTTGTCCAGCCGCAACACTGCAAAGTACCCCAAAGGAGCAGGCAAATGTCCATGGAATCATAATCGAACTCTGAATGCCAAGCAAGTTATTTAACTGAGTACTTCGTTAATAGCTTTTGTTAGGACCTAAGTGGGAACAAAAGCAAAACCAATACCAATCTTGTCATCAAGATTGGAGAGGCAAGATATGAAACAATCAGGCAACACAGTCCATTCTCTAGCATTGATGTAGCCCCTATGTCTGACCTTCCTTCCCCTCCCCTCCCCTCCCCTCCCCTCCCCGCCCCTCCTCTTCCTTTCTCTTCCCTTCCTTTCTCTTCCTCAGAATGTCCAGAGTGCGCTATTGTGACTGACCACTTACTGGTCAGTTGTCCTAATAATATCCACGAGAGCACAAGAGTGCACTATTATAGCTAATCCTTTCCTAGGGTGCTGTCCTCAGAATGTCCACCAGAGTGCGCTATTGTGACTGACCACTTACTCAGTTGTCCTAATAATGTCCATGTCCACAAGAGGGCACTATTGTAGCTAATCCCTTCCTAGGGTGCTATCCTCAGAATGTCCACCAGAGTGCGCTATTGTGACTGACCACTTACTGGTCAGTTGTCCTAATAATATCCACAAGAGCACAAGAGGGCACTATTGTAGCTAATTCCTTATTAGGGTGCTGTTCTCAGAATGTTCACAAGAGGGCACTGTTGCTACATCTCCCCTCAGGTCTATCAATTGGGTTTTCAAAAGGACAGAATGTTGGAATCGCATGCAGGGGCCACCCGTATTGGTTTGTTCCAGCTGCTTCCCAGTGCTTAGCTCATTGCCCACACATGGGTGGTGCTCAAAAAATGAATGAATGAATGAATGAAATTGTAGATTAATCAAATTCTACAAAGATAGAATCTGAGAATATTAGAATTACTAGAGGCCCAGTACACAAAATTCATGCCCGGGGCCAGGGGGAATCCCCTCAGCCCAGTCTGCACCCTCTCCAATCCGGGACCCCTTGGGGGATGTCCGATTGCTGGTTTAGGCCCGATCCCGGGGATCGGGCCTAAACTGGCAGTCGTACATCCCTCTTACAATCCTGGACCCCTGCCTCCTAATCGCTCACCTGCCTGCCTGCCTGGTCACCCCTAACTGGCCCCCCCCCCCCCTTGCTGGCCTGATCACCCCTCACTGTCTCTGTGTGCCAGCCTGATCGCCTCTTACTGCCCCCCCTGCTGGCCTGGTCGCCCCCAACTTCCCCCTCCCTGCCGGCCTGGTCATTCCTCACTAACCCCCCCCTGCCAGCCTAATCGCCTCCAACTGCCCCCCCTGCTGGCCTGGTCACTTCCAACTGCACCCCCCCCCCACCAGCCCAGTTGCCCCTAAGTGCCCCCCCCCCCCCGTCAGCGGCCTGGTTGCCTTTTACTACTCCCCACTGCTGGCCTGGTCGCCCCCAACTGCCCCCCCCCCTGCCGGCCTGGTCGCCCCCAACTGCCCCCCCTGCTGGCCTGGTTGCCCCAAACTGGCCCCCCCTGCTGGCCTAGTTGCCCCCAACTGCCCCCACCTGCTGGCTTGGTTGCCCCTCATGGCCCCCCCCCACCGGCCTGGTCGCCCCATGCAGCCTGCTGTTCAGTCATTGGGTCGTCCCTCGCTAACCCCCCTGCCGGCCTGGTCACCCCATGCAGCCTGCTTGTTCAGTCGTTTGGTCGTAGGCAGCCATCTTGTGAGGGCGCGAGGGTTAATTTGCATATTACCTCTTTATTAGATAGGATGGGAAGCATTCAGTTAGAAGAGGGAGCTGAGAGTCCAGGGGTGGGTTATAGAATCTTCTGGGTGCTGAAGCTTCTGGGGCCTGCCTCTTCCTAAAGGGTACATGGCCTGGGAGGCCAGCGATGGTCCAGGCCACACTCTGGGCGTCCTCAGGGTGGGATGTGTTTGCAGGAAAGGAATGTTCCAGAAGGAGGGCCTTTGGTGCCAATGTTCCCCAGGCCTGGGGCTGCAGCAACTGGAGGCGGGGCTTCAGAGGGCCACAGGGAGGAGGGGGCACAGCCTTAGCAGGGTGGGCTGGGGCCTGTGCACAGCTTGTTGGGGTAATGGGCGTATTTGCGGTCGTAGGTGTCCAGGTTTTGGCGAAAGCAGAGTGCAGCCGTCTTGTCACACTCACAGGTCTGTTGCTGGCAGGTAGTTCTGCCGGCTGCGGGGACAAGGCGAGTCAGGGACCCGAGGCTCCGGGTCCACATTCTCACCCCTGTTCTGCTGGAAGCTCATTCTCATGGGGACGTCTCAGGGACGGGTGAGAGACAGGGCGGACACAGGAGGGCTGCCGGGCCAGGGTGCTGGGAGGCTGCCAGCTTGTCCCTCCTCCCCCAGCTCGCTCCTCTGCCCTCCTCTCCCTCCCACCCGTTTCCACCCTGCAGCTGGTCCACTAACTCTCATCTGCGGAGGGGGTAAGGGGGGGATTTCTAGGCAGCTCCTGCCCCATGTGAAGTATTGCTGACGGTGGATTGCAGCCATCAAGCAGAGAGGAAAATTACGAATGACAGCGACCCAATCCCAGATGGGCTGTGCGTGCCCAGAGCAGCCTGTGCCCAGACTGGAGGCCGTGGGGCCTGAAGCTGGGCCCCTGTGCTGTGTCTGTGAGTGCACAGAGTCCGTTTCTCTGACATTTACCTTACCCATCCCCCTCCAGGTGTGTGCCCACACCCAGCGGGGAGCAGAACTGGTACCAGGCACCAGGGGCCCTCAGCCTCGCCTTCTCTCCCTGCCTGTCTGCCCCAGCGGCTCTGGCTCCCTCTGTCCCCAGGAATACGTCCACCGCTCAGGAATGTCCCGGCTCTTCCCCCTCGGCAGTCGCTCTCCACTTTTCGTGCTGCCATTTCAGCAAAACTCAGAGTTGGAAGGGGCTTAAGGGTGAGTCCGTTCTTTCGGGTGGTTCTTGCAGGAGCTGGACTGGAGCTGGGCAAGTGAGTGTGACCACCTCCATTTTATAGATGAGGAGGCAGAGGCTTTCGAGGGGTGCCCAGCCCCGAGCCTGTGTCCGTTCCCACCTGACACCTCCCAGCACTGCCCTGACAGGGGCCACCTGGCCTTGCAGGCACCCCAGGGATGGGGAGCTCGCTCCCTCACAAAGCTGCCTTGCTGAGCAGAAGGGTGCAGGAACAAGAAACAGCCAAATCTGCCCCAGTGGTTGTGGTCCCGGCTCTGCCCTCCCCCAGCACAAACCCGGGGTCTGAGCTGAGTCTTCTGCGCCCCACGCGGCACCTGCTCTCCCTCCAGGCCGCCTGCTTTGCAGCTGGAAGATGGCTGGGTGGCTGGGCTGGGCTGGGCTGGGCTGGGCGCCGAGGGGACTGAGCTGTGTGAAGCCCTTCGCACTCTGACTCGGTTCAGGCTGCTTCTCAGGGTGGGGACCAGAGGAAAGGGAGTTGGTCCAGGTGGGCACTGGACCTGGCAAAGCTGACCAAATGGGCCCAGCCCGGGGGGGGGGGGGCGGCCTTCGGGCATGGTGTCTGCTGTCCAAATCAGAGCGCCAGCTCTCTGCCTGGGCCCATGTCCTGAGGCTCTGTCCTGGGCGTTTTACCTAGAGCTGCTGCCAGGCCTGGGAAGGGTGTGTGGGTACGGCTCCTCAGGGGCCTGGCTCAGCTCTGCCCCTTGGCTCCTCTCCCAGCCTCTGGAGCAGGGAGGCCTCTGGGTGGGGGAAGCGCCTGAGGCCAGGGCTCTCTGGATTGGGTGCCAGGCAGAGCAGGTGGGGGGTGGACATGCCTCTCTCGGTTCTGTGATGGCGGAAGACCCCATCCCTCCAGCCCAGGGCCTGGCGCCGGGGTCTCCATCAGGAGGGGCTTCTTGCCTGACGCTAGCCCCCTCCCTGGCATTCGGAGCATCACTCACAACAGAGGATGTTGCTCTTGCTGGCCGAGAAAAGGTACCGCTCCAGTTTGGGCTCGCAGCCCAGCTTCTGCAGGCGCCCATAGCAGCAGTCGTGGGCATGGCAGCACCTGGAAGGGTCACCAGGGCCTGCTCGGGGGCTCCCAGGAGAGGTCAGCCCCACTTTCTAGATGGCCTCGACTCCTCCCTCCTCCAGGGATGCTCCCCCAGCTCCTCCACCCCCAGGCAGGCCCCCGTGGGCCTCCTGCTCACCAGTCCGTCGGGTCCACCGGCCAGTGGGAGCCGCCGATGCCGCAGTAGCAGCCGTAGTCGTTGTACTGCAGCGCCGACTTCCCAGTCATCTTCTCAATCATCACCCCAAACTGGACCAGGTTCCCGCCAGCCAGGGCCACTGCAGGGGCAGGCGGTGCCATCAGATCCCTGAGCGTCCCCTGAGGTCCCCTCCCATCCTAGTCAGACGTCTCTCTGGCCGTCCAGTTAACCTCGTGTCCCCAGCACCTCCCTCCCAATATCAACAACGCTAATCAGTAATAATATCTCCATGACAGCCATTGCACCTGGGTCTCCTCCCCTCCCCCCCATCATGTCACTGCACCCAATCCCCTCCGCTCTCCTCTGCCACCTCCCAGGATATCCCCACTGTTCCCCGAATGTCTTCCGGGTCCTGTTCCTCCCCCAGGTGGCAGGCCTGCGCCCCAAGACGCACCCTGTTCCACCAAGTGCCATCAGATGCCACCAGCTGGGCTTCCTAACCACCTGGACCTCCCCCAGTTCCTCCAGATCCTTCCACCATGGAAGCGAGGGTGGGGGGTGGAGTGTGGGTGACGGAGCCCCGTGTGTGCTGTGTGGGGTCCCAGCCGGCCCCTTTCTCATGCCCCCAGGCCACCTCCAAGGCATCCCCCCCTGCACCCCCCCGCAATGGTCAGGGCTGGATCAAGCAGGACTGGCCTCAGGATGACCCGCCACACCCTCCCAGGGCCAGGCTCCTGGGCCTCCCGGGAGTTTGGGGCTCCTGGCTGGGTCAGGGGAAGGGTGAAGGTCACAGAGGTCACTTACCCAGGAGGCCAAGGAAGGTCAGAAGAGGGGGAGGCTTCATCTTGGGGGAGGGGCGGTGAGCAGGGCCGGGAGCTGGGCTGCTGGGAGCTGGGCTGTGGAGAAGGAGGTGAGCAGGGGCACCTCTGGTCTGCGGGGCGGGCGCTTCCTCAATAGTTAAATACCCGGGCCCTGTCCACTCCCCATCATTAACCCCTGAGTGCCCCGTGATGCAAACATACTTCCAGGTCTGACACGGGCCAAGGCCCGGGGGAGGGGCCCGCTGTGGCTCTTTGTTCTCAGGCCCTCCCATCCATCTCAGTGCCCCTTCCCCAAACCCCCTGCGGGCGGGCTCTTGCTGACGGGCTCTGGGCTCGCTCAGGCTCGGGCAGGGGCTGTGCCAGGGGCTTTGCATTCTCGGTATTTTTTCTCACCCCTGTATTACTGATGCAGCAACTGAGGCCCAGACAGGCTGAGAAACGGAAGCTCACGTGGCCTGGGAGTGCCACGTCTGTCCTTTCTCCCTGCACTGGTTACTCCAGCGTGCCCTCTGCCCCGCCCGCGCCTCACCCCAGCCTTCGTGCTGCCCAGAGGGTAGCCAAGAGCAGCTTGACCCCCGCAGGACCCCGGGGCCTGGGCGGCCTCTGTCCAAGAACCTACAGCTGAGGTTCGGGGGTTTTCTTCCTGTTCTTTCCTGGGGGGGCTCCTGCTGGTCTGACAAGCAGTGGAAACGCTCCCAGAGTGAGTCCTGTCTCCCCAGGTTCCCCAGCCCTGGGGTAGTGTGGCTGCCAGAGAAGGGGGCCTGAGTCAGCGAGAGAACCCGCATTCCAGCTTGCTGCTGTCACCTAGGGGCTGGATCGGGGAGACAGTAGTCCCCAGCCCAGCTTGTCCCCAGGGCGAGCTGCTGTGCCCACGGTCAGGAGGGTAGAGGAGAGGGTGGCTGTGTGGTGGTCAGAAATGCAAAATCCCACTGGCCCTGGACTCACAGCGCCTGGATTGCCGGTGGCTGCCCCTCCCTCGAGGCCACTCAGTCAGAACTGAGGCCAGACAGGGTCCCTGGCGCGTCTCCCTCCCTGCCCAGCCCTCCCTCTTCCTGGCCTGGGACTGGGATAACTTGACCAACCACTTCCATCAACATGTGGGGCCTGGTTGCTGCTTCATCTTGGCCTCCGAGTCCCAATTCCACCATTTATCGCGTGGCTTTTTTTGTTTTATTTGTTAATCCTCACCCGAGGATATTTTCTCCATCGATTTTTAGAGACAGTGGAAAGGAGGAAAGAGAGAGAGAGAAGAAGGGGGGGGGGAGAGAGAGAGAAACATTGATGTGAGAGAGACATCAATCAGTTGCCTCCTTCACATGCCCTGATGGGGGCCGGGGACCGACCTGCAACCCAGGTACGTGCCCTTGACCGGGAATCAAACCCGCCACCCTTTGGTGCACGGGCCGATACTCTAACCACTGAGCCACAGGGCTGTTATGTAGCCTTTGGCAGGTCCTGTCTCCGGCTCAGAACCTGGTTTTCCTATCATGAGGAGAGAAGGCATCGTACCCTTGCCTCCTTCGTGTGACGCTCACATGCAGCTACGCGGGGAGCCCGCACGGAGTACTTACTCTGTGCCAGACTGCGCCCAGCCCCCTTCAGTGGGATCTCAAGGGGCTCTCATAGCCCCACGAGGCGACTGCTACCATCATGCCCACTCTACAGAGAGGCCAACTGAGGCACACGCCTACGCCCATGGCGAGCAGGATCTGGGCCAGCAGATCAAAGGGCTTAACTAATTGCCAACAGGAGGCACAGTGCCCAGCGCCCACGATGCCTTTCGGTATCTCACAATGTTCTAATTTCTGTAAAATCAGAAGAATGACTATAATCCAGTCTGCATTCTATTTCTCTCCATACCAATGAGGCCACAACATCTGCTTTCTTCCTTCCTTTTTTTTTTAATGCAGGAGAAGGCCCACGACAGAAGCCGTGCTGCGGCCCCGGGCTGACCGCAGGCCCGGAGCACCCTCTCGGGAGCTGACTTGGAGCCTGGCCTTGACCTCCTTTCAGAGGAGAGGCGGGTTGCACGCTGCAGACAGGAAGGCGTACCTGCCCAGATTCCCGCTCTCCCAGGATGGAGTCCTGGGAGGTGTCCCCTGGGAGAGGGACAGACAGGCGGAGGCTGGGATCCCTGGCACAGGTTTGGAATGAAAGGTTTTTGACATGAGAGTAAAGTCAGTGAAGTTGGGTGCGGCCCCGCCTCCTGCCCCTCCCACTTCTTGCTAGAAGCTCCTCCTGGGGCTCTTCATGCTGGGCTCTCTCACCCACTTAGAGCAGACTTAGGGGGCCAGGGGCCAGAGAGGTGAGTCCACCTGGCCAGGAGCCCTGGCTGCGGTGACTCATCGGCGCCTCTGTGCTCACCATCGCCTTTTGGTTTAATGAGGGCACCTCCTGGCAGCCCCTGGCTCCTGGCCTGGGTCACAAAAGCCCAAACGGTGAGTCACTGAGGAGCTGCCTCCTAAATAGCCAAGAATTAGCTTTGAGTCCTGGGCAGGCTTGGCCCACAGCCCTTCCTGCAGCAGCTTCAGGGTGTTTCCCCGTGAGGGCGGCGGTGTTTCTGAGACAATCCCTTTGTGAGCCATTTTGAATCCTGGCCTGGCCAGGATGGGGCTCCTGCCAGCCCCTGCCAGTGTGTGTACCTGTGACAGAAAACTGAGGACTGTAGGGCCAGAGCCAGACGGGGAAACCCAGGCGGGCTTCCTGGAGGACGTGTCCCTGGCTGACGTTTGAAGTGGGGTGTTGGACAGACTTGGATTTTGGAAGAGAGTTTCAGGCATTCAGGAAATGAGGTTGGCTTTCTGGTTCTCTCACCAGATTGTCTCTGCATCAGCAAGACTGGGACTGGAGTGTGAGCGCCACCACTCAGAAGCTGTGTGACCTTAGCCAGTCCTATCACCTCTCTGGGCCCAGCTTCACCATCCATACTAGGTGGAAAGGAAACAAAATGTGTAAATCCTTTGCAAGATGCCATGCCCACAAGGAGGGGCCCAGAAATATCGGGTGCCTCCCTCCCTCCCTCCCTCCCTCCTTACCTGGCCACAGAGGACAGCTGCCGATCCAGTACCCCAAAGCACCCCCCGCCCCACGCAGCTGGGCCAGGGCCCCAGCATTTCAGTGGGATTATTGTCCCTCCTCTGCAGGTCTTAACCTCCACGGCGGAGGGTGGCTGGGGCAGAGGTGAGTGGAGGGCACAGAGCTCTGCCCTCCGTCTCTGGGTTTAGAAGGCATCATCATCACCATCCTAACAATAACAACGGCAAGACGACTGCACGGACGTAGCTCCTGCAGTGCCAGCACCAGGCTGGGCCTCTCACTTCTGCTGCGTCCCCAAAGAATCCTGCAGACTCCCAGCAGAGCGGCGTACCCTGAGGAGTCTGCCTGTTCTGTCAATACACTATATCGAGGATTTACTACGTGCTGGAGATACACAGGAGAGCAAAACCGGGTATGATTCCTGCCCCCCTGGTCTGGCAGTCCAGTAGACAGACAGACAGACATTAGTAACTACCTACTGAATGGAAACTTGCAAATAGAGGTAAGTAGCTTGGCAGAATGTCCCATGGGGCTTTGAGAACATTTAACAGGGCGTCTGATCTGGGCAGGAGGTCAGGGAGGGCGTCTCTGTGGAAGAAATGGCTTAGCAGGGATCTCAAGAGGTTAACTGGGTGAAGATGGCAGTGGAGAGCATTTACATAAAGAAGCAGCTTGTGCAAAGGCCCAGTGTCTGAGGGACATGGAACCCAGGCAGGGCTGAAAGGAGGCTGGGGTAGCTGGGCTGGGGCTGGGGCTGGGGCTGGGCAGCCTTGAAGGGTATGATTCAATGGCAAGTTGGTCCAGGGACCTTGCCCTTCCACTCACCTCACAGGGAGCCTTTTGCTTGAGCCCGATGGGCAGGTGGCCTAGAGGTCGCAGAACGCTGGAGAGGGCCTGGGCGTCCCCCATGAGGATGCGGCAGCTATTTTCACCCCAAACGGGGAGCCCCTGTGGGCACCCGAAGGCCAGGGAGGCTGGTCCCTTCCGTGGGAACAGCTGTCATCACAGCGGGGTTCTCCATTTGTGATGGAGAGTAAAGGACAAGAACCCTTGGTGTGGGCCTGTCGCCACCTTTCATAAGGTGACCAATGTCGTTATAAACAGATACAACCACGCCGTGTCGGTTTTTGTCTAGGGAACAATGGAACGCCAGTGAGGGCTTGCAGCAAGGAGGTGACCCGCGCATACCCATGTTGGGACAAGATGCTCTGGCTGCCAAGAGGAGAGCGAATAGGAGGGACTCCAGCAAGGAAGAGAAAGCCAGGAAGCAGGGTGCCCCCACGCATAGATGACGGGGTGGGGCTGTGCTGGGCGCGCTGGGTGGGTGGCGGAGCCTGAGGAGGGGTGTGAGTGCATCGGGCCACACCCCCTTCATGGGTGCAGTGGTTATGGGAGGGAGAGGAAACTGTGGACCCTCATCCCACAGATGCATCACTGCTGACCCAAGTGGGTAGGTGGGAGAGGGCCCGGGGGAGCAGGTATGCCCACAGAGGCCGGGGCAGGTGCCATGTGCAGATTTTGAGTTTTGCTGAGTTTTGCTGAGATGCGTGTGTCTGTAAGTGCCTGTGAGGGGCCCCTTTACTCTGAGTGCCACGGTGTTCTGACTATTTTCCCATCTGTACAATGGACGGATAATAACAGCATCTGTCTTGTGACATTGCTGGCGGAGTTAATAGAACAGTACCTGGAACCTGCAGGTGCCAGGGTGTTTCTCAGCATCTAGAGGTGTTCAGGAATCTGGAGAAGGGGCTGCGGTAAATTAATAAAGAGACTAAACATGAAATATAAATTTGGAAGCATTCTTGCGGGGAGCCAGAGGAGACTTAGCTATAGTAACTAAGTTCTCCGAATCTCTGGACCCCTCACTTTTTATTAACACAAATTGCCCTAAAGCAAAGCAGATACACATATCAAAGGTAAGGTTTGGTATCAGTTTGGGGGAACTGATTTCGGCTGTTCCAGCAGCAGGTAATAATATATGCAGATTTTCAGCCCTACTGAAAGCCCCAAGGTTCACCAACCTTTTGATGAACTTCTTGCATTTATGACCTGCTGGAATTAGCCCCCAGCATGCAGGTCTGCGCATTATGACTATTATTTGGCTGTTAGTAGCAGTATTACTTGTTGGCACAGATTTGGGGCCCCCCTACAAAGCTCCTTCCTGCCTGGAACCTCCCCCCTTCTTTTCTGGAGACCTCAAGGACCGGTTCTGGTTGGTAGTGTTCAGGCTCACCCTATCATTCTAACCTTTGTGGGGTCTGGGTTCCTCATGCCATGTGTCTAAATCTTTAAAAGTCATCAATCAAGCTGACAGACTGGAAAATAAAGCATGTTCAATCCTTCTTTCTAAATATACTTTCCTAGCAACAAATTAAAGAATACATGGAAAGCCAATTTTCTTGTGACTGAAAGTCAGAAATATGTCCAAATCAATTGAGTTGAATTATTATTATGTGTGTCTGAGTGTTCTGTGGATGGGTCGGCAATGTTTGAATGGCTTAGAAAATATAGACATACGTACTTCATAAATTGTTACACATTTATTTCATAAAATTTGTTTCTTATTTCAGCAAATTCTCCAGTTATGTTATAATAAAATTCTTATGTGATTTATGTTCCTCTGACAGTAATGGCATAAAAAATTCAAAAAATGTAATAGTACACTCCGGCCATTGTGGCTCAGCTGGTTGGAGCATCATCCCGTGCACCGAAAACTCGTGGGTTCAGTTCCTGGTCAGGGCACATACCTAGGTTGTGGGTTCGATCCTGTTCAGGGTGCATATGGGAGGCAACTGATTTTCTCTCTCACATTGATCTTTCTCCCTCTCTCAATCAATAAAAACATATCCGCAGGTGAGGATTAAAAGTAAAAAATGTAATTGTATTTGAAGTGTATAAAATCCAATTCTTTTTCATAAAAACATAAATTAGAGTAAATCTAGAGAAAAAGATAAAATTATTTTAATATGATTTCAAAAGGATTTTCTTCTAAAATAGTCTAAATTCTCTATTAAAATTAAGAGGCAAAATATAAATTATAGTTAATGAGTATAAAACATTTTAAATAAAATTAGTTGAATAGAGTTGGCTTTAAAAGTTTTTTTCATTGAAATTTAGTTACATCTTACCTAATATTTCAATAAAAATAAAACCATCTGCCATTCTAGTATTCAGCATTGTCTAGGTGCCAATGTAAAGAGTTGCTCCATGACACAGGTTATGTGTGGACCTGCATTTACATAAATCGATGAGTAAAATGCAGTTAGTTTGCATCACCAGGTGTTCCTTACGTCCTGAATTTCCCACCAATTCACCAGCATCTCCAGGCCCCTGAACTGCAGGGAACAGACAGAGGATGGGTGTTTAGAACGAATGGGAAGTGACATTTTCTGATGCAAGACCTGGTGCGCTCAGGTGGCAGGGGAGGATCTGCCGGGGACCAGCCCTGGTGCTCCTGCCGCTCGTCCTCTTGGAAGCAGCATCTGCTCCCTCGCGATGTGGCAGCAGCACAGCCACAGCCTCCCTGGCACTTTGATGTGGTAGTTTTTTGTCTACAGGACACAGGGCAAGAAACAGGGGGCTGTGTTTCATGGGGGCCTAGAGGTGCTAGTTATGAGAGAGGATGTTCAAGGCTGGGGATTGCCCTGCCCCAGTCAATGCTGAGTGCTGGCGAGGGACATAGGCACTCACAGGCCTTGGAGAAAAGTTAGTGTGTGTGTAGATGGGTGTGTGTGTCTGTGTGTGTAAGGATATGTGTGTGTATGGATGTGTCTGTGTGTGTATGGGTGGCATGTCTGTGTGAGTATGGGTGGTGTGTCTGTGTGAGTATGGTGGCATGTCTGTGTGTGTGTATGGGTGGCTATAAATATTTCTCTCTTTTCAGTTACTAGCACAGCTAGAGAGCTGACAGGAGTCCTGAGTAGGGGCGAAGGGAGATTGAGAAAATGAAAGGGACAGACACAAAGACAGTAGGGACAGCTGTGCTCTGATGGAGAGACAGTGACACAGAGCCGATACAGTGCATTTATTTGATACAGTAAGATACCAGGAAGTTTTACTAAAGTTTAAGATAAAGAAAATATGTGCATTCTTGTGGCTTCTTTGTAATTATCACCTCTGGGTGGGTCTGGATAATTGTGTTTGTTCCTTGTGCCTGGCAGGATTTAGATAATGAAATCCACCCCCTGGCGCCTGAGCTAAAGGTCAGACTGACAACACACCTGCCTCTGGCAATGTATGTTTCCAGGGCATGGCTCTGCCAGGTGCCACTGGATTCAGACGACAATCAGCTCAGGGGCCTTTCCTAGGCACTCTCTACATATCCCCCTTCTTTATATTTTAAATGTAGCTTATGGACATCTAATCGGAGCCTTCGGATTTGAGATCGCAGGAGCTTGCTGCTGACTCAAAGAAAGCAGGATAAATTTAGTGGTACACAAAGGAACCCTATTAGGTACCAGATGGTGTGTTTTAACATTTTTCCACGGATTAAATCCTTTTAAATCATCCAGCAATTCTTTTGCCAGTTTTGCTGGAGATATAATTTCATCATGACTACTCTGAATGGCTTGCACATGTTTGTGTAGCCGTACTAGGTCTATACTGATATTATTATGATGCCCTATTCCCTGTAGGTGCATCTTGATTTTACTCCAATCCCATAGAGAACTGTCATAGAGGGCTGAAGTCACACAAATATATGTAAAAGCAGCATGGCATTGCAGCTGCTGTCTAATCTTGACACTTTCTAATTGATTGCCTAGTCCTATTACTACAGCTTCCAAAGCATTTAGCTTTGTTTCTAGCCTTTTGTCTATATCTTCTTGATCATGAAATGTAGTTGAGGTGTTCTGAGCCAATTCATTGACAAATTTCGCATTCTGTATGCTTTGGGTCAATGCAAGAGAAGCAGTTACAGCAGATGCAATAACAGTAACTAGGGTAACAATACCAAAAATAATAAGTCCCAAAGCACGCTTTTCCTGGGACAGTTGATTGTGTAATTCCTGCAATGCCTGGAGGCCTGCATCATAATACAATTTTCCTGTTATATTGGTAGGAAGCATAATAAAAGAAGGCTGCTTTAAAATTAATATATCTTCATTCAGATTATGCCTGGAAACACAGCTGTTAAGGTTACAGTGTTGGCATTGGATAGCATAATGGGTGTCCAATCTGGTGATGTTCACATTTCCAGTTACCAATACATATGGAGGCTGGACACAGGCTCGTAAGCCATAACAAGGGCTCGATGAACACGCTTCTTTAATATCACCTAAGGAAGAGCCAGTAAAATTAAGGAAGTCAAGGGAAGCAGCTAAACACCAAAGATCTTTTTATAAACCTCCTGTTTCTGTGGTCAGGACGTTACCCACAAACCCTCCTGGTGACATAGGCTCATGATGGGGATATTTAGCATCAAGCCTGTGAGACCAATCCAATACATACAAGTCAGAGCCAGAAATATGATGTCTCATTGGTACAGGGTTGGCACAATCTTGCCATTGAGGAAATGCTCCCAGCTCAGTAGTGGTGCTATTAGAACAGTAAGGGAGCAGAGGATGCTTATCAGATAGCCACCAGGTGGCCTTAGGAAACCCCAGTTTAGTAACTGTCTCAATATATTTTCCCATATCCCAGGGGCCTGCAACGTTAGCAACGTCTGCGCCTCCATAGGATGTCTTATTTTCTTGGCCAAGATGCAAACATCCTGAAGTCCCCTTTTTAGATAAACAAATAGGGAGCTCCCCACTGAAGCCATTATAAGTATAATTACCATGGGAAGAAGGAGTTCTGTGCTTGTTGGAGCTACCCCCGACCATATAGGTGTTGTTAGTAAACGCTGGCACTGATTCCCCGGTCCAGGTGGCTGGATTGACCACAGCGGGGTCTGGAACATATGTCCAGTAAGTTTCTGCTGCAGCCATACTTACCTGGCAGCTGACAAGTGCTAGCATAGCAACAAAAAGGGTGGAGGGGGTTACCTGAACCCACTGTTCTTTCACCACTTGTCGAGCATCGATGGTCAGCTTCTTCAGTTGACCCCATGTGGGGACACTAGCTTCTCGGGTGGCCTTGGTCACCTGTCTCCTGCTTTTCTCCTTCTTCGGGATTGGTGGATGAGCTGGCATCAAGTGTGATCTTCAGCTTTTTGAACGGTGGGATGAGCTGTTCTCCCAGGTCCATGGTCGTGATGTACAGCTTGCTCTGGCACTCAGATGGGGTTAGAAGCACCTTCTGGAAAGATACAAATGTGGCCCCTTCCCCACGTCATTACTAGATCTGGCCCTCTCCACTGCCCTGTTTGTAAATCCTTCCATTGTGCCACACCGGCAGATGCTATGGCACCAGGAGCTTGATGCCTCTCGGCTGCTGTACGACCCTCATTGTCACAATTTAAAAAAATTTAAAGTGTAACTGATTCCGTGGAGTAGGATAATACCCATGACCCCATTTCTGTTTTTGTAATTGAGTCTTTAAGGTTCGATTAGATCTTTTTACAATTGCCTGTCCTTTGGGGATTATATGGAATTCCTGTTTTATGTACTATTTGGTATTGCTTTCAAAACTGCTGAAAGGAGGAGCTAATATAGGCAGGTCCATTATCTGTTTTTATCTCTAGGGGCCGTCCCAGGATTGGAAAAGCTGCTAGGCAGTGGTTAATTACATGCTTTGCACTTTCCTTCATGAGAGAGAAAAGAAACATTTGAGGCCTTTTAGAGTCTATTGGGATGATTTAAAGTCAATTCTAGATCAAGAAAAGTTTCTTAAAATTCAAACCCTTGAAAGATTGTCAAACTTGATTTTACCAAAGTATTATATACTGAGTGGCCAGATTATTATGACCACCCCACCAGTACTTCATTGGGCCACCTTTTGCCTTCAATACTGCGGCAATTCTTCTTGGCATTGACTCCACGAGATGTTCAAAGGTGATGCGAGGAGTCTGACACCATGCCTGATGAATAGCACTGTCCAGTTCTGTGAGATTTGATGGTTGTGGAACCAGCTGCCTGATGGCTCTTTTAACTTCATCCCACAAATGCTCAGTTGGATTCAGATCTGGTGATTGTGGGGGCCACCTAAGCAAGGTAAAGTCTCCCTCATGTTCTTGAAACCACTCCTGAACAATACAAGCACCGTGGCATGGCGCATTGTCTGGTTGGAAGAAGCCATCTCCATTGGGATACACCATCAACATGATAGGATGAACTTGATCAGCAATGATACTTAGGTATGTTGTGCTATTCAGAAGTTGTTCCACATAAATTAAAGGGCCCAAATCATGCCAGGAAAACATGCCCCAAATTGCCCCCACCAGCTTGAAGGGTTGTAATCATGCATGTGGGGTGCATGCTTTCATGCTGTTTCCACGAAATTCTCACTCTGCCATCTGCATGATGCAACTGGAAACGTGATTCATCAGACCACATGACTTTTTTCCAATGCTCAAGTGTCCAATCCTTGTGTTCCTGTGAGAATTGGAGACATTTTATCTTGGTAACTGCAGACAGCAAAGGTGTTCGAACAGGCCTTCGGCTTCCATATCCCATACGATGCAATGTGTGGCTAATTTGCCTACAAACGTCAGGTGGTCATAATAATCTGGCCACTCAGTGTATATTAAAGTGTGTTAGATTTGCGAGAAGATGGTGACCGGCAGGAAGGTAGGGAGGGAGAGAGTGAGGGAGCAATAGAGGAGTGTGTGGACGTGTGTGGCGTGTGTGTGTATAAGCTAGGGATAGTTAGATTCTACAGGTCTTCCAAGGGGCTGCCAAACTGGGCAGTCTTAGACGGCAGAGCCCTGCTCCCAACACAGACACTCCGGGGCAGCCAGCGCGGGCACAGAGACCACGCCATCTTGAGAAACAGAGCTGCTTGAGACTAGGATCCTGGCCACAACATCACCCAGTCTGGTCTCAGACGCAAACCAGGACCCTGCAGCCACTGGGGACAGACCTGTGACCACAGCTGCAGACCCACAGACACCAAGAATCCAGACATCCCAGCCGCAGATTTCTGTGAGTCACAGAACCTATCCCCCTCCCTGCAGGCTTGCGGGCAGCGCCTTAGTAACTGATAGATCCGCCCCTCGCACAGGCTGCAGCACTGCTACAGGAATTTGAGCCTGGGAGCACGTGAACACTGGGAATCTGTTTCCGGCAGCGCAATCGGGCAACCAAACCCGAAGCCCACGCAGGGCGGCAGTGCCACCTGACTTCGATTCTGGGCCAGCGCACATGGAAGTCTGTTTTCCACAGCGCAGGGGTAGACCTCCGGCCAACGCAGTGCTACAGTGCAACCCAGTCCCCCAAGCTGACCAGGACCCCGATTCTCTGGGCGGGAGGCAGCACTAAGCACCAGTGACTTGACTCTGTTTCTTATCGCATGCGCCTGGGATCCCTGACTCCCAGTGCATTCACACTAAGAGCCAGTGACTCCAATTCTTGCTGCATGCACACACAGGGACCCTGATTCTCAGCGCAAGACCACATGAAGCAGCAGAGACTCCGATACTCGATTCTGGTGCAGGCACAGGGGAACTCTGACTCCTGGTACACACTAGAGGGCCCTGATTGTTGGCACACGCCAGCGGGGTCTCTGTTTCAGCGTGGTGCAGGCAGGGTCCCTGATTCTAGGTGCGCACACGAGGCCACACTGAGCGCTGGTAACGCTGACTCTGGGCGAGACTGGTTCCCACCAACCCACACAGCCACACATCTGAGTGTCGGAGCTCTTCAGTGACACTCTGGTGGTGTGAAACTCCCACCGCACATGACCCAGGCCCATGCAACTCGACGTTTGAACCTTCTGGTGATAGTCAGAATGGGGAGATGACACAATCCCCAGAGGAAAGAAAATGAGGAGTCACCAAGAAAGGAAATTAGTGAAGTTGAAGCATGCAACACGACAGAAAAAGAATTCAGAGTAATGGTTGTACAATTCATTCACTGGATGGGTGAGAAAATCAACAACCTATGCAAGAATCAGGAAGAAATGAAAAGTGATATAGCTACAATCAAAAACACCATGGAAGGTTTCAACAGTAGACTAGAAGAAGCAGAGGACTGAATTAGTGAGTTAGATAAGGTAGAGAAACAAGCTCAATCTGAACAGCAACTGGAGAAAAAAATTAAAAAGCAGGAGGAGAGCCTAACAGAGCTTTGGGACAACACAAAACGAAGTAACATACATATAATAGGGCTGCCAGAAGGACAAGAAGAGCAGCAAGGATTAGAAAATCTATTTGAAGAAATAATGACAGAAAACTTCCCATTTATGGGGAAGAAAAAAGTTACACAAGTACAGAGAATCCCAAGGAAGATGAATCCCAAAAGACCCACACCAAGACATGTCATAATTACAATGGCAAATGTTCACGACAAAGAGAGAATCTTAAAGGCTGCAAGAGAGAGACAGAGAGTTACCTACAAAGGATCTCCCATCAGATTATCAAATGATTTCTCAATAGAAACACATCAAGCTATAAGGGAATGTAAAGAGGTATACAAAGTGTGGCAAAGCAAAGCACTGAATCCAAGAATACTCTATCCAGCAAGACTATCAATAAAAATTGAAGGGGAAATCAGGAGCTTTGCAGAAAAAAAAACACAAAAAATGCTAAAGGAGTTTATCACTACCAAGCCAGCAATGCAAGAAATGCTAAAGGGAATGCTGTAAAAAGAAGAAACAAAAAAGTAAGAAAGAACACAGGCACAAAAATAGAAATGACTACAAAGAAGTACCTTTCAATAATAACTTTGTTTTTTATTTTATTTTTATTTATTTTTTAATTGTTTGAAGTATTACAAATAGTAGTACATATGTCTCCTTTTTTTTTTTCCCCATTGACCTCCCCCCGGCTTCCCCTTCCCCCCAGTACATGCCTTTACCTGCCCCCCCCCCCCAGTGTCTTGTATCCATTGGTTATGCTTATTCAATAATAACTTTAAATGTAAATGGACTAAATGCTCCAATCAAAAGACATTGAGTGGCTGAATGGATAAAAAAAAAAAAACACACACGACCCATATATATTCTGTCTACAAGAGACCCACCTTAGAACAAGGGACTCACACAGACTGAAAGTGAAGGGATGGAAAAATATCTTTCAGGCAAATGGAAATGAAAAAAAAGCTGGGGTAGTAATACTTATATCTGACAAAATAGACCTCAAAGTGAAGGCCATAATAAGAGATAAGGAAGGCCACTTCATAATACTAAAGGGATTGATACAACAAGAGGATATAACCCTGATAAACATATATGCACCCAATGCAGGAGCACCCAAATACATAAAAAAAACTCCTGGAAGATATCAAGGGAGAGATTGACAACAATACAATCATAGTAGGGGACTTTAATACACCAGTGACATCACTGAATAAATCCTCTAGACAAGAAATCAGCAAAGAAACAGCAATCCTAAATGACTCACTAGATCAGATGGACTTAATTGACATCTTCAGAACATTTCACCCCAAAGCCACAGAATATACATTCTTCTCAAGTGCACATGGAACATTTTCAAAAATAGACCACATATTGGGTCACAAGCAAAGTCTACCCAAATTCAAGAAGATTGAAATCATACCAAGCATCTTCTCAGACCACAATGGCATAGTATTAGAAATAAACTACAATAAAAACAATCCAAAAAACTCAAACACTTGGAAGCTGAATAGCATGCTATTAAATAATGATTGGGTTACCAATGAGATCAAAGAAGAAATTAAAAACATCCTGGAAACTAATGACAATAAAAACACAACAATCCAAAATCTATGGGACACAATAAAAGCAGTCCTGAGAGAGAAGTTTATAGCTCTACAGGCCTACCTCAAAAAACAAGAAAAAATGGTAGTAAATCATCTAACTCTATAACTCAAAGAATTAGAAAGAGAGCAACAAGAAAAGCCCAGAGTGAGCAGAAGGAAGGAGACAATAAAGATCAGAGCAGAAATAAAAAACATAGAGACAAAAAAAAAACCAATACAAAAGATCAATGAAACCAAGAACTGGTTCTTTGAAAGGATAAACAAGATTGATGAACCTCTAGCTAGGCTCACCAAGAAGCAAAGAGAGAGGACCCAAATAAACAAAATCAGAAATTAAAGAGGAGAAATAACAACAGACCCCACAGAAATACAAAGGATTGTTTAAAAAATACTATGAACAACTCTACTCCAACCAACTAGACAACCTGGAGGAAAAATACAACTTTCCAAAACTCAATCAGGAAGATTCTAAAAATCTCAATAGGCCGATAACTATGGAAGAAATTGAAGATGTCATCAAAAAGCTCCCAGCAAACAAAAGCCCGGGGCCAGACGGCTTCACAGGAGAGTTTTACCAAACATTCAAGGAAGAACTAAAACCTATCCTCCTCAGACTATTCCAAAAAATTCAAGAGGAATGAACACTTCTAAGCTCATTCTATGAAGCCAGCATTACCCTAATACCAAAACCAGATAAAGACAACACAATGAAAGAGAATTATAGGCCAATATCCCTCATGAACATAGATGCCAAAATCCTCAACAAAATTCTAGCAAAATGGATCCAGCAGTACATCAGAAAGATCATACACCATGACCAAGTAGGATTTACCCCAGGGATGCAAGGATGGTACAATATCCACAAATCAATAAATGTGAAACATCACATAAACAAATTGAGAGATAAAAATCACATGTCATATCAATTGATGCAGAAAAAGCATTTGACAAAATCCAACACCCTTTCTTGATAAAAACTCTCAGCAAGGTAGGAATAGAAGGATCATGCCTCAACATAATAAAAGCCATATATGATAAACCCACAGCCAACATCATACTCAATGGACAAAAATTAAAACCATTTCCCCTAAGAACAGGAACAAGACAGGGATGCCCACTCTCACCACTCCTGTTTGACATAGTACTGGAAGTACTAGCCATTGCAATCAGACAAGAAGAAGAAATAAATGGCATCCAAGTTGGAAAAGAAAAAGTAAAACTGTCCTTATTCGCAGATGACATGATACTGTACATAGAAAACCCTAAAGACTCCATCAAAAAATTATTAGACTTAATAAATAAATTTGGAAATGTAGCAGGATACAAAATGAATGCCAAGAAATCTATGGCATTTCTTTACACAATAGTGAACTTACAGAAAGAGAGACTAAAAAAGCAATCCCATTTACCATTGCACCAAAAAAATTAAGATACGTAGGAATAAACTTAACTAAGGAGGTAAAAGACCTATATGCAGAAAACTACAGGACACTGAAAAAAGAGATAGAGGAAGACATAAACAGATGGAAGAACATACTGTGTTCATGGATTGGTAGAATCAATATCATCAAAATGTCCATACTACCCAAAGCAATCTATAGATTCAATGCAATCCCCATTAAAATACCAATGGCATATTTCACAGACCTAGAATAAACATTCCAAAAATTCATCTGGAATAAAAAAAGACCCTGAATAGCTGTAGCAATCCTGAGAAAGAAGAACAAAGTAGGTGGGATCTCAATACCAGATTTCAAGCTGTATTACAAAGCCACTGTTACTGGCACAAGAACAGACATATAGATCAATGGAACAGAACAGAGAACCCAGAAATCGACCGATATGCGCAATTAATATTCGACAAAGGAGGCAAGAGCATACAATGGAGTCAAGACAGTCTCTTCAATAAATGGTGTTGGGAAAATTGGACAGATACATGCAAAAAGATGAAACTAGACCACCAACTTACACCATACACAAAAATAACCTCAAAATGGATAAAGGACTTAACCATAAGATGGGAAACCGTAAAAATACTAGAGGAACCCACAGGCAGCAAAATCTTGGACATATGCCGAAGCAATTTCTTCACTGATACCGCTCCTAGGGCAATGGAAACTAAAGAGAAAAGAAACAAATGGGACTACATCAAAATAAAAAGCTTTTTCACAGCAAAGGAGACCATCAACAAAACAACAAGAAAGCCCACTGCATGGGAGAACATATTTGCCAATGTTATCACCCATAAGGGTTTAATCTCCAACATTTACAGGGAACTCATACAACTTAACAAAAGGAAGATAAACAATCCAATAAAAAAAAGGGCAATGGACCTAAATAGATACTTTTCAAAAGAAGACAGAAGGAAGGCCAAGAGACATATGAAAACATGTTCAAAGTCACTAATCATCCTAGAGATGCAAATCAAAACAACAATGTGGTACCATCTCACACCTGTCAGAATGACTATCATCAACAAATCATCAAATGACAAGTGTAGGCGAGGATGTGGAGAAAAAGGAACCCTTTTGCACTGCTGGTGGGAATGCAGACTGGTGCAGCCACTGTGGAGAACAGTATGGAGTTTCTTCAAAAAACTAAAAATGGAACTCCCATTTGACCCTGCGATCCCACTTCTAGGAATATATCCCAAGAAGCTAGAAACACCAATCAGAAAGGATACGCACCCCTATGTTCATAGCAGTACAATTCACCATAGCTAAGATTCGGAAACAGCCTAAGTGCCCATCAGCAGATGAGTGGATTAAAAAACTGGTACATCTACACCAGGGGTCCTCAAACTACGGCCCGCAGGCCACATGCGGCCCCCGAGGACATTTATCCGGCCCGCCAGGTGTTTTTGCTGCCGCTGCCTGTCCTGCTGAGCAGCTGACTCGTCCCGGGCCCGCAGTGCGCATGTGTGGAATGTGCGCTGCACTCTCCGACTCCCCTCCTCTCTGTCTCTCCACTCCTCCTCTCAGTCTCGGGTGTGATCAGACGAGTCACGAGCTTGCCTGTGCAGAGCCTGCTGCTGCCTGAGGACCGAGGTAAGAACAAGTTAGGATTTATTTATTTTTTTTTTGAAGTTAGGAGGTCTATTTTTTTTTATTATTTATTTTGCAGTTAGTAGGGCCTTTTTTTTGCGGTTAAGGGGGGCCTTTTTTTTCTGAAGTTAGGAGGTCTTTTTTTTTGGCAGATAGGGGGCGCCATTTTTTGAAGTTAGGAGAGCCTTTTTTTTTTTTTAAGTTGGTTAGTTGGTTGGGGGTGGTTTCTAGGGGGGTTGCATCACAGTGCTAATGCAAATTGTCAGTGCTCAGAGGTAATGCAAATGGTCAGTGCTCAGAGGTAATGCAAATGGTCAGTGCTCAGTGGTAATGATAATTGTAAGTGCTCAGTGTTAATGCAAATTGTCAGTGCTCAGTATTAATGCAAATTGTCAGTGGTCAGTGTTATCGCAAATGGTCAGCGGTCAGTGCTAATGCAAATGGTCAGTGCTCAGTGTTATCGCATGGTGGCCCCAAACTGGTAATCTGCCTAGGGCCCCATGGGAACTTAATCCGGCTCTGCAGACAGCCGAGGAGTAGGAAACCCCATTTAATTGACAGTAAGTGCATTTATATTTTGATTGCTATTCAGTCATGTATGATGTTGTATATTGTATGCTGTGTAAGCCCCGGTTCACACTGTTGCGATCTCTGAGCAGTGCGAGTTCAGCCATATGCTTGTATGGCTGAATTCGCATCAGATTAGGAAGAAAAAAGGCATACATGCCTTCTTTTTTCCTGCAGTGGAATCTGATTGCATGGGTCTTCTCACCCACTCGATCAGATTCCTGTGCGAGTTCACAGATCGCAGTACGGTTTGCCCAGGGTAGTGTGAACTGGAAAGGTGGTGGAGGAACGGGCTCTATAATCGTGCCGGTTCCTGAACCGCACCAGTGTGAGCCTGAGGTAAAAGCGGAGTTCCACCAATATGGGCATTGGTGAGGCTGAAATGATGTGGACTGGCAAGGCTGCATTGATGGACACTGATCAGACTGCATTGATGGGCAGTGCAGTCTATATGTCTCTGTGTGGGCAAAGTTATTGCTGGTATTTTACTAATAGCAATTTGGAATTCCTAGGAAACAATGATATCAAGAAAGAGAAAAATTGACTCGGAGTGTAGGATATTCAAAGAACAGTGGACTTATGATTACTTTTTCATGCAGTACAAGGAAAGAGCTGTGTGTTTGATATGCCAGAATATAGTGTCTGTGTTCAAACAATACAATTTGCATCGACACTATCAAACTCAACATAAAGATAAATATGATTGTTTGGTCGGAGAAATGATAAAATATTAAAACTGAAAAATACATTGACAACTCAGCAAAATACTTTTGTGAAGCAGAAGCAGCTAAATATTTCATCACTGCGAGCAAGTTTTCAAGTTGCTAAGCTAATAGCGTGCACTGGCAGACCATTCGTGGAGGGAGAATTTGTTAAAGAATGCCTTCTTTCTGTTGCCAAAGAGATGTGTCCAGAGAAGGCCGATTTATTTAGTACAGTGAATCTTTCAGGACCTACAATTACACGAAGGATTGAAGAAATGGGAGACAATTTGCATCAGCATTTGCAAAACTCCACAAAAAACCTTTCCTATTTTTCCTTGGCACTCGACGAAAGTAATGATGTTCATGATTCTGCACAACTTCTAATTTTTATTTATGGGACGAATGACTATTTTGAAGTCACAGAAGAGCTTGCTGCACTGCAAAGCATCAAAGGAACAACAACAGGAGAGGATATCTATGAAAAGGTTTGCCAAACTGTGAATGGTTTGGAGCTGGACTGGGCTAAACTAGCCAGTGTGACAACTGATGGTGCTCCTAGCATGGTGGGGTCTAAGAAAGGAGTAATTGCTCGCATCAACCAAGAGATGGACAAACATAACCATTCTCATCCAATAGCCATACACTGCGTCATCCACCAACAAGCACTGTGTAGTAAATCACTGAAGTGGGACTCTGTTATGAAAATTGTGGTATCTTGTGTTAACTTCATTAGAGCTAATGCACTAAAGCGCAGACAATTTCAGGAATTTCTGTCTGAGCTAAATGTTGCCTATGAAGATGTTCTGTACCACACAGAAGTCCGTTGGCTGAGTCGAGGGAGAGTTTTGAAACATTTCTATGACTTACTTCCACATATTACAGCTTTTCTGCTTTCAAAAAACAAAGAAGTACCAGAGCTCAATGATGCAGAATGGAAATGGCACCTTGCCTTTCTGACAGATGTAACAGAGCTACTCAACAGTTTCAATGTGCAACTTCAAGGAAAGGGGAAGCTCATCTGTGATGTGCAATCACATGTGAAAGCATTTGAAGTAAAATTAGGCCTCCTCATCAAACAAGTGAAGGAGGAAAATTTCTGCCATCTCCCCACAACTCAAAATCTGTTAGCGGAAAACCCATTGGTTGCATTCCCAAACAAAACATGTGTGGATTCACTGGAAAAGTTGCAAAAGGAGTTCCAATTTAGATTTAAAGAGCTTCATCTCCATGAACAGGACATACAGCTTTTCCGTAACCTATTTTCTATTGACATTGAAAATGTGGATACAATTTACCAAACGGAACTGGCTGAACAGCAGAATTGTGACTCTCTGAAAGACGCATTCAAGTCAAGCAGCCTTCCTAATTTCTATGCATCTCTCCCCTCTGAGACATATCCTAATCTCAGGAACCATGCACGCAAAATGGCAACCATCTTTGGCAGCACTTATGTCTGTGAACAGACTTTTTCCAGAATGAAACATCTGAAATCTCCAACCAGATCTAGACAAACTGATGCACACTTGCATCACTTGTTACGACTAGCAGTGACAAATAATGGAACCGGACATTGACTATTTCATTAGCCAAAAGCAGGCCCATAGTTCCCATTGAAATACTGGTAACTTTGTTGATTTAAATTTACTTGTTCTTCATTTTAAATATTGTATTTGTTCCCATTTTGTTTTTTTACTTCAAAATAAGATATGTGCAGTGTGCATAGGAATTTGTTCATAGTTTTTTTTTTTTAAACTATAGTCCGGCCCTCCAATGGTCTGAGGGACAGTGAACTGGCCCCCTGTTTAAAAAGTTTGAGGACCCCTGATCTACACAATGAAATACTAAGCTGTGGTAAAAAAGAAGGAATTCTTACCATTTGCAACAGCATGGATGGAACTGGAGAACATTATGCTAAGTGAATAAGCCAGTCAGAGAAAGATAAATACCACATGATCTCACTCATTTATGGAATATAATGAACAACATAAACCGATGAACAAAAACAGATCCAGAGACAGAGAAGCAGCAATGAGACTGTCAAACCTCAGAGGGAAAGTAGGGGAGTGTGGGGATAAGGGGGAGAGATCAACCAAAGAAGTTGTATGCATGCATGCATATAAGCCGAACCAATGGACACAGACACCAGGGGGGTGAGGGCATGAGTGGGGAGTGGTGGTTGGGGGGTTAATGGGGCGATGAGGACACATATGTAATACCTTAATCAATAAAGAAATTAAAGATTGGAAAATAATTATTTGCTTATAAGCTAAGTATAAAAAAAATAAAGTGTATTAGACAGGAACATAGGCTAGTAAACTTCAGTTCCTATGATTAATATATATATATATATATATATATATATATATATATATATATATATTTAAATACCTGATTAATATAACATAATTATTTTATTAGAAAAGAACTATCCAAAATAAGACATTTTTTTTAACTTCATTTGTCCTTGGGTGTGGACAGCAAATGACATTAATTGGATTTGTGCAATCAGTCTCCTTGAGTACTTTGGCAAAAGCTATTTACCCTCTGTTTAGGGAGGCAAAATGTAAATCACTGACTTTTAAGTGTCCTTGGTTTAGGGAAGACAGAGTTTTCTATATGGTTGCAAACTGCTGTTTAAATATCTGTTTCACAGTTCTGCTTGTCCTGGCTTACTGGCCTGTATCATTTAATCAATTTCCTTTTAACATTTCTTTTTTCCTTCTTACCACATACACAACCTTCACAAATTTCACACTTCCAAATTAGCCTTCAAACCTTCCTTTTATGTCCTTCAAAAATACATAACCATGCCTCAGTACTTTTATTAAGTATTTCTACTCTAATATTCTTTCTTCCTGTCCTACCATCAGCAATGTGTACAGACCTTTTCTTTCTTTTTTCTTTAAAATGTATTAGCATTCTTAGAAACCTTAATTTTTCAATGATAATTAAAAAATAAATAGCCAATATTTCTTAGATTGACATTTATAAACACACTTTAAATATACTTTTACTTTCAAGAAAATATGCCTTTAACAAAGTACAAGAGACCTTCTGTAATTAAAGTAAGAGCAGGTGAATTAAAACTTACCTAGCAACTAATGTTTTAGTATTTTATGTTACTTAAAAATATTTAGATGTTTATTATTTAACCTAGCAATGCTCCAAAATCTTTAAGCTAATAAAGATTTGGAAAATTGTGTATAGGTATATGATGCTGAAGAACAGGTAGGGGGATGAGGGAGCAGACCTTATAACCCGCTCCCAGGCCTTGTGGCCATTTGGATTTAAAACTGCCAGATTTTCCTTAGAGATAATGTGCTAAGGTTACTGCTGTGGCCCCAACTTCTTTCACAGCCTAGAAAAGCTGGTTTCTGGTGGCACAGTGGCCAAAGGGCTGGTTGGAGCCTGAGGGGAGACTCAGATTGTAAATTCTTATCTTGGCTGCTTCCTTAGATTCTCCCCCAGGTTGTATAGGGAGGGGAAGGCAGGACAAGGGTCTCATTCCTGTCTGCCCTTGTTCTCTTTTAGATTTTTACTGAAAAGTGTTATCTAATTTTTTTACTTCATTTACATCTATTTATTATATCTTAACAACTTTGAGATTATAAAGCCAATTATTACCTAAAGTATTTTCTTGACCAATTACCATGACTGCCCTTTCTGTTTAAGGAAAGGTCACACTAATCTGGCTGGGGGTTGTATGCCCCAGGCAAGAACTGTCCATCCTCAAGGAAGCATTAATCTTTGTTACCCAACCCAGACTGCATAGCTTATGTCCTTATGTAATTTCAAGTATAATATATTGGTCTAATTTAGTTTAAAAATATTTCTTTTTCGGAAAGAGTACATCTTTGTGTTACATTAGGACCCATGATATATCACAAAGCTGTCCCTCAGTTAAATTCTTGAAATATTACATTCAGAAAAGCTGTCAAATATATCCAATTTAAAGATTATTAAAACTTAAACTGGTTTTAATATTAAAGATTTAGTCTTGACCACAGAATTAATTATTTTTAATTTGGCCAGTAAATTTTTATGTTTTAGTAATTCCACAATATACTTTGAATTGTAGAGAAAACACTGGGAGGACACGCCTACTGCCCATCCACTTAGATGCTTCGCATCCCCAGGGCTGGCCTGTGTGGGTTTATGTGTCACAGGCATGCTTGGAATTAGCTGGCTTTTGTTTAAACTTCCCTGGGTTGCAATTTTTACACTTTCAAATTAATCTTAGAATCTTAAAATTTTAACACAGCACAATAAAATCATAAATCAGAGAAAAGCAAATTAAAGTTACAATACAGACACAAAGAAATAAATTTAACTAGCTAAGAGTTTCTGGTGGCCTGGGAGGGAAAGAAAAATATTTTTTAAGATAAAGAATTATTGGCAGTTGCTGAGAAATTCTTTTAATTCTTTCTACTTGGTTCAGCCCACTACAAGTAGTTTGAGCCTCCAGCAAAATGAAATATGAAGTCACTTTCACTTTCGGCTGAGCGTCTGCATCCATCAGTAAAGGCTGGGCAGCTGTGAGCAAAACCTTTCTTATTATCTGAGTCATCCTGCTCATAGTGACTCTTGTCCCGCTCTGCTTCAAACTCTAGCTGCTGCTCATAATTACAAAGTAAATCTTTATCAGGTGGGCTCTTGACTGAGGTCGCAGGAGCAACAGGTGGAGGTGGAGGTGGCGCAGAGGAGGGAAGTGGTATTTTTAGAGATTCGCACCCTTCCACTGTAGGCTGTAAAGCTGTGGCCACACCCTGCTTAGACATTCTTAAACTCTTCTTTGCTGGGTCAAGGCAATCATGAATTAAAGACCATAGTGTGAATGCAGGAATAGGAATCTTCTCTGGACCTTCTGCTGTGTATCAGTCATGCAACTGCTTTCTGACCTTTTCCCACATTTGAAAGTTGACGGTTCCCTCTTCAGGAAACCAAGGGCAAGTTTCATTAACAAAACTTAAGAAGTCAAGAATCTGACTACACTTAACAGAACATCCTCTAGCTTTAAGCATAGTTTTAAGCACTTGAGAATAGAGGTCTCCTTCCTGAGACCCTGAATATCCCATGTTTTACACCCAGTTCTTACCTTACGCTCCTTACCTTACTTCTTGAGTTCCTTGTGCGCGCATTCTTGTTCCCCTCGCCTGACTTTTGAGAGTTCCCCAGTATTCAGGTCCCTGGATCTGGGCGCCAGATATAAATATTTCTTTTCTGCAACCAGCATGGCTAGAGAGCAGACAGGAATCCTGAGTAGGGGCGACGGGGGATTGAAAAAAATGAAAGACAGACACAAAGACAGTAGGGAAAGCTGGGACCAGGTGGGACAGCTGTGCTCTGATGGAGAGACAGTGACCCAGAGCTGATACAGCACATTTATTTTATACAATAAGATACCAGGAAGTTTTACTAAAGTTTAAAATAAAGAAAATATGTGCATTTTTGTGGCTTCTTTGTAATCGGCACTTCTGGGAGGGCCCGGATAATCGTGTTCGTTCCTGGTGCCTGGCAGGATTTAGATAATGAAATCTACCCCCTGGCGCCTGAGCTAAAGGTCAGACTGACAACACACCTGCCTCTGGCAAGGTATGTTTCCAGGGCATGGCTCTGCCAGGTGCCACTGGATTCAGACGACAATCAGCTCAGGGGCCTTTCCCAGGCACTCTCTACAGGTGGCGTGTCTGTGTGTGTATGTGTAGCGTGTCTGTGTGAGTATGGGTGGCATGTCTGGGATATGTGGTGTCCTTGGTGCATGGGCCCAGGGCAGGGCTTCCTCTGGTCTTCCTCTCAGGTCTGCGCTGTGTACTGATCACACCTCCTAAGTTGTTCTAGGGCAGTGGTCAGCAAACTCATTAGTCAACAGAGCCAAATATCAACAGTACAACGATTGAAATTTATTTTGAGAGCCAAGTTTTTTAATCTTAAACTTCTTCTAACACCACTTCTTCAAAATAGACTCACCCAGGCTGTGGTATTTTGTGGAAGAGCCACACTCAAGGGGCCAAAGAGCCGCATGTGGCTCGCGAGCCACAGTTTGCCAACCACGGTTCTAAGGGTTTTGCATTAACTCCCACCACAGCCTTGTGAAGAGTGTTTTACAGATGATGAAACAGGCTCAGTGTCTTCCCAAGGAAGCAACCAGCCCAGGACACAGGGCTGCCCAAATCACAGGATGAGGCGGAATCCTAGTCTGATGCTGTTGCTCCATGCTGCCTCCCAGTGGCAAGTTTAGGGATATGCCTGACTGCTTTCTCACTAATGCCCTGAGGCCCAGGGTCCTGGAAGCTGGTGTCTGTTCCTTGGATGCACTGAGGTTGACCTCAGCTGCCTCCTCTGACCATTTGTGCTTTGATCTATCAGAGCCTGCTGCTCCGCCCTCCCTGGAGGTACCCAGGTGACCTTGGGCCTCTGTTTTGTGATCTGGATTCCATAAAATGGCTGAGCTTCCTCTCTACTGGGATCTATCAGCTGACATCACAAAAGCCCAGCACTCAGGGACGCTGTGCCTTCAGACCTTTAGGAGCCTGAGGCACAGACTGGAGGGAAGAATCCCAAACAGAGGTGAGAGCTCAGGCTTCGGGCTCTGACACTCACCAACCCACTGCAGCTCCCAGGCCATTATTTCCTCAGCTGATCTATGAGATGATTGTATGAGACTCTGCCATGGCCCTGCACCTGGTGGGATTCTTAGCAAGAGATTCCAGATGTGAAAGGACCTGGGGCCTAGTTATCTATTGCTGGTGGCAAGCCACCCCAAACACAGTGGCTTAGCAACAGCAACTTACTATTTCTCAGAGTTCCGGGGTTGGAGTGTGTCTCACCTGGGCCCGTTTGCAGGGCTGCCATCAGCCGGAGGGTCCACTGGGCTGGGAGGTCCTGATGGCCTCACTGCCATGTCTGGTGGTTGGTGCTGGCTGCCAGCTGGGCATCTCCATTCTCTTCTCCACCAGGATGCGATGGGACAACTCCTCCTCCATTTGGTCGACCAGCTTTCTGACCTAGGGGTCTTGGCGTTCCCAGGGGGCAAAGACAGAAGCTCTGCCATCTCTCTAGTCTCCGGCTCTGAAACCCACTCGAGGCAGCTACATTCTATTGGTCAATGCGAGCCACAGAGTCAGTCCAGATGCCAGGAGGTGGAGAAATGGAGTCTACTTCTGAAAGGGAGGATGACACGTCACACCACAGAGGAACCTATGTACTGGGAGAGGTGGACATTAGGCAGTTTATCACAGACCGATGGACAGGACACCCCTAGGGACAGCTCAACTGACCTTACACCAGGGGTCAGCCAGCTTTTTCTAGAAAAGGCCAGGTAATCCGCTTTATGTGCCGGATGGCCTGTCACACTACTTCATTCTGCCCTCATAGCTCAAAAGCAGCCACAGAGAGCATGCAAACAAAAGGGCGTGTTTGTGTTCCAATAAAACTTTATTTAGTCCTAGAGAGTTTGGCTCAGTGGATAGAGCATCAACCTATCTTGGGTTTGATTCTGGTCAAGGGCACATACCTTGATTGCAGGCTCCATCTCTAGCCATAGTCAGGGCGCATGTGGGAGGCAACCTATTGATGTGCCTCTCTCACATTGATGTTTCCCTCTCTCTTCCTCCCTTCCACTCTATCTAAAAGCCAATGGAAAAATATCCTTGGGTGAGGATTAACAAAAATAAATAAATAAATAAATACATAAATATTGTTCATTTCTTGCTTATAAATCTTGAAAAAAAACAACAACAACTTTATTTACAAAAACAGGTAGCAGACTGGATCTGGCCCATGGACTGTAGTTTGCCAGTCCCTGCCTTACACCCGGGTTGGCGACTACCCTGGAAGCATCTTGAGGGCAGGAGTGGCCACTGCTTTCAGACGTGAGTTCCTCAAACTCACATCAATAGCATCAATCAAGTCCCTTTCAGTTTATGTCCTCACTCAGTAAATATTATTTCGATCCCACCTGTGAGAGTACTGTTCTAGGTACTGGGTAAGCAAGACAGACATTTCCCTTGTTTTCTTGGAACTTACTGACTTTCTACTCATTGTAAGGCACAGATAAAAAAATAGCTTAAACATTACAAGGAATTTTGGCTCAACTAAGAGAAGAATCCATAGATAGATTTTCCTTCAGGCAAAGCTGGATCAGGACTCGGGTTCAGGTCTCTGTGATCATCCACGTGCCTCCTCTCTCCTCCATGTGTTGGACTTGTCCTTTTCACTGTCAGCCTGGTTTCACTCGTGGTAGTGATTATGTGAGCCAACAGATGAGCTTTGGCACTTAAGCTACTTTTACTTGGGTTCATTGGAAGTCAGTTATCTCATTTGCTTTCTTTAAAAAAAAAATACTTTTATTGATTTTCAGAGAGAGGAAGGGAAAGGGAGAGAGATAGAAACATCAATGATGAGAGAGAATCATTGATTGGCTGCCTCCTGCACGGCCCCTACTGGGGATCGAGCCCACAACCGGGCATGTGCCTGTTAACGTAAAAAACATTCAAACCTGTAAAGAATTTTGTGAGTTTATTGGTGCCAAACTGTCGACAATTGCCGGAAAGCAATATCTCAATGTATTGGGATAATGCTCAGGCAGGTTTTCCTCTATTTTTATACATAACAATCAAAGAAGGGACATAGGTGGGTTATATGAAATCCATTGGTGATAGATTAGAGAGGCAGAAGAAAACAAACCAGGAAACTTCTGGGATAGGATAAAAAGTAAAATGATAGACACATACTTAGGTGGGTGCAGGATAGCCAACAGTCAACAATTAACATGATAACAATGAAGGAATTTGTGGTATCTGTCCTGGTGCCCAGGCACATTAGGTTGTGCCACAAGGGGTCTGGAAAAAGGGAAGTTACAAGTAACCCAGACATTTCAAGGATATCCTATATAATCCTATATAATAAAAGCCTAATATGCTAAGTGTCTGGTCATCCAGTTAGCTGTTCGACCAATCCTATATAATAAAGAGGTAATATACAAATTGACCATCACTCCAACGTACAAGATGGCCCCCACCATGTGGTCAAAGATGGCCACCCCCATGTAGACACAAGATGGCCACCACAAGATGGCCAGCAGGGGAGGGCAGTTGGGAGGGACCAAGCCTGCAAGGGAGGGTAGTTGTGGGCGATCAGGCCTGCAGGGGAGGATAGTTGTGGGCGATCAGGCCTGCAGGGGAGGGCAGTTAGGGGCAACCAGGCCTGCAGGGGAGGGCAGTTAGGGGCAACCAGGCCTGCAGGGGAGGGCAGTTAGGGGCAACCAGGCCTGCAGGGGAGGGCAGTTAGGGGCAACCAGGCCACCAGGGGAGGGCAGTTAGGGGTGACCAGGCTGGCAAGGGAGGGCAGTTGGGGGCGACCAGGCCAGCAGGGGAGGACAGTTAGGGGCAACCAGGCCAGCAGGGGAGGGCCGTTAGGGGTGACCAGGCCGGCAAGGGAGGGCAGTTAGAGGCAATTGGGCCAGCAGGGGAGCAGTTAGGCGTCAATCAGGCTGGCAGGGGAGTGGTTAGGAGGTGATCAGGCTGGCAGGCAGAAATGGTTAGGGGCAATCAGGCAAGCAGGCAGGCGAGTGGTTGGGAGCCAGCAGTCCTGGATTGTGAGAGGGATGCCTGGCTGCCCACCAGGATTGGGCCTAAATGGGCAGTCAGACATCCCTCGAGGGGTCCCAGATTGGAGAGGGTGCAGGCTGGGCTGAGGGACACACACACACCTCCCGTGCATGAATTTCGTGCACCGGGCCTCTAGTCAAAGCATAATATGCTAATGATATGCTAAAGCTGCTCAACCACTCACTATGACATGCATTGACCACCAGGGGGCAGACAGTCAACTGGTTGACCAATTGCTATGACGTGCACTAACCTCAGGGGGCAGATGCTCCTACCAGTAGGTTAGCTTGCTGCTGGGATCTGGTTGATTGGGACTGAGCGAGACAGGCTGGACGTGCCCTGGAGCCCTCCTGCAGTCCCTCACCAGCTGGCCTACCTCCCACATCCCTCCCCAGCCCCAATTGTGCACCAGTGGGGTCCCTCGGCCTGGCTTGTGCCCTCTTGCAATCCAGGATCCATGGGAAATGTAGGACAGCTGGTTTTTTCCCGATCCTGCAGGCCAGGCCGAGGGACCCCACTGGTGTGTGAATTTGTGCACTGGGCCTCTAGTGTTATTATAGATGCAAAAAGACAGAAAGGCTCAGTTAGGATAAATGTTGACCTTGTCAGTGAGGATACAGGCCTAGCATGTAACTACCCACCATAACTGCTTTTAGTTAAAGTCTAATTTCAGACCATCCTTTGTGGTTATTTTAGGTTTTTAAGTTTGCAAGACTGCCATGCAGGCCTTCCCTGAGCTTTTCAGGTTAGCATGTGGCCCTTTTCATCCACATGCCCTTGACCAGAATCGAACCCGGGACCCTTCAGTCTGTAGGCCGATGCTCTATCCACTGAGCCAAACCAGCTAGGGCAGAAAAATGGTAGAATTCCTTCCCTCCTCATCTCCTCCTCCCCCTCCTCCTCCTCCTCCCCCTCCTCCTCCTCCTCCTCCTCCTCCTCCATCTCCTCCTCCCCCTCCTCCTCCCCCTTCTTTTCCTCCTTCTCCTGCTCTTCCTCCTCCTCTTTCTCCTCCTTCTTCTCCTCCTTCTCCTCTTTTTCCTCCTCCTCTTCTTCCTCCTCTTCTCATTCTTTCCCAAAGCCTCCACATAGGTGTACATCTCTTTCCATCGTTTTTTCTGGATACCTAGGACTTTTGTTCTTCTATTTCTTTCTTTTTGATTTCCTTGCCTATCTACTTGAGAGGAGATTTCACACCTGGGTAAGAGTAAGCAGATTGCATTTCCTCCACTCTTCTGCCTGCTACCCGCACCTTCTTTCAGCTCTTTCCTTTTTTGTTGTGCACCACAACTTCCTTCTTTCTATCCAGCATGTCAAGCTCCATCCGGCCTCTGTGGCCTTGCCTCAGCTGCTCCCTCTGCCGGCACTGACTTTCCCTTGCCACCTTAGGGCTGACTTCGTATCATATCAAGTGCCTTCTATGCAGCAGCTCCCCTGGCCACTCCACCTCAACCACATACCCTGCCTTCCCTTACCCTCTCCTACTTTCCTGTTTCATCTTCCTTACATTACTTACAGCTATCTTTCTCCCCCTTGTAATTTGTTTATTGGCTGCATCTGTTTCCTCCCAGTGGCTTATAAGTGCCAAGAGGCAGGGACCTTGCCTGTCTGGCTTTTGCTGGGTCCTCAGGGCTGGGTTCTGTGCCTGGAACATTAAAATTGCTCAATAAATGTCCTGTGGAATGAATGAATGGAAAGTGGGAAAAACAGAATCATCTACCTCATGGGATCGCTAATAAAACTGAATGAGAAAATGCTTGGCCTGGGACTTGCCACAAAGTGAGTGCCAGTGAGTGGGAGGTGTTAAGATGCTGTTTCTGCTCTTGTCGCTGTCCTGGCCTCTGAGTACCTCTCTCTATCCCGCTGTCACTTGGGTGGAAATGACTCCCAGGCCAGGACCCAGTTGAAAAGTGGGAAAGTCCCTGGGCCCGCCAGCTGGCCCTTTCATTGCCTCCGTGCTGCGGAAAGTGGGTCGTGTGATTTATTTCCCTCAGGGAATGGTGCTCATTGGTAGCTTTGCCCTTGAAAAGTCTACTGGGTGAGGTTTGAACTAAATGTGAGGAGCTCAGATGGTCTGGATTTGATTTTCAAGGTCTGCAGAGACCAGCAAACGTCTCATCACTTCCCTGGCCAAATGAAAGCACCGGAAACCAAAGCGGGAAGGTGATTAGCAAAAAGGCTGGGTTTTTCTTCCCTAAAAATTTAGACTTTCCCAAAAGAGCTTTTTCTTCGAGAGAAATCCTTTTCTCCAAGAGTCCATTCCCAGAGTTTCTTGAGCTAAGACAAGTACAGTACCATCCTTAGGCCTGAGTCTCCAGGGCCCTGCCCTGGGTGGGGCCCCGAAGACCAAGGGATGTGCCTGCAGAGCCAGTGGTCCCCTTCTAGAGCGTGATCTGCAACTTCCCCGTCCAAATAGCTGAGGCACCTCCAGGGCCTGTGTAGGTCATTTGCCCGGGTTCTTCCTCTTGCGTGAGGTGACATATGATGCCACATGAGCAAGAAACAAGCCAAGGTACTGGCTGCAAATGAAGGAGATCAGAAATGGGTGTGAGAGGAAGGAGATGATGAATTCAGTTAAGAACTTGGAAGCAGCTGGAACTGCAGGACTTCTTGATTAAAGTCTTTTCGGAAGTCTGGACTGGATCTCGAAGAGGGCTCTGTGACCCATTGGCCTTGAACCTCCCTTTCAGTGTAGCATGGCGGGCATCTTATTATCTGTCACAAGGTAACAAGGCCCCGTGTTGACGGGTGGAAGCTGGGCATAACGGGAGGACATGGTGGATGTGAATGGCTCAAGGGATGGGCCAGTTAGGTACCATTATGTGCCTCCCCAGACTCTTGCAGCCTCACCTGTGTCCTTGACCCTCAGCATTTGCTGCATCTGAGCCAGACCCCAAGCTAACAGTGAACCAGGTGTGATTTCCATCCTTGAGTTGCTCCCAGCCCACCATTCACTCATTTTGTTAATTAATTAATACCCCGTTACATCATGTATAGAAAACTTTTCGTCTCAGATGGTCACCCTTCCGCCACTCAGTGTGAACTTGACCTTACTTGCTCTACTTGCTATCAGGCAGGATGCCAGTTTAACTCCATCCTAAAACTGAGGACAAAATAGAAAGGATGTTTGGAATATGTATGATCTGTTACTATAGCCCAGAGGCAACAATCATTGAGAAATGGGTATTTTATTCTGCCAGATGTTGTACACTAGGACCCAGAGGCTCAGCTGGCTGCCACAGCAGCTAGCATTCACCCTGACTGGCATCCCAGTCAAGCTACCTAAGGTCATGGGTGATAGAAAAACCAGACTTTGGGTCAAGACAGCTCTGGGTTTGGATTCTCACTCTGTCAGTTACATACTGCTCATGCATCAATGGGGATGTGTGTGTATGTGTGTGCACATACACACATTTATAGAGTAAACTAGTGCCCCAGTGCATGGATTTGTGCACATTGAAAGGAAATTAATGAGAAGAAATATTTTAATATCGCTATTCGCCCTTTCTCTATAATAGAAGTGTCAACCAAATTCATGATCGACAATGACAGATTGAAACACACATGTGCAATTGGCGCCAGTGAGAGCTTTATATGTATCGCGCATGCGCGAGTCAACTTAGCCTTTTATATATAGAGAATAAACTTGCTTAATTAGACCTGCTTTCTGATGTAGCTAAACTTTTTCCAGCCCAATGAAGCACCCCAACTTCTCTTTCAGGTAATTGTCAGCAACACAGTAGTAAATATCAACACGAAGCAGATTATTATTGTAGATCACTCAGGGAGAACAAAGGATAAAATATTTAACTGTAGCAGTGTTTGACTATATTCTGCGCAGTGAGAAAATCTGAAGTCATTTTCAAGTTCCACCATTCCTTACTTCTTTTCAGTCAGGTCAAGTTTCTAAACTTTCTAAATCTCCATTTTCCAGCTAATGAAAAGAAAATAGGATTCTACCGAGTCTCCTGTCTACCTACTCCAGGACTTCTGTGAGGATCAAATGAGATGAAGCATGGGAAAACACTTCACAGACATTTGGTTAAAGTGTAAAATGTTTGCACCTGCCTATAAAGCAAATTGTGTTCCTGGGCTGAAGAAACTGTAAGGAGGCTAGTCACTAGGGAGGGAAAGCCAGGCATTGCTACGTGATGTCATTACCCGGCACCCACAGTGACCATTTCCGGGCTGGGCTGGGCTGTGGGCTGCATTTTGTGCAATGGGGTTCTGCAACATTAGCTGCGATTTGGTGGGGTGTCACTCTGGGGTGGTGGTGGGGCCTGTGTCCCACTTAGGGGAAGCCGAGTGTTGGTTTGTCAGCACCAGGTCTGTAGTGCTGTTTCTTTTTAAATGGCTAGTGTGTATCATGGCAGCTCCTACATTGAGCATCTGCCCTCTGGTGGTCAGTGCACATCATAGCTACTGGTTGGATGGCTGGCCGGACACTTAGGCTTTTATATATATAGACTAGAGGCTTGTTGCATGAAGATTTGTGCAAGAATAGGCCTTCCTTCCCCTGGCTTCGCTCCCGGCCGCCTGGGAACCTGCAAGTCCTCTCTCCCGGCCACCCAGGAGCCTGCAAGTCCTTGCTTCCAGCCAGAGCACCGCTCCTGAAGCTCCCTTCACCCCCACCCTCCCCCTCATAGCAGGTGTCTCGCCCCGCCAGGCTGCTCCGTGCCTGTGTATGCAAATTAACCTGCCATCTTTGTTGGGTTAATTTGCATACCCACTCCTGGTTGGCTGATGGTGTCACAGAGGTACAGTCAATTTGCATATTTTCTTTTATTTGTGTAGATTTCCAGAAGTGGAGTTGCTGAGTCAAAGAATAAATGCATTTATAATTGACCAATTGCTTAATCAATTGCACCCCACACTTTCTCCTCATAAAACACTGTCATCATTTGTTTGTGCAAGACTCTGTTGTATTTTATTCTTTTTTTCCCCTTTATCCTCCATCTCCACTACCAGTTTATCCTTCATCTGTTTATTTAGATATATGTGTGCATGCTTTTAAATTATACACAAGATAATAGCACTCTACAGGAGTGGGCAAAAGTAGACTTACAGTTGTTCCCATGGAAAATAATACAATAATTAATAAACAATAATACAAGAATAAACGCTGTTTCCCATACTCACAACTGTAAACCTGTTTTTGCCCACCCCTGTATAATTTCCTTTTCTTCTGTTGAGATTGCAAACTGGCCTAGGTTCGATGGCTCCCTTTGCCAAAACCAACCTGGCAAAACTACAGATCTGTGAGAGAAGCCTGGATTTGAAGCACTAACAAAAGAACCTACGCAGGGTCCTGCGAGGAAGAATGAAGCTGAACTCGGTGGGTGGCTGGGGGCTGTCAGAGAGGAGGCGGGCTGTGCCCTGGAGCCTTGCCTCTTTGCCCCCGAAGCCAGAGCTGAGAGGCTCAAGTCCAGATACCTTGCCGGGCGAGGAATTGTTAAAGACAATGCTAGTACAGGCTGCTCATCCATTCTTTCATTACTTCCTCCTCCACCGCACCCCACAATCCCAGGGGTGGTTGATTTCAACCTCAGGATGCTGCTTCCTGCCAGTGTGGCTGCTTCCCGGGTGTTTCATGAGGAAATCCTGACCAGAGCATCTGCCGGGGCCGGGGGGGAGCAGGGGGATACCAAATGGCAATCTTCAAATCTAGGGTTCACCCCTTCCCCTCCGTGAAAATTCACCTGCGTGCACACAACCACACCCACTAAAGGAAAGGAAATGTAGTTGACAACATACACCACCTGAAATAGAATTGTCAGAATATCGTCCTTCTTTTGATCTCCCCCCCGCCCCACCGCCCCCCGCCGCCATGTAAGAATGCAAATACCATTCTTAGTTTATAAGCTGTGCAAAACCAGGCAGCAGAGAGATGTGGCCGACAGGCCGTAGTTTGCCCATCCCTGGATGAGACTATACTGTCTAACATTTGGTGGCTGTCTTAGGGAGAGGAATGTGTTTGCTGATGCTCGCTTTCTTTTGAATAGGAAATACAATCATGGGGCTAAAAATCACAGATCGAGGAATCTCCCTCTCATGCATCTGTGCCTGCCCCGTTCCCATGCTCGCCCTGCTTTCTCTCCGTAGGCAACCGTTTCAATGAACTTCTTGTGTGTCCTTTAAGGTTTATGGCAATAGCAACAAATACATGTTCACACTTCCACCCTTTCCTACATAAATGCAGCCCCCGCTCCCCACGCTGCCCCCTTCACCATGTTCCTTTCCCTTGCTGCCCTCATGGAGATTTCCTGCCTGCCACAGAGACACAGAGAAGGCTCCCTCCCTAAACAGACGTATTCCATTTTGAGGTGTCCTTGCTTATTTCATTAGTCCGCTCTACACGGATACTTGGGTTATTTCCAATCCAATTCAGAATAATGTGGCAATAAAAAAATTGCTCAGGAATTGCTCTGCGTGTGCCTGTGTGCCTTCATAGAGCACCTTTCTAGAAGAGGGGTCGCGGAGCCGAAGGACAAACACATTCATAATGTTGATAGACACGCCGATTGGCCCTCTGTGGGCATTTTGCCCTCCCACAGCCCCCGTCCCCCTACCCCCCACAGCCTTGTCGACGGGGCAGGCTGTCATGCTTTTGGGTTTTTATCTCTTCTGGTACATACAAATGATATTTCAGTGGAGTTTTCATTTGCATTTCTCTTATTATGAGTGCCCGTGGACACGAGCAGGGCTCCCGCCAGCAAAGGAAGCGTCTTTATGCCGAATTAGAAAAAGGCAGCCCTTCTGGGAGATGAGTGACAGAAGGCACCGCCTCTGGGTCACGCCTGAATTAAAGCCCAGCTCCCCCCTGCGCCCCCAAGCAGGGATCCACGCCCAGCTGCCCTGATGGTGATTGTTCAAGTAGCAGGCCCAGGTGGGACTATCCCAGCGGAACCTGGGTGACAGGAGGGCCAGTAGCAAGCAGCTACGTCATTTATGGGTCTCAGTGCAGAATAACAAGCGGGGCCCTAGGTTATGCTGAATTTCAAGATGGCTGGGACACAGCATGCAACGAGGTGCAATACCCTTCTGAACTCAGGCCTGCGGGACTCACAGCCCAGGAAGCCGGCCCAGGTGAGGGGACAACGCCCTGGGATCCAGCTGCTGGCCAGCGATACCTGCACCCACCTCCCCGGACTGGCACCACAGGAGAATATTGCACGTGGGGGTGTGAATCACAGCTCCCCAAACATCAGGACCACGGCTCCGCTTCCCCGATAGGCCAGCAGGAGCTGCTCTTGCCCAGGGAAGGAGCAGCCACAGCCGGGCTTCCGGTGCTGGTGCTTCTCTCAGCTCTCCAGTAAGCCCAGAGCTGCTGCCAACGAGATGGGGGGAGAAAGGCTCAGGGAGGTGGTGCTGGCGGATGTGACTCAGCCAGTCTGACTTGAGTCTGTATGTATAACCCCTCACACTACATGGCCTTGTACCGGTTTGTTCTCACACCAAGGCAGGCAGACACACACCCACACACTCACATGCACACATACGCACACACACACATACACACACTCTCACACACATTCACACTCACAAACACACTCATACACACACACTCACACTCATACACAGACACCCAGACTCACACACACACTAATACACACACACTCTCACACACCCATACTCACACTCTCACACACACTCACACATATATACACACACATATGTGTGCGTACACACATATGTGTGCGTGCACACACACCCCCCCCCATACAGATTCTCACACACATACAAGGCAGGCAGACACACACACATTCACACACATACGCACACATACATGTGCACACACACACATGCGCACACACTCACACATACATACACACATACGACACATACACATACGACACACACACACTCACACACACTCACACACACACTCACACACACAGTTTGCCAATGAACTAATTGCTTTATTTAGAAGAAACCCTGGGAGTGTAGCCACCTCGGCTAAGCAGGAAGCGGACTTGGAGAACAGTGGGGACGGGGCCATCTCCTGCCACCCAAGGAAGGGGGGGAAAGGCACCAGGCCACATGCCTCGGGGCTTCCCATTCTGGAAGGAAGGCTTCTCTCTGGGGGTCGAGGGGCTCCCGGCTTGTCTCTGGGATGGGAGAGGGATGTTTCCTTCATTTCTGAGAACTACCCCGGGTGGGATAGGGGTGGGGGCCAGAGAGGGAATCTCAGCGTGGGCGGCGAGGCTTCCAGGGTGCGGGACCCTCAGCACCGGTGGCCCTTCCCATGGCAATGCTTGTTGTGGTAGAATTGGTACTGTTTCTTGTAGGTGTTCTGGTTTCTCGCAAAACAGGAGGCAGCTGTTTTATCACATTGACACAGCTGCCTGCGACAGTAATCCTGCTTCCCTGAAATCACAAGAAAATTAAACTGGCTGAGGGTCTGGTAATATTTGATGGCGCCTGTGGGAAAGACACAGCCCCTGTCCTCCAGAGGCGCCTAGTCCGAGGCAAGCACCTATACAGGGGTCCTCAAACTTTTTAAACAGGGGGCCAGTTCACTGTCCCTCAGACCATTGGAGGGCCGGACTATAGTTTTAAAAAAAACTATGAACAAATTCCTATGCGCACTGCGGGCCGGGGATGAGTCGGCTGCTAAGCAGGACAGGCAGCGGCACCCGGCGGGCCGGATAAATGTCCTCGGCGGGCCGCATGTGGCCCGCGGGCCGTAGTTTGAGGACCCCTGAATCTGGGCATTTCTGATGGGAAGACAGAGCTCCTGTCCTCGGAAGCGAGCGCCCAGTCTGATGGTGACACCAGCCCCCAGCACTGGGAGACTCTTCCTGACAGCCATGGTTTCTTTCTTCTTCCCAACAGATGTGTCCAGGTGCAAAGCCCCAGCCCCTAGGGCCTGGGAATGGGTTGTGATTGGTGTAAACCAGTCATGCGCATCCCTTTTTCCTTTCAGTGATTGGTCTCTGGGAGCACGTGACCTTGTTCTGGCCAATGAGCCCCAAGGGAAGTCTCCTGGGGGCTGTGGGAAGGATTAATTTCCTCCCCCAAATAGAGATGTCCAAGGGGGAAAGCCTCATCTATAGGGTAAGGCCATGATGTTGGAGTGGCACCAGGCATCTTGGCATCACATGGCCAAGTTTGGGGAGGAGAAGGTGGGGAAAAGGCTGGGTCCCTGACCACACGGTTGAGAAGCTGCCCCGCCCTGGCACTGCCCTCTGCCAGACCAGTCAGACTTCCCCATTATCCAAGCCTCTTGTAGTTGGGCATCTCACTGCTTACAGCCCAAAGCCTGCTAAAATACATAGCCCTATGGAGAGGTCATGACAAGGAGACATCATTTCTGATCTTAAAGGGCTCAGGGTGTTGGGGAGAGGTGATACTTTCTCAAAATCCCACCAGCAGTCTGCTGTCTGGGGGCACTGGGCAAACCCTTTCACGGACCACCCAGCTCTCTCCTCCCCTTCAGAGCCAAATGTGCTCCGGGATGTCTTGGCTTCATGTCCTGCCCTGCCCCCCTAATCTGTATTTGCCCTCACACTCCATGGCAACAGCCCCAGTGAGGTCCTTGGTGGTCTTCCTGCCTCTAAATCCGAGGAGCCTTGTCAGCCCTTATCCTGGAGACTTGGTGTTAAGTTGGCTGCTGTCCACTCCTTGACCTTCTCTCTCAGCTCTCCTCTCCATCTCTGACAAGCCCTCCTCTCTCTTCTTTCTGGGCCTTTAGACATCAAATGGGTGAGCGTATCCCACTCTCAGCTCTCTGCTGTGACTCCTGAACCCGTGCCCCGTCCAGATCCCTCCCTGGAGCTGCCCGTTCCTACATCCAGCCACCTGCTTCGCATCTCCCTGGGTGTGCTGGAAGCCTCTTAAACATGTCTACATAGAACTCCTCCTCCCTTCACCCAGCAGGACCACCTCCTGTTCCATCTACGGGATCATATACCCACCCAACAGCTCCCTATCCTTCTACCCAATCAATCACCAAGCTCTTCTGATTCTACCTGAAATGTCACTCTCTGCCTTTCCCATCAAGACTACCATTGTCATATGTCCAATGGCAATGGTCTTCTCACTGCTGCCCCGCCCCCCAGTTCCATCGGTCTCCATCCACCTGGGGTGAATCCTCCGAAATGCAAACCTGTTCATGCCACTCCTTTGCTCAAGAGCTCCCTACTGCTCTAGGACAAAATCTAAATACACTATGGCCTTGGCCTTGGCCTGGCCCCTCCCTGTTCCTTCAGCCTCATCTCTCACCACTCCCTCTCCTTCAGGCTCACAGAGCGGTGCCAGCTCCCTTGGGGCCCTTTGACCCTGCTGTAGGAAGGCCCCATCCCCTCCTCTCCCCTGGTGCCTGCACAGCCTTAAAGACTCAGCTTGGATGTCAGGAGCCTTCCTGGACCGCAGCCTGTGCTCAGGGCCCTGCCCTTTGGCTTACTTCCTATTGGAGTCTCCCATCTAGTGCTTTCCTTTTCTTTACTTCCCACTCACCTAGGAGCTCCCAGAGGCAGGGACACTGTCCCTTTGTATTTCTTCCTCTCTTTTTTTGTTTGTTTTGTTAATCATCACCTGAGGATATTTTCACATTGATTTTTAGAGAGAGTGGAAGGGAGGGGGAGAGACACACACAGAGAGAAACATCAATGTGAAAGAGACACATGGCTTGGTTGCCTCCTGCACGCATCCAACTGGGGGTTGGGGATCGAGCCTGCAACAGAGGTATGTGCTGCTGGAATTGAACTCACGGCTGATGCTCTATCCACTGAGCCAAACGGGCCAGGGCATCCCTTTGTATTTCTATCTCTGGTGCTCAGCTCAGTGCCCGGCAAAGCGGACACTCAGTAAGAGAAACCAAGGAGACAGGATGAAGTTGTAGGACGTCCTTACCACAGACGATTTGGCCCTTTCGGTAAGCAAAGTTGTAGTTCAGAAACTTAGTGCCACATCCCCGCTTCTGCAGACGGCTGTAGCAACAGTCATGTGCAGCGCAGCACCTGTGGCGAGGAGATGTGATTGGGGCTGCTTCCCCACAGCCCCAGAGAGCCTGGTCCCCCGTGGTCTTGCCCCTTGCCCCTTGGCAGAGACCCCATGACCCTGCAATGGTCTAGAGCAGAGTTTCCAACTTGCTAGCTGCTTTTCCATCTGGGACCTTCTGGGGTTCTGTGACGATGGGCACCAACCCTGCCCTGGCAGCTCCTAGCCCTGTGGGGGCCACGAGTGGGCAGAGGGAGGGGAGGGCTGGGGTGGCCTCACCGATCTGTTGCATCCTTGGGGGATCCTCGGCCGCCTATACCACAGTAGCAACCATAGAAGGCATAACTGGACACAGCATTCTTTCCTGTGGCCAACCGAATCATTTTCTGGAAATCCAGCAAACTCCCGTGGGTCTGCAGCAGGCCTGGAAGGACATCGCCTGGTGATGGGGCGGGGAGCCTTGTGTCCTCCTTCTCTGTCCCTCTCTGCTACTCGCCCTCCCACTAGGGCCTCTTTCTCACCCACTGAGAGAGGGCCTGTGGAAATGGGAAGGAAAGCTGGGGCTAAGGGTGCTTTCATCTTGGGCTGCCCCCTGTGGCCAGAGGTCAGGGTTCACTCTTACCAAAGGCCATGGTCAAGGCCAACAACAGAAGGGTCTTCATGGGGACAGTCCCCTGCGTGAGAAATGCAGACGGATTGGCCTAGACTCCTCTCCCAGGTGGTCCCAGCTTCTGCCCTGGCCCCTGCTCAGCAACCCTGGAGAAAGGAACCTTCAAGGGAACACACAGACATGCCCCTTGATCCAGGATGAACACCTACACGAGCGCACAAGGAGTGTGCACACACAGGGCCTCCTGACCCTTCCCAGCTCTCTTTGACTATTTTCACACACATGCAGGCCTCAGACCCAAGGAGACCCCCATACGGTATGCTCAGGAGGTGTCCGTGCTCCCCATCAGACTGAGAGTTTCTGGAGGTTGCAGCCAGGTCATCCCAACCAACTCGGAGATTCCCAAGGTCAGAGGTTGTGCACCTCTCCCCACCCCCATTAGACATAGCTTACTTGTTCCAACCGGATTCAAGGCTTGGGATTTCCAACTATGAAGTCCTATCTCTAGTATTTTTTTCCAAAACTAAAGCATAGCACCCTCTCTTTTCAAGACTTTCCAACCCCTTACACATATACACATGCGCAAATGCATATATAGTCACACACATATGCATGCATATACACACTCCCGAGCTCACCCGCTAATGCAGACCTTTCATATAATCACTCACATACCCACACAACACAATTGTGCACATCCCCTCAAATCATGCGCATGCATGTTTATGTTCATGTATGCAACATACACATGCATAAATACACATGGACACATATACACAACCAGCCACTCTTAAAGGCAGCCACTGAGCAGGGCCCATACTCCTGACAGGGCATGAATTTTGGGGTGTTACCTCTCAGAGAACGCCGGCGTTGATAGCTCCAAGTGCCCGTCTTGTTTACTCTGAACTCCAGCTCCCCTTAAATAGCTGCCCCCTTGGGAAGGATGGGAGTTGGTGGGTATGCAAACAGGGTGGGAGTGCCTCCAGTGAGTGGACTCAAAGTTTGGCATGCCTATAGCCTTGGGCCATCCCCTTTTCTTCCCCTCCTTAGTCAGCAGGACAGAGCTGAGGATGGAAAAACCTTATGTGCTGTTAGCGGATGCCAAACTTGTAGATTACTTTGTAATCTTTCCCAGGGGCCTCATTCCTGACTTGAGTCCATTCCCGTAACCAGCGCTGGGTGTGAGCACCAGACGCCTCCCTGGAACCCGGTCAGGGGAGGGCAGCGGCGTTCCTGCTGCAGGCTGCGGCTCATCAGCACGGCAGCAGGCCCATCACCGGGGCGAGGATTGCTCCTTTCTTCGGCTGAATCTGGCATTTGGTATAGGAATGGGGGCATTTAAAAAAGGGGGGGGGCATTTATTGTTATTCATTCATTCCATCAATCATTCATTCACAGGAAGTACATACTCAACCTCTACAAAATGCCAGGACCCATGTGAGTTTCTGCGGGGGGTGGTCGGGTGTGTGAGGACTTGTCCTGCCCCCCCACCCCACCCGGGGCCCCAGCAGGGAAAGGGGTGCAGTGAAGCAGATGGTCCCTTCCTGTTAACTTGGGCCAGCGCCTCCACCTTCTCTTCTTGCTCCTCTTTCTTCTTCTTCTTCTCCTCCCGCCCCCGCACCCCCGCTCCTCCTTCTCCTCCTCCTCCTCTTCCTCCCCTCCTGGAAAAAGCCAGAGCCTGCCCTGGAGTTCACCCTAAAGTGCTGCCTTCACCTTATCCCAGTCCTCACCTGTTCGGAGATGGAACTGACGACTGCTTCCCTGATCTATTGTTCTTTCTTCTTCAACCGTCAGGGACATGGGTGACTCCAGCTTTAATTCCTAAAGCAAATATCTTCTCCCCCGCCCTCGAAGACATGCTCAGCATTGAGCTTCCAGGGCCTTCAGTAAAAACTCCCTGACACCAGCCCCAAAATAGCCAGCGTGGCAGAGGCCGGTGCTCATAAACACTCCACCTGCACCCCCTTTTCCAGGTGCCCCTCCAGGTGTGCAGGCCCAGGGGCCTGGCTCCGGTTAGAGCATCTGAGCAGTGGTACCGAGGGACCTCTCCCGGTCCCTCGTGTTGGGGCCAGAAGAGGCAGCAGGTTGGATCCCTGAGTCAGGGCAGGAGAAAACCACCCTCCGGGGGAGACCCACAGACCCTCATGGGACTTAGGGAGAAGGACGTGTTGTTTCCAGTCACTGGTCACTGAGATTGGTGGTGACTGCAGCAGGAGCTTGTCTGTGCTAACAGCCTTCGAGGCAGCGTTAACTTTGGAGATGCAGTTTAGTTCAAATGCTAGACCTGTGTGAGGGTGAAACGGAGCCCCCACTGGCAAAGTCCTCTGTGGAAGTCCTAACTTCCAGTATCTCGGAGTGTAACCTTATTTGAAAACAGGGCCTTTGAAGATGTGATTAGTTAAGATAAAGTTATTAGGCTGAATCCACTAGTACTGGTGTCTTTAAAAGGCACCAGTACTAGGGAAAATGTGGGCAAAGACACACGCAGTGAGAACACCATGTGAAGATGGAGGCTGAGATCAGCGATGCTTCTGTAAGCCAAGAAACGCTGAAGGTGGCGGGAAACCCTGGCGACTAGGGGAGAAAATGGAACAGTTTCTCTCTCAGGGCCCTCGGAGGAACCGGCCACGCCCGCACCTTGATCTCAGACTTCTGGCCTCAAGAACGATGAAGCAACACATCTCGCCATTTAAGCCACGTAGTTGGTGGGACTTGTGCCTAGCAGACCCATGCACCCTCCAGGGATCTCTGTCCGCCAGGGATTTTCGCGCTCATAGCTGTTTGCTTTAGCCTAAGTCAGGGTTCAGAGGGGAGGGGCTTGGGTAGACCTTCATCTTTTGTTGAGCACCGCAGTTTTGGAACATGGTCATGTCTACAATAGGCAAACTGCCTGCCCGACAGCCCCGATCCTGGAGGGCCCTGGCACTCACGGACTCTGCGTCCAGGCCACAGCACTCACGGACTCTGCTGGCAGCCCACGTGGCTGCTCTTGTCCCATCTTTTCAGGGTTTCCCCCACAAGAATTCAAAGTCCATGATTTGGTCTCTTGACAGCATCCTTCACCCAAGGACTAATTGAAGCACTTGGAGTACATCAGTGGACAAAACAAACCACCTGTATTCAAGGTGTGCCTTTTTAGTGGAGAAGGACAAAGAATAAACAAAAGACACAAAAATTAAATTATATAGCCAGCCTGTTGGGTGGGGATAATGCAATGAACAGAAGCAATAGAGATGGAGAAGGGGTGGCAAGAGGGAGTGGGTGCTGGGGTTCTTGTCCCAGCATTATGAAGGGTTCAGCATTCTGGAGAAAGGAGCTGATGTGTAGATGATTAAGAAGGAGTCCAAAGACAAAAGATAATTTTGAAAGACAGTGGGGGTCAGAGGAGCTTCAGCTAAAGGAACTGAAGAATACCCCTCATCTAAGGACCCCATGCTATTTATTAACACAAGTTGTCCTAAGGCAAGGTGGAGACATACACTTCAAAGGGTAAGGTTTCAAAGGGTAGGGTACAGAAGCATTGTCAGTTTGGGGAATAGCCTACAGCTGTTCAGGTGTTTGGCCAACAGGAGGCAATAATATGCAGATTTAAGATGCTCTGAGCTGTCTGGCAGCAAAGCAATCCTATTCAGGTTTGGGGGAAGTGCTGTTTAGCCGTTCCAACAGGTAAACTACATATGTGGCTCAGCCCTTGTTGAGCCTCCCAAGTCCCATCAACCTTTTGATGGAACTCTTGTAATTATTACATGCTGGAATTGGTTCCCGGCAAGTGGGAGAAGGTGGGTTCAATTTTACATAGGATGGATGTTCTCAGAAGAAAAGTGCTTTGAGCATTGTCAGTGTTCAGAAAAAATTTTTAAAAATTATTCATACTTAAAAGATTCAGCCTTTTGGCAGTGGTTCTTTTTCATCTCAGGATTATGGCTAAAATTTTTTCTACTATTTCCTATTTTATGTATGAGGAAAAATTACTCATTTCTCTCTTTTGAAAAAACATATCACCTTATTTTGAAACACACTTACATTTACAGCAAAGTTGCAGTGGCATATTCCTGTATTCCCTGGGAGTTCCAACTTCCCCAAATGTTAACATCTCACATGTAGCCATGGTACATGATAGGAGCCAGCAAATGGACACTATTAACTCATCTACAGACCTTCTTGGAGTGTCATCAGTTTTCCTACGAATGTCTTTTCTCCGGCCCATGATCCAATCCAGGATGCCACATCGCTCCTTAGTCTTTCTTTGCTTTTTGTGACCTTCAAACTTTTTGAAGAGCACTGCTTGGGTGTTTCTAGAATGTTCCTCAGTTGGGTTTATCTGGTGTTTTCTCATGACCAGATGCATTTTGGGCAAGACTATCACAGAAGTGACAGTGGCCTCTCTCAGGGAAATGGATCAATGGTCCATGATATCGATAGGTCATTACTACTGATGTTCACCTTGATCACTTGGTAAGGTGGTGTCTGCCAGGTATCCCCACTGGAAAATTACTATTTTTCCTTTTGTAATTAGTACGTATCTTGGGGGGGGGGTTACTTTGAAACCATGCAAGTGTTCCATTTTTGTCAAATGCTCCTTGTATTTCTGCTCACTGCAACAATTATTACTACTGTTTTTTATTTCTCGCCTTCAACATTAAGAATTTAAATTCTTACTGTAGGTAAGAGCTTTTCTTTGTATTTATTTATTCAAATAATTATTTATATTAGTATGTGCTCATTAGTTTCATCTATGGAGTGTGAGCCAATACCATCATTATTTATTTCCTTGCTCAAATTGTCCCATCTTGGCCCTGGAGAGCACCTTTATGTTGACAGCTATGTCCTTTTGGCATGCCCTCGTCATCATTTTTTTCTTAGCATTTCCTTCCTTTCTGGCATTACAAAATGTCCCAGGCTATCTTGTATTTTAACTTTCCAACCATACATTTCTCCTAGGATCCCTGGTTCTTTTCTTTTCTCCCCTCCCTCCCTCCCTCCCTCCCTCCCTCCCTTCCTTCCTTCCTTCCTTCCTTCCTTCCTTCCTTCCTTCCTTTTTGAGAATGGTATTTAGAAACAAACATCTGGGAGATAGGATGCTTATTGTTACTGGGATGTCACTGCTTCTGCCCTTCTCAACAGTCAAAGCTGGGAAACACCCACCCACACACTCAAAGTGATCACCAAACCCAAGGTCATCTAGACTTTCTCCTATGTTATCTTTCAGGAGTTTTATAGCTTCCTATTTTGCATTGGGGTCTATGATCCGTTTTGAGTTAATTTTTGTGAAGCATGTAAGGTCTGTGTCTAGATTTGTTGTTATTTTTTTTGGTAGATGTTCTTTATCAAGCTGAGGAAATGCCCTTCTAGTCCTAGTTGGCTGAGAGATTTTACCATGAATAAGTATTGCATTTTGTCGAATGCTTTTTCTGCATCTATGGTTATGATCATATGATTTTTTTTCCTTTAACGTATTGATGGGACAGAAGACATTAATTGATTTTAAAATATTGAACCAACCTTGCATGTCTGGAATAAATCCCTCTTGGTTGTAAGGTATAGTTCTTTATATACATTATGAGATGCAATTTGCTAATATTTTTGAGAACCTTTGTCCTTGTGTTCATGAGTGATGTCAGTGTGTAGTTTTCCTTTCTTGTAATCTCTCTTTTACATTTTATTTTGGTAACAGAGGAAGGCCAGCCTTGTAGAATGAATTAGGGAGAATTTCCTCTGCTTCTATTTTCTGAAAGAGTTTGTCAAGATTGGTATAATTTTTCCTTAAACATTTGGTAGAAATCACCAATGAAAACATCTGGACCTGGTGGTTTCTGTTTTGGAAAGTTATTAATTATCAATTTAATTTCTTTAATAAATATTTACCTATTCCAATGATCTGTGTCTTCTGGTGTGAGTTCCTGTGTGAGTTCCTGTGTGAATGAATGGGAGCAGGGGTGAAATGTAAGTCATCCGTTTGCTGGCCTGGTGTTGAGGCGCAGGCGTGATTCTGGTGATGGAAGCTGTGGTGATATCTTCATGGTTTCAGGAGCAGCTTCCTGTGTGGCAGAAGCAGCAGCTCCTTGGCAGACCAACTCTGTGACTCTGGGAAACTCAGCCTGAGTTTTCAGGACTCCCAGTGATTCTGTAGGATGCACTGCCCTTCGGTAAACATTTTTATTCTAAATGAGCTAGACCTCCACCCCTGAGTGGTGCCCTAGGGGAAGATTGATGGGGACATTCTAGACAGAGGAGGCTGTGAGTGCTATGGCTGGGAACGGGAGGAAGCGAGAAGAGCCAGCTGGATGGAGCACAGAGAATGAAATGCAGGTGGAGAGGTCAGAAGGGGTCAGATTGCTATAGGCTGTCTGGCCTTCTTGGCTCAACCTGTGACACTCTGAAGCCATGTTGTTGAATATGAAATATTATTGATCAGCCCTTATTTTCAATCAATTCGGTATTTGAGAGAGAGAGACAGAGAAAGAGAGAATGAGTAGTGGCAGGTTTAGGATAGATGCAGAAAGAACCTCATTTGGGGCATGGTTTTAAGGCCCAGAGGCAACCAGAGGCTAGTGTTGGCATAACCTTACGGAAGAGGCCAAGAGCCCTTTGGGAGCTGAATAAGCGAGTCTTTCATTGCAGCAGTGGCTCCACGTAATGACCCTTCGTGGGCCGTGCGCTCTGTGGTTCCGTACGTCCCTTTGGGTTGGCTGCGTCTCGCCGTTGCTCAGACTCCCTCTAGGATTTGATCCAGGGACACAAATAAAACCACCTTTTCATCTTTTCCAGAGAGCATACCTCATTCCGTTTTCCACTGAAAAAAATTGGCATCAGAATGGTCATCTCACATTCGCTCCACCCTGGCCTGCCTGCTGCCTCATGTCATAAATCTCTCAGCGTTATGAATGCGGGCTTCTCCTACATGTTTGAAGTGGGTGAGGCCCGAAAGAATCCCTCTTTCCACATATCTTATGTCAGAGGACCTCTCCTAGGGACAAGCCGCCGCCCTTCCTTCCCTTGAGAATAAGCCAGCCCACTGCTTGTTTATAAGGTGCTGCGTGCCTTTGGATATTGGTCCTTGTATGTACAATCTGTCCACCACACAAGTGGCTCTTCGACGTCCAGGGGCTCTGCAAGCACAGAGCTGGGTCTCTCCCTGCACATGGAGAGCCTCTCAAGAATGTGGAATGGTCGTCCCATCCGACCAGGAACTCGCTGCATCTCCTACTTCTCTGTCACCCCAGGCCATGCTCCCGGAAGGTGTAAGCAACTTGCCCCTTCATTGCAAACCACCTGGAGAGGGCCAGGCTGCAGAAGGTGAGCACAGAAGCCCTCTGCAGAGGAAAAGCTCTGTGAGCATCAAGTCCAGCCCCCCTTTCCTCTCCTGAGCTGAAAACTCCGAGGGGACTGGTTCTGAGCAGACCCGGTGAGATGACTAGCAGCAGTGCGTCTTTCCTCAGCACACAGCACAGGGCCTGTAGAAGGGCGGGGCTCCATCCGTGTGTGCTGAGCGAATAAATGAGTGAAGGAGTGGTAAATATGTGGGGACAGGGGCCCATCCCAGACACCCGGTAGGAGGGCCACAAGATGAATTCTAGGCCCCACCTCTGGGAGGCTCTGAGCTGACTGACTGCTAGATGAGCGGCGTGTCTGGGACATGATTGGCTCATAACCGGACAGAATGGTGGTCTCATCTCAGGACCTGCAGCTGAGAAGGTCCAGGGAAGGTCCTGGGAAAAGCCCGCTCATGGCTTCTTGACGAGTTTGTGTTTGGTTGAAATCAACAGTTTGATTTGCTCACACAAATAGGGGCTCTGGTTTGTGCTGGCTCCTGTTCAGTCATTTTCTTAGTTGGCTTTCTGAACCTACTCAATTGCAGCGAGGTCTTCTCTGGCTACAGGTTGGAGCCAAGGCCTTCTGAGGCCTAGTGTCCCCGAGGCCACCTGAGGTCAGTGGAGATGGGTCAGAGGTGTGGGAAGAAGGTATTCCAGCTGGGCTCAGCATCCTGGGGTACCCAGCCTTCCCAGGCGAGGCCACTGGGCCCGGAACTGGACTTCCCCCTTGGCTTTGAGACATGAAGCCTGGCAGGGGAAGGCTGGCGCCTCATCTCAACACTGCTCAATGGACCATTGAGGGATGAGCATGGGGGAGGGGAGATGCAGTTGGAAACTTGAAACCCCTGCCCGGGGGAAGGAAGGACAGGGGCCCTGATTGGGAATGAATGTGCCTAGAATAAAAATAAAGAATGCAGAGTGGGAAGGCCCCCTCGTGCGGATGAGCTCAATCATGGAATTTGCAGATCAGGAGGCCGAAGCTCAGAGAATTCACAGCAGAGCTGGGACGCCACCCTCCTCCCAGCCTTTGCACCAGGTCCCGGCTACCTGGGAACATGACGTTTGTACAGTCAACCACCTCCCTCTCACTGTGTTTGCCACTTGGCTTAAAACTCTCCTTCAAGCCAGAAGCACGTCCTTATAACTCCAAAGAAGCCATTGTCTGGGCAGCCCCAGCAGTGACCTCCACAGCTTCAGGGACATACAATGCACTTGGGGAAAAGCCGGCACACTGCTGTTTTGTTTTATTTAAAAAATATATATTTTATTGATTTTTTACAGAGAGGAAGGGAGAGGGAGAGAGAGTTAGAAACATCGATGAGAGAGAAACATTGATCAGCTGCCTCCTGCACACCTCCTACTGGGGATGTGCCCGCAACCAAGGTACATGCCCTTGACCAGAATCGAATCTGGGACCTTTCAGTCCACAGGCTGATGCTCTGTCCACTGAGCCAAACCAGTTAGAGCCACACTGCTGTTTTATAAGGTGCCTAATGTCTGTGGCTTTTAGGATTTGTGTATCCAATCTGTCCACCACACAGGGGCTTGTGCAAACACAAATATTTGGTTGCCCTTTTAGATGCCATGGAGCGTTATTAACCTCCTTTTTTTTTTTTTTTTTTTTTTTAATTCTTACCCGAGGATATTTTTCCATTGATTTTTTTTTAGAGAGAGTGGAAGAGAGAGGGAAAGACAGAGAGAAATATCAATATGAGAGAAACACATGGATTGGTTGCATCCAACATGCTACCTGACCAGGGCCCGGGGTGGGGAGGAGCCGGCAATCGAGGTCTGTGCCCTTGACTGGAATTGAACCTGGGGCCCTTGGATCTGCAGGCGGATGCTCTATCCACTGAGCCAAAGCGGCTAGGGCTGTTATGAACCTTTTGTTGACTTGCATTCAGACACATGAACTTTCAATCTCAGTCGACTCATTTAGTTGAGCAAACAGGTCCAATGCCTTTGGAAACAGAAAATGAATGTGATTCAGAAAGAAAGTGCAGCGGAAGCATATGTCTTAAAAAGATGGATTAAAAAAAAATACAAAAAGCATTGATTAGCATTGTCATGGAATTAGCTATTTCTTCCCTCATTTAGATAAGAGATCACAGAAGGTGGGACTGGGACATGTGGTCTTGTGTGTCTGTTTGCACGTCTTGCTACACCATGAGTCTGGACCACATACCAGCAGCACTGGGATCACAAGGGAATTGTTAGAAATACATTAAAAAAAGACACACACACACACACAAAACCTCAGGACTCAAACCAGGTGTGTGGGTCACGATCTGCGTCTTAACAAGATCCCAGGGTGACTTGTAGGCTCAGGAAGGTTTGAGAAGCACTGCCCTAGAGCACGAGAGCCAGTCAGACGGGAAATAGGCTCTGAGGAAAGAAAGAGATTAAAACCCTTCCTCTGCTTGCATCGTAATCAAGAATGTAGCTAATCATGGGAAAGCACTTACTGCAACAATGTTTGTTTTTTTTAAAAAACATTAATAGGCCGAAACCGGTTTGGCTCAGTGGATAGAGTGTTGGCCTGCGGACTGAAGGGTCCCGGGTTCGATTCCGGTCAAGGGCATGTACCTTGGTTGTGGGCACATCCCCAGTGGGAGGTGTGCAGGAGGCAGCTGATCGATGTTTCTCTCTCATCGATGTTTCTAACTCTCTCTCCCTCTCCCTTCCTCTCTGTAAAATATCAATAAAATATATTAAAAAAATAAAAAAAATAAAAGTTAATTAAAATAAAATTAATAGGCTTTGGGGTTTTGGGGACAGTTTTATATTTACAGGAGAATTGTTCAGAATTCCTGTATATTTCCCTCCCAATCAGGACACACACAGTTACCCCTGTTACAAACATCCTGCATTAGCGTGGTATACTTCTTGCAATAAATGAATTAATATTTGTGCATTATTATTAACTAAAGTCCATAGTTTACATTAAGAGTGACACTTCGTCTGTGGGTTTTGACAAATGATTAATGTCATGTATCTTATGGAATAGTTTCACTGCCCTAATAATTCTCCTGGGCTGTACCTAGTCCTCTGTCCCCCCGCCCCTGCCCCGCTTCCCCCCCCCCCCGCCCCCACACTGCTGGCAACCAATGATCTTTTTACTGTCTCCATGGTCTTGCCTTTTCCAGAATGTCATGTCATTGGGATCACGTAGTACATAGACTTTTCAGATTGGATTCTTCCACTTAGGACTATGCATTTAAGGCTCCTCAGTGTCTGTCTGTGGCTCGACAGCTCACGTCTGTTTGTCACTGAATCATATCTCACCGTATGGACGTGCCACCGTGTGTTCATCCACTCACCTACTGAAGGACAGGTTGGTTGCTTCCAGTTTGGGATGATTATAAATAAAGCTGCTATAAACATTCAAGCGCAGGTTTTTGTGCCTGTGTAACTGCTCATCTCCGTTGAGTAAAATACCTAGGAGTCCAATTGCCGGGTGGGATAGTAAGACTCTACTCAGTTTTGTAAGGAACTGCCAGACATCTTCCAAGGTGACTGCACCATTTTGCATTCCCAAGGCATGAGAATTCCTGTTGCTCCATATCTTCGCCAGCATTTGGTGTTGTCAGCGTTCTGGATTTCAGCCACCCAAATAGTGTATAGTGGTTGTTTTCATTTGCAAGTCCCTGATGACAAATGGTGTGGAGCATCTTCTCAACTGTTTGTTTTTGTTGTTTTTTTTAACCATCTATATATCTTCTTTGGGGAGGTGTCTGCTCACATCTTTTGCCTCATTCCTGATTGTTGAGTTTGAGGGGAGTTCTTTGTATATTTTGGATACAAGTCCTTTGCCGAAGATGTGCTTTTGCAAACACTTTCTGGTAGTCTGGGGCTTGTGTCTTTCACACAGCAGAAGTTTTTAACTTTAATAAAGTCCAACTGAACAATCCCCGCCCCCGTGCCCCGCCCGTTGCCACATCCAGCAGTGTCATGGTGGTGCCTCAAACAAGCCACAGGGGGAGTACTCACACAGTGGGAAACTGACAAACTACAAATCAAGGTTTCTTTATTATTTTCTCTCAAAAGTTAGTTATAAAACATTTGCCAGCACACCACTGCCTCCTGCTAACCTTCTACTGAATCATGGGTTGGTCTGACTATGACTTTACCAATGATTTCATTTTTGTGCAGCAGAGAAGTTTTCTGTTTTGCATACATATGTAAAACATTGGCATTTTATTTTACTTTTGATTTAATTGCTCTATTCTTCACATTTCCCCACTAATATAAGAGATGGGGCTATGGTCATTTTTTATCTGGGTAGAAATTCCTGAATAAGATAAATTGTTCTTTCCTCAATTGTTACTGTGTTATTTATTTTTAAATGACTTTGATATTAATGATTAGACAAAGTTCTGATTATTGATGCAATTTCACTACCAAGTATTATTTTTGGAGAAATAGAAAACAAATTCATATGTAAAAGTAATCATTGCAAATGATTTAACTAAACTAATTTAATAAAGAAGAGGGTTTTTTATAACTTCAGAAAACAGAGTTTTTGAACATATCTGAAATCATTCAATGTATAATAATTATATTTTGTGAATTTTTCAGAACTTAAGGAATTTAATGCAATTCGATATGACAATAACCTCCTGTTTTGCTCTATTGCATGCTTAGTAAAGTGCCTGGCATGTAGCAGGCACTCAATAAATACAGGTTGAAATAATAAATCAATTAAGGTGAAAAATAAGACACAAATACCTGCTTTCCCACCTGGAATTTAATATTTTGCTATAAGTCTTAGCCAATGGAAAAAGACAACAAAAAACGAATAGGTATAAATTTTACTCAGTCACGTTCCTGAGCGGTTTGTTAGATCCTTAAGAAACTTCTGAGCTCAGGGCCCAGGCTGGGCGATTGCTCCAGGCTGCGGGATTAGCAGAGGCCTTGGAGCGGATAAGGCTGTGACCTGGATAATTCGGGACTCCAATCTGCCCCACTGGAATTTTCTGGGTGACTGCCCAGGCCCCTGTGGCAGGAGCGCCAGCCCCAGTCTCCGGGACTTGGCGGGACTCTTGCGTTTGTGAAGGCCGCTGGGGGCTGAGCAGGGGCATGCCGCGCTGGTCTAGGCAGAAGTCGCTCCTCACTGCCTCCAGGCCCATCTTCATGGCTCACTGAGCCCAAGAGTCTGTTGGGATCTGCAGCCTGAGGCCCCCAATGTTGGGGCAGGAGGCAGAGAGCAGCAGGGCCAGGGGCTCCAGGCCGCAGGCGCAGGAGCTGAGGCCAGGCCAAAGAGGTCAGTTCTGGGCATGGGGGCTGCACAAACCAGGGAGGCCAACCAGCTGGAGCTGGAGAGACTGGAGAAGGTGGGATCCGGAGAGCAAAGAGAGGTCCTTGGGAGGGCTGGGCGAGGCGCCGACCCTCTTACAGGAGATCCCTCGGGCTACTGGGGTTCTTTACTCATAAGCTGTCAAACCTTGTGAGCTATGTTGTTCTTTTTTTTTAGTCCTCACCGACGGTATGTTTTTATTGATTAGAAAGAGAGAAACGTCTATAGGTTGCCTCTTGCACGTGCCCCAAGTGGGATCAAATCCACAATCTGGGTGTGTGCCTTGACCAGGAATCGAACGTGCCACCTTTTGGTGTACAGGACGACACTCAACCAACTGAGCCACACCAGCCAGGGCAGCTGTGTTGTTCTGAAGAAGGCAAGGCCACACCTGGAGGGAAGGTGGAGGTTACCCAGAAGATCGCCTGTGAAATGGGGGGCAAAGCTGGGCAGTCGTAAAGAGAGTTAGGGCTGGGACTCGTGTTTATGTTGACCTGAGGCCTTGCTGGAATTTCTTTTTTTTTTTTTTTTTTAAATATATTTTATTGATTTTTTTACAGAGAGGAAGAGAGAGGGATAGAGAGCTAGAAACATCGATGAGAGACATCGATCAGCTGCCTCCTGCACGCCCCCCACTGGGGATGTGCTCGCAACCCAGGTACATGCCCTTGACCGGAATCGAACCTGGGACCCTTCAGTCCGCAGGCCGACGCTCTATCCACTGAGCCAAACCAGTTATGGCTGGAATTTCTTTTTAACGCAAACCACTGGAAGATATTTGTCATTGGGAATAGAAAGAGTCAATATCTATTTAACATTTCTTAACCTTTTCTGAGCATCCACCACATACCAAACACTTTGGGACACATAGAAAGAAATAGAGAGATGGGAAGATGCCATTCCTGGCCCAAATAGGGAGACCTTTCCCCTCCCTTCGTCCCTCCCTCCTCTCCAGCCCTCCTCTCCCACTTCCAGGTTGCACCCCTCCCCCTAGAAGTCAGAGAGGCTTTGGGCTAAGCATAGGTGGCCTTGGGAGTCAAACTGATCAGGTTCAACTCAGAGTGTTGCTACTTGCCGGCGTGTGATGTGGTGAGCCATTTCTTTTCCTTGGAGCCTTGGTGTCCTAACCTGCAAACTGAGAGCAATGCCTGTCTCCCAGGATCCCTCAAAGCAGTGGTTCTCAGCCTTTCTAATGCTGCGACCCTTTAATACAGTTCCTCATGTTGTGGGGACCCCCAACCATAAAATTATTTTCGTTGCTGCTTCCTAACTGTAATTTTGCTACTGTTAATGAATTGTAATGTAAATATCTGTGTTTTCCGATGGTCTTAGGCAACCCTGCTAGCGGTTCTCAACCTGTGGGCCGCTGCTGTAGAGCCACAACATGAAGAACTGTATTAAAGGGTCGCGGCATTAGAAAGGTTGAGAACCACTGCCTTAAAGGATAGAACTTAAGATGGGATCTGTGCTCAATAAGCATTAGCAATTTCGATTAGTCATTCAACACCCTTTTTTTTCTTTCTTTCTTTCTTTTTTTTTTTTTTTGAGATTGTGTGTTTGGGAAACGGAAAGGGCTTGCGTGAAGCTTCTTCCAGGAATGCCTTGGGGAGGAGGGTGATGTATAAGGCGAGGCAGGAGAGGGCATCAGTGGGGCCAGATTATGAGGGCCCACGTGCCTGTGGGGCAGACCGGTTCCTCTGACTTTGGCAGCATGGGGATGTGCTGTCACAGAGAAGACTGACCCAGAAACAGAGAGGAAACTGGTATAGCAGTTAGACAGACCATGAGCAGAGCTAGGACACTGGGCCAGGTACAGAAACTCCCCAGGACAGAAAGCCCTGGGTGCCCAGCAAGGGGCAAGACTGGGAAAACAAGATCCTCGTCCCCAGGGTAACCTTTCCTCCCCTAGCACATCGCTGGTCATGCAGTTTGGACCACCTGACTTTTCATTTTGCTGGTCATGAAGTTTAGACCCCCTGACCTTTACCCTCCTAAAGATAACATCTAGGCCTCAGTTGTATTTCAGCTCCAGGCCCGGAAAAGCAGCAACACCAGACAAATGACCCCATGGCTGCATTGACTTACAACCACCAACCAATCAGCAAAGCCCACTGACCCTGAAAGAGCTCGCCTGGAAAGCTGATGAATATTCTATTGAGACCCTCCCTGAGACCTCCCCTAAGATTCCCACCTGCAAGAGAGGGATATAAATACCCTCAACACAAACGACCCGGTGTGCACGCTCCACCAGGGGAGCACGCTGGCACCATTCCCTCCCCGCTCCTTCCCTCTAAGGGACCCTACGGGACTTGCGGCCAGGGGAGCAGCGGGCAGCGGCAGCTCATCCCGGGCTAACCCCTGACCCTGTGTCCCAGGCCCCGTTTTCTCTGACCTCCCGTGAGCCAAAGCAGCCCAGCCTGGGCTCCCCTGTTGCTGCTTCGATGCCCTTCCTTGTCCCACTGTCCTGAGTGCGTTTTTGCTGTGGCCAGTACATTCTTGCTTGCTTTGCTGCACATTGTCTCTCTTTTTTTTTTTTTAATATATTTTTTATTGATTTTTTACAGAGAGGAAGGGAGAGGGATAGAGAGTTAGAAACATCGATGAGAGAGAAACATCGACCAGCTGCCTCCTGCACACCTCCTACTGGGGATGTGCCCGCAACCAAGGTACATGCCCTTGACTGGAATCGAACCTGGGACCCTTCAGTCCGCAGGCCGACGCTCTATCCACTGAGCCAGACCGGTTTCAGCAGCACATTGTCTCTTGATTGAAATCTTTCCTTCAAGAAGACAAGAACCGAGGCCTTGTCATCTTGCCAGCAACATAGTTGGCCCCGCGACCTGGACGGTGCTCACTGTGACTCGGATGGTTTCATCCCTGGGAAGCCAGTTGTCCTCGCCACCTTGGCTTGGAGGACACGACTCACTGCGTGCTCTCTCCTCCTGCCTCTTCCTCCGGCCACGGGGTTTTCTCTCCTGGTGTGTGCATTACCTCACTGTGCGGGCATGGGATGAGAGCTGAAAAGCCATAAGAGCGCTCGCCACTAAGAGACCTCTGTGGCAGGATGAGTTGGTCACGGGCCAGGAAGTTTGCACTAGGCACCCTGCTGACATCACCCACGCACCCAGGAACACTGTGAAGGTACTCGAGGCTTTCCCCACACTTTTCCCGGGCAGGCTGTTAGTCCCAGTGGAGAGGGATCCTTGCCTTTCGGCTGGAAGGGGTGTCTCTTCTTCCCTTTCTCTTCCTTCCTTCGTGTCTGGAGTGAAATGCAGGCTGACATTCTTTGAGCTTTTCTGGAAATCCTCGAGGTGGAGCTAAAGAGTAAGGAGTGAGAAGAATCGAGGCTACTGATAAGGGTCAGGATAACCAAGGACAGGAGAGAGGTGTGGCTGGTTTTTAACGTTGGCTCTGCAGTTGGAATGGCTTTCTGAGGGTCTGAACGAAACCTGTTACCTCCCAAATGAGAGCTGAACTTGGTCAGCTCCAGAGCTGAGGGGCAATCCTCCCTCCGGCTGGAATCGCGGGTATTCCTAGGTGACTAAGAATCTCTGCAGAGGTGTTAGAGGGTGTATCTCACCATGTTCAGGAGCCCCACAGGGAACCCCAACTCAACTGTAATTAATTATTTGACTTGTCTGGGGAGTGCCCGTAAAGGTTGGTGACCTGGCGCTCCGAGTCCTCACGGCTGTGTCAGACAGCTGGGGAGAGAAAGCGAGGCACATAGGAGGGTTTGAGGTGACTCGGGAAATAAAAGCCCCTTGGCACTCAACCCACAAGCAGTGTACTTATCGACCCACTACACAGAATCCCGAGAAATTCATGCAGACCCTCCCTACAACCTCAAAATAAAACTAAAATCAACATGGGAAATGGTTCCTCCAAAGCTGGACACTCCCAGCCCCAGCCCCCATGAATATGTCTTACAATTAACAGGAAGACTTGACTCACAAGTACTTTCAGCAATGGGATAAATTAACTAGAAGTGATATCAACCGAAGATGGTCAAAATGTAGCACTTGGGTGCCTAAATTAATTTTTGCATACAAATCAGGGAAAGCCAGCTCAAACACTAACACTGGACGAATGGGAAGCTTATCTTATTGGAAAGGAGGGGCTTCGGCAGAGGCACAGGTAATGGCACCCAGAAGAGAAGAACTGGAAAGGTGGGTCTTAAGTGTGAGGGGAAGCAGATTGTATACATTCTTTAAACTAGAACAAGAATGAGGGAATCGCCTCCTGGGCCCTGATGGGTTTGCAAAGGCATTTAATTTAACTGTTCGAGAATACGGTATTGGTCTTCTGACCGATTCCAATTAATATACCTACTGGTTTCTGGGAGCAAAACAACAGAATGACCGAGTAGGGTCTGCTGGGAAGCTCCGCAGGAGAAGTCCGTTTTTATGGAGGAGAGCCAGGTCACCGTGAGAAGGGCGACAGAAAACTGAAATGGGAATGGGATAGAAGAGAGCCCCTGGCCGGACGGTGGCAAACCTTTCTGCACACTGTTAGTCACCTCCAATGCGTTTCCCACTTTTTCTGTGAGTTTCAGAAATGAATGAAAGACAACAGGAAGTCAGATCCTGCCTAGCTGGTTGCTCAGTGGTTAGAGCACCAGCTCGCAGACTGAAGGGTCTCGGGTTCGATTCCGGTCAAGGGCATGTACCTCCATCCCCAGGCCCAGTCAGGGTGTATACGGGAGGCAACCAATCGATGTGTCTCTCTCCTTTTCTCTCCCCTCCCCTTCCATTCTCTCTCTCTCTAAAAAAAAAAAAAAAAAAAAAAAAGCAATGGGGAAAATATCCTCAGGTAAAGATTAACAAAGGAACAAAAAAGGTCAGATCCTTATCCCTGACGTCAGGCGCTGCCCTGAGGAGTGGGAAAGATTAGAGCCGCACTGGCAGGCTCAGTTGCTTAAGACTAGAGTGTGCACCCAAACCCCAGCAGTGAGGGTCGGAGAGGAAGGCGATCACATTGGTGAGTTCAGGGATGTGGTCTCTCCCACGAGACTGGGGTGGGTAAACGGGGCAAGGCTGGCTGAGTCTGGAAACCCGGGCATGAAGCGGGGATGCTTTCCTTCAAGCCCACCATAGGCAGTATTGGGGGGGGGGAGATCAGGGATGCCCACTCTCCTCTATTCTCTTCCAGATGGAAAACCAACCCTCCATCTCTCAGGAATCTCCCCTAGAATGCATCCTCAAAAACTGGTCAAAGTTTGACTCCCCAACTCTAAAGAAAAAGAGATTAGTCTTCTTTTCTTCATCGTCTTTAAAAAAAAAAATATATATATATATATATATTATTAATTTTTTACAGAGAGAAAGGGAGAGGGATAGAGAGTTAGAAACATCAATGAGAGAGAAACCTCTATCAGCTGCCTCCTGCACACTCCCTACTGGGTATGTGCCCGCAACCAAGGTACATGCCCTTGACCAGAATCGAACCTGTGATCCTTGAGTCCACAGGCCAACGCTCTATCCACTGAGCCAAATGGGTTAGGGCATCGTCTTCTTTTTTAAATCCTCACCTGAGGTTATTTCCCCCTTGATTTTTAGAGAGAGTAGAAGGGAGGGGGAGACACACACACAGAGAAACATGATGTGAGAGAGACATGTACCCCAACCAGGGCCGGGGATGGAGCCTGCAACCAAGGTACGTGCCCTTGAACGAAATTGAAACTGGGACCCTTCAGTCCAAGGGCCCACATTCTACCCACTGAGCCAACGAAAGATTAGTCTTTAACAATACAGCATGGTCCCAATACAAAGTGGGGCGCCAGGAGGCCTGGCTGAAGAATGAAAGCCTTAATTATAACACCACTAGAGGCCCGGTGCACGGATTCATGCACCAGTGGGGTCTCTCAGCCTGTCCTGAACCTTTTCCCAATCTGGGACCCCTCGGGGGATGTTGGACTGGGGTTTCGCCCGAACCCTGCAGGCCAGGCTGAAGAACCCCACCCATGCACAAATCTGTGCACCCAGCCTCTAGCATGCATATAAGATCGTTGGTTAATCTCTTCCCACCCTCCCGCCTACTCCCTTCCCTCTGAGATTCATCAGTCTGTTCCATGTTTCCATGCCTGTGCATTGAGCCCCCTGGTGGTCAGTGCGTGTCATAGCTACCAGTCGAATGGTCCAATGGTCCAATGGTCACTTAGGCTTATATATATATATATATATATATATATATATATATATATATATAGATTCTCCAGCTAGATCTTTTCTGCTGTCGTCAGGGCAAATGGACTGAATTCCCATATCTCCAAGCCTTTATGGCCTTAGGGAACAACCTAGACCTTTGTAAGACTTACAGCTAGACCAGTTTTGCTGGTTCCAGGGAAATGGACAGCGGTCCCATATACCCAAGTCTTTATGGCTCTCAGATATGATCCTAAACTATGTACTGGCTATAAACTTTATCTCTCTATAATCGCTACAGAGTCTGAAAGAAAAATATACCCAAATGAAAAAAGAAATATTCCAAAAATCGGTGAATGGATTTGTCAATTGTTTGTCAACATTTGGGTGAGACCCCAACTCTTGAGATATTAAAAATCATAGTCCTTGTTTTATAAATAAAGTCTGTACCGGGCCAGAGCTATGACTCCAGAAACAATTCAAAGCCCACCAAATCTTCTCTGGACCATCTTTTAAAATACAAGTTTTTAAAAGGTAATCCTTATTGAAAGAAAAAAAAGAAAACTTAGCCATCTGAGCAGATCAAATTAACTTATTTCAGCTAATAAATATTAATCGCTAGACAAGTCTTAAGTTCACCTACTCTTGGCCTTTTATTACCCTCCCCCCCCCCCCCCCCCCCGCCAAATAAAAGCTAGAAAATAGACTTGGAACTGTTAATACCTGTGTTATACTTTGCTAGGTATGTCTCTCAAAGGTATGAATGTGTTTGCCAGTAAAAGAGCCTATGTTTCTAGAAGTCATAAAATGCATCTGCCAACCTAAACAATGCTATTCATTTACTTTTACTTGTTACTAAAAAAATTAAATTTTCTAAAAGTTAAGAGTTAAAATTAAGTTAAAAAAAAAAACCCTGAATGGTTGGTAATAGAAGATATAAAATATAAAAATGCATTTTTGAACACAAGAATTAAAATTGAGTTGTTCTAAAGCTGGTTATTTCCGAATGGGTAAAAAGATTTATAATTCCCCCCTTCTCCAGGTTTCTTAAAAGTTATCAAACACAAATGAAAAAAATCTTACGACTTCTCTATAAAATTACTAATTTGAGTTATGTGTATGGTCTTTATGTGATATGTGTTTGTCTGTGTATTATATGTGGTGTGCTATGATGAAATATTTATTGGCCTAAAGAAATTAAATATTTATACAAATTAAGCAAGATTCTGTGGTCTGGACAAAATATTTAATATTAAAACCAGTTTAAATTTGATTAACATCTTTTAAAGTTATTACCCCGTTAGTTTTACCCAGGTTTATAAAAAAATTATGTTATGAACTCTTAGTTAAGTTTATTTGACAATCTTCCCAAAGTTAGAATTTTAAAATACTTTTTTTTTTATCCAAGAAATGAGTTTGAGTTATTCCAATGGGCCCCTGGAATACCTCAAAGATCTGTTCTCTCTCCATATAAAAGAAGTTTTTGAGCTAATTAGGCCTATTTAATATGCTTGAAATTATACGGGAAACTTTGCCAAGTAAAATAACAATAACCATGTTCTACTTAAATACATGTATGTTTATTAAAATGGGTGTTCTGAACGTCCAGCCTCCCTCGGAAGGAACTTGCAAAGATTCAAAGCCAAATTCAAACAGAAAACTCTCAGGGGTAGCAGGTGTCCTGTCAGTGACACCAGACACCTGGCAGTTAGAAATCCAGGTGTTTGTGATCCACACATTGAAAATTTGCAAATTGTTTTCAGTGCTCAATGCACACTTCCAATAAGCCATGTACAACTTTTAAAATCCTGCATATTATTTGTTCTTTATATAGTGAAGTTACATGTTAAATCTAAAAGTATGGGTTTTGCATTGTTCTTTGGTGTCATTTCATAATAATTATTGTTTACCAAGAAATTATTATCTTGTGAAGTTAATATCTTACCAAAAAAGCGAAGTGGCTTTTTCTTTTTTAATCAATTACATTATAACCAAATCTATAACCATGTCAGTTCAAGGTTGTCACTTCCAGACAGTCATTGCTTTACTCTAAAGCATTTGCAAATATGTTCGTTCTGTCTTTGGAAAGTTTCATTAAAAAACTCTGACTTACTTTAAATTACAGATTTCTAAGCAAATAATAACTTAAAGCTAGATAAAGATTTCTAAAACTCTAAGAGACAACTGAATTCATGGAAATGCTGGTGAATAATCAGGATAAACAAAAATTGATAATACGGAACTAAATGAACTGAAAATAATTAGCATTCTTATAACTTTGTTCAAGATTTGTTGCTGATTTTAAGATCTTTTTTTTTCCAGATATAAGGAAACTTGTGTTTTTTTTTCCCTAGAGCAATTTGGTAAATTATACCCTCATAAACAATATTGTAACATTTATATTTTTCTCCCTACATAATCCCCCCAGAATTTAGCAATTCTTAGTGAGTGAATGTTATTATTTTTATGGCAATATGTTTCTTTGCATGAATTTAATAAGACTAGTTTCCAATTCTGGTTTTGTTAACCAAGACTTCGACTGGAGTGTCATGTCTGAGAGAGGCATACCTGGACTCTGAATGTCATCAGAAAGCCTTAAGAAATGAAGACTGACTTTAAAGCTAATAAAACGGGTTGGAGAAATGGCCTGGTACCTTGCTTGGCCAGTGGTTCATGGCAGTCTTTCCTGTTAAGGAACGAAGGTTGCTTTCCTGAAAGAGGGCAAGAAAAGAACCTCCACACATTTTGGAGACCTCAGGAACTTGAGGAATTCACCCGAACGTATAGGTATTGCAGGCAAGGCCTAATGGCTTGGCTTCTGTGCGGAGAGGCAAATTAAAGCTCAATCTGAAAATTCCTTATAAAATTCCAGCAAAGCAATTTAAAAGAACCTATATAATCAATTGCTATTCTTGTTGTATTCATGCAAATAATCAAGCCAAATTGAAACTGGACTTAATACAGTAAATAAATTGGTCTTAATTTGGCTTGTTAATAAAAATAAAGGATGGTTGATGGGGAAAAGTCATGTTTCAATAAACTCCACAATACACAGTTGTGAATATTAGACTCTAATTCAGCCAGTTATCTTCAAAGTTTTATTTTTCACCCATAACTAGTTGAATTAGTTAAATAATTGGTTACAACCGTCCAAATGAATGTTTCACTTTTCTCTCAAGCCATCACTTGACTTGAAGTTATTAAGAACTAAATCTTTATTCCTTTTACCAGACCATTTATCATAATTCTTGGCCCAACAATACTGAGATTTGTAACAGTTTATCTCCACCAAGTTACAAGCTCTATTTGTACTCAGGAAATATTTGTACTCAGGGCACCATCACAACCTCCTTCCATATCCAGGCCTCATTGTCCCTCTGACAAAGAGCAAGAATCTCTTGGCTCGGAAGGAAAACGTTGCCCCCTTTCAGCAGGAAGCAGCTACAGAAGAGACCCTGCACCCCTTTTCTCTGAAAGAATTCAAAGCCAAAATCCTTGAGGGGGGGATGTTATAGGCAGTTATACGGACATGAGCAGAGCAAGGACAATGGGCCAGGTACAGAAACTCACCAGAATCGAAAGCCCCGGATGCCTAGCAAGAAGCAAAACTGGGAAAACAAGAGCTTTGCCCCCAGAGTAACCTTTCTTTCCCTAGCGTTAACTGTAAATTAGCTTCCACTTCTCCATTTTGTCTGTAAAGAAATCACAGGCCACTTTGGTCATATTTCTGGTGAAGATCCTAATCGGTATGTCTTTACTGGATCTCAGTACATTTCTGTATTGGAAAGACCATGGACCTGGGTGACAGATGGGTCAGGCTTAAGATTCTGGGTCCACCTTTTACTAGAACTACCTAACATCTGGCCCTCAGTTTCCTTACTTACAGAAGGGGGTCATAATGCCAACAAGGTTTTGTGAGGATTAAAAAGAACAAATGCTGAACTTGCCTTGAATTTGTGGCCCAGTAGACGTTCGTTGAATTCTGAACTCCTCTTTCCTTCCTCCCTGAGCTGTCAGCCTTGGAATTCTCTCCAACAGGAAGTACCAGAGCAGACAGGGTGTGTGATAGGTTCTGTACATCCCAGAGACAGGCAAGCTTCTTATAGAAGGAGCAATCAGGAAAAATTCCTGGAGGAGGACTCAATGTAGACTTTCTGCCCGTGAGCCTCAGGCAATCCTGTTTTATGTGCCAGCCTCCTGGGGGTCATTAGACCATTTGATAAAACTGGGGGTATTTCAGTAGCTTGGGTCCCGGGGCCAGAGATTGTCCAGTTGTGTATGGCTGCCCTCAGTGGGCTTCAGCCCCAGGACGAGCCTGCATAAGACAGACACAGCAAGTGCAGAGAACAATCATGTTTAGGGGATGCTTAATTCCTTCCACAGATAGTTTTTGAGCACCTAGCAGGGCTCAGCAATTGTTTCAGGTTCTGGGGTCAGAAACGAGTCAGAGAAGAATCTTTTTTTTTTTTATTTTATTTTAAATTTTATTTATTTTTATTTTTATTTTTTTAAATAAATCTTTATTCAGATTATTACAATTATTTCTCCTTTTTCCCCCCATAGCTCCCCTCCACCCCTTTCCCACCCCACCTTCTGCCCTTACCTCCCCCCCACTGTCCTCATCCATAGGTGTATGATCTTTGTCCATTCTCTTCATGAACCCCCCATACCCCTTTCCCCCTGAGAATTATCAGTCCACTCCCTTTCTATGCCCCTGATTCTATTATATTCACCAGATTATTCTGCTCCTCAGGTTTTTAATTCACTTGATTTTTAGGTTCGCTTGTTGATAGATATGTATTTGTTGTTCATAATTTTTCTCTTTACTTTTTTCTTCTTCCTCTTCTTTAAGAATACCTTTCAGCATTTCATATAATACTGGTTTGGTGGTGATGAACTCCTTCAGCTTTTTCTTATCTGTGAAGCTCTTTATCTTCCCTTCAATTCTGAATGATAGCTTTGCTGGGTAGAGTAATCTTGGTTGTAGGTTCTTGCTATTCATCACATTGAAAATTTCTTGCCACTCCCGTCTGGCCTGCATAGTTTCTGTTGAGAAGTCAGCTGACAGTCGTATGGGTGCTCCCTTGTAGGTAATTAACTGTTTTTCTCTTGCTGCTTTTAATATTCTCTCTTTGTCTTTTGCTCTTGGCATTTTAATTATGATGTGTCTTGGTGTGGTCCTCTTTGGATTCCTTTTGTTTGGGGTTCTGTGGGCTTCCTGGACTTGTAAGTCTATTTCTTTCACCAGGTGGGGGAAGTTTTCGGTCATTATTTCTTCAAATAGGTTTTCAGTATCTTGCTCTCTCTCTTCTTCTGGCACCCCCATAATTCTGATGTTGGTACGCTTGAAGTTGTCCCAGAGTCTTCTTACATTATCTTCAACTTTTTGGATTTTTTTTTTTGCTTTTTGCTTTTTCGGTTGAGTGTTTTTTGCTTCTTTGTATTTCAATTCTTTGACTTGATTCTTGTGTTCCTCTATTCTGTTTCTGGGTCTCTGTATAATATTTTTTATTTCAGTCAGTGTATGTTTAATTTCTAGTTGGTCCTTTTTCATATCTTCGAGGGTCTCGTTATATTTATCGGCCTTTTCTAGGATATTCTTAAAAAGTCTTATAACGGTGGTTTTGAATTCTATATCCAGTCGTTTGTTTTCCTCCATTTCTTTTGTTTGTGATCTGATTCTTTGACCCCGCATTTTCACTGATTCCCTGAGTTGGTAAGGTAGATATTTGTGCTAGGTTTCCAATATGGCCCAGTGGGTCTGCTTCCCCAGTTAACCTGAGGTGGACACTCTTGGTGCACCCCTTTGTGGACTGTGTGTACAGCCTTGTTGTAATTAAGTCTTTATTGTTGTTGGTATCACTGGGAAGAATTGACCCTCCGGGTCAGTTGGCTGTAAGGATCAGCTGTGTCTATGCTGGGAGAAGCCCGGTGCTGGAGACAGCCCTATAGGATTAGACTTGCCAAATTGCAATAGCCTCTGTGCTCAGCTTGGATGGGGTGGAGCCTCAGTCTTGGCTTCCTGTCAGCCCCGCCCCTGCGCGCACGTGCGCTTTCAGTCCTCCGCCTTCCCCAGCTCGAGTCTCCGCCTGAGAGTCCAGACTCCCCCCACAAGAGCGTGGGTCCCCAGGGGCTCGCCTGGAACCGGGGTTCACTGCAGTCAGAACTGGGGCACAGTGCCGTCAGGAGCCTCTGACTCCCCTCCACCAGGGAAAGCCCGCGGCAACCTCCGCAGCCCTTGTGCGCACCGGCGCGGGCGCGCTTTCAGTCCTCTGTCTTCCCCGGCTCCCGAGTCTCCGCCCGAGAGTCCAGACTCCCCCCACAAGAGCGTGGGTCCCCAGGGGCTCGCCTGGAACTGGGGTTCACTGCAGTCAGAACTGGGGCTCAGTGCAGTCAGAATCCTCTGACTCCCCTCCACTAGGGAAAGCCTGTGGCAACCCCCGCAGCCTTTGTGCGCACCGGCGTTCACGCGCGTATGCACTTTCAGTCCTCCGCCTTCCCCGGCTCCCGAGTCTCCGCCCGAGAGTCCAGACTCCCCCCACAAGAGCGTGGGTCCCCAGGGGTTCGCCCGGAACTGGGGTTCAGTGCAGTCAGAACTGGGGTTCAGTGCGGTCGGAGGCTTCCTTCCCCCTTCCGCCAGAGGAAGTCAGCCAGGCTCTCAGCCGCCCTTCCTCTCTGCGCGCACAAAGCCCCTTTGCCGTACCTCCAATTCTCTGTGAGCTTTTCTCCTTCCTTCTAGTTGTAGAATTTTCACTCAGCCTGCTTTCCTGTGGTTCTGGATGGTGTCCGTTCTGTCTTTTAGTTGTAGTTTTGAAATTGTTGTGCGAGGCAGCAGTTTAGGTGTTTACCTATGCCGCCATCTTGGTTTCTCTCAGAGAAGAATCTTGCCCTCAACAATCTTCTACTCTGGTTGGGGTGTTTTAATTAATAATGTGTGAATGACTGGATCCATTAACAGAGAGAGGGGAGCTTTGAGGGGCTGGATGGTGGGGGAGACAGTGAATTTAGTTCTGGGGTTCCTGTGGGCCACTGAGCTAGAATATCAGGCAGGTATGCGAATTTTAACTATATTTATTTAAATATATCCTATTAATAAAAGGCTAATATGCAAATTGACCAAACGACCAGTTGCTATGACATGCACTGACCACCAGGGGGCAGACGCTTAATGCAGGAGCTGCCCCCTGGTGGTCAGTACCCTCCCACAGGGGGAGAGCTGCTCAGCCAGAGCCAGGCTCACAGCTGGCGAGCACAGTGGCAGTGGCAGGAGCCTCTCACACCTCCGCGGCAGCCTCTCCGGCCTTCGCAGCAGCGCTTAGAATGTCTGACTGCCCTTTGGTGAGCGGGCCTAAGCCATCAGTCAGACATCCCCCGAGGGCTCCCGGACTGTGAGAGGGCACAGGCTGGGCTGAGGGACCCTCCCCCACAAGTGCACGAATTTTGTGCACAGAGCCTCTAGTAATTTATATAACATTAATTACAGTAAACTTATTAAAATTCAAATATCTGCCTGATATTCAAATACTCACCTGATATTTAAATTTGATAATAATTCAAATTATATTTGACGTGCCAGCTGGGGCAGTGGGGTGAGTATGGAAGCTAGAGCCGAGAGGTCATGCATTCACTCAGCAGACCTCACCGAGCACCTGCTATGTGCCAGATGTGGAGGGTACAGACATGAAGCAGACCCAGTGCCTGCTCTCAGGGAGCCCTCAGTTTTAGTGGAAATTCACAACAGTAATACTATTTATAATCGTTACGTTTCCCCGAGCACCGGCTAGGTGCCAGGCACTGCGCCGAGCCCCTCAGCCTGCCTCATCTCATTGAATTGTCAACATTACAAAATGAAGCAGGTTTTACTATTGTCCCGCCTTACAGAGGATTAAGCTGAGACCTGAGGAGGTCGGGTGGCACAGGCAGTCAGAGGGGACACCCAGGTTTGAACCTACTTCTGTCTGACTTGAAGCTCAGGCTCTTTGGCCCAACACTGTGCTCTCTCTCCATCCATACATCCAATCACTTGTTCCCCCAGTGTTGTTGTGGAGTCAGAGCTAGTGCCAGACGCTGCTCAGCCAACAAAAGCTCCTGGAATCGGCAGGGAAATAAGACCCAAATCCCTGACCTCAGGTGAGCTCACCCCAGGAGAGATGAAGGGAGTGGGGGGGGTGGGGGGTGGGGGGGGCAGACTTCCTTGAAAACACCAGCATTTGGGGGCCGACAGAGACAGGAGCTGAGTAGCAGGAACGCAGATGACAGGGTGGCCCCTTGGAAGCCAGAGGGAGAGTTTTGAGAGGAGGAGATGGTCAGCAGGATGGAGTGCCCGAGAGACTGAGGCGGTGAAGTCCAGGCTTGGGCAACACCAGGCTTTGGGGGACCCCTGAGAGCCAGCTGGGGGAACAGCCGAGCCAGGCAGCAAAGGGTTCAGAAGGGAGTGGGCGATGAGCAAGTGGAGGCTTCTCTGTCCAGAAACTGGGCGTTGGGAGGAAACAGAAACCGGAGAGAGGTCAGCAGAGGTAAGGGCTGTTTTCCCTTTTTTGGCTTCCTTTCGTCTGGTTAGGGTGGCGAGCTCCTGTGTGCCTGCAGGCAGAGGAGGGGACTGGTGGGAAAGAGAAATAAACACACAAGGAGGAGTTTTCCCCGCAGCAGCGATTGCCAGGGACCTGTTGTATATTTATTTACGTGATGGATGTCTTTACCCTCTATCCATTTCCCCCAACCAGAAAGGCAGCTCTTGTTCACAGTGGGTCCCCAGCGGTGCCTGGCACACAGCAGACTCCCAGTGGGTACTTTTTGTGTTAAATTGAATTCACAGGGTTCCTGGCGGGGGGTAGGTCCCAGGAAGAGACCGGTTCATGCGGGCCCAAAGGAGGGGCTTTGGGGACAGGAGGGCGGGCACACCCCCGTCTTCTCAGTGTGTGTATGTGGGGGTCAGGATGGGGAGCAGGGATCAACAGAAGTGGAGGAGGGGGAATAATGACAGCTACCCATGTCCTTGTGAGAACACTGCTATGTATTTGTTAACATTTTGGCCACTTCTCTGTTACAAATGCATTAAATCATTTAATCCCCATCACTCTCAGGCAAGAGAAAGACAATCAGCCCTGAGGTGAAGCAGCTGAGTGGGGAAGCCGGGATTTGAACCCAGGACTTGGAGCTGTGAGGTGACCCCAGGAGAGCCTGTGGTGTGAACCCCTGAGCGGCACACCTCCCCACTCGGCCTTACTTCTCTGCAGGGCGTTCCTCTCCCTGAGCCCGTCAGGCGGTCATTATTGCCAGGGTCCCAGGAACAAGCAGACAGGTGTGGCGACTTGCCCCGGTCACACAGCTACGGAGTGGGGGCACTCCAGCTTGCATTTCCCTCACTGCAAGGCGGTGGTTTCTCCTTCTCAGAGGGAAGAACTGTGGCGATTTGGTAGAGAGTCAGGTGCAAAAAAGAGGTGCCAGCTGTGCTTTCACAGGTTCCCGAACAGGACAGAGAGTTGGGGTTGGCAGATGGGGAGCAACAGACAGAGAACGGGGCAGAGTCGGAGGGGTGCCACCGGCTGTCCCTGGGATGAGGCCCAGAGAGACCGAATGAAACTCGAGCAGGAGCGTGGGCTGGAGGCCTTGACAGAGACCTGGCGTGGCCGGGGGGTGGGGAGGCGGCAGGCCCAGAGGGGGGATTCCAGATCCCCGGGCCTTGATGGAGAAGGGACCTGGACCGTGGGTGGCCCCAGCCAGACGGAACTCAATATCCCTCCTGCAAGCCACCCAGGCCCCCTGACTTGCTTCCGGAAATAGCTGTTTCTGAACACAGGGAGGAAAAATCCCCAGGGTCTTAGGGGAGACGTAAGGCTTCCTCCTAGAGCTGGCAGGGGTGGGAGGCAGGCGGGGAGGCCCTTAAAACCGGGCGGGCCCAACCCCTGCCTCTCCTCCAGGCCTGACCCGAGGACAGAGAGAAGGTCTCACCGGTGAGGAATCTCCTTCTGGGGGTGCCTTACCTGAGGGTGGAGGGGGCGGGCACGGAGAGGGGCTGTGAGAGGGGACTCTGGCCCTCCACTGCTTCCCCCACTGACTGCAAGGGGGTCTCAGGTACCCCTCCCGACAGTTGGGTTGGTGCTGTCGTCCTTTCCTGGGGAAGACACGACGGACAGGGTCCTGGGAGCTCGGCGGTGGGGGTGGGGAGCTGCTGCATGTGGACCTGGAGGGCCTGTCTGTGCAGTGACCCGGCCACGCCCCAGCCCCACGTTGCCATGCTCTTGTCAGGCTGCCTGTCTGCACTCTCTCCACCCCTCATTACCGCAGCCGCTGCTCCGCTCCAACATTACCTCCTGGCTCCCTCATTCCCTGCTGTGGCCACTCGATAAAAATAGCCAGCCCCACATCCTTCTCCCGGGGCCTGCTTTGGGCTTCATTGAGGTCCATCTTCCCCGCCCTCCCCGCCCCCAGGCGGCAGGTTCAGTGCCCTGGCCACCTTCTCTGTGCAGCTTGCTCTCTTTCAGGCCCCTTTGCCTGGGGCCTCGCACTCACACCCGCAGCCCGGGTCAAAGGTGCTCTCAAATGTGCTGGGAGACACTCCATTTAGATCAGGAGACGCACCATTTAAAAGATAGCTTGTTACTCACCGTTTCCAAGAGAAGGGAACACGCCACAGCATGCAGGGCTCCTGGGGAAGCACCGGGTCGACCAGGAGGCAAGATGAGCGAAAGCATGGTCCAGAGTCTTCATTGTGTTTTTTTTTTTTTTTTTTTTTACAAGAAAGGGCAATTTAGGATGCACTATCTTGAATAATTTCAAGGGACTCCTAACAGTCCCTGCTGGCCCTCAGGTGATTCAGGGCAGAGGAAATAGCGGCTGGGAGCATGAGTGTTAGATAAAGGGGGTTGGGCAAGGAGGTTTAGGATTGGTTGGCTTGCATATGAGTGAAAGGTGTGCTCATAGGGCAGCCTCTGACTATCTCTAGGAATTAGCTAGTCCTGGGAGGGGCTGTCTCTTCCCAGCCCAGCAAGGCCCCCCAGATGTCAGAGCATCATAAGGTGTAGGAAGGGGACAACGCGGTTCCCACCAGGGGCTGCTCAGGGGCAGGGGGCCCAGTGAGTAGAGGAGTTGCATCCCATTCCTGAGCTGAATCCTTGGGCAACTCCCTTCCCCTTCCTGAGCCTGGGTTTCCTGGTCTGTAAAAACCGACAGCTGGCATTCTCTCCTTCAACAAATGACTGTGGAAGGGACAGACACCGTGCCAGCAGGTCTACCAGTTGTCACCTGCCAGGGCCATTGGCGGGTTGAGACAGTGGACAGAGCCTGGCACATCGTAGGTGCCCAGTACATGGTAGTTGCCCTCTTCCTCCGGTCACAGCTCCAGGAAGCAGCGGAGAAAGATTGCCGTGGAAGGATAGGGTCTAGGGCAGTGGTCGGCAAACTCATCAGTCAACAGAGCGGCAAACAAAAAGCCGCAGTTTGCCTACCACTGGTCTAGGGCCATGGCCTTGGCTGTTTAGAGCCCTCAAGGCAGAGGCAATGGGTGGACAGAACCGTCAGGAACGTTCTTGGAACTCAGAGGAGCTGCTGAACAAAGGATGGCAGGGAGAGGGCATCCAGTAGCCAGGAGCCCTGGGTGTTAGGGGTGGTGTGTTTGGAGCCAGGCCTTGGGAGGGGACAGGGCTTGGGGCACAGCACTGGCCGAAAAGACCACTGAACTCAGGACTCAGGGACAGCAGGGCACCGAAGGGGAAATCGGGGCGGACTACTGGCCAGCTGGGCAGCTGCAGACGAACCAGGGATTGGGATCCAGAGAGGGAAGGAAGCAGGCAGCCGTCGGTCAAGGACCTTCTGAGAGGCCCAGTTAGAATCAGACATGGGCTCAAGACACATGGAATTTCCTCTGCCTTCTGGGTGTGATCTCTTCACACGGACTCCTGTGTCTGGGGCGGGGGGAGGGGGGGGGCGGAAAGCTGGGGCCTCTGGGCTCCATGGCTCAAAGGAGAGCCCCTCCCTCTGGGGAGGGAGGCTGTGCAGTACATTGAGGGGCACACTAGTGTACCCCTGTGCTTCCCCAGTGGCCCTGCATGCTGTGGCGTGTTCCTCTTCATTTTAGCCCGTACTTCTCCATTGGCAAAAGGCCAACAATGATACCTACCCTTCGGAGCGCTCCTGAGCGCCCAGGGTCAACGTATGGTAGGCCCAGGGCCTGGGCCCAAGACAATGTTTCAACGTTAAATTCTTTTGATATTGAAGAAAAATAAATGAAGAAGAATAATAATGAATCCAGCATGGATTGTATTTATTTTTATAGCAACTTGGTTGTAAAATATAATTTAAAAGAGAACTTTTTTTTTTTTTTTTTTTGAGGAAGGGGACTATGAAGACAAAAGTGCTTGGGACCCACAAAAGCCCTGAGGAGTCCTGAGAGCCACATCGCATAAGGGGTGCTCTTGCTTCATTCCCGAGCCCCTGCTTCGGGCTGGGCACTGTCCGCAGTGCTGGGAGAGGGGTGAGCCCTCCCAGCTTCTGTCCTCAAATCACCAGCGCAGAGACGTCCTCGAACAGGCCCTCGGCACCCCCAGATAAAAGGACGACAGGACTTAAAGCCATCGTGTCCCCGTGCCCTCCCGGCCCTGCCCCAGTCTCCCTTGCTGGGGGATGCTTTTCCCCTGCCCGGTCCTGACATCCTTCACCCGGGGCCCTGTCCGGGTGTGCCAATTCCCGCCCCTAACTTGTGCCATCCAATCTCCATCCATTTAAGAATCCCACCTCTTCCTCTGGTTCTTTTAGCCATTTTCTGCAGAAGGGGCAATTGAGTCGGGGGCATTTGTGGTCAGGTGCATTTGTGGTGGGACAGTTCTCTCCCGTCTCTGTTGGGGACAATATGCCCCTCTGCCCCCCAGGGACCCCTTATTCAACTCCTTGAGGTGTTTGCCTCATCTTTTCTCACTAGGGTTGCCCGTTTATTGACCAGTGCGAGAAGGTAGGGCTTGGTGGGAAGCCAGGGGCAGGGTTTGAATGGGCTGTGGGGACATCTCCTGATAAGTATGTCATGGGATGTGTTTTCTTTTCTAGAACTTCAGAGATGAAGGGGATCCTCACACTGGCTTGGTTCCTGGCTTGCAGTAAGTGCTGGCCCCCTGACCTTTGAACTTGTGACCTTCTACCCTCTAGGAACAACAGGTAGTGGCAAGGAGACTAGTCTTTGAGGCTGTAGAGATTTAACTTTGTATCTGGGCTCTGCATGGACTGTGTAGACGTCAGCAGAAGTCTTTGCCTCTCCCAGACTCTGTTTTCTCATTCATGACAGCAGGTCTGTGGCAGGATCTAGCAGGTAATGAGTAAGGGTTGTGCTCTAGGGAGACTATGTGGTTTGTAAATGCAGGAGGCAGATTTTTTTTTTTTTTTTTGGTTTGTTTGATGCAAAACAAAAGAAAATAAAGTGGGGGATAAAACACAGCAAAATAAAAAACAAGCACCTCCCACCCCAGGCCATTCTCTGCTCAGGCCTGTCCAGGTTTTGTGTGCAGCCCACCTGCTGCCACCTCCCAGCTGGAGGTCACTGCACAGCATGGGGGTCGGCGTCTGTCTTGAGGCTCTCCTGCAGCCCCTGACAGGCTGCCCTGCTTTTTGATGTCTCTGAATCCTTGGAGACTGCAGGAAGAGTCCGAGGCCTCGAGCCTCTGGCTCACTGTGTACCCCTGCACAAGCCACCTTCTCCCTCTAGGCCTCAGTTTCCCAATCTGCACGACGAGGGAGCTGGCTTCAGTGAGCTCCAAGGGGCTCACCCTGCTTGAAGATTCTTATGTTCTAAACTAGAGGCCCAATGCACAAAATTCGTGCACTTGGGGGGGTGGGGGGTCCCTCAGCCCGGATTGTGAGAGGGCGCAGGCCAGGCTGAGGGACCCCACTGGTACACGATTGGGGCCGGGGAGGGATGCAGGAGGTTGGCCAGCTAGGGAGGGACTGTGGGAGGGCTCCAGGGTGTGTCCGGCTTGTCTCGCTCAGTCCCGATTGGCTGGACCCCAGCAGCAAGCTAACCTACTGTTCGGAGTGTCTGCCCCTTGGTGGTCAGTGCACATCATAGTAAATGGTTGAGTGGCCTTAGCATATCATTAGCATATTACACTTGGATTGATTGAATGGCCGACCGGCCGACCGGACACTTAGCATATTAGGCTTTTATTATATAGGATGGTGTTAGTGGGAGGAGAAAGGTGTGTATTGTTAGGAGATAAAGGAAGAGCCCATTAGCCAGCTTCATACAGACACCGTATTATTTATACCTAATGTTGCTTGGCCACTTAGTATGTATCTGCCACTGAGCTCAAAATTTATATCCTTACCTTAGTTTAACCCTCATGACAGCTCCAAGAGGCAGGCATTCATTTTAGGGAACCGAGGAACGTGAGGTCCGAGAGATAGTGGCCTGTGCAGCATCATCCTGGGGGTCAGCAGCAGGGTTGTGTTTTGGACCCAGGCTTGCTCCTTCTCCAAGTCCAGCCATGTAACCGCTTCTCTATGCTGCTTGCCCTCACCTTCCTTGTCCCTCTCCCACTGATGGGGAGGAGGAAAAAGAGACACCTGGGCCCCGCTAAGCCCCGGGGTGGGAGGAAGGCAGGAGCATGCTGGGAAAGCCGGGGCTGTCTTTCAGGTGTGCCCGCTGCGTCAGGCGGCTTGCTAGAACTGAAGTCCATGATTGAGAAGGTGACGGGGAAGAACGCCCTGATGAACTATGGCTTCTACGGCTGTTACTGTGGCTGGGGCGGTCGAGGGACGCCCAAGGATGTTACTGATTGGTGAGCTGATTATCATGACTGCCCTTCATGCTCCGGGCTCTGCACCCACATTCCTCCTCTCATTCCATGTCATTTCTGGAACTGAAGCACCATTTTACAGATAAGAAAACTGAGTGTCAGAGAAGTTAACTGACTTGCCCACGCTACATCTAGTAACTCCAAATCTCAGTGGCCTAATGTATCGGATGGTCTATTGCTACATAACAACCATCCTAGAATGTAGTGGCTTAAAGCAACAATGGCCATTGATTTGTTAAGAATCTGCCATTTGGGCCGAAACCGGTTTGGCTCAGTGGATAGAGCGTCGGCCTGCGGACTGAAAGGTCCCAGGTTCGATTCCGGTCAAGGGCATGTACCTTGGTTGCGGGCACATCCCCAGTAGGAGGTGTGCAGGAGGCAGCTGATCGATGTTTCTCTCTCATCGATGTTTCTAGCTCTCTATCCCTCACCTCTCTCTTCCTCTCTGTAAAATATCAATAAAATATATTTAAAAAAAAAAAAAGAATCTGCCATTTGGGCAGGGCTTGGTGGGGTGGCTTGTCTCTGTGCCACCCAGCTTCAGCTTGGGCGCCTTGACTGAGGCTGGATGAGTCATTATCCAGATGGTGCACTCCCATAGCTGGCACGTGGTCGCTGGCTGCTGGCTGGGAGCTCAGATGGGGCTGGGGGCCTCAGTTCCTCTCACCCAGGCCTCCCCAAGATTGTTTGGACTTCCTCACAGCACGGTGACTCTTGGGTTCTAAGAGTGAGTGCCCCAAGACTGCAAGACACAAGAGTATAGCATTTTTATGACTAAGCCTCAGGAATTTCATGCTGGTCCTTCGTTTTGGCCGAGGCAGTCATAATGGCTTTAAGAGGGAGGGGACCTAGTTTCCACATCTTGATTGGGAAGTGTAGAAGTTCCAGAACAGGGGGGGATGGGAGAAATTGTTCTTTGGAAAATGCCACCTGCTGGGTTAACAATTCTGAGACTGCTAGACATGGATGATGGAGTGAGGCAATTCAGGGAATGGATGGCAGATGGTTGGAGCCGAGTTCCTCGCTGCTGGAGGGGGAGTTTGCAGACAAGCTAGGACAGGAAGCTAGAATGATCTATGTGGTGGTGGATTAGAGTTGGAGACATCAATATGAACTCCAGTTTAGCTTAATACAGATGCAGATGGTTACATATAGAAATATGTACACATGTGTATATACATGGGGTTAATATAGACACACAAACACACACATGCATATATAACATATATACATATATACATATATACACATATACACATATACACATATACACATATACACACACACTATCTGCTGAGAGGACCTACAAGAAACAACCCCTCAGTAGCAATAAGCAACACCTAGCGTCCAGATCTGGTTTCTAATACCATTCTCCCAGGAACCAAGGTTCCTTAGAGAAATGGCTGATGCTAGGACTAGTGCAGGAAATATACGGGGTGAGCCTGGAGCTTCTTATACTGTAAATCAGAAAGGAAGGAAGTGCTCAAACAAAACAAAACAAACCCCAAACAGACACCACATTGATGGAAATGCCCACCAGCACAGGAACCAACCCAAAGAGCTCCCAATGGCCAAAGCTGGGACAATTTGAGGAAAAAAAGAAACACATAATATGAGACAAATGTCAGAGAAATCCCAATAGTAGGGCATCCTAAAATACTTGACCAGTACTCCTCAAAACTGTCAAGGTCATCAAAAACAAGGAAAGAGTGAGAAACTGCCCCTGGTCAAGAGGAGTCTAAAGAGACATGACGACTCAGTGTCATGTGGGGTCCCGGACGGGATCCTGGAACATAAAAGAGGACCTTACGTAAAAACTAAGGAGATCTGAAAACGCTATGAACTTTTACAATTAATGAATCAATAATTGTATATTATTATTTAGTAATTAGTTAATATTGGTCTGTTACTTCTAACACATGTATCATATTTTTAAATTAAATTAAATTTTTTTAAATTTTATTGTTTAAGGTATTACAAATAGTAGTACATATGTCTCTTTCTTTTTTTTCCCCCCACTGACCTCCCCCAGCCTCCCCCTCACCTCCCCCGGCACTTACCCTCGTCCCCCCGCCCCCAATGTCTTGCATCTGTTGGTTGTGCTTATATGCATGCATACAAGTCCTTCGGTTGATCTCTTAACCCCCCAACCCTCCCCTACCTTCCCGCTTTAGTTTGACAGTCTGTTTGATGCTTCTTTGTCTCTGTCTATTTTTGTTCAACACACATGTATCATGTTAATATAAGATGTTACTAATAGAAGAAACTGGATGTGGGGTAAATGGGAATACTGTGTACAATGTTCTCAACTTTTCTGTAAGTAAAAAAAATTAATGCAACCTGCTATACCTAGCATACTGGAAGTTTATTTTTTGATCTTATAACAGTTCAATCAAACATGTTGATTTTGGGACCCAGGTCCCTTCCATCTTGTGGCTCTGCTATCCCCAATGGCCTCAGAGTCCTAGGCTGGATCTCCTTCATTCAGCTGAGGTGGAGCAAGAAAGAGAGTGGAGGATAACATGTGAGGTTTTTCTGGGTAGGTCTGAAAGCAGTGTACATCACTTCTGCTCAGTTTCCTCTGGCTGGAACCTAGTCATGTGACTACTTGTACCTGCAAGGGAGATTGGGAAATGTAGTCTCACCATGAGCTTAGGAGGAAAAAACAGAGCTGCTAGCCAAAGACAGGCAGCCCTAGAGGAAGGGCATATTCTTATTAAATTCTTTCTCTGCCAGACCACACCCACCGATGTGGCCTCTGCTTAAATGGCATGCCCCTTCCACTCAGGATGGAAGTGTGTTGCATTGACAGGTGCTGTTGGATACATGACCACTGTTATGGGCTGCTGGAGGAGAAAGGCTGTCACATCCGGACACAGTCCTACCAATACAGAGTCTCACGGGGCCTGGTCACCTGTGGTAAGGCTGGGGCTTCCCATTCAGGCCACTGGAAGAGCCTGGGTCTCTGCTGGCTCTGAGTTCAGCTGCCCCTAGAGGTCAGCCAGCCTATATCTTGGGGGGCGGGGAGAGGGAAGAACTGGAGGTAAGAAGGGCCAGAATATTGCAGCTGTATCTGATGTCTTAGATTGAGTATTCAATAGGTGCCAAATGTTTGCATCCTTCCTTTTACTAGCTCCCTGAAAATACCCCATGAGTAGGTTTAGTCTCCCCATTTACAGATGAGGAAACTGAAACACAAAGGCTTGCCAGTACACACAGCTAGAGTTGGGATTCAAGTTCAGGTCCATCGAGTTCAAAGTTAAGTCTGAATGTGGTGTCTCTATGAAAAGTGGGGTTCCTCCAGGGCAGGAGCTGTCCCCGCCATCAGCTGAGGGAGCGTGTGTCCTTGATGAGACTGGAGCTCCCAGGGCAGGAGTTGTGTCTCTCTAGGCTGCAGTCTCACCCCGGACAGTTGGGCCTTTCCCATCAGATGATGCATTCCCCCGGTGTAGACGCTGTGCCTCCCTCACAGACTGCGTGCTCCAGCAGAGCAGGAAGCAGACGGGGAGTCTGATCAGTCTAGAAGCAAGTCCTGACTGAAGCAAGCCTGGGAGTCAATGTCCGTACAGGGTATCTTCCTCATTCTGCATTTGGCGTCCTGTTTGCAGAGCTGGGGGCCCCCTGCCAGATGAAGCTCTGCTCCTGTGACCGGAAGCTCGCCTACTGCCTGAAGAGAAACCTAAAGAGCTACAACCCTAGTTACCAATACTTTCCCAACATCTTCTGCACCTAGCGGCCCTCAGTGAGCGCCTCCAGACCATGACTTTTGCCCCCTTCTCCTGCCACACGGGACTCACGGATTCTGCTGGGCTCCCGAGAGGGCTCCCAGGTCCTGCTCCTGGTTCTTTCCTGATGGTCCACTGGGCTTGGAGGAGCCCCATAGACACTCCTCACCCTCCAGAGAATCCCCAGAGTGACTGGTCATAGGACTTGACAAGGTCAAGGTCCCTGGCTCACTCCTAACACCAGGCCAGCTGTCCTTGCCTCTGAAGATAGTGCCCTGTCTCCAGGAGGAAGACTTTCTGGGATGCATTTCCTCTCCGGTTTCTGCCACCCTCTGGAGAGTCTCACTCAAGGAGAAGCTAAACTGACTCCATAAACCTGCCATGTGTTTATTAAATAGCGTTTCACCTGAAGACTAATAAAAGCCACGCAGGCATATCCCTCTGCTGTGGGACTGCCTCTGCCTCTCTCGCTGCCACTGGGCCGCTAAACGCAAAGTTAGCCGCGTTCTTCAGAGATAGAAGGTGCAGATCAGGAACCAGAAGGTTTTCTGAGATGAGTGTCAAACCTTCTTTGGGGCTCATGTCCTCAAATCTTGGGGGGTCCCCTGGAGCCAAGCATTGGGTCTCATTTTTCCTTGAGGGGTTGGAGAGAAGGTGATTGACAGTTATGCCAGCCTGGGCTTCCAGGCCAGAGAGGGCCATGTTCAAATCCCAGCTACATGGATGTGAGAGAGAAACATCAATAGGCTGCCCCCTGCCCTACCCGGTTTGGCTCAGTGGATAGAGTGTCGGCCTGCAGACTGAAAGGTCCCAAGTTCGATTCCGGTCAAGGGCATGTACCTTGGTTGCGGGCACATCCCCAGTAGGAGGTGTGCAGGAGGCAGCTGATCAATGTTTCTCTCTCATCGATGTTTCTAACTCTATTCCTCTCCCTTCCTCTCTGTAAAAAATCAATAAAATATATTTTTTAAAAAATAGGCTGCCTCCTGCACACACCCCGACCGGGGATCGAGCCCACAACCCGGGCATGTGCCCCAACCAGAATCGAACCGGCCACCTTTTGGTGCACAGACTGATGCTCAACCAACTGAGCCACACTGGCCAGGCTCTGACACTGTTTTTGTTTTGTTTTGTTTTTTTTAAAAAAAAAGAAACCGTAATGTTTCTTGCGATGTAAATTGGGAAGCCCGAAGCCACCTTGATGCTGACGCAGAGGTGCTGAGATTCTGGGATTTCACAGAGAGAACGTTTTCTTACAGAGGGTTCAGCTATGGGGTTTATTTTTACCAAGAAAGGACATTAAGAACCCCAACTTATCTAGTATTTGTAAATGAATACCGAGACAGCAGGAAGAAAGGACATATTTTAAAACAAAGGAGAGTCCCGCCCAAGAAAAGACCTTTGGCTTCTTACCACCGACAAACCCCAAAATAGCCACATGATAAATGGGATCTATATTTAAAAAGTGCCAATGTTCAACATTTTCAAAATAAAATTTGATTTTTTGATTACTCTACATGTACTGGTGTTTCAGAAAAGTGTGATATAGTCTTATGTCTATATTTTACAGGGGTCCTCAAACTACGGCCTGCGGGCCACATGCGGCCCACGGAGGACATTTATACGGCCCACCGGGTGCCGCTGCCTGTCCTGCTTAGCAGCCAACTCGTCCCAAGCCCGCAGTGCGCATAGGAATTTGTTCATAGTTTTTTTTTTAAACTATAGTCCGGCCCTCCAACGGTCTGAGGGACAGTGAACTGGCCCCCTGTTTAAAAAGTTTGAGGACCCCTGTTTTACAACATCATACAGAAAATGGGGCTCAAGTATCCAATTTGCTCATAAAATTTTTTTGATCAAAGCCATTTCCCAAGTCCATTTTAAAACAGGTATGTGGGGGAAATGGGGAACTTCAATCTTGATGCCATTTCTCTTCAATCGCAGTATTCTGGATGATGGAGAAGAGACTCAGCCCAGGCTCCTCCCTTCCCTCAGGGCCAGGGGGCAGGCAAGGTGGTGTCTTGCTGGTAAGTTCTGCTGGAAGGGACTATAAACAGGCCCTTCTCCCTGGGGCATCCCAGCTCAGAGATGCAGGATTCAGACAGGTGCCAACAGGCATCTGTAGACCAGGGATGCTGTGAGGTTTTGAAAGCAACATTACAAGCTGGCGTGGGTTTAAGCTGGCAGGGTCCATGGAGAACCTTCTTTTACCTACCAGGACATTGAGGCTCAGAGAGGTTAGGAGACTTTCCCGAAGTCACACAGCACATCGACAACAGATGCTGGTTCTAAACCACTGTCTTCAACTCCAGCCCACACAGAGAGAAAATGGAACCCGGAGTGGTTCAGGGACTCAGCCACATTGGGGCTTCTCAGGAGCACCCCTGAATTCCACCTGAGAACCAGCTCCCTTCCTTCTCTGCTCTCACTGCCTCCTGGGAGTCTGTCCTGGGCTGGTTAGTCTGGCTGGGGCTCTGGGCTTCATCTTCAGTGGAGGGGACCCCACTGAGATCCTCCAGGCCCACTGCCCTGGATCCACCCTCAGGGCTGTGAACAGCTCGGGCGGAAATGATGAAAGCTAAGTGATGGCTGAAACTCGGGAAGAGGTGGTCTCCTTGACTGTTTTATTGGATTCTGTCTTAGCTGGCAAGAGAACCAGCAGGAAGGTCATCTCTCTCAAAACTACATAGCCCTCCTTTCAACGGAGATGCTGAAATGTACAGGTCAGACCATACATGCCTCCCCGGGTGGGGCTTTACGTAAAAGTAGGCAGACAACACAGACACATAGACATTGAACAGCAGGTTGCCTTAGAAATATGGGTCGTTGACTGGTGTTTGAAACTGATCCTGCCAGGTGGCCTCCTTAGCTTCTCTTGTTGGAGACTTGGATGTGGTGAGAGGCTGAGGGGGTCCCAGGTTGCCCTCAGGGATTCCACAGTTCAGTTTGCCCTGCCACGTAGGCTGTAAGACCTCAGGCAGCAGTACCAGCACAAAAAGAAATAGCCTCTCCTGTCTGGCATGGCTCAGTGGTTGAGCTTTGACCTCTGAACCAGGAGGTCACAGTTCGATTCCCAGTCAGGACACATGCCTGGGTTGCAGGCTCGATCCCCAGTGAGGGGCGTGAGGGAGGCAGCCAATGATTCTCTCTCATCATTGATGTTTCTCTCTCTCTCTCTCCCCCTCTCCCTTCCTCTCTGAAATCAATTAAAAATATTTTTTAAAAAAAGAAAGAAAGAAAGAAATAGCCTCACGCAGACTGTTTTACTGGCTCCCACAATCCTGGAAAATAAAATCACTGTAAAAAAATCCCTTATTTTATACATAGGCATCCCCTAGTAGTTCTGCAAGTACTCAACACGTGTTTGTTGAGTGACTGAGTAATTGAATGAACAAATGAATAGTCCCTGCCCTCAAAGACTTCACAGACCCACCTGGGAGCAGGAACTGAGGGGCTGAGCAGGAAATATGGGGGTCATGGCATTTTGACTTTTCTGGTGGGGCGGTCTGGACAAGCGCTGGGCTCACCCTTTGGCCTCCCAGTCATGGATGTCTCCCTGGTCTGGGCTTGTGCTGGATGAAGGGATGGGCACCCCATTAGACTGCCATGCTAGGCCGTATCCTCAGGGGACCAGGGGAGACAACTCAGTGCCCTAAGGTCCAAAAGGGGGTGTGGACTTCCTCCATGTCTTGCTCCTGAAGATGAGGTTCCAGCCATTGCATGTGCCCAGATGCTGCTCAGACACAAGGACAGCTCTGGTCACCTTGCAGATCTGCTTCTGGCACTTGCTCCGGCACTCGTACCAGCCTGGGAAGGAAACTGGAGCGCTCATGTCTGCTTAGCCAGAGAGACCATCCCACTCACACATCACCCAGAGAGCAAGAGCCTCCCCAGGAACCTCAACAATCCTGCCACCTCCTAGAAACCTCCTCAGCTGTCAAATGGGCTAATAACACCTTTCTCCCTAGATTGTTGGAAATATTTGATGATACTGTGCACACAAACAACCCACTGTAGTGGCTGGCACACAGTAGGCACACAATAAATGGTACCTGCCATAGGAGAGAACCACCAACCGAAGCCCAAGCGTTTTGACTCCAAACCGTTGGCCCTAAACATAAGCCCTGAGGGCCAAGGTCAGTGTCCAGGACAGAAAGTGACCCCTCTTCTCCTACTCTTCCCAGGCTGCCCGTGAAACACTGACCACACTGGGTGTGGCCAGGGGTGACACTGGGGTTGTAGTGGTCCTATTTGGGGAGCTTTGGGGGGCTCTCAGGAGGGAGCAGCAGCACCTGTGGGGAGACCCAAACCAAGCCCAGGACAAGCAGGTGCCACAGCCCGTTCAGAGGCCTCGCGCTGATGCACCTCCAGCCTTTGTTAGTGCGGTGGGTGCCCTGAGCCAGGAATGCCAAACAACTCCCCCCACCCCACCGCCCCCTGCTAGCTAAATCCCTCCTGTCCACCAAGGCCAGGCTCAAATGCTACCTCCAGGTGACATCTTCCCCAGCAGAGGTCATCATCCCTCTCTGGGCTCCCAGATAGTACCCGTTGTTCATTCACGGAAACACCCACCATCAGTCCTTCAACACACATCGATGGAGCCCCTGGCTGGGTCCTGGGGATACGGAGATTGAATAATAACCACAAAATACAAATTTCTTCCTCAGAAATGAGGAAGAAATCAGAGCCTGACAGCCGGGGGAAGGGACTGAGATGTCGGCTGTTCACGCCTGCTTGCCGGCCGCACACCCACTGTGGGTTGCCCTCTGTGTGTGGGGCAATTGGTGGGGTAGAGGCTTTGGCCTGGCACCGCCCACATCCTCTGCCACATACCCCCAGTTCCCTGTTCGTCATCGGGTGATTGGAGCCTGCTGGCTGGGGAAAGGGACCTAAAGGTGGTCAGTGCGCCTCATAGTGACTGGTTGAGCTGTCATTCTGGTTATTCCTCTGTTAGCATCAATTTGTATATTACCCTTTTATTATATAGGATAGAGGCCTGGTGCATGGGTGGGGGCTGGCCGGCCTGCCCTGATGAGGGCCCCAGATTGGGGTGGGGGTCCCCACTGGGGGGGGAAGGCCAGTTGGGGTGAGGGGCCACAGATGATTTTCAGGCTGCCACGCCCCGATTGGGGTGGCAGTCCCCACTGGGGGGCAAGGCCGGCCATGCCCACGATTGGGGTGGGGGTCACCCCTGGGGGGGTGGGGCTGGCCGGGAAGAGGGGCCATGGTCGTTCTGGTCTCTGGTCATTCTGGTCTTTCTGCCATTTCGGTCGCTGGGCTTTTATTATATAGGATATCCGCTGGTACAGCCCAATGACGTCCACAGGGACTGGGCCAACCTGAGGTCATGACCCTCATTTTACACATATCTATATTTGGGACAGTGCACCCAGGGGGGAGTGTAAGAGGTGTGTCCTCCTGATAAATACAAAATTATACATCACCCTTCTCATCCACCTAGCAGATGCACATTTTGTAACTTCCTCTTTTAGTTAAAAATGTATTTAGAACATTTTTTTACATTTTATGATAGAGCATTTTCTTAAATGTATTACTCAGCTGTCTGCTTTTTAAACCAAGCACAGCCCTGTCAACTGACAAAATGTCCTTGACCAAACTTCAGTCAGGGCCTCTGAGCTCTTTTTTTTTTTTTTTTTTACTGGGCCCTCATTGGGTCCTGTCCTCCAGAGCAAGAATCTTGTTCAGCCAGTTTCCGGAGAATCGCCCACCCTGGCTATCTGGTCAAATTCCTCATCCTCACCATCCCCAGGTGGCATCTGGTCACCTGGCCTGCCTTCAGCAGGAATCCTGTGGAGTTAGTTAACATGAAACCCCCTGAGCCCATGACACTTCCTCTCAGTAATTTTCCATCCACTGACCCCCAGCCTGCTCCCTGGCTCTAAATCCCCCCTTGTCCCCGCTGTATTTGGAAATAAGCCCCATCCCAGACTGAGGTCTCTTTCCCCCTGTTGCAATCATTCCTGGTTAAAAATCTGCTTTCCCCACTTAAGCTACTGTCCAGCTCTGTTTTGTTTTTGTTTTTTTTTAATATTTTTTAATTGATTTTTAGAGAGAGTAGGAGGGAGAGGGAGAGAGAGAGAAACAACGATGTGAGAATGGAACATGGTTGGCCGCCTTTGGAAAGCCCCCCACTTGTGATTGTGCCCTGACCAGAAATTGAACCCTCAACATTTCAGTGCATGGGACAACACCCAAGGCCCAACCAACTGAGCCACACGGCCAGGGCCAGCTCTGGTTTTCTTTAATAGTTATGTGCGCGAGACCCAGGTAGGATCCAGGTCATCGCTGGGCCCCCGGACCTCTGACCCAGGACCCTAGGTATGTGCCTGGGAAGCCTTTGTCTTCACTCCTGACTGACACCACAGGGTCCACTGATGAGCAGGACTCCTGAGCCTGCAGCGCGGTGAGGACTGAGTATACTCTAGAATAGGGATCGCCAACTGGTGGTCCGTGAGGTCTGAAAGGTTGGCGACCGCTGCTCTAGAAGCTAGGGTAGAGCCCGAGGCATCTGTGTTTGTAAGAGGCCAGTCTGGGGAAGGAACAATTGCCGGTTAGAGTCTCAAGTGCTCCTGTGGACAAGGTACAGGCACACTAATTCAGAATAAAGGAGCTCTCAGTGCATGGGAAACTCCCTTCTCCAACCCCTGATGACTGTCGGCTCCACCAACTCTGTCTGCTTCCTCTCCTGGTGACATGACTTTCCCAAGGATAATATGGAATCTCAGTGGCCTCTTTGGGAAATGAGATGTCCCCAAACTGGCTCTTCTGAGAACTTTCCTTCCCATCTCCCCTTCTTACCGCTTTAGTTCCCTTGAATCCTTTGACAGGACCCCCTGCAAACCCCTACCTTCTCCATCCCTCTGCCCACCTCTATTAGACCTTTTCCCTGCCCTCTCCAGCCCCTTGGTCACTTGAATATTCAAACCCCTTTACCCCGCTCTGGGGCTCTGAAAGGCCTCAGGGACCCCCAAAAGCTACTGAGGCTGAAAAGGAAAAAGGCGCGTTGGAAACAGACTGGATAGTCATCCATTCACATGGATTTGAAGACATCTAGGCAGCTACTTGTGCGGTCAAGCTGGCGAAGATTGGATAGATTTATTTATACGTTCTTTTAAAAATGAACTTTGATATCAAAAGTACACTGATGCAAAACTAGACTGGTTTTCTCTCTGTTAAAACAACCCAATTTTCTTGGATTATTTATCTGCTGTTAACAGGAGATTGTAAAAGATAATTGGCCTCGGGACCAAGGCCTTGTCTTATCAGAATGATCTCTTGCACAGTATATTAATCTTTATCATGTCCTTGGCTGTTGCAAAGGTCTAAGGTTTTTTACATTGTTGACAATCTAGACTTCCCAAAATCAAATCCTAAGTGAAACCTTCTTGTTCTTGAAGTGACCTTGAGATTTCCCAGAGGACCCCATCCCCACCCCCAAAGGAAGTTGCAAATAATTTGGTTTATTTGATATGTTAGGTTGCATGGACAGCATTGTCAAATAAGAGATATTTAACCTTCCCTAGGTTATATTTGTACATGCAAAATGTTATTTCAGAAATTGTGTGAATTTCTAGAAATGGATCAATGTCCTTGCTGTTCACGGCATATTATGATTTGATGTTATCAGTCATATTTCCAGTTGTTATTTTAAAATGTTGGGTGTCACAGAAATAGCCACATGTTTTTTTTGGGGGGGAGGGGGTCAAATGCACTTGCATCAGATATTTAACCACAGCCATTTTAATCTGATTTATGTGTTTTTTTTTTTACTCTGATTCTTCTCTGAAAACATTTGCAATCAGCCACAGGGCAGAATCCTTCATGATGGAGCAGATTCTAGATGAAGATTAGCCTGCAAAGGTCAATTACCACTCATGCTGCCTTTAAATAATCTATTGAGATCAGAGACTTATTTTGAAAGCAAGAATAGCTTTACTTTTGTTATCTTTTTAAAAATATGTTTTTATTGATTTCAGAGAGAGGAAGGGAGAGGGAGAAAGAGAGAAACATCAGTGATGAGAGATAATCATAGATCAGCTGTCTCCTGCATGCCACCCACTGGGGATCGAGCCTGAAACCTGGGCATGTTCCCTCACCGGGAATTGAACCATGACGTTCTGGCTCACAGGTCAACACTCCATCACTGAGCCACACCTGCCAGGCTACTTTCGTTATCTTTGATCAAAAAAGGAGAGGACTGCAGACAGCAATTTTGTGTTTCAATGGAAAACTACAGTACACCCTGTGGGTTCCCCAATGTCTGGCTACAAGTCTCCAAATTAACGTTTCTCATTATTCTCCTGCCTTCCTGACCTTTGGCCTCACTGAGCACTAAAACCGCCCTTTTCCAGATGTCCAGCAAACAGAAACTGGACGATTTGATGTAAACTTCAGAGAAATCTCCACAAAAGATCATGAATGAGCAATCTTCATGCCTGTTGTGTGGGCCACTCAGAGAGTTCAGTGGAACACCCGATGCCATTGACAATGACCTTGAAACTGCAAAGCAGGAGACATGTTGGATCGCTGCTGCTGTCCTCCCTCCACCATCACCTAAAGATTAATTTATACACTAAAGGCCCAGTGCACGAAATTCGTGCATGGCGGGGCAGGGGGGTGCTGTCCCTCAGCCCAGCCTGCACCCTCTCCAATCTGGGACCACTTGAGGGATGTCCAACTGTCTGTTTAGGCCTGATCCCACCAGGATTGGGTCTAAACAGGCAGTTGGACATCCCTCTCACAATCCAGGACTGCTGGCTCCCAACTACTCACCTGCCTGCCTTCCTGATTGCCCCTAACCACCTCAGCCTGCCAGCCTGATCACCCCCTAACCACTCCCCTGCCAGCCTGATTGATGTCTAACTGCTCCTCTGCCAACCTGTTTGCCCCCACCTTCCCTCCCTTGCAGGCCTGGTCCCTCCCAACTGCCCTCCCCTGCTGGCCCTCTTGTGGTGGCCATCTTGTGTCCACATGGGGGCAGGATCTTTGACCACATGGGGGCAGCCATCTTGTGTGTTGGAGTGATGGTCAATCTGCATATTACTCTTTTATTAGATAGGATAGAGCAGGGGTGGGCAAACTTTTTGACTCGAGGGCCACAATGGGTTCTTAAACTGGACCGGAGGGCCGGAACAAAAGCATGGATGGAGTGTTTGTGTGAACTAATATAAATTCAAAGTAAAGGAGTGGAGGGGAGAGCAAGAGAACCAGATAGAACAGCCGGATCCGGCCCTCGGGCCGTAGTCTGCCCAAGGCTGGGATAGAGGCTTGGTGCACCAGTGGGGGCCAGCTGGTTTGCCCTGAAGGGTGTCGCAGATCAGGGTGGGTGTTCCCTTGGGGCGTGGGGTGGCCTGGGGGAGGGGCCTGTGGTGGTTTGCAGGCCAACCACACACCCCGGCAACCCAAGTGAAGGCCCTGGTATCTGGGATTTATTTATCTTCTACAATTGAAACTTTGTAGCCTGGAGCGGAGCCAAGCCTTCTGCTCCCTCCATGGGAGCAGCCATTTTTTTTTGGATTTATGTATCTTCTATAATTGAAACTTTGTAGCCTTAAGCGAAGGCTTGGGCCGGCCAGGGTGTGCGGAAAGCTTGGCTTCCTCCATTGCCGGGGAAACCCAAGCCTCCCTCCTGCTCTCTCCGTGGCCGCAGCCATCTTGGTCAGGGTTAATTTGCATACTCGCTCCTGATTGGCTAGTGGGCGTGGATTGTGGGCATGGCTTGTGGGTGTAGCGGAGTGATGGTTAATTTGCATATTACTCTTTTATTAGATAGGATTCTTTTAAAAATGAACGTATAGTTCAACAGCTAGTAAGCTTCTCAGCGGGCTGCCCTCTGGGTTTCCAGCTACTAATCTCTGTTTTTCTTTTCTTTTTATAGATATTCTCCCATTAACTAACTGGCTGCTACACTACAGCCAAGTCTCCACGGGTGGTCTAGCTGATCCTTCCTGAGCACAAGGTGACCAAGTGAGAAATGGACTTAAATTGTTCAGAGGAAAGAATGTCCCTTCTTTCCTCGAATAAAAGGGGGACTGACAAGGACTCTTTCCTTGACCAAACTTTAGTCAGGCTCCTCTCAGACCTATTTTTGAGTAGGCCTCGTCCTCAAGAGCAGGAATCCTGTCCTGTTGGTTTAGCCTGAACCCCCACCCTGGATATCTCATCACCATCGATATCTGATCAAATTCTTCACCCCCACCCTCCGAGGTGTCTGATCACCTGGCCTGCCTTCCATAGGAATCCTGTTGAGTTGGTTTAGCCAGAATCCCCTCTGCCCCTGAAACATCCTCTCAGTAATTTTCCATCCACAGACCCCTTGCCTGCTCTGTGGCCCTAAGCCCCCCACCCCACCCCCACCCCCACCCCGCTCCTGTCCCTGCTGTACTGGGAATGGAGCCCAGTTCCACATGAGGTCTCCTTTCCTCTATTGCAGTCGTCCCTGGTTAGAAGCTGCCTTTACTGCTTTAACTACTGTCCGGCTCTCCTTTGACCTTATCCTTTCTGAAAGATTCCCAGCCATTGTGTTAATTCCTCTGCACTGACCTTCCCAGCCGTCCCATTCCTATTCCAGCAAGGAGCTGGGGAGAAAGTGAGATGAATCATATGGAAGAAACATCTCAAACTCACTAATCCATTATTTTCAGAATGACAGAGCCTGGGAGTTGGCCAACAACTCATTTATCAAGTCTGAGAACCCCTGATTTAGAGAATCCAAAACTGTTTCGTTGCCGTGTCTAAAACTCTGTGAGTCATCCGTTCTAAACAGCTGACTTAAAACGCCGGAATGCCGCCCAATTGCTTTTCTAAAACGAAGTGAGCCAGCTGCTGGACGCCGAGATTACTCAGGTTTCAAATAAACGAGCTGGCTGTAAACCTCGAACCGGCTATTATCTTCTGTGAAGATCACTTTATCTAAGACGGGTGCTGTCAGGTCGAGCATCCAGTCGAAGTTCGAACGCGTTCCAGCTTGTAGACTTCCTTCCTATGCAGAACACCCCAGTCCTCATAGTTTATGCTTTTTAAAGTGTTTTAATATCCATGACCCACTATAGCCTCAGCACATCCCATGTTGCAGAGTTCCAGCTTGTAGACTTCCTTCCTATGCAGAACACCCCAGTCCTCATAGTTTATGCTTTTCAAAGTGTTTTAATATCCATGACCCACTATAGCCTCAGCACATCCCATGTTGCAGAGTGGAAAAGTGAGACAGAAAAGCATCTTGCTGAATTAAGATCACACACACGTTAGCGGCGCCGGGACCTGAACAGGTTCGCAGGCCCTGAAGTTCGGGGCCGTCTCCCCAGCCGAACTGGTTCCATATAGCAGCGTCAGAGCTTTTCATGAGAACGGGGACATCCTGAGGATGGGGACGGGGACTCCTTTATGACCCGCACTGCTTGGCCTGGTGCCTGGCTCCTGGAGCAGATCCCAATGTGGACAGCGTCCTCCCATGGTTTCACCGCTTCTCATAGTCACCCGTGAGGGAAGTACTACGAACGGGGATCCCCGTCCTGTGTGTGAAGAGACAGGGGCACAGAGAAGTCAAGGCGTTTGCCCCAGGAACCACAGCAGCGCAAAAGGGTACCAACCCCAGAGCCTACCTCTTTGCCCGGAAAGTGTGCTGAATCAATGTGGCTGCCCTGCTTCAGGTGACGCCCAGGCAAGGTTTCAGTTCAGACCTTGGCAGGCCTGCCTGCTGTCCCAGGAGGGGAGAGTAACTCGTCAGTGGCATCCACAGGCTGCCCCCAGCCCTGCAGGCAGCTGAGGCAGGGCCCCTTCCCCGTGGCCTGCTGGCCTGGGTGAGGGCGAGCCCTCCGGGGAAGGAAGAAAACACAGTGATGCTGGCAAGGCTGATAACATTCATTTAACAACCAGACAGTCCCGACAGCTACCCCGGGATCCGCGGGCTGGTCTCTACATGCCAGGCAGGCCGCTAAGCTGCCCTTCATCTCTCACAACACCTTGTGAAGGTGGTATTAGAACCCCGTGTTATAGTAAAGAAACTGGGCTCAGAGAGGTTCTATAACTTGTCCCCAAGTTTCCTCCCCCAGGAGTCGGGAGAGCCCAGACGGGCAGCCCTTGTGTGCGGGACCCTGAGCCACACTCCTGACTGCTTTGTTAGAACATTTCTCTCACCACCTTTCCTGTGGCTCATTGCCCTCAGAGAGTCAAGAAGAATATACTTACCTTTTATTTCAATCCTCACCCGAGGACATTTTTATTGATTTTTAGAGAGAGGGGAAGGGAGATTGAGAAAGAGAGAGAGGGAGGGAGAGAGAGAAAACAAACATGGATGTGAGAAACTGACTGGCTGCCTCCCACACGCACCTGAAACCTAGGCGTGTGCCTGACCTGGAGTCCGACCTGAGACCTCTGGGTGTTTGGGACGACGCTGCCACCGACTAACCCACCCCCGCCAGGGCTCCTGCTGCTCACCTTGCTGGACTTATTTTCCATAGAACAGGAGCTCTTTCACTCGGGCCCTTGGGTGTTAGTGGGGAATTGCGGGCCAGTGTTGCTGCGGAAAATCTTTCCCTCTGTGCTTAGGTGTGGTGAATGAGGGCCTGGGAAGTGAACGGGCAAAAGACAGATTAACAGGCGAAAAGGCACGTGCCATTTACTGCTATTTACATGCCTGGCAGTTCACAGACAAGCCGTGAAACTCAAAGAAGTGGTTCGACTCGGGCTTATCTACGTTGTGAGCAAAGGAAAGAGGGTTTAGACGTCAAGGGACAATTAATTGGGGAAAAGACTAGGAAATATAGGAGGAAACCCGTGGAAGATAAGGGCTATATTCGTAAAGTCTGTTTATGCAAATTCATCTTGGGGTGGACGCCCCATCTTTGAAGATAAGAGCTGTTCTCCTCTCCCTGGTATGAGGGCAGGGCCAGGGGTGTGGGCGCCTTCTTCAAAGGGAAACTTAGGCCCTTTTAGGTGATAAGGGGAGAACAGAGAACCTTGGGTGTCTGTCAATTCTCAATTGCCTTCGGCTCGAACTCATTATTAGGCCAACCTGGCACATCGTGGGGTGGCACATTCTGGCCCCTCTAGAGGCCACGGAGCAAAGGAGTGACAAGGGGTCTAGTGTGGAGTCTCCTGGCTCTCAGCCCACAGCTCCTTGACTGCCCTGCCCTGCTGCCCGCCGTGTTTTCGCTCCTCAAGAGCAGATCCACGTTCTCCTCCTCCTCTCCCTGGTGGGGGACTTCCCAGAGAAAGAATCCACGTCGCACTGACTCACGGGGCACCTGAGGACAATGTCAGGGTGAAGGCAGTGTCAGCGTGGAGCCGGCTGTCCAGAGCATCTCTGGAGCGCTTGTTAGTTCACCCATCTATTTTTTTTTTTAAATATATTTTTATTGATTTCAGAGAGGAAGGGAGAGGGAGAGAGATAGAAACATCAATGATGAGAGAGAATCATTGATTGGTTGCCTCCTGCACACCCTCTACCGGGGATCAAGCCCACAATCTGGAATCGAACCCGGGACCCTTCAGTCCACCGGCTGACGCTCTATCCACTGAGCCAAACCAGTTAGGGCTACAACCTGCATTTTAAACAACTTCCCCAGGGATTCGTGGGAGGGCGGCTCGGGCATGCAGGCTCTCTGTGGCTTCCCCTCCAGAGCCGGGCCTCTGCCGCTGCTGGCTGAGTGAGTGGCCTCGGGAGTGTTCTCACGGAGCCTGCTTCCTCATCTGTAATGAGGTGCCAAGGAGGAATGGATGTAAGGTTCTTAGCATAGGGAACTGTGCCTTCCCATCTCCCTCTTAGGAAACCAGATGGATTCTTCCTCTTCCTTCTGGATGCGTTTCCAGGACCTGGGGTGCTCAGGGCCAGGGAGGGGCACTTCCCGCAGGCCGTCTGCAGAGCCAAGACCAGCGCCGGCTCATCTCGGGCTGGATCCTTGAGGGGAGTGGAGAGTCTGGGCTTTGGCTTGCCTCAGCCCAACCTAGCTCCTGGAGGGGACTCCGGAGGAGAATGACCTTCAACCCACTTCCAGGGCCTCCTGGGAGAGGGGCAGTGTTCTTGGGAGGGGTGGCTGATTTGTGATTGTTGTGAGGGAGAGGCTGGGAGGCGATAAAATGTGTTTCCTTTCCAATCTGCACACCTGCCCCTTCCACTCTGTCCCAAACCTCTCACCAACCGTAAGGAAGAGGTGAGGGCTGCCCAGCCGGTGTGGCTCAGTGGTTGAGCATCGACCTATAAACCAGGAGGTCACGGTTCAGTTCTGGGTTAGGGCATATGCCCAAGTTTCCAGCTCAATCCCCAAGAGGGGGAGTGCAGGAGGCAGGCGATCGATGATTCTCTCTCATCATTGATGTTTCTCTCTCTCTCTACCTCTCCCTTCCTCTCTGAAATCAATAAAAAGTTAAAAAAAAAAAAAAGGAAACAAAATGGAAGAGGTGAAGGTTTGGTAAAAATTTCCATTCATGGAATTCATAAACAACCCCAAGAGGTAGGTGTGATCACCCCTGTTTATGGATCACAAATTGAGAATCACAGAAGTAGAGTCATTAATCCAAGGTCACACAGCTGGGAAATAGCTCAGTTGAGAGAAATAGAATGAGTTTTCTTATCAATTTCATTCATTCATTCATTCATTCATTCATCCATCCATTCATTCATTCATCCATCCATCCATTCATTCATTCATTCAACAGATATTTTACATGTCTTCAGCTTTGTTCTGGGTGCTGGGTATGCAGTGGTCCCTGCATTGGAGTGTTTGTATTCTAGTTGAGCGCTGGAGTGAGATCAACTGAATGAGTAAGTGATGAAGAAAACCACCAGGAAGTATAAACCAGAGAATTAGGATTAAGGCAGAGAGACAGGGAGTAAGTAAGGGTGATGGTGGTTTGTGGGGGAGGGGGCCATGCTTCCAGTTGGGAGCACAAGGACGTTTCCCTGAGGGAGTAACTGTCAGCTGAACTCTCTTGCAAAGAGCTCTGTAAAGTACCTTCCCCGAGAGGCTCCCAGGTGGGCAAGGCTTGGCCAGGAACCCGAGGCAGAGTGGACAGGGAGGAATCCCGCGGCCTGCCTTCTCAGCTTCAAGTTTTCACAAACTGTTTTCAAATCTCTTCTTTATTTTACGTGAAAAAACTGAAACAAACAAAGAAATCCAGAGCATCCTAAGCTAGAGAGAGCCAGTCAGTCCCTGACTCTGGGTTGTCCAGACTGCCCCAGGGTCAGGCTGGCTCTCGACTGACCTCAGTAGTGAGCGAGGATGCAGGGACCCCAAGTGTAAATGTCCGCAATGACCCTCCAGGGACACTGAAATGTGGTGGAAGGGACAGGAGCCCCAGCCCCGCCAGCACATCACAGGGAGGGGAGGATGTGTGGGGAGTGAGATCCAGCTGGAAAAACAGGTAGAGACGTGGAGAGGCATCAGCCTGGGCCTGGCCCCCATACCCCAGAGACCCTGAATCCGGGTGACCTGTGGGTTGGGTCAGTCAATGGTAGGAAGGGACTCTGTGTGGGAGAAAGTGACCCAAATGTGAGGGCTCTACTTGAGCACTATTGTTATTGTTGGTAAGATTATTACTCACTAGCCCTTTACCCAGGTTTCCTGCCTTGCCACACCCAACCTCACCTCCTGGTCCCTGGGCGTGGCTATTCTCCTCTTAAAGGGGTGCCCAGGGCTGAGTCACCAATTGTCCTAGTAAAGAGTGTGGGAGGTAGGCTGGTGAGACAGGGCTCTGGAGCCAGAGAGACCTGCGTTCAAATCCCAGCCCTGCCACTTATCAGCAAGTGACTCATCCTAAAGTTTCAGTTTCTGCAGCTGGAAAGTGCAGGTGCCCCAAGGGAGTGGAGAGGAGCGGGTAAGTGGGCAGCACAGGTGTTCAATGTCCTTTCTGCCCCTCCCATGGGTGGCCCTTTGCAGAAACTGACCTCAGAGGGACAGGAAGCTCAATGAATGCGTCCTTCTGTCTGTCTCCTACATCCAGGGGTCCATGAGAGAGAGGGACAGACAGAGGTGCCTGTGAGTCTTCTCCAATCCCAGTGATGGGAACCTGGCCCAGAAGGAGAGCTCACAGGTGGGAAGGGCTTGCCTTACTCCAGGGACTCAGTTCTGGTTGCCCTGAGACCCCATCTCTCCTCTTGGTCCAAAGTTCCATGTCTTTACCAACCTGGGATTCATTCATTCATTCATTCATTCATTCAACAAATACCTACTAATACCTACTATGTGATCACCAGGCCCTTCCCTAGGTTCTTAGCTCACAGAGGGAAGCATTATGGACACAGCCCTGCTCCTGACCCAGCCCTGGGATTGCCCACCCAACACCAATCCTATCAATAATCTCCACAGCCCCCATCTTAACTGCTACGCATCCCTTAGAGACATTGACCCGGCCCTGTCTGAGAGGTAAATAAGTCCTGAGTAATCCAAATCAACTTGGGTAATCACTGGGGCCACATGGTTTCGCGTGGCCGGTCCTGAGTGGGAGGGCTGCTGGGTGGTGGTGGTAGGGCTAATTAAAAAGAGACACAGAAGAGACAGCATTTTCTCTGCTGGATGTTGGCATGTCCTGGCTCGAGGTCTGGATCACAGCTGCCGCCTCGGAGCCAGGAGGAGCCATCTGGAAGCCAACCTAACCAACACAGAGAGGGTGGCCAGCCGGGAGCGGGAGAGAAACAAGGTGCTGATAACATCATCAAGCCACTAAAGAGCCACCTTCCCCCTGGACTTACTGTCATGTGAGCTCATAAATGCCCTCATTGTTGAAGCCCATTGAGTCACAGTTTTCTGCTGGAAGCTTCCTGATTAGTATAAACAGGGCGGGGTGCAGGGGGGCAGCGTGGGAAGGGTCTGGGGTGGCATCCTGGCTCTGCCTTTTGCTGGTTGCGGGATCTCCAGCGGTTCCTGTCCCCATTTTGAGCATCAGGTTGTTCAATTTTAAAAGGGGGCTAAATGCCCATTCCTGGCAACATTGACATTGTCAAAGCCACAGAGCCCGGAACATGGGAGATCTGATGGACAGTGGAATCGCCAGCTCTCGACCCTGGATAAAGTGGACATCATGCATGAGGATCGAAGTGAACAGCTGCACCGTCATACAGAGGAAGAGAGGAGTTGGGTGGAAAGAGGGGAACATTGATGAACTATTCTCCTCCTGATTTACTAGTAGCTTGCGGGGGACTGCAGATTTGGTTACTACCTAGTAACGACAAGAACAACAATAATGCAGTTAACATTTAAAGAGGGGTTACCATGTGCAAAGCACTATGCTAAGAGCTCAGGCATTCATCCTGTTGAAAACATTAACCTCATCTGATTTTCCTCTTAATTTCATTTATACTTCACACACAAGGGAAGCAAGATCCCTCCTGGAAAGTCACATGGCTAGCCAGCGGTATAACTAGAACTTGAACTTGGGGCCCATAGTTCTTCATTCCTATTATACTGCCTTGTATGAGGCACTGAGCCTCACACAGAAGGAAAACTGCGTGGCCAGCTATTTCTCACCTGTGTGCCACAGGCTGGAGGTTGTGGGTGGCTCCAGGTGCCTCAGCCCTGCTGCTGGAGACATGGCTACTTACGTATGAATGACAGATTGTGGATCCTTATATGAAAAAGCTATCCATTCATCTATCATCCATCCATCCATCCATCCATCATCCATCCATCCATCCAAACTCAGTTTCCCTAGAAGCCAAGCCTGAGACGAGGATTCTTGGGCAAGCGAAGGATTTATTGAGGGAGTGCTCTCAGGAGAAACCTGTAAGGGAACAAGGGAAACAGGATAGGCCAGGGGACAAAGCAAGCAAAGAGGTGGTTCCAGAAGTCTCCCCTCAGCTGATGCCAGGAGGAGCTCTGGGCATGCACCGTACCACCCAGCTGGTCCCATGCAGACGGCGGTGGGCAATTATACCTTCCCTGGTGTTATACTTCATATGCATTGGCTAGAGGTGGGTGATGTGGAGGGTAGGGGGGATAGGCAAGGTAGTTCCCAGCAGACGAGGTCAATCCTTAAGAGGCAGATGTGAACACTTCACAGCCAACATCTGGCTTAGCTGGGAGTAGGGGAACTGGGCCAGAAGGGGATCTGAAGTGGAGCACTAACAACATCTGCCACAATCTCCATTTGACCCGTTAGCACGAATGGAACACTATTATGTAGAGGAGCAGAGGAAACAAAGATGTGACAGACACAGCCTCCGGCCTCCGGGAGCTCCAGTCTAGTTGGGAGCGATCAGAGAAGTCCAGACGATGATAAGTCGACTCAAGGTACAGCTTGGTAAATTGCAGACCCATAAAGTGCTATGGGAGCTTGGAGGAGGGAGTGAGGCCGGGGAGCCAGGAGGAATCAGCCGGGGGAGACGTCTGTGGGAAGCAACCCTTGGAAGCACGAGGAGCCTGGGGCGGGCTTAGCCACTGGAGACAGCAAGCGGAACATGTCTGCGGAGAGCCCACCTGAGCAGAGGCCTGGGGGCAGGGGAGGAAGGGCCTGGAGGACACGTGGCCTGTGCCCGCGGGCTTTGTCCAGCCCTTCCCTTGACAGGCATTTACGGAGCCCCTTCTTGGCCCTGCTTTGGGTACCAGGGATGCAGTGAGTCATGGGCCCCGCCCACCAGGACCTCAAGCCTAGTGGCGGGAGGGACAGGCGCCAGACAGGGCGGGTCCCAGACTCCTGCGAGAGGCCCTTGCTGGGGTGATGGAGGGCCTAGAACAGTGGTTCTCAACCTTTCTAATGCGACCCTGCTAGCGGTTCTCAACATGTAGGTCGCGACCCACAGGTTGAGAACCGCTGCTGTAGAGCCTAAGACCATCGGAAAACACAGACATTTACATTATGATTCATTAACAGTAGCAAAATTACAGTTATGAAGTAGCAACGAAAATAATTTTATGGTTGGGGGGTCACCACAACATGAGGAAGTGTGTTAAAGGGTCGCGGTGTTGGAAAGGTTGAGAACCACTGGTAGAGGGTTACGGGGTAGAGTCAGGAGGACAGAAAGATGGATGCTGCCCATTAGAGAGGCCACTCGGGTGCAGCTTGGACAGTGTATTAGAGCAGTGAGACCGGGGCGGGGAGGCCTGGTGAGTGAGGGGCAGTGACAGGGAGAACCTGCCTCACCCCGGTCCCCAGGCCCCGGCCCCAACACCTGCTGCTTTGGCCCAAACACCTTCCCTTTGGCTCCCTGGCCTTGGCTTTTCCTAAGTTCTCAATCCACCCTCAAAGGACACAGCTGCTGTTGGGAGATTTATTTCAGAAGGTCCAAGAGGCAAGGCGGGTGGTGGAGGAGAGGCCGACTCTCCTGCTTCCTGGGGGTGTGTTAAGGGAGCCAGGCTGCTTAAGGGGTTAGTTATTTCTGGGACAGGGATGTCAGCAATCCCGAGGGACTTCCGAGGACCCAGGTAGGGAGTGTGGGACAGCCGGGCAGGCTTCTTCTAGCACAGAGGGGTTTGTTCCTTGCAGCGGGACCTGGAGAAACGGGCGAAACGCAGCTTCTTCTGGTAGGTGCACAGCTGACGCTTCAGGCAGAAGGCCACCTCCTTGTCACAGGCGCACAGCTGCTGCTCACACCAGCTCCCTTTGTCAGCTGTGGGGTGCAGGAGGGGGGCTCAGTGTCCGTCCATTCCTGAGACTGAGCCAGGGCTGGGTCTAGGGTCCCTGGAGGGAACCTCTGAAGGCAGTGCTATCCACACTCAGCTTTAGGGTGTCCTTCCAAGCTACTTGTGAAGCATAGTAACCTCGATCTTGGGTAAAAACTGCTGTTTAAAATTTAACCCTGCTATTCTGGCTTCTGTAAACGTCTGCTTGCTTAAATAATAGGGAAAAATAAGACTACTCCCCATTCCAGAGAGGCCATAAACTATGCCCCAGACAGAGTTGTCAGTGCTGGCACCAGGCCAGGCCTTGAGATATGGTCTCACGGCCCTGTCCCAGCACACAGGATTTTTTCTCAGAAGGTCCGGAAGTCTCATTCCAAATTTGGGAGACAAAGAGCAGAAAAACATATAAATAAGGGAGACTTCCACCATATTGGGCCCCAGAATTTGAGAAGCAAGATTTTCCTCTGGGCCCGCTAGTGCTAGCGAAATGAACAGAACTCCAAATAAATTTGGCTTATTGATTAAGGCGTCTTCTGATTTACAATATAACACGTGGACTCTAGCTGCCTGACCTTGGGTATGTACCAAGACCTCCCCGTGTGCCTTTATTTATTTATGCATTCATTCAGTGAACATTTGAGCACCTATTATGTGGCTGGCCCTGGGCGGGAGTTTTTTTTTGGGGGGGGGCGAGAGGAGGAGGCAGGACTGAACACAGCTGACCTCTGAGGTTCACACTCCCGTGGGGCAGCAGGTATTTGAGAACCACAGAAACGAGAATCAAACTGTGCTGTATGGGAGTAAGAAACAACACCAGGGCCACAGGACAGGAAAGCAGTGGGCCCGAGCCATTGGAGCTGAGGTCAGAAGGGTCTCTCTCCCTATGGAAAGCCAGGTGGAGGAGGGGGAGTGCTCCAGGCGGATGGAACAGCCTGTGCAAAGACTCTGAGGCAGGAGGGACTGTGGTACTTCAGTTTCATTATCTGTAAAATGGTGATGATGAGAAGTGCTGCCTCGGGGGGCTGTTGTGAGAATGAAAGTAAGAAGGCAAAGCACTCAGTACAAGTAAGTGCTCAATAAATGCCGGCTATTACTATTAGTGTCATTGTTATTATTATTAAGCCCTCAGTGAACAGGGACAGTGGTGATGTGCCCGTTTGATTCCCAGCCCTGGAACCTGCCACCTGCTTCAAGCATGGACCCAGGGGCCAAGTGACCTGGGATGCAACCCAGGCTCTGCTGCTGGCAGCTGTGTGACTCCAGGCAAACACTTCTTCACTCCATTTCCTGGTCTGTAAAAGGGAGCTCGTCAGGGTGGGGCTGCCTCCTGGCTGGGCTGCTGTGAGGATCAGTGATGATGGAAGTAGAAACGACAAGATCAGTAGCCCATGTCATCTACTGAGCATGCCCTGTGGCAGGCATCTGTGAAGCTCATTCTGTCTGCCCTCATTCTAGTTCCTGGATTAACGCTATGGGGTAGAATAGAATACTGTTCTCGTCCTCAGTTCACAGATGAAGATACTGAGGTTCAGAGAGGTTGAGCAAGGCATTCAAGGTTACACAACTGGTCAGTGGTGGCTCTGGGATCTAAGCAGAGGTCTGCCAGCCTTCCAGATACTAAAGGAGCCAAAGCCCTCATTGGACCTCTCCATACTCCCACCCCTACTCCTGCCTCTCCTCCACCGCCCCACTGTTGCCACTGGGCATGAGAGAGAAACAGAGAGGTTGAGTAGCTTGTGCATCATTGCACAGCGTGTGAAAGCAGAACTCCCTTCCTCAGTCTTCAACTCCAATCCCAGTCCAGACACTCACAGCACTGGATGTCCCCCTGGGAAAAGGTGTAGTTGTAATGGTCCCTGTGGTAATGGCAATGGTGGCGCTTCAGGTGACGATAGCAGCAGTCGTGAGCATGGCAGCACCTGGAGGGAGAGGACAGGAAGTGGGGCAGGGAGCGCAGACACACTGCACCGTCCTTAGCTGGCTCGGTCTCAGGCAGCCCTTGCCCCAGAGGAGAACCCGAGCCTCCCCTTGGAAGAGCCAAGGCCTCCAGGGGGCTAGTCTTCTGCATGCTCATGCTAGCTAACACTTAGAGTGCTTCCTAGGACCCAGGCACCAGCTTTTTCTACAAATTCTCTCTTAATCTTCCCAGCCACCCTACGACAGGGGTATAGGATGATCCTCATGACACAGCTGAGGCAGCTGGGACTCAGGGAGGCCAGGCCGCTTGCCTGAGCTCACACAGCCTGTAGGTGGTGGGTCCGGGAAGTGACCTGGCCTGGCCCAGGCTCACACAGCCTGTAGGTGGTGGGTCCGGAAAGTGACCTGGCCTGGCCCAGGCTCACACAGCCTGTAGGTGGTGGGTCCGGGAAGTGACCTGGCCTGGCCCAGGCTCACACAGCCTGTAGGTGGTGGGTCCGGGAAGTGACCTGGCCTGGCCCAGGCTCTCATCTCTCCTCTGGTCGATTCCCAGGATTGTGGTGAAGATCCAATGAGATAATGGCAAAATGTTGCCAAAACCGGTTTGGCTCAGTGGATAGAGCGTCGGCCTGCGGACTGAAGGGTCCCGGGTTCGATTCCGGTCAAGGGCATGTACCTTGGTTGCGGGCACATCCCTAGTGGGGGGTGTGCAGGAGGCAGCTGATCGATGTTTCTCTCTCATCGATGTTTCTAACTCTCTATCCTTCTTCCTTCCTCTCTGTAAAACATCAATAAAATATATTAAAAAAAATAAAATTAAAAAAAAAAAAAAAAAAAAAAAGAGATAATGGCAAAATGAGGCAGGACCTTTTAAAAGCCCCGTGCAGTGGCAGCGGGCAGTGTGTGTGTGTGTTCTAATGCGATTAGGGGTTGAGAGTGCAAGCGGGGGTTGGGGGGGGGTCTTCGGAGACTTTGGGGAACCCTCTAGAAGGCAGGCTCCAGGAGGGTTGGGGCTGTGTTGAAGCTTAGCAGAGTTCCTAGCACATGGTACAAAACGGATCCACAGGCTGAATGAATAGATGGAGAGGAAGGAGGAGAGTCCTGGGGCGCGGGCAGGACAGGATTGCCGCCCGTGGGCCTGCCTGGGAAGGGTTACCAGTCCGTGGCATCTAGGGGTTGGCCTTTTCCACCAAGTCCACAGTGACAGCCGTAGGGCCAATAGGAGGTGATGGGTGTCTTCCTGGTTATTTGTTTGACCATCTTGTTCAGGTTCAGAATCCCGCTCTGGGTTGGAGTCACACCTGCCAAGGAGCCCAGCAACAAGGAGAGGACATGAATCCCGGGAGAGGCCCGTGCACCCCTGGCTGGCATCTCTGCCCTATCTGGTCCAGACCAATGACCTTGGATAACAAAAGGACAACAACCACTACGTCTATTAAAAAATGTAATGACAGTGAGTGCTTGCCATGGCTTTTCATGTAGCAGTTTATTGACTCCATCTACCCCATGAGAAAAGGACTATTTTTTTTAATAAGTCAACTTAGATTAGAGAAAAGTTGCAAAGATCATACAGAAAGTTCTCACAGAACCCTCACCCACTTTCCTCTAGTGTGGTATCATCTTACATAATTGTGGTGTATTTATGAAAACTAAGAAACCGACAATGAATACTATGTTAAATCCCCAGTTTAGAGAGGAGCAGACTGAGGCTTAGTCACTTGTTCCAGGTCATAGCAGCTGGTAAGTGGAGGAACCTGGATAGAGACCCAAGAATGCTTTCTAAAATCACATATTTTGAGGTGCCAATTTGCTAGCAGCCACATTTTTACATTTGATCTTCTGCTAAAGATCAAATAGAAATCGCCCCACCTCCCACCACCAGTCAACAGAACCCACTTCCCAGGTTCAAGGGAGATCATGAGCATGGATGCGGAGTGCTATTTCTATGCAAATGAGTGTTATTAGTTGGTCGAAAGGACGGAGGGGAACAAGGTGAGGTGAGGAGATCATTTCTGTAATTTTTGTCCAAAGTACCACAGGTGCCAGCTCGGCAGGCCCCTGGATTCTGAACCTTCGGTTCTGACCTTCACGGCAGGCCAGAAGCGCGCCACAGCTTGGCCACCCAGGTCTCTCTGGCCACAGTTACCGTTCTAAGGGACTGGGAGCCGCTGATGGCTCCTTGCAAGGGGCAGAGGATTGAGGGCTTGAGGGGCCAGGGTGGTGGGGATTAGAGCAGCAGCTCAGTCTAGAAAAAAGATAATAGGGCCTACCCCCGTCCCCCCTTCCCTTTCCAGCTGTGGCTCCCGTCCCCACTCACCAGCAAACACCACCAGTACGCACAGCAGGGGGAGTTCCATGATCCCGGCCCAGAGGAGGAGAAGCAGCTGCTGGAAGTCCTTCATGCAGGCAGCCCCTTATATAAGAGGCACCCCTCCCTGCACCAGCTGAGCCTGCCCCTGCCCCTGCCCCTTCCGCTCTAGCTCTCATGGAGACCCCCTCTGCTCCTTCTGTTTCCTCTTTTCTGGCAAGGGGGAATTAAAAATTTTTTATTTTTTATTTTTAGCATCCATATTTTAAACTTTCTGATTGCAAAAGAAGCACATGTTCAGTGTAGAAGATTTGGAAAACATAAACATTAAGAAGAAATTAAAAATCACCTGTGGATTCATTAAGCAGCATTACGGGTTCGGTGTATGTCCTTCTGGTTCCATTGCTCTTTCTCTCTATATATATCTCCACACTTTTCCTGACCAGCTAGGAAGTTGTTATTTGTAGCCTCTCTTTTCACTTACCAATGAAACTTGAACACAGTTCTATGCCATGAAATATTCTTCTGCAGAAACATTTGAAAGGCAGCCTCGTATTCCATGATACAGCTAGGCCACTCATTTAATGAATCCTGTATCGATGGCCATATGGGTTACTGCTCTAGGGTGTACAGTGGTACAGTGAGAGAAACCACGGAGGTGAAATCTCAGTTCATGTCCAGAACTGCTGCTGTGGGATCTATCCCTAAAGTGGACTTGCCGAGTCAAAGCACATACACAATTTGAAGGCAATTGACATGTGTCGACAACTGGCAGAAGGTCCGCCCAGTTCACATATGGGAATCCTAATGAACACATGGTGTGGATCCAGCCTAACGAGGGTGGGGGTGCTGATGGCAGGACACACGGAGGCATCACGAAGAGCTGGTCTGCCACAAAGGCTCCATGGATAACCCTGCAAGGTTTAATGGAGAGCCCATGGGTAGCAGAAATTGGTTTTCTTCTATGCCCACGAGATGGCTGTTCAAGGGCATAGAGCCCAAGCTGACCTCTAGGCTGCCAGCTAACCAGTTCACCCCAAAAAGTGCACCAGCAGGAGTCACTGCTGGGAGCTGTTCCCTCTCTCAACTCTCTTCTACACCTAGTTTTTCCTTTGTTCCTTGCCTCCGTCGCTGAAGGGTCACCTAATGTGTGAGAAAATAATTTGAGACAGAAGGCAAAATCAGTGTCTCTGGCATAGTCTTTGACATGCCTCCCCCAGGTGTGCTCAGTAGTCATTCCTTCTCCTCTTGCCAATGGGGCCTTACCCTACGAGCAGTCTTCTAGATCTGGGCTCCTGACAGGCATGTGGCTACCTCCCAAGCGTCCCCTCATCTGGTATCCTTTGGGTAGGAGCAAAAGTAGGCAGGAACAGAGGCTTTGTTGACTCCAGAAAGCTTTTCCCTCTTGGGAGAGACGCCATGATATTGATGCTGTAAAGGGGCCTCAAAAACATTTTCCCCAGACTCCTCCAGAGGCCCCAAGGCACATCTGGATGGCCGGGTTTGGGATCAGAGGGACCTGGCTCAAACTCTGGCTCCTTCTCTTACCATCTGCGGGACCCAGGGCAAATCACTTTACTTCCATGAGCCTTGGTTTTCACGTTTGCAGGACCGGGACAATATGGGGACAGCAGTCCCTCCTTCCTCTGATTGCTGTGGGGTTCAGGGAGCATTCGGCACACTGCACCAAGCCTCACCCATGGGGAGAATGTCCTACGGCAACCACAAAGGGTTACATGGCGTTTGTGAAGAGGATGAAGAGGTGGGAACCAAAGCCAGACTGCCTGGATTCCAGCTGCTTCGCCTGGAGCAAAGAGCTCAGCAATGAGTCTTTTGTTCCTTCCATGTACAATAGGGGTGATGATAGTACCTACTTCATAGCCTTCTTGTGGGGATTAAATAAGATAATATGTGAACAGGGCTTGGTCCATAGCTAGAGCTTAATAAACGTTAGCTATGGTTACTCCCTTCATCACCATCTTCATCAGCCACGTCATCCCTGCTTATAATAGAACTAGAGGCCCGGTGTACGAAATTTGTGCATGGGTAGGGTCCCTAGGCCTGGCCAGTGATCAGGGCCGATCGATCGGGGCTTTCCGGCTGCCGGCTGGGGCCTTCCTTCTTTCTGTGCCACCCCCTGGTGGTCAGCGCACATCATAGCGAGTGATCAAACTCCTGGTCTCCCGGTTGAACTCCTGAGAGGACACTTTGCATATTAGCCTTTTATATATAGAGATAATCTTTTCCTCTGCAATGTCTAATCTGCTGTTAATCCTATCTACTCTTTCATCTCAGACAGTGTGTTTTTCTCTCTGTAGAAATTTAATCTGGGTCTTTTTATATCTTCTGTGTTTCTACTTAATATGCACAAGCTCTCCTCTATCTTCTTACGCATAGAGAATATGGTTATAATAACTATCTTAATGTCGGTATCTAATAATGCCATCATTAGGGTGATTTCTGGGTCTGTTTCTATTGATTGATTTTTTTCTCATTAGGACTTAAGATCACCACTGCTCATTATTATAGATCACACTATAATAATAAAACTTTGTCTATTTTTAAAGGGTGGTTTCTTTTAAAATATATGTATCTATTTTATTGTTTTCAGATAGGAAGGGAGGAGAGATAGAAACATCAATAATGAGAGAGAGTCATGATTGGTTGCCTCCTGCATGCCCCCTACTGGGGATGGAGCCTGAAACCCAGACAGGTGCCCTGACTGGAAATTGAACCGTGACCTCCTGGTTCATAGGTCAATGCTCAGCTACTGAGCCACCCCAGCTGGACAAGGGTGGTTTCTTTCCAGTAGATTTCCAGAAGTGAAATTGCTGGGTCAGATGATAGAAATGTTTTTAAGCCTCTTCCTTTCTCTGAAATCTGTAGAAATCCAGAACCCCTGCATCTGCCTCCATTGGCAGCATGTGGGTATTCATTGGGCCTGTTGGTTTCTTGAGACTTGTCAGCAAATCTGTGGGTTTTTACATCCGTGGGAACAGTAGGAAAAACACTTGATAATGCACCAAGATCTCCAGGTGGTGGACACAAAGCAGCAGGAGGGGGCTTGGGTGCTGGAGTGCTTATTCGATGAAGAAGAGTTACCATATGCGGAGCCTCTACCGGGCATCAGGCACCGGCTTGTTATGTGATTTTCACATCCACACCACAAGGGAGATACTGCTGCGTCCATTTTACAGGTGAGGAGACGAGCTCAGAAACTTACCCAGCGTCACAAGCAGGTACGAGGCAGAGCTCGGGTTACAACATAGGTCTGCCAGGAGCTGCCCTTACCAGGCACTGTTCTAAGTGATCCCACATAGTAAATGCACGTGGTTACTGCCCTAATCCCCATTTCACAGATGAGTCATTGTACCCAGGGCTCTGCTGTGACTTTCCTGCCCTCCTGATATAGATGGAGGTGGGCATGAGAAGAACTGGCAGAGCCTGCAAGTCTGCTGTCCCCAACCTCACTGCTGAAAAGAAAGAGGAGCCCCATCTCCCAAGGGGTATCCCATGGGTGACCCCACGTCCTCTCAGCCAGGGGCCAGGACCTCGCCTCGACTCATTTCTCCCTGCAAAGCTCCATGTACCAGGATGGTCCCCTGCCTGGACTCTATCCGAGATGAATAGCCAGACGATGTTAGAGACGAAGCTCGGACTTACTGGAGGTTGGCAGGACAAGAGGAAGTGAAAGCTGGGCTTCCCCAGGGGCTTCCAGCAGGAAAAGGGAAGGGAGGGAGAGAGCTGAGTTGCCTTTGGGGGAGAGAGACCCACTTTCCTGCAGCTGCACCAGGGCAGAACCAAAGCAAGCGGAGTAAACAACCAGAGCGCCCAGCCCCCAAGTGTCTGCCTACAGCAGAATGAACACGTTGAGGCAGAGCCGCCCGGGGAAAACATGACCAGGGGCCGAAACTACACACAGCCCATGGAAAAACCTCACACACCTAATGCTGACCCCAAAGAGGACAGACTCTGTGCATATGACCTTCCAACACAGCCAAACTGAATCGTGCTTTTACGAGTCAGGACAGGGTTCCCCGCTGAGGGGGTGGGGACTAGACAGGTGACAGGAGGGCTTCGGGTGCTGCTGCTGCTCTTTCTTTGGCCGGCTGTGGGTTACGTTAGTGTGTTCAAGTTGGGAAAATTCATCCAGCTGTTTTAATTTGTGCATTTTCCTATGTAGATTATACTTCTACAAATTTGAGGGAGCGAATGGGCAGGGGGAGTTACTTCAGATAGCCTTCTAGATGATGAAGTCAGGCTGTGTGGTAGAAAAAAAACCCAGCTTTGACATCAGTCACATCTGGGTTTGAATTCCAATGGCATCACCGTGATTACAGCACATCGGCTCCCTGAGCCTTAGTTCTCCCATCCAAAATATGGGCCCAGTGATGCATCCCCTCAAGGCGTGTTGTCATAATCACAGGTAGAATGATAGGTATACAGTAGGTGGTCAGTAAATGCATGGCACCTGGTGACCCCTCCTCCCAGGAGGAAAGAGTCTAAGGTTCTGACCAAAGCAAAGGGCTGGGCACACTGACCTCTCCCCACACCTCGGGCCCAGCCACTGGTTTCTAATTGATACAGAGCTGGTCACCCACAGCGGGGATTTCCACTTCACCTCTCCGTGCACTCAGAGTGACCCAAGCTCAGGCTAGTGGCCACAGAATCTTCTTTCAAAATCCCGGGACCATTCCCACGCCCAGCAGCTTTGACACGGTCATGGCTTGAAGGTTCTTGCTTTGCCTTCAGACCTGGTGAGACCCCATGCTGCCTGTCTCCAGGCCACATCCCGCTGGGACACAGCAGCGCCTGGGCGGTCAGGAGGAGGCCTGGAGGTCATCCTGACTCCCCGGCTGTTTTCTCACCTGTTAAATGGGGTGGAGGAAAAGGAGAAGGCCCAGCCTGCACAATGGGGTTCTTGTGCAGATGCTGAGACATGGGGCCTATGCCATGCTTGGCTTGCATACCATAAGCGCTCAATGGTGGTAGCTGGTGTTCTCATTATTAGCACTAGCTTATGGAAGACAAGGACTTGCAAGAAATCTCCCAGCCACCCAGCAAATGAAGGGCTTTCCTGAGCACCAACTACATGCTGGCCCCAGGCAGACCCCGCCCCTGTCCGCGAGGGACTTTTGGTGTCCCTGGAGTGAGCAGACACATTTAAGCTGATTGGAAGCTGGGCTGTGCAGACCCCCGGTGGCCCGTCTGGTGGGTGGGGGTGGGGGCCTAATGCGGATTTGCACAAAGTGGGTGGATCTGCCTGAGGAGTCAGAATCGGGGGATGACCGTGGACCCCAAGGTGTTTGTCTGGTTTTACAAATGGGTCTAGGATCCATTTTTAATATTTATTTTAAAATTTTTTGGTAAAATATACTCAACAATATTGACCATGTTAACCACCGCTGAGTGTGCAGGTCAGTGGCATTAGGTGCGCTCACACTGTGGTGAGCCATCACCACCGTCCATCCACAGAACTCTTCATCTTGCAAAACTGAAACTCCGCACCCATGAAACTCTCCGTTTCTCTCTCCCCAGTTCCTGGCAACCACTATTTTACTTCCTGTCTCTATGAACCTGACTCCTCTAAGTTCCTCATCTGAGTGGAATCATGCAGTATTTGTCCTTTTGTGACTGGCTTATTTCATTTATCATAATGGCCTTAAGCTGCATCCATATGATATGTATCAGAATTTTCTTCCTTTTAAATTGTGAATAAAATGTTCCATTAAAAAAAAAAGCTTTACTGAAATATAACTTGCATACCATCCCATTTATTCATTTCTCAGTGTATAAATCGATGTGAGGTTTTTTTTGTATATGCAGTTATGCAACCATCACCACAATCTAATTTTAGAACGTTTTCAACAACCCCCCAAAACTAACCCTACCCATTAACAGTTTCTCCGCATCCACCTCTACCACAGCCTTGGCCAACCACTAATCTACTTTCCATCTCTACAGATTTGCCTATTTGTTTTATATAAGTAAAATCACATAATATGTGGTGGCCTGTATAAGAAGAGGAAATTTGGACTCACAAAGAGACAAGAAGATGGGGCACGCACAGAGGAAAGACCATGTGAGGACGGTGAGAAGGTGGCCATCTGCAAGCCAAGGAGAGAGGCCTCAAAGTGAAACCAAACCTGCCTTCACCTTGACCTTGGGCTTCCAGCCTCCAGAGCGGTGAGAAAGTAAATGTCTATTGTTTAAGCCACCCCGTCTGTGGTATTTTTTACGGCAGCCCCAGCAGTTAACGCAGTATTGTTATTGGGTTGAATTCACTAGTGAAGGCATCTGGACCTGGAGTTCATTTATGAGAAGGTTTTAAGCTACAATTGAACATTAATTTTCTTTAATAGATATAGACTATTTCCAGTTGAGTGAGTTTGTGTCTTTCAAGGAAATTGACTATTCCATCTTAGTGGTATTATCTTACATCCATTTTAATATAGAAAATTACAAGTAATAAAATAAAACCATCAGCTATTCCACTGCCTAAAAAGAACCATTACTAATGTTTTGCTGTATATCCTTCCGATAATTTTTATATATATGCACGCCAATCCTCTCATCCCCCTCCCCTTTTTTGTTTTTACAAAATTGGTATTACCCTTCATATCCAGGATTTTGTTTTTTGTATTATCAAATCTTTAAAAACATTATGGATTATGGATGGCTGATTAATAACTTGCTTAACTAACCCCTAACTTAAGTTGCTCCTGATTTTTGGGGTGCATCATATAAAACACCACAGTCGGTATCTTTTTAATCTTTGCTGGCATCTTCGTTTACAGTTCCCCAAGTGGAAATACTGGGTGGACCAGTTTATTGACTTTGGGTACTGAGCACCCTGTGCTTGGTAAGGGGAGGGCGGGGAGAGGGAGGAGCTGATCCCCCCACTTCAGGGGCTTGCCCTCTGCAGACCAGCCCAACAGGGCTCTTTGGAGGCCTGCAGGGGTCCCCACCCCGGCGGTGGCCTCCTTGGGGCAGATCTAAGTGGCTCTAGGTTACCTACCGGTTGGAGGCTATATCGTCCAGGTGTGGACTGTACTGGCCTTACTTCTTAGTTCTTCTTCCTTCCGAGGCTGTGATACATTACGAGGCAGATACAGAATCAAAGCAAAGACGGAACCAAGCTTTGTGCAGACAAGTGACGGCAGAGCCCAGCCTCCTCCCAGCACTCTCAGTCCTCAGGGAGCTCCCAGCCTGACGAGGCAGGTCCTGTCCTCTGGGAATCCCCGGGCTTTGGAGGAAATAAAGTCTCCTGTTCCCCAGGATGCCCGGTCTGAGTGAAGCGTCAAGATTCACACACCAGAACGTGCACGGGCACCTACGGAGGGATGTGTAAGCAAGTGTAAATGAACACCTTCCCCTGGGCCGGTGTGTGCCTGGATGCAGTGGGGGCGTCCTAGAACTTCTGGGAAGGAGAAGGGCCTGGATCCCTGGAGAGGACGTTGGGCAGAGGCAGGATGGGGGCTGGGAGGAGGGGGGTGACCTGTGGGACAGGCTGGCCAGTTGGTGTGGTAGATTCCTAGGCAGGGAAGCCCCAGGGGGTCCCTTCAGTCCCTCATCAGCCACTTAGGGGGCATTGGGAGAGCAGGGCCAATGCAAAGGTGGGAGGGTTACTCGGAGTTTTAATTTCCAAGAGTACTCTTCCCTCCACCTGTCTTGTTCCCCTTCCCACACCCCAGTTCACCTCAAGACTGGAGAAGGGCCCTAGCTGGTTTGGCTCGGTGCATAGAGCATTGGGCTATGGACTGAAGGGTCCCAGGTTCAATTCTGATCAAGGGCACATCCCTGGATTGCGGGCTCGATCCCCAGTCAGGTGTGTGCAGGAGGCAGCAGATCAATGATTCTCTCTCATCATTGATGTTTCTATCTCTCCATTCCCCTTCCTCTTTAAAATCAATAAAAATATATTAAAAAAAAAAAAAAAAGACTGGAGAAGGAGCTTGGGCTTGGCAGCAATCAGATCCTTCCCTGAGTGCCTACCCCATGCCCACCTGGCATGGCACCTGCCATCTGTCCAACCATCCTCTCTCGGGGAAGCCGGTTACATCCAGTCCACAGCTGAGGACACGGAGGGCAGGGAAGGGAGCTGTGCTGCCAGGGTCTCAGAGCCGAGCTGTGGGGGTGCTGCAGTCGGAGCCCCATCAGTGGGACTGTGCCATCCTCCAGGGGCTCCCAAGCTCCAGGCCCCTCTGCTCCCCTCCTGTCCATCTTTCCCACACACATGCCACCCTCTATCTAGACTCTAGACCAGGGGTGGGCAAACTTTTTGACTTGAGGGCCACAATGGGTTCTTAAACTGGACCGGAGGGCCGGAACAAAAGCATGGATGGAGTGTTTGTGTGAACTAATATAAATTCAAAGTAAAGGAGCGAAGGGGAGAGCAAGAGAACCGGATAGAACAGCCGGATCCGGCCCGCGGGCCGTAGTTTGCCCACGGCTGCTCTAGATTCTAGAGGCACATGGCACCGACTCCCAGGCCACGAGGCTCTCAACCTGAAGCCACTGAGCCCCCTAGGGCACATCTGTGATGTCTGGAGACATTTTGGCTGTCAGACTTGGTGGAGAGGGGGCTCCGACTGGATCTAGTGTGGGGTCAGGGATCTGCTCAGCGCGAGGGGCGTGGGGGGCGCTTGCCCGTGGTGCGGGTGGGGAGCCCTGCCCCGGGTCGGGCTTCCTGCCAGGTGCATGTGCTGTGCCCTCCCGTCTTAGCCAGATGTGGGCACCGACATGCAGCAGATGTGGAGGGAAGCCTACAGACAGGCTCCTAGCCACGTGGAGACCCCGGCGAACACTCTCTGTTTGACCAAATTCCACTCAGCCTCTCCTGCTCTCTTGCTCAACTAGGCCTTGGTTTTCGGGCTTCTGTGTTTGTCTCTGTTTTGTCCAGTTTTAGGAAGAATCCTGTGAAGTCAGTTAAGCCAGAATCCCCATCCTCGATATCTGATCACCCCCAACATCTATCTGATGGGGTTCCCCAGCCTCCTCCCTTCCTTCCCCCTCTCCCGTGTGATGTCTGGTCATCCTTGCCTGCCTTCAGCCAGCATCCCCCTGACCCCTGATGCTTCCTCTCAGTATTTTCCATCCACTGACCCCCACCTTCCTCCTTGGCTATCAATTCCCATTTCTCCTTGCTGGAGTTAAGTTCAATCTCTCTTCCCCAAGGGGAGACCCCATTGTAACGGCTACCTTGAGTAAAGTCTGCCCCACTGTCTTGTAGCAAGTGTCAGTAAATAACTTTAACATCCTTTTCGGATGGGGATGGAGAGGACTTTGGACTAATTTTTTTTTTTCAGATGCCACGGGCGGGGCCAACTCCTGGCCAGGTGCACAAACCCCCACCCTCTGCAGGCCAGAGCACTGGGGGTGGGGACTTCACCAGGCGGCTGTGGGCAGGGTGGAGGTGGTGGTGGGAGGGAGGGGGTGGAGCCTCCTTTTTCTAGGCCATGTATCACCAGCCTCCTGCCCAGGGGCACTGCCCCGGCACGATCCTGCCAGTGTAGGTGGCAGAGAGAAGCTGGGGCCTATTCCCCAGAGCCTTTGGAGCAGATCTCGGACCTTTGGAGCCCTATGTCGCTGGCCCCCCAGAACCCTGAACATGGCAGATGGGGTGCAGGCCTACCCCAAAGAGTTCAGGAAGACGGTGCTGGTTAGACACCCCTCTGGGTGGAGGGGCCCTGATCTTAGGGCCTCTTCTTCGAGGACCTCCAGGTATGTGCCTGCTCCCTGGGGACAGAACTCTCCATGCAGAGCAGCAGGGATGGAGGTGGGAAACTGGCTCCTTAAATCCATGTATCCGGAAGGAGAGCTCCGACTCTCTGAGGGGTGGCTGAGAAATGTCACTGCATTTTCAGCACTAGAAGGGCCTTACGGATCATCTAGTCCATCCTCATGAGGCAATCGAGGCCCAGAGAGGCTAAGAGGTCTATCGGAGGTCACACAGCATTTTAGAAGCAGAGCTGGGACTAGAATCCAAGGATCCAGGTCCCTTGCTCTGAGTGCAAGACCCAGCCACCACGTTGAGTCACATGACTTTCTGGTCCAAATATGGCAAGGGGTTGGTTCTGATCTGCAACAGTGATCCGACCCCATGAGGCAATGAGCCGACTCCTCCGGGTGGGAGTGGAAAGGCTCCTGGTGCCTCCTGGCTCCGCCATTCTGGGGGCTGAGCCTTCAGGAGGCACAGGGCAGGTAGGAGGTGCTCAGATCTTCCTGGAGCTGCTAATCACAGGGATGGGCAGCAGGAACTACGGCATCAATGTCGCCAGGGTCAACAAAGGACAGCATTGAGGGCATCTGTAATGATAATGAGGCCCGGGAGGGAGCAGCAGGCCTGGAATTGCAGGAAGGAGGAATGGCCCAACTCAGGACCTGTGTTTCGTCCTCGCTCAGATCTAGCCTGGCTTTGAAGTTCTTCACCATCGCCATCCTAGCCGGCAGCAGTGAGTAAAGGCTCTGGGGAGATGCCTCCTTCACCCCCACCCCAGGCTTTCTCCCTTGACCTTGGGCATCCTGCTTCTCCATCCACTGAGCAGCAGCAAGACCTTGGGCCTGTCCTTTGTCTTTCTGGGCCCCCAGTTTCCCGCTCAGCCCCTGTCAGGCTTCACCCTCTCTCTGGGGCTGCTCCCTCCTCCACGTGTAAACACACACAAGAGGCAGGGCCCAGAGCTGAGCAAACATCGTAAAGTGGTGGCAATCGCTGGGCGTCTGGGCACCTGGCAAACCCGGGTGTTTGTGTACATTGGAGGTGTGTTTGTGTATGTGTGCACATGTAGACGGAAGCTAATAGTTTATGTGTGGACATACTCATGTGTCTATGTGTGTGTAGGTGTGCCTGATCTTATGATGATGTCCCTGTGTGTACACATTTCAGTAAAGTGTGTGTATTAAGTGAGTTATGTGTGTCTAGAGAGTGTATAGGAACATAGGGGTGCACATTCCTGTATGTGGTATGTATGGAGCAGTGGTGTCTATGTGAGCATATAAAAAGTTGATGGAACAGGTCCGGGGACTTCTTACCCAGGGTGGTAACCCCGGGCATGTGGATCGGGGGCAGCTGAACCCCCACACACCTAGGCGTTCCGGTGGCAGGTGCCTCGGGTCGATGGAAGATGACCTGAACCTCTCACTGGCTTTCCGTGCGGCCTGTTCCCCCTCTCCTGGACGCAGCCCGCATGGAGGAAAAGAGATGCCAGAAGCAAAATAAGGCTCCATGTGGCCGGACATGAGACACTGCTGGGTGAATTCGGGCAAAGTGACTTGTTATTTGGAAAATAACCACTTGAGTTCAGCCCAAACCACTGGCCAGGGACAGACCCTCTGGCCCGACTGAACGCAGACTTTGTGTCTTGCACTTGGAGTGCGGACGTGGCCTCACTTCAGGCCGCGGATTCCACTCTGGGCGCTGCCTGTGGGAGAGTATATTTGTGATGTGTGAATGTGTAAGTTGTGCCTGAGTGTGTAAGGTATTTGTGGGTGAGCGTGCGTATGAGTGTGTTTCATTGACAACCAGGAGAGTGTGCATCTGTGTGTGAGGTGTGAGTGTATAAAGTATGCGTGAGTGTGTGTAGCAGTGTGCAGTGTGTGGAGGAGAGGATGAGGTGGGTGTGTCTGTCTGTGTGGGTCTGTGTGTGCCCACCTTTTGTGTGATGGGCCCTGGGGATGAAGCCACCCGGTGGGGGTAATGCCTGCACAACTAGAGGATGGGTGGGGCAGGAGGTTGGGGCTCAGGTTGAGGAGTGAGCGGCCAGGACCTCACACAGGACCTCAGAGGCTCTGCACAGGGCGCCCTGCAAGGGAATGCCATTATTGGCTGTCGTCAGATTTAGGAATTGAGGTCAAAGAGGTTATGCAACCTGCCGACAGTCTCACAGTGTTAAACCTGTTTGCAAACCCAGTCCATCTGACTCCCAAGCTGCTTGGCACACACATTTTTCTCAAACACCAAGAAGCCAGAAGAGCAGAGGTGAGGGTCGGGGGTGAAGAGCTAACCTTCCCAGACACCCCTCACCCCCTGGCCTTTCAACAGTCTTCGCTGCCAAATCTCTGTGCAGCTCAAGAGACAGGCTCAGGCCCACAGGATGCAGGGTCCTCTCTCTCCCTGTCCCGGGCCCCTGTATAGACACTGATATGGCTCTAAACCGTCCTCTTAAAGACATCTGTCACTTCTCCCTACTTCTTGCCCATGTCCTCTCCTGTTTGCTCCTTATTCTCTGTCATGTCGAAAATCGCAGAGCCAATAGACAGGGAGACTCTGGTGGGGCAGGATTCCCAACATTAGCCCTCTGAGGGGGCAGGGAGGTCCGGCCCAGGGTCCTAACAAGCCCCAGGAGTTGGCGGGTGCCATGCAGGGAGCGAGTGTCTGATTCATGCTGGCTCCAAACAGGGCGCTGCCCCGGGGGAATCCCAGGAGGTCCGTACTAATGTTCCCATTTTACAGATGGGAAAATGGAGCCCCAAGAGCTGTAGTTATGGGCCCCAGTCTGTCTGTGCTCGTCCCACTAAGGCAGGCTGAGATGGTGAGTTTCCTGTCACTAGTGATGTGGGACAACCACGTCTCAAGAATCATGCCCTTTGGGATTCCATCCAGTCTCCAGGTCCTGAAGTTCTTGGCGCCCCCCTCTCCTGGGACAATTCCTATTCAGGCTGTGGAGGAGGGTGGGCAGTGTGGAGAGAGTGGGGACAGGGAGCTGCACTGGGCACCTAGCCCTGGGCCCAGCTGGAGGAGCCCGGGGAGGGGGAGACAGGCAGGAGCGGCCCTGCATGGTGCGGGCATCACAGCTCTGGGGCACACAAACCTGGACTCGTGTCTGGGCTCTGCCACTCCAGGCTCTGAGACCGTCACTGTTCCGAGCCTTCGTTTGCTCATCAGTTGGGGCTAGAGCAGCTCTCTTGCCTGTGTGTGTGTGTTGGGGGGTGGGGTACATTGCCCAGGTGAGTATCTGGTGTTGACTCAGCGGTGAGCCAGGGGGAGATGCAGAGGCAGCACAGGCCAGGAGGCCAGCAGGCAGGGGATCTGGGGAGGAGGGGCTGTTACTGGGGTGGGCCAGCTGCCAGGTGCCAGGAAGCTGATTTTGCTGGTACAGGAAGGGTCATTGCACTATTGCTTCCTGTGAGACCCTGACAAAGGGAAAGGAGTGTGTGTGTGTGTGTGTGTGTGTGTGTATGTTTATGTGTGTGTCTTCATTAAATGACCAGGGCACCCAATTGTCTCTGGATTTATCCTAAGATGCACCAGCCCCAGGACTGTGGTTGGGACGCTGAGTCCCCGCTGGGGACAGCGGAGCCAGGCCAAGCCAGAAGGGCCCAGAATCGAACCCCAGTGTCCTGAAGAGCAGGTCCATGTGCAAAGCCCCTTGCAGTTTCCCAGGCAGTTGGGCCTTGGATTCTCACTGCCTGGGTCCAAATTCTGTCTCTGCCGCTTTTCAATGTGTTCCTGGGCAAGTTACTAAATGCTCTGGGCCTCAGTGATCTCACCTGTAAAATGGGCAGCTACACCACAATAGCCTGTCATCAGGCTGCAGTGAGCACTCGATGAGTTAATGTGCGGACGGGGCCTAGGACAGCGCCTGACAGGCTGCAGCGTCCTCCACATAATGGTAACTATTATTATTTTCTCAGGGCCCCAGGGCTTACTCTAAGAACGTGGGCTCTGCATACTCTGTACGTCGCTTCCTTCCTTCTGCTCTGCCTGCCTGTCCCTCCCCCTCCCCCATTCCCCGGGCCTGGGTGTAGGGAGGACAGCCAGGCGGACAGGGCAGGCTGCGCACAGCGTCCCCTTGTTCTCTTGCAGCCCTGCCTGCAGCGCACAGCAGCCTGTTCAACCTGAAGTCCATGGTGGAAGCCATCACGGGGAAAAATGCCATCCTGTCCTTCGTGGGCTACGGCTGCTACTGCGGGCTGGGGGGGCGTGGCCTGCCCATGGATGAAGTAGACTGGTAGGTTCCAGAACGCCAGGGCTGCTGTCACAACCGGGTGGGGCAGAGGAGGTCAGACTGATCTCCATCTTCGAGAGGTGGGAGAGGCCCTTTCCCCAAACGATGAGGCTTGTTTGATGAGTTAGTGATGACGAGCTGACCTTTGACCCGTGTCCTTTCCAAACATGGTGGACACACTCTATTGTCCATCTCAAAGGTCTCGGGCAGGCATTTGAACTCCCACTCTCGCCAGGAAGGAACCTCTGACCTCCCCCAAGCACACGCTCATGCTTGACAAAGGCAAGGGCTGTGACCCCTACCCCCATCAGATTGCAGGCTCTGAAGGTCAGGGCTGCGTGCGCTTCCTCCCTCCGACAGGGAGTCCGGAAGTCATGGCTTGTCTTCCACTCCTGTCTCCCCAAAAGCAGCCAGCACCAAGTCTGGTATCACCGGGAGTTTAATAAATGCATGTTGACTAACTGTTTTCCCTCCACCAGAGGGGATAGAAACAGTCACCCCACAATTGCTTCCTGTCCCCCACCCCTCACACCCCACCCCAGCCTTCAGACCTTGGTTCTGGGCACCATGCACAGCCAGGTATGGCCTCTGCATATAGTCAGTGTGTAACCCTAACCCTCCCTCCCACCTGACCACCTTGCCGGACCACCTGCAGCCAGGCCTCCAAGAGGGGAAGCGGGAGCCCTGGGCACGGACAGAGACATAATCATGGACAAGAACCTGGGCACCGGCCTGCTTTTCCTGGCTGTGTGACCTTAGGAACGTAACTACCCCTCTCTGGGCCTCAGTCTGAAGGTCTGACCAGGGAGGAAATGGAACAGATGATCAGGGTCTCTGCTGGTAGGAGATGGGCCTAGCCGGGCGATGCGGGCCTGTTCTCCTCTACCCGCCCCTAGGTGCTGCCATGCCCATGACTGCTGCTACCAGAAGCTCTTTGACCAGGGCTGCCACACCTACGTGGACCATTATGAGTACAGCATCGAGAATAAAACTACGATTGTCTGCAGTGAGTCCCTCCCCGACACCTGCCCCAGCCTGTGCTGGGGCCCTGTGCAGGGCTGCCAGATGAAATACAGGACGCCCAGTTAAATGTGAAGTTCAGATAAACAACGAAAAATGTTTACGCATAAGTAGATCGTAAACATTTCATAGGATATACTTATACTAAAAATTTAATATTAGCATAACGCCAGTTAGTGTTAGTGTAGAATTTAAGAATTAGCATAAGTATGTCCCATGCAATATGTGGGATATACTTATACTAAAAACATTTGTTTGTCTGAAATTCAAATTAACCAGGCCGCTTGTGTTTGTTGTTTGTTAAATCTAACAACCCTCGCTGTGACTCTGGCACATCTCTCTGGTATGTTCTGATCCCCAAGCCTGACGTGGTCCCATTTCTCTCGTCCTGGAGATTCTGCAGCTTTGTAGATTCTGATTCAGTGGGTATCGGCGGGGCTCAGGAATCGCTTAGGTCAGTGGTCGGCAAACTGCGGTTCGCGAGCCACCGTTTGCCGCTCTGTTGACTAGTGAGTTTGCCGACCACTGCTGTAAGGCATTACCCTTACCCAGAAGTTTTGACTTCAGGTTAAAGACATTAGTACATTATTAAAATGTTTTTTAACTGTTTTTCCCTAAGGCAGTGGTCGGCAAACTCATTAGTCAACAGAGCCGCAGTTTGCCGACCACTGTCAGGTGATTGTGAGACTTCCTGACACTGGCCTGGGAGCCGGGGGTGGGGGTTTAAAGCCGGGTTCTGCCAGCACCTCCTGGCCCTGTGGCCCTGGGCCGGGCCCTTCCTGACCTGGCTTCAGTCTCCCCATGGGTACATGAAGGGGTTTGGTTCCCTTTCAGTTCTGTCACTGGGACCCCACCAAAAGGTGGCGCCATCCCAGGACCCTCAGAGTTTCCAGATAAGCTATTGGAGTCAGGCCCAATGGAATTTCCTCCTTTATCGGGACTCCCCATGGTCTTCCCCCAACGGGTGCGGTATCCAAGCTAATGGCCCAGGTGTCCCTGCCCTGCCTCCCCTTCGCGCCCCTCCCTGGGGCAGCAGGTGCCCCCGATCCAGTGCTGTGGGCAGCCTGAGCTCCCTTTGTCTCCTTTCTTAACCAGGCTGTGCTCCTTGTCCCCCACTAACAGCTCACCAGCAACCCCAGCTTTGCAAAGAAACTCATCTCCTGGTTCTCTGGGAAAGAGTCTGGAGCGAGGGGGGACTGGGTGCACCTGGGGCCCTTGGGAACTTGGGACTCTGTGGGCCTCATATTCTGCTGTTCAAACATGGGGCAGAGGGGCTGGCTTGAAAGAGGGGGTGTCCCTTCATTTAACCCCCAAGCAGTGGTTTTCATGATAACTTCTGGGGATTCCTAGGGCAGGGGGAATAGCTGCTGTGAGAGGTGATGGGGGGGGGGGGGCGGGGGAGAGGGTGTCCCTGAGTGGCCCAGCTGGCTCTTTAATGTATATTACAGTTTAAGAGGCTTCTCTTTCAGCTGTTTGATGTGTTAGCCTTCGGCAAAGAGTTTCATTTAAGAGAAAGGATTCTGCTGATGGAAAGGTTGAAATATTTGCAAACCATTGGCTAGTGGGTGGTTCTCAAAAGGGGGTTCCCCAACCTGGGGCATCGGCATCACCAGGGCACTTGTCAGAAATGCAGATTACCAGGCCCACCTGACCTACTGAATCCGAAGCTCTAGGGGTGGAGCTGGGCAGTCAGTTTTAACAAGCCTGCCAGCTGATTCAGTGCACACCTCAGGTGGGGGATTATTGGGGTAAATGATTTCTGGAGGCTAATATTAATAACAGCAGCAGCAGTTACCATGCGTTAGGCATTTGCTTCGTGGGAGGAAGTGTTTTCCTCATTGGATCCTTAGCACGAACCCCTCCAGGGTGGGTGCTCTGCAATTCTGTGATGGGAGAGAGTTCCTGACACTTGCGTTCTCGTCCCAGCTCTGCCTTGGGTTTGTTGGTGACTTAGGTAAACCCACCCCGCTCTGAGCCTCTGTTTCCCAACGATGCAATGACATGCTGGACTTGAGTGGCTCTCCGAGTTTAGCATGCACCAGAGCCACCTGGAGGGCTGTTAACGCAGGCTGCCCAGCCCAGCGCTTCGGAGCTCACAGGCCTGGGGTGGGCCTGGCGGGGGGTGCTGGTGCAGCTGGCCCTGGACCACTGGACCCTCAGAGTGCATGCACTCCCCTCCCCATAGGAGATCGCAACCAGACGGACTGTGACAGGCAGACCTGCGAGTGCGACAAGAGCGTGGCTCTCTGCTTCCAGAGGCAGAGGTACAATGAGAAGCATCGCAACTACCTCAACATCTACTGCCAGGGCACCACCCCCAACTGCAGCATCTATGAGCGGCCCAAGAAAGAGACCTGTAGCCCCACCTCCTCGCCACCCCCTGCACTGCCCTAGTGCCCTCTGGGGGCTGACAAAGAAGAAGGGTGGCAGTTCCTGCTCTGGGGACCAGACACATGGAACAGGCAGAGGTGGGGGTGGATCTGGAGCCTACGGGCTACCCTGCCACCTTCTCCCTGGAGCCCTCCAGCACGGCTGGTCCCCAGAGGACTCAGGAAGGCCTGGGCCCTGACTGTGGCCACCAGGGTCCTCCAGCCCAGTACTGGGCATGTCCGTGTCCTGCTGTTGGTCCTGGACTTGGCAGGGAACGTGTGGCTTGTTGGGGTCACTCCTGAGTGTGGAAGATGAGACCTGAGAGAGAGGCCCCAGGTCTCTGACAAACACAGGAGAAGCAGGGCCCAGCCCTCACCCTCTCCCCCTGCACCTCCCCTCATGCAGAAGCCAGGCCAGTGGGTGGAAAGACCTTAGCCCTGAGCGAGGAAAGGCTGAGGGCTGGGACCCACCTGGGTGAAAAGGGAAACGAAGGCCTGGGCGGGAAGCTGAGCAGAAGATTCAGGGAGGCAGGGAGGGAGCAGCCTGGGGAAGAGGTAAGGGTGGGGAGAAGGTGAGAGAGAGGTGAGACGGGGTGAGGGTCAGATGTCTAGACCAGAGGTGTGGAGCTGGGCTGAAGAGTCTGAAGGTGGACAGGAGGAGTGACATTTTTTGAGGAAGGGGCTCCTGCAATCTAGAGGTTCTCTCCTTCCTTACCACTCCTTTCAGGTTATGAGATCTTTTATGCTAAGGTTTGTGGACGGGGCTGCACTTGCTTTACATTGGTCTAGGAGCCGCCATGGCCAAAGGTGTTCTCCTCGGCCAATCTTGACTCAGGCTCTTGAGACCTCTTATCAGCCTTTGGGTTTCCATGTCCATCTCAGCATCACCTAGCTTGAACAAGAATCCTGCCTTGTCATTTTTGCAAGAATCCCCACCCACCATCAATGTCTGACCAGATTCCATAACCTCCATCGTCTGATCACCCTGGCCTGCCTTCAGCAAGAATCCTATTAGGTCAGTTTAGCAAGAATTGTCTTACCCTCTTAGCAATTTTCCATCCCCAACCCACCTCCGGCTCCTATAAATCCCCACTTAAGAAAAATGTGGTTTTGCAATTGTTGTATAAGAATTGAGCCCAGTGCTATACTGCCCCCTGTTGCAAGAGTCTTGAATAAAATCTGTTTCTACCACTTAACCTACTGTCCAGCTTCTGGTTTTCTCAAGGCCGTGGTGCCGTGACTTGGGGGATATCTGATTCATCATTGGACCCCAGACCTCTCATCCAGGACCCCAAGTGTGCACCTTGGAAGCCTTTGCCTGATGGATCAGGGTCCATTGGTGAGTCCAACTCCTGAGCCAGGGCTGTGGATTAGTGCCTGCTACAGTGTGGTGAGGACAGGCTTTGATTCCTAAGGTTCGAGTTTCTCTCTGAAGCTGGTTAGAATTCCAGGGTGATTTGTCTGAAAAGTGCCTACTGGGCTGGAAGTCATTCTTCCTGGCTCTTTCTTTTGAGTAGGGATGCATTCCCTAACTCTCTAGGCTGGGCATTTTTTACTGGCTCTTTGGGAAGCTTCTCTGTTCTCCCTATTTGATCCTGCTCCTCCCAAAGGAACTTCCTAGTCAACTGAAACCCCACTTCTCAAACCCCTGCTGAATTTGGACCTTCGCTGGCTTCTTTGGGAAACCTGAGACCTCCACAAACTGGTTCCTCTAAGGCCTCTTCCTTCCCATCTCCTTCTCTTACCGCCTTTGGTCTTCCCTTCAGTACCCATGAATCTGTTAATAGGACATCCTTTAAATCTCTACCTTCTCATCCCTCTGTCCACCCCACCATCCCCTTTCCCTGCCCACTCTAGCCCCTCAACTTCCTACAGTCACTTGAATCACTTCTGCAAACCACCTATCCTAGCCTATGAAGGGGCCCCAACAGGACTCAGGGGTCCCCTAAAGCAACTCCTAAAGCTAAAAAGGAAAAGGGCTCATTGGAAACAGACTGGATATTTTGTCCATTCAGACGGGCCTTGGGGACATCCAGATGACTGCTTGATGCCCCCTGAGTCTCTTGCCTAAAATGCAGTCCACAGCCTTTATAAGATGACATATTGGGACACATGAAAACATTAAAAGTCCTTTCCACAAATATTGGTACAAAGCATTAGCCCTCATGTTGAATAAGTAACCTCAGTTTGGCTCATCTGCCAAAAACATAATTTGGATAAGTAATATAAAATGGAACAAAGATAAGACCTATTTTATTTAAACCAATGACTCTGTATCACTATGTTTTACTTAATCATGGCGAAATTTTTAGAATGAAACCTATTAAGATCTCTGTTTGTATCATCAGTATGTGTGTATGTGAGTACGTAATGTATGTGTAATATTTTCCTACTCAAGATGGTATTACCAAATTCATTTATAAAGCTTCCATTCAAAATAACTTTGAGATAAACAAGCACTTACATACATTCAATATTCCTAAAATACTCAAAAATAGAAACTAACTCAAATATTTTTAAGCCCATGTTCAAAGATTTGAGCAAATCTTTGATAAATAAGACCAGTTTAATATCACTGGTTTACCAAAAACAGCCATGTCTTCAGGGTTATCAGCAGTAAAGTATAATATGAGCATACACTTTATTCTACTCATGTTTACTAGTTAAAGAGGGTAACATATCTACTAGATGTTTATAATTATCTATATATCTATATATATAAAAGCCTAAGTGACTGTTACAGCAGAATGACCGGAACGACCGGTTGTTATGATGCGCACTGGCCACCAGGGGGCAGACGCTCAACGCAGGAGCTGCCCCTGGTGGCCAGTGCACTCCCACAGGGGGAGCGCCGCTCAGCACTGCTACATCCCCTGAAGGGTCCCGGACTGCGAGAGGGATGTCCAACTGCCGGCTTAGGCCTGATCCCAATGCTGTTCTCTGTAGAAGGCAGTCAGTCTGAACAACTCAGTGACTCAGAGAAGCGCAGGGAACTCAGGGTGAGCCTTCCTCTGCTCTTGACTCACCCACTCAATGGTGTTCACAGGACAGACCGTAATGGCCCAACCCATGCATGTGCAGCAGCTGCTGAAGCTCAAGCAGCAAGCCATGCAGCAGCAGGAGGCCATGCAGCCACAAGCCAGCAGTCAGACATCCCCTGAGAGGTCCCAGACTATGAGAGGGTGCAGGCCAGACTGGGGGACACCCTTCGCCCCCAGGGCACAAATTTCGTGCACCAAGCCTCTAGTAAATATTATAAATTCAACGTAACAACAAATGCACAAGTAAAGATGCAGCAAGAATGAACTCTCTGATTCTACTACTTCATGTAGACCAAACAGCGCAATAAACCAAGAAACCCATGTCTTTAAGCTTTTTAGAGTTTGGCTTTTATGGTACTTGTCTAACATGCATGGGCTGTAAAAACAGTTAGCAGGGAAATAACCTGAGATGAGGCTAGCTTTGTTTAATGGTATAAGATGTTCACCTAAAAACAGTTTCCAAAATCTTTTTAGTAATCTGTAACCTCAGAGTTATATAAAATGAAATTAAGTGATCAATATGTAGATCATTTCTAAGTAAGTTAAACTACTGAACATGAATTACTAAGCATAATTTTAAGCTTATATACTTTTGGCTTCTTTTTATATGGGATAGAGAAATATATTTGGGTCCCTTAATAAACATAAAAAGTTATACTAGAGAAAATTGTGAGATGGTATACTTATAAAATTTGCTAATTTACTGTAGAATGTTGCTATATGGAAGCCAGTTAACAATGATCTATTTCCTTGTTAATTTCCACTGGAAATTAAGTTACTAAGGGTTAAGAATTCTAATTAATATATATATATATTTATTTATTTTCATTTCAATAAATCTTTATTGTTCAGATTATTACAATTGTTCTTCTTTTTTCCCCCCATAGCTCCCCTCCACCTGGTTCCCACCCCACCCTCTGCCCTTACCCCCACCCACTGTCCTCATCCATAGGTGTACGATTTTTGTCCAGTCTCTTCCTGCACCCCCCACACCCCTTTCCCTCTGAGAATTGTCAGTCCACTCCCTTTCTATGCCCCTGATTCTATTATATCCACCAGTTTATTCTGTTCATCAGATTTTTTTTATTCACTTGATTTTTAGATTCACTTGTTGATAGATATGTATTTGTTGTTCATAATTTTTATTTTTACCTTTTTCTTCTTCCTCTTCCTCTTCTTAAAGAATACCTTTCAGCATTTCATATAATACTGGTTTGGTGGTGATGAACTCCTTCAGCTTTTTCTTATCTGTGAAGCTCTTTATCTGCCCTTCAATTCTGAATGATAGCTTTGCTGGGTAGAGTAGTCTTGGTTGTAGGTTCTTGCTATTCATCACTTTGAATATTTCTTGCCACTCCTGTCTGGCATGCATAGTTTCTGTTGAGAAATTAGCTGACAATCGTATGGGTGTTCCCTTGTAGGTAACTAACTGCTTTTCTCTTGCTGCTTTTAATAGTCTCTCTTTGTCTTTTGCTCTTGGCATTTTAATTATGATGTGTCTTGGTGTGGTCCTCTTTGGATTCCTTTTGTTTGGGGTTCTCTGCACTTCCTGGACTTGTAAGTCTATTTCTTTCACCAGGTGGGGGAAGTTTTCGGTCGTTATTTCTTCAAATAGGTTTTCAGTATCTTGCTCTCTCTCTTCTTCTGGCACCCCCATAATTCTGATGTTGGTACGCTTAAAGTTGTCCCAGAGGCTCCTTACACTATCTTCATATTTTTGGATTCTTTTTTCTTTTTGCTTTTCTGGTTGGGTGTTTTTTGCTTCTTTGTATTTCAAATCTTTGACTTGATTCTTGCGTTCCTCTAGTCTGCTGTTGGATCTCTGTATAATATTTTTTATTTCAGTCAATGTATGCTTAATTTCTAGTTGGTCCTTTTTCATATCCTCGAGGGTCTCACTAAATTTATCGGCCTTTTCTAGAAAATTCTTGAAAAACCTTATAACCGTGGTTTTGAATTCTATATCCAGTCATTTGCTTTTCTCCATTTCTTTCATTTGTGACCTGTTTCTTTGTCTCCGCATTTGGCTGCTTCCCTGAGTTGATAGAGTGGCTTTGAGTGCTAGGTGTTCTATAGGGCCCAGTGGCTCAGCCTCCCCAGTTACCTGAGGTGGACACTCTTGGTGCACCCTTTTGTGGGCTGTGTGCACAGTCTTGTTGTAGTTAAGCCTTGATTGTTGTTGGTATCACTCGGAGGAATTGACCTCCAGGCCAGTTGGCTGTGAAGATTAGCTGTGTCTACGATGGGAGAACTTCTGTGCTGGAGACACCCTTATGAGGCAAGACTTGCTTCAGTGGGGCTTTGGTGCTCACTGAGTCTTCCCCTGAGTGTGTCCCTTATGGATCTGAGGAGTTGTAATCTGGATGGTCCTACTCTGACCCCTGGGTACACTGGCTCTTGGATCTCCAAGGAGGTGCTAATTTAGCCTCTGCCTGAAGCCACCCAGCAGGAGCTACGGAGAGATCTGCAGATTCCTCTTCTTTGTTTGGGTTTTGGAGGTGCCCAGATGAGGCCCAACTGTGAAGCAATGCAAGCTGCTGTGGGGCCTTGGGCCTTCTTTTGGATGTTCTGGGTCTCACTGACTCAGCTGCAGTTTGTTAGGTAAGTTTAGTTTTCAAAGGACCAGGCCATTCTTATGCAAAAGCCTCTGCGCACAGCTTGGATGGGGCAGAATCTCAGGGCGGAGCAAACAGCAATGGCTTCCCGTCAGCCCTGCCCTAATTGTCTCTGTGTCCCTCGGTAATTGCTGCAAGCACCTCTGAGAGAAAGCCACCCCCGAGTTCTGCCCGCCGCCAGACAGTCCAGTTTCTCTCCGTATGAGTCTGGGTCCCCAGAGTCTTGCCCAGAACTGGAGTTCAGAGCAGTCAGGAGCTTTTGTCTCCCTCCCGCTTGAAAAAGACAGCCGCGTAATCAGTTGCCAGCCCTCTCTGCGCGTGCGCCTTCGTACCTCTGCCTTTACTTCTGCAGCTCCTCTGAGTCTCAGTGTGCTTTTCTTTTTCCTTCTAGTTGTAGAATTTCTACTCAGCCCGCCTTCCTATGGTTCTGGATGATGTCCGTTTTGTCTTTTAGTTGTAGTTTTGAAGTTGTTGTGCGAGGCAGCAGTTCAGGTGTTTACCTATGCCGCCATCTTGGTTTCTCCCCTCTAATTAATATATTTAAACAAAACTACTAAGAATAATAAGGATGAAGAAAAAACTGTAAGCAAAATATGCAAGAATGTAGGATACATTTTTGTTTTTTAAAAAAGAGTAGTTTGTTTTAAAGCAGTTGTTCAGAGGGTGTTTAAAAACTGCTACAGAATGAGAAAGACAAATAAATATAGGACAAAACAATTTTTGAGTGATATAGAAAGTTGTAAAGGGTTTGTGGAGAAGGAATTTTATAGGCAGTCAAGTTGGCTAAGATCGAACTGATTTATTTATAAGGTTTTTAAAAATGAGCACAACCAATATATGAATGCAAAACTAGAATTTGGTTTTCTCAGTTAAAACAGCCAAGTTTTCTTAGATTATTGGTCTGCTCTTTACAAGAGATTGTAAAAGATTTTTCTTTACCTCTTGAGTAAACTGCACAGGAAACAAAGATTTTGTGTTTTATTGGAGTTGATATTTTTAAGAGAGCCCAGATGACTCACGTTTAAAAGAGCAAAGGGTTTTTTTTTGTTTGTTTGCTTGTTTTTATATTTTTGACAATTTTGCTTTTTCAAAATCAAGTCCTAAATGAAATCTTGATCTCAAACTGGCCCTTTCAGAGGGCCTGGAACATCTCAAAGGACTTGTTCTTCCACCTTGTGAAAAGAGAGATGCTAAAAATAACTTGGTTTATTTGACAAGTGAAATTGCATGACAGGCATCAAATAAGAGATGCTTTAGCTTTTTCTAAGTTATATTTGTATGGGTAAATATTTTAAAGTAATATAAATATTTTTAAAAATGTATGATGTTCAGCCCTGGTTGGTGGCTCAGTTGGTTGAGTGTCGTCCCATGCACCAAAAGCAGTTGTGGGTTCCGTTCCCAGTCAGGGCACATACCTAGGTTGTGGTTCAGTCCCAGGTCAGGGTGCATACAGAAAGCAACTGATAGATGTTTCTCTTTCACATCAATGTTTCTCCCGTTTTCTCTCTTTCCCTCTTTCTCTTCTGCTCACTCTAAAAAAAATTAATAAACAAATCCTTGGCTGATGGTTAAAAAAATGTATGAAGTTCATGTAAATTTGTCAATGACCTTGCTGTCCATATGTCCTGGTACAATGTTATCAGTCATGATTCTATTTATTATCTGAATATGTTGCATTTTCCAGAGGCAACCATGTTTCCTTGTCAATTGGATTATAATACACTAGAGGCCCAGTGCACGAAATCATGAGGGTAGAGTCCATAGACTTAGCCTGCGATTAGGGCCATCTTCTGCCCGTTCGCCAGTCCCCAGGCTGAACGCCACCTCCGCTGCCGGGGCAGGTAGGTCACAGGCGTGCCCTACAACTTCCATCAGCGCCACAAGCCCCAGCAGTGGCGGTGGTGGCGGGGGCGGTGGCAGCAGCGCCCGTGTGAGTGGCCCTGAGTGGGCAGCATGTTCCATCAGCAGCCAGCCCGGCCTACGCACATGGAGGTGATGTCGTCGACACCTGCTTTCCCACCGGCCTGAGCCCCTGAGCAGCCGGGGACGAGCTGGGGATCCCAATGGCCTGACAGCCAGCCCGGTCCTCCCACCACCCACCCTCGTTCCTCTGTTCACCATTGCTGATCCATCGGAGCCTGTGGGCTGGGGGGAGGGACCAAGAGGTCAGCCGTTCTGCCCGCTCACCAGTCCCCAGTCCTTCCCCGCCACCACCCACCCACTTCCCCGTGGTTCCCCATTTGCCTGTGGGCAGGGGTGGGGGCATGGGGGAGGTGGGGGATGGGAGGGACTGAGAGGTGGTCAATGCACCTCATGGCAACTGGTCGAGCATTCATTCTGGTCATTACGCTTATGGTCCCTGGCTTTTTATTATATAGGATTCTCATAGTTATTGTTTTTCTCTGATGCTTTCCTGAAAGCCTTTGCAATCAGTTAGTAGCCAAAATACTTAGACTGCATCCGAAAGGACTATTTCTGAGACCCAAGGAAAGGACTGTGACAGGTACTCTGGGGAACAAGCTTCTGATGACATTGAGCAACTTTGAGATCATACCAGTGGGTTGGGTAAGGATGTCCAGTACTAGCAGAGAAGCTGACGGCATCATAAAGCTGCTAACCCAAGATCAAGCCAACACAAATGAATTACATGGGATTGCGTTAACCAATGACAGATGACTACAGTGTTGTTTGGAACATTTCTGCTTCTTTATTTAATGTTGTTTTTTTTTTATTTATTTAAGGAACTCCTTTCCCTTTTATATTAAGTTACCTATAACTCAGGACCATTTAGTAGAGTATACTTCCATAAGCAGAAATGAAACACTTATCTTTTCTCCCTGCCTGATCCCTTCAGAATTTGGAAACCCTTATTGAGTATTCTTGTTTTCATGACAACATAAATATTTGCATAAGTGCAATAAGAATCTGCTTCCTTAGAACATAATTGGAGACATTGGTTCCATTACCAAGGCTTGACTGGAATATCCTATTTGAGAGCGATGTGTGCAGAGGCTATGATTTAAAGAACTGGAGATGACTGTAGGGAGCCAATGCTTGCAAAGCCCTCTAGGAAAAACCAGGCTGGTACCTGTAAAGATGAGTAAGGAAGCCAATTCCTGGCAGACCCAGGAGACAGGAAGTCTTGGAGGCCTTGAGAGGAGAGGACTTCACCCATAGCTATAGGGACTGCAAGAAAAATCTGGTGGTGAGTTCCTGGCTTCACTTCCTAGCCTTTTAGGCTTTTAAAAATCTAGTCAGATTCGTTATGAAAGGTTTCAGGCACACAAACTCAAAAGGCCTACGTGGTCAATTACCATTCTTGCTGCCCTTCTGTAAATAATCTAAAGAGATCAGACTTATTTTGTAAACACTGATCAAAAAAAGGGAGGGATTTCCCTAGCCGATTTGGCTCAGTAGATAGAGTGTCGGCCTGCTGATTGAAGGGTGAACGCTTTGATTCTGATCAAGGGCACATGCCCGGGTTATGGGCTCGATCCCCAGTAGGGGGCATGCAGGAGGCAGCTGATCAATGGTTCTCTCTTATCATTGATGCTTCCATCTCTCTCTCCCTCTACCTTCCTCTCTGAAATCAATAAAAAAATAATTTTTTTTAAAGGAGTGAGCGATTACTATAGAGATACACAGCAAAACCTCATGGGCTATTAAATTATAGTCATGTTCATTGTCCTTGAGCTAGTTTTTTGACTCTGGGTTAAATTACATTTCCCATTCTAGCTTGTTATCCACCTGTATAGGCAGGAATGTGCCCTGGATTCTGCCATTTTGCACCTTCTGTCAATTCTTCTAGTTTCCTTCAAGATCTGGTTACAACTTTCCATTAAGAACATTTCTAGTTTTCTTCCCCTCTTCTGGACTTGGAGTCACAGAGAAGTAAAACCCAACTGCCCAGATCCTCACTGGGACGATCTGAAGCTGGATGCTCCATGCCATGACTTTGACACTGAGGACTGTGCCATCATCAAAGACATTCAAATGACAAAACCCTGGAGCGCCACTGCCGACCTCACTTCATCCGCAAAGATGCTTCAAGCCAACATCTAGAAAGCTCAGTGGCTGCCCTCTGGACTCAGAAACAGGGTTTGTTGGTCCCAACCATTACCTTTGTTTTTCTTCTGTTTCTACAGAAAGTCCCCTCATTTCAATGCTGGGGGGTCACACCACCCAGCGAATACCCTCTGCAACCAAATCTCGGCAGATGGCTCCAGGTCCCTAGTGAACCAAAGTGCCCAGCAGAAAGGGACTGTTCAGAAGAGGGACTGATAGAATCGCCCTGACCACACGTTAGTCGGGCCCCTCTGAGATGTCTTCTCAACCAGGCCTCCACCTTTGGGTTTCGGTGTCCATCTTTGCATCTGCCCGGTTTTAGCAACATCCCTGCTATGTCAGTTTAGTGAGACTCCCCACCCACCCTCAGTATCTGATCAAATTCCTCGCCCTCCAGCCTCCACATCCTCCGGGTGCTATCTGATCATCCTGGCCCACGAATCCTGCTAGGTCAGTTTAGCAAGAATTCCCCTACCCTCTGAGTCATTTTCTACCCACCGACCTCTGACCCTGCTCCTTAGCTATAAGTACCCACTTTTCTTTGTGCTTTTTGGAATTAAGCCCTATTCAGGTTTCTACTCCCCCATTGCAATAGTTCTTGAATAAAATCTGTGTTTACCACTTTAACTTCTGTCCGGCTCTGATTTGCTGCCACACCATCTCAGCCCAGACCTCCACCACTCTTCTCCATTCGCTGGGAATCAATGCCCCTCCCCTCCAGCCCTCCAGGGAGGGCTGCCAACACTTCTCTAGAACTCGGGTGGCACCTAGTGGTGATGATAGGTCACCACAGCCAGGTGCTCCCCACTCCTGCCCTTCTGCTTCTGGACCCTGCTCCAGACCAGCAACGCCCAGCAGAGCACAGGAGAGGGTGAGCACTTCCAACCTCCACCATCATATCATTGCCACTCACACCTCCTCATGAAGAAGAGATGGGTGCACCCCGGGCTCTGCCACGTAAGGACCACGTGGTCCTGGGCACATCACTTGACACACTCCCCAGTCTCCATTTCCCTCTTCTGTAAACTGTGGGTAATGATGGAGAGCACATCATGGATTTGCAGCCACGGGTAAGAGTAGCCCCTAGCACAGGGCCTGGCGTGGAGAACAGAAACGGTCAGTGCTGGCCACTGGCATGTTGGACCAAAGGTCCCAGGGCCTGATTGGCACACAGCCATGGGTAGAAGGAAGGAGGAGCTGATGGAACTTTCATGGGGACAATCTATCCAAACGGAAACCTGGCAGAAGGCAAGCTGTGATTTAACAAGAAAATCGAGGTGTGAGGGGGAAAAGAAGAAGAAGGTTCTGTGGACATTTACTGTCCCAAACCCACAGCCAGGCACCTGGAGCCTGCCCAGCCTTGGTCTCGGCTGGGCTAGGAGCCCCCACTCCCTCACGCTCAGGACTGACCATGAATGCAGACTGGCAGCCCTTCCCTCCGGCCACCCCCCCCCCCCCCCGCCAACTCCCACCTCCCAGATTGGCACTGCCCGTGCTGGCTGTCAGCTTTCCCAGCTGACACCACCAACTGTGACAACAGCCAAAGCTGGGCATCAGCGGCAGGGTGTACAGTACAAAGGCACAGGCACATGGCCCGGCCGCAGCCGCCTCTGCAGCACCCACGCTCAGCCTGGGCAGGCGCACCCTGTCTCAGATGTCAGGGCCCAGGAAGCAGGGTGGGAATTACTGAGCTCACTGTATGCCGAGCACTGTGCTCAGGCTTTGTGTGTGGCGGCTCCTTTAACCCTCTTAGCAGCTCTATGAGGCGGAGCTATGAATAGCCTTGTTAATAAGAGGAGGAAACTGAGGCCCAGAGAAGCTCAAGGTCCTGCAGTGGGAGCAGGCCTTGAACCCTGACTCCCAGAGCTTAGCCTCAGAGAGCACCCCGTCAGCCCCCTCATTTTGAGAAAGGGGACGGGAAACGAGGTTTAGACTCAGGACACAAAGGTTCCCATTCCAGCCCCCCTGCCCTCTCGGAGCCTCTGTTTTTATCTGCAAACAGGGGATGCTCACAGATCCTAGGATCTGGCTGAAGATCAAGGACAATGAATGAGAAAGAGCCTCATGGGGTTCTTATTGGAATGAGGAACCTGAGGCCTGGAAAGAGGAGGGGCTTGTGCAGTCTTTCTCACCCAAGCCTCCTTCACTGAGGCCTCTTTCCACCTCTCTCTCCCTCGCTCCCTCCTGGCCTTTGCTCAGGCTGTTCCCTCTGCCCGGAGCACACTCCCCTCCTCTCTGCCTTGCCTGGCTGACTCCCACTTAATCTTTCCAGGACCAGAATCCTTTGTGGACCAGCAGGTCTGGATGGATGGCTCCAGGTGTGCCTGCACGCTCCCCGCTCCCCCAACTCCTCCCAGTCCTATTATTTCCTGTTTACCTGTCTGTCTCCACCTGGGCTGTGAGCTGCATGCGGAGGAGACCTCCTACTCCCACCTAATCTATGGTGCCCAGTCTCAAACACTGGATATTCGTGCAGTAGATGTATGAATGGATGAATGAAACCGCACAACCATTCAGTGGCTTAGCCAGACGCAGGGCATATTTAAGCCCTTGGAGCAGCCTCCTTGGTTACACTGCCTCACCCTCCTCTCTCCAAGACTGGATTCCCTCTGGGACAAGCCCGTGGAGGAGAAGCTCAGGGCGGGAGCATCAGTGCTGGGCTCAAGTCCCCCGCTCTGCCACATGCCAGCTGTGTGGCCTTGAGCCTCAGGACACTGGGATGTTAACAGCATCTGCCTGAAGATGGGCCGAGTGTTCTGTGGATGAAGGGAGCCCTGGGCCTAGACAAGGTCAGTGCTCAGTACCTGGAGGCTCCTCAGTCCAGTGACAAGGCTTTGGGGACAGTCTGGACTCCCCTTCCCCCCTCTCAGTGCCTGGGGCCACACTCCATCCGTTCTCTTCGTTCTCACATCTGGATGTGACTCTGCTCCTTAGTGAGCTCAGTAATGCCTGGCCTATCCCACCAGCCGCCAGCTATTCACGCACGCACTGTCCCAAAAACCCAGTCACCTCAGTCCCTGCCACCCCCAGCCCGCCGCCCCCTCTTGGGCCTGCAGCCACACTCACACTGCCATAGGCCACAGTCCCACACCTGCTGGTCCCCATGCCCTTCACAGTTCTGCAGACACCCCAGGAGTGGGAATGGGGGACAGCGGCTTCACCAGCCACAGCTGACCAACACTCAGCACACAGTCATCCTAAAGCAGCGACACGGCTCCCCGTGGGGTACAGTCCCCAGCAGGCCCTTGGTAGAGGGTGCGACTACCACTCCACCTCCAGGACTGGCTAATGGCTTCAGCCAGACAGCAAGAATCACGGCCGGTCAAACTTGACAGAGGCTGCTGTAAAAAGACACCCACCTTCCACGTCGGTCCCCTTTGAGGCAGGGAGCTCCTCCCACAACAGAGCTGAGTGGTGAAGGGAATGAACGTTACCGAGTCCCTGCCATGGCCACGCACAGCCTCGCACCAGCCACCGGTTTGCCCACGAGGACACTGGGGCTAAAGGAGGGAGCTGCCCACGTTCTCACAGGTGGAGAGTGGTGGGTTGCTCACATTGGACACCCTGCTCCCAGACTTCTCCACGTGACCACAGGCTCTCCCTGGCCCAGCCCTGCCCACCTCATCTCTTTCTCTCCAACAACCACCCCCACAGCCCATGCTCCCCACGCTGGGCTACTTGCAATTCCTTCACATTCCACATTCTCTCTTGACCTCGTGTCATTCAACACATACATCAGTAATTTTTTTAAAAAAGGGGACAAAGGTCCTTGCCCTCGTGAGCTGATATTCTAGTGAGTAGACAGACAATGAACAATGGCTGTCAGTGAATGTATATAGCACATCAAGTGGCAGAGAAGACTGGGAGGGCAGGACAAAGAGATGGGAAGTGACAGTGGGGAGAGAGCGGTATTAAGAAGGGTGGTCAGCATAAGCCTTAGGAAGGTTCCAGCAAAGACTTGAAGGAGGAGGGGGTGAGTCCTGTGGGAAGCACCTTCCAGGCAGAGGGAACAGCTGGGCAGGTCCTCAGGAGGGAGCGTACCTGGTGCCTTCAGGAGCGGCATGGAGGCCGGGTGGAGGGAGAGACAGAGAGGGTACAGGAGGTGGAGTCAAGGGGTGGTAGAAATGATCATGGGGGACATCAGGGCACTTAGAGGGAGATGGGGAGCCTTGGGTGGGGTGAGGAGAAGAGGGACAGGGTCGGATGCCAGACACTGGGCTGAGGACGGTGGAACAGAGAGAATGAGAGGGTCAGTTGTAGTAACTCAGGCACGAGGTGATGGTGGCTCAGACCAAAACCGCAGCCCTGAAGGTGGTGAGAAGTGGTCAAATTCTAGATTTTTCCTTCTCGTTTTATTTTTTAATGTGTATGTTTTACTGAAGTATTTTATAAATACAGGATGCAGATGCATTTTGAAGACAGTGCCAACAGATGGGATGTGGGATGTGAGATACGAGATAAAGAATTCAGCACACAGGTTTTTGGCCTGGGGAGGGGGGCAAAGATGGAGGAGGCCCTACCTCGCTCCTCCCAGAGTTGGGGCAGCGACGCTGAGTGGGCCTGGATACAGTCACAGGCCCATGTCCTCTGCTTACAGATCAGGAGGCGAGCCAGGAGTAGAGGATGGCCTGGGTCCCTCACTAGAACCCCTGTCCTCCATGCCGAGCCCCGCCCTGGCCCCTCTTCCTCCTTTGTGGCAGATGGCCAGACACCTTCGGTCCTGAGCTGGACTCTGCTGTAGTCAGGAACCCCCAAGGAAGGAGGTGCCTGGCTGGGGCCCGGTCCCCCTGGTTCCACACCTGCCCTTCTGCAACCACTTCGCTCAGAGACCTTGAAGACCCACTCTGATGGAATGAACCTCAAGCAATTACTACAGCACATGCGGGCAGAGCAAATGGGAAGAACAGACCAATTTCCCATGTGACCGTGACAGTGACCGTGTGAGCTGAATCAGGCAGAGCCGAGGAGCCCTCTGCAGACCACCTGCCTTGGGCTTTCCTTTCTGTCTTCATACCAATGATGTATCTGACCTTGAACTTCTAATAGCTGCTATGGCTCCTAATGTCCTCCCAGACCTGATTCTGTTTGTTTGTTTTAAATCTCTGAATTCCTACTGCCCAACACTATGCATGGCCCAGAGCAGGAGCTCAATAAATGTTTGTTGGGTGACCAAGTGATCACATCCCTCTGTGTGTTCCCCATCATTACATGAGCAAGGCCTTTCTCCTCCCAACCTACCAGGTAAGGGGCAGGGGCCATGCTCCCAATGTTTCTAGGGCCCCCAAGCACAGCACAGTGCCGGGAACCCAGGAGTCTCAGTGAATGAAGACCAATTACGCAGTAAGCTATGCTGCATAGCAAGCCACACCAAAAACGAGTGACTTAAAACAGCAGCCTTTATTTAGCTCTCGATTCTGCGAGTTGGCAATTCGGTCTGGGCTCAGCCGGGCGGCTGTTTGGTCTTGGCTAGATTCCCGCGTGTGTCTGTGGTCAGCTATGGGTTGATCTTCACCAAGCATTCTCATGTGTCTGAGGACTCAGTGGAGATGACTGGGCTGATGACTGGTCCAGGTGGGCTCCCAGCCTCTGGCAGGCCAGCCAGGCTTTTCCTCATGGTGGAGGCAGGGATCCTGAGAGAGTCTAATGCACTAGGCCTAACGCTTAGACTGGGGAACCGGCAGACCATCAGTCCCACTACATCCTATCGACCAATGAAAGTCACAAGCCCAGTTCAGAGTTTAGATTCCAGGGGTGGGGAAAACACTCTACTTCGTGATGGGAAAAGCAGAGTGTCACATCGTGAGAGGTGAGGATACAGAGAGGCGAGAACACTGGTGCTGCTTGTTGATGCTCTCCTGCTCTGTCTCCTGAGAGGTGACAATGGCATCAATGTTCTCTCCCTTGAGCCTTTTCAGAAGGCAGAACTCGAGCCAATGAGAGACAAGCTCTGAGTGTGCCTCAAGGATCCGTGACGTGTGCACCAAGACCTTGCTCTGCTCACAGCTAGATCTGGACTGTGGGCCCATTCCCCAAGTCCACCCTGAATCCTGATCTGGGGTAAGGGTGGGGCGGGGGGAGGGGGACTTTAGGGAAGATCCTGGGGCCTCTTCCCTCCTGGGAACTTCCTGGAGTGGGTATTGGGGACATCTCTCTATGCTATCCCCTTGTTTCATTGCCTCCCACCCCCTACTGCCATGGGAATGTGTCACTGATTTGTGTATACACGTATGGTCTGTCTCCCTCCATTGAATGCCAGGATGTTGTCTTTGTTCTCCAGCCCTCTGGTGCTGAATGACAAAGGAGTACCCCCCAGCTGGATTCTGGTGGGTAAACTGCACCGATTGGAGCCTGTTGGGATGATGGGAGAGGGCTTCCCAGAAGCGATCCTAGAGCAGATGCTGACGGACAAGACTTCCCGTGCCCCCCCTAGCACTGGAGTTTACGCCTGCCACACCGGGGCCGGCTCAGGAAGAACTGCTTGAAGTTTTTCTCATAGGTGGGCAGGTTCTCTTTGAAGCAGTATGCAGATTGCTTGTCGCACTCGCAGGCCCTCAACCCACAGAGGCAGCCGACACCAGGACCGGGGGCACACTCACCTGCAGAGAGAAAGAGGGTCACTGGGAGCTCCCAGCTCACTCCCGGGGTTTGGGTCTAAGGTTTGGAAAATAGAGAGCTCGCTGTAAGGGGTCAGGGGTTGAACACAGAAAAGGGAAGTCACTTGGAGGCCTTTTCCTTCGGACCCAAGGCCTGATCACACCTGGACATGTCACAAGTACTGGCATAAGGAGCAGTCTAGAAGGAAACAAGAGACGTGGGGGAGTGGGGGTTGCATGGAGGGGCGCCCTGAGTTGGTGCACCTGGGCCAAGGTAATGGGACCCATTTCCTCAAAACTCATCTCATATTTCCAACCCCTTGCTTGACATCTCACATGGATCTCTCAGGCATCAACAACTTAAGATGCCCAAAGTGAATTCACACTGTAAGTGCTCCCTCCGCCCACCAAGCCCGCCTTCTCCCACACTCCGGGCTCAGTAAATGGCACCACCTCCTACTCCAGCCGGAAAGCTAGCAGTCAACCTTGGTCCCTCCCCTCCTCTGATTTTTCACATCTAGTCCACCAGCAAGTTCCATCAATTTCCCGTGTTTAAAATGTCACGCTCTGCCCGCTTCTGTCTTCTCAGCCACCACCCCAATCCCTGTCATCAACAGCTCTCCCCGCCCCCGCCCCCCCAATGGAAGGAAACAAGCAGGAACCTTCTTCAAATGGAGCCTGGATTAGGTTCACTCTCCTGCTTAAAGTCCTGCTGTGGGTTTCCACTATTGGGGAAAGACGTTCCAAATCCTTTCCACGGACTCCAAAGCAGACTTGCCATGATCCGGCCCTCGCCAACCCCTCCATCCTCACTGTCCCTTGCTCTGCCACTGTCACTCTTCTCCAGGCACACCGGTCTCTTTACGGCACGTGTCCTGCTCTGTCTTGTCCCAGGGCCTTGCCACTCGCTGTCCTCTTGGTCTAAAACAGTTCCCTCCAGGATCTTGCTAGATCCATCCCCATCCTTTGGGTCTTGGTCAAATTTGCCCTCGTCAGAGAGCTCTCCGTGACCACCGACCTGAGGCTCTCTCCAGCCACTCTCCCTCAAATCCCTGCTTGTTTCATTGGCTCTATTTTCATACCTGGTACTCCTCTTATTTATTTACTTGCTTGTGTCTGCCTCTCCTCAACGGAGTGTGAGCTCTGGGAGGCTGGGACTTTGTCTGTCCTGCCCATCACAGTGTCCCCGGCATTCAGAATAAATGCTGGCGCAGAGGAGGTGCTCAGCGAGCAGTCATTGACTAAATGAATGAAGCCTCCATGGGCCTCTGGAATCAAGTGTCTGCCCTTTGGCTGAATTCACCGCTGGATGGAGATCTTCTGTTTATTAGTCAGACCTGTAGTGCTGTGTGTGTGTGTGTGTGTGTGTGTGAGAGAGAGAGAGAGAGAGAGAGAGAGAGAGAGAGAGAGGAAGAGAGAGAGGGAGAGAGGAAGAGAGAGAGAGAGGAAGAGAGAGAGAGAGAGAGGAAGAGAGAGAGAGAAAGAGAGAGGAAGAGAGAGAGAGAAGAGAGAGAGAGAGAGGTGAGAGAGAGAGAGAGGAAGAGAGAGAGAGAAAGAGAGAGGAAGAGAGAGAGAGAAGAGAAAGAGAGAGAGAGGTGAGAGAGAGAGAGAGGAAGAGAGAGAGAGAGGAAGAGAGAGAGAGAGAGAGGAAGAGAGAGAGAGGAAGAGAGAGAGAGAGAGGAAGAGAGAGAGAGGAAGAGAGAGAGAGGAAGAGAGAGAGAGAGGAAGAGAGAGAGAGAGGAAGAGAGAGAGAGAGGAAGAGAGAGAGAAAGAGAGAGAGAGGAAGAGAGAGAGAGGAAGAGAGAGAGAGAGGAAGAGAGAGAGAGGAAGAGAGAGAGAGGAAGAGAGAGAGAGAGAGAGAGAGAGAGAGAGAGAGAGAGGAAGAGAGAGAGAGAGAGAGAGAGAGAGAGAGAGAGAGAAGGGGGGGTGGTAAGGCACAGATTTCTCTTTCTAGATAACCCCACCCAGTTCTACTCTCTCTTTTAAGGGAAACATGGAACTGACAGCTTCAGGATAGTCTTTCTCATTCCGTGAAATATGCTTTCACAAATGAGACAGAGCAAGAAGATCCGCATTCCTGCCCGGGGCTCACCAGGCCGCCTGCCAGGCCTCTAATGCCTGCACCAGGCCTCGGCCCGTCTCTGAGTCCCCTCCCTGAGCGCTCTTGTTCAGTCTCAGGGCTTTAACTACCATCTGAGCACGGACGACTCTCCTGCTCTCAGCCCAGCCCAGAGGGCTCCCTCGACCTCTGGACTCCAATACGCGACGTCCCTCTTGGTGTCTGACATGCATCTTGAACTCCACATGGCGCATGACAAGCTCTTCCTGTGTCTCCGGAGTCCGCTCTTCCCCCATCTGCACAAGCTAGAAGATGACACCGTTCTCCACGGCTGCTCAGGCCGAGAACCTCGGTTCAGCCTCTTTCCTTCCCTCCCCACATCCAACCCATCAGCAGGTCCTGTCAATTTACCTCCAAAACACACCCAGCACCTGACACTTCTCTTCGCCTCCATGTTGTCACCCTGATCCAAGCTGTGGTGACTCTCTAGTGCTACTGAAACAGTCCACGAGCAGTTCCCCCTTTTCTCCCCTGGCTCCCCAACTTCTCTGCAGTGGCCACAGCGATCTTTCTAAAGCAAAATTAGTGCAGATCACTCCCTTCCTCAAAGGATCCAACAGCTTCCCCTGCAACAGAAGTGGAAGGTGAACTCCTTGCCCTGTCCCCACGCCTCATCTCCCCTCCTTCCTGTCTCCTCTGCTCCCACCACCCTGGCCAAACGCCACGTCCTCAGAGAGGTCTTCCTCAGCCACCTAAAGCAGCCATCCTTCCTCCCCCTGCCTTCGTCATTCTTTACCTCGTTGCCTTGTTTTAGATGCTTCGTAGCACTTGTCACTGCCTGAATGTACCTTTACTTCAGACTGTTTTATGATCTGTCTACCTCCTTAAAGGCAAGCTCTTTCCAGGCAGGGAGCATATCTTATCCTTGCAGACCTTCAGCCCTGAACATGCGTAAACATGCCATCACTCCTGCTGCTGCCTCACTGGCTGGACTTATACAACCTGTGGGGCAGCAAAAGGACCCCATCCCAGGGAACAGGAAGCCAGGTTCTCGGTCCTAACCTGCTGCCCGCATGCTCTAAGGTCTCGGGTGCTTCTCTCCAAGCCTGTTCCTCAGCTTTCACATGGGGCTAAGGATACCTGCATAGACTAACGTTTTTTCATTCATTCACTCATCGAACAAGCAGGGATTGATTTTCTACCATGTGTCTGGCCTTTATCTAGGATCTGGGTGTACAGGTCTGAGCGAGCAGACCCCACCGTGCACAACTCTGGGGCATCCTTCTCCGTGGACTCTGAGAATGAGTGTCCTCAAACAAGACACGCTGGTTCCCTGCTCTCCGGGAACTCACATGCTCTTGGGGGGAAAGTTGACGCAAAAGTAAACAAGAGAATTTCAGATGGAGACAATTGCTAGGAGAGAAAAATGGTGATGTGTCAGGGAATGGAAGGGTGGTGAGGAATTAACTCAGTAGTAAAGGAGGAAGACCTTTGCAAACAACACATCCCAATGGCTACCAAGTTCACCTTTCCCCCTTTGGCAGAGGGAGAAGTCCCCTTGGCTGCAACTGGTCTCTGGTCTCTGCCTCCCACGGCCAGGTTCCTCCTTGCACAACATATGCATGCATGTGTGGGTGAAGGGGGCTGTCACCAGGGCTGATCTTCAAGTCCCTTGCAAATGCCAAGTACTTATGTAAGCCCACTCAGAGGAGGCATAACCACCGGGCAAATCAGCCCCAGGGCTCTGGTTACAGGCCTATCTCTGCACTGATCTCCTAGTGACATTTAGAGACACGGACAGAGCAAGTTGTTTTTCTCCTTTCCCTCCCCTGCTCTCCAACTGCATCCCAGAGCAGCCACTGGTTGCTAGGCAACCTGGGACTGGGCTTGGGGCAGGATTTCAGAACTGGAGGCTGGGGAGCGATTAACCCTTGGAGGGCAGCTCTTTGAACTACAGTGTAACTGGGGTTGGGGGGGTGCTTTTATTCTATAGAGGGTTCATGGCTTTAGCTCAAGGAGATGCTTCAAAGAAGTCTCTCAATAGTAATAGAGAAAATCCCACAAAGTAAAGGGGAAAAGAAAACGGAGGTGAGAAAAGCAACTTCTAAAAGGAAGGGCACCTGCTGTGGGCCAGAGCCTTTAGTTGGGTTACTTCAGTCACTCCTTCCAGGGACCGCATGAAGTGCGTATTATCGGCTCCATTTTACAGATGAGGAGCCTAAGGCCCAGGTTTTGCAATTATCCAGCCAGAAGGGGTGACGCTGGGATTCGGACCCAGCTCTGCCTCGCTCCAAAGCATTACTCTCCCCGGGCCTCTTAGCCGGGCGCACAGAGCTAGAACAGAACGATCTGGGGCATCGGCCTTTCTTTGCCCCCTGGGCCAGGGCTGGGCATCCCGATGAGTCAGCAAGACGCATTTGTGTGGTCTCCAACCAAGTGCACCCATCACCCTCCCGACAGCCCCCTGCCACTGGGGAGGGCAGTGTGAGGCAGGAGCACCAGCTCTGGGGTCAGAGGACCTGGGTCCAAAGCCCAACTTTTCTTTTTCTGGCTGTGTGACCTTGGCCATCTCACTTAACCTCTCTGAGCCTCGGGGTCCTCCTCGATAATGGGGAGAATAATGCCCACCTCAAAGGTTTGTCATGGGGGTTCCAGGTGCTGTCACAGACGCAGTTGTTATGATACCTATTTTATGGATGAGGAGACAGGCCCAGAAAACCCAGGCCAAGCAGTGTGTTCCAGAGCCTGGGAAAACTCAGGACACAGGTATTATAACCCTGCCCGGGGCTTGGATCAAGCCTTTCTCCTCTCTGGCCTCAGCCTCCCTGTCACTACTATGAAGGGTTGGTCTGGATCAGCCGCGGGCAAACTACGGCCCGCGGGCCGGATCCGGCTGTTCTATCCGGTTCTCTTGCTCTCCCCTCCGCTCCTTTACTTTGAATTTATATTAGTTCACACAAACACTCCATCCATGCTTTTGTTCCGGCCCTCGGTCCAATTTAAGAACCCATTGTGGCCCTCGAGTCAAAAAGTTTGCCCACCCCTGGTCTGGATGGTCCCTAAGGGCACCTTCAGCCCCAGAGAATACCAAGAGATCAGGGCCTGAGGCTGCCTTGCTCAGTGCCCCTGGTCCCTGGCACAGTGCTGGGCCTGGGCGGGCACTCAGTCATCACAGGGCAAGTGAATGAAGGTCCATGGGTCTCCCTTAAAGTCTCAACACCTATAGCAACAGACCCAGGACTAGAACCCAGATCACCCAGGTCTCAGCCCTGTCCCAGGAATCAGGGCCTTGGCAAGGTGGGGGGGACGAGATGGGGTCAGACTGGTACTCACTGGCTGGTCAGCTGAGGAGGGGGATGCTGACATCCTGGTAGTGACAGGGAAGTGTCCCTGCATGAGAATTCTCTGAGCAGGGCTCTGTCCTCTGGGAGCCCTGATCAAGTTTCAGGAACAACTGTCCAGCTCCCAGCCCCTGCCTGCACCTCCTGTCATCACTCAGCATGTGCCAAGCAGAGGACAGTTCGGCATGCCACCACCTGGGGCTCCAGCCTCCGTTCCCACTCTCCTCTATCTCCTCCGCCTCCTGGGGTCCTGGGCTGTGGCTCGGATCCCCACACAGGAGGCAAAGAGGGTTGCTAAGGGAGCTTCGCCAGGTGTGGAGTGCCCAGGCCAGCCCTCGTGGGCACAGCCAGCCCACAGCAGCCCAGGGAAGAGGCGTGGTCTAGGCCTGGAACTGATCAGGGGGAGGGGGGTCCTTTGCAGCTACTGATGTTCCATTTCCCTCCCCAGGGCACCTTTCCCTCTTCCTCAGTCCCTGTGCTTTATCGGGACATCAGAGGAGAGGGCTCCTTGAGTACGTGTTCTCTAAAACTGATGCCTTTCCAGCCATTTGAGATAACATTTGACATGACAGATGGTAAGATCAAGATGAAAAGAGGAGAGGAGAAACCAGTGAGAAGACAGACAGCAAGACAGCGAGCCAGGCTGAGAAAAGAGCTAGGGGGCGTCTTTGTGGTGTGCTCCTCCCTCACCAACCAGCTGCCAGGCTTCTCCCCAACCCTGCCCTACATCCCTAGGTGGGGCCCAGAGGGGTGGGAGGAGGTGGTCAGAAACTTGGTCTGGCCTCCAGAGGGCATCAGAAGCCACAGCAAACGATACTTTGGGGGCAACCTTCTCCCGCTCCCCCTCCCCTGCCCTTGCGTGAGGCCTAATCCCTTCCCATCTCCTTGGACATGACCTTGGGGTCTCACAGAAGGGACACTTTGCTTTAGGCCCGAGGGTGGTCATGGCCAGACAGCCCCTACCCAGGAAGTCTCCTTAAACTCACATGGAAAAAAGGGGGTTCTCTCCCCATTGACCATGTGCCTGGGGACAGGTGCTATGGAGGCCCAGAAGCAGATGGAACTGAAGCTGGCCCTCCCGAGGCAGGGGTCTGAGCTCTCAGCCCACTGCGTTTCATGTCTCACCACCGGGACTGGGGAGACTGCACAGTCTCAGTCCATCTTGGTGTGTCCTGAGCCAGAACTCTGGCTGGGGGTACTGAACACGCCCTATAAGTGGGGAGATGAGGGCAAGAGAAATAGTGGTTCCCTGACCCCAGAAGGAGACACGAACTTGAAGACACGCTCACAGCTGTGAAGAAACATGCAAGGGAAGGAAAGGAGTCCTGCTACCCCACAGGCCAAGCAGGAGGCGCGTCGCACACGCGCAGGGGCGGTCACACAGTGAGTGGCATTCACGAGGAGGCTATGGCCCAGGGCTTCCCAGGGTGCTGCTCTTTAGACTGAACTTGCCCTACACATAGCCACGCCCCAGCAGCCCCAGAACATCCCCCGAGAGATCAGGGCCACTCCCCACGTGCTGGACACTCAGTACTTGCCCTCCTCCTTGAATGGCCTCGACGACATTTGAGTTCCCTTCCCCCAACCCTCCTATTTACTTTTGCGTCGCCCATGGCACCTATCACAGTGCTTGGCATGCCATAGCCCTTACCAAATATCTGTTCCACTGAAAGACAGCTGAGCTGCTTCATTCACTCAGGACAGACACAAGGAGGAAGTTCTCAGCAGCAACAGTGGCAAAAGCCAACATGAGCTCAAGTCAACAGCTGCGTATTGAGCGTATACTACATGCACTGGCTCCGCGCTCCCAGAGGGCGCTGGGTGTAGCCGTGGGCAGGAGCAGCCAGGAGAAACACAGCAAGGACTCCCAGGAAGCTCTGGTTCTCGGACTTGCCACTTGCATCTCAAAGCACTTGGAAACGTCTCACTCCCTAAATGTTCTCTGGGTCCACGAGGAGGCGGCCACGAAGGGAAGGCTCAGGTTCAAAGACATTCCCCACGGAGAGGCTACTCACAGACCACGGTGCTGTTGACGACGTGGAACTGGTAGCCGCTCAACAAGGGCTGGCAGCCCAGCTGCTTCAGCTTCTCGTAGCAGCAGTCGTGGGCCAGGCAGCACCTGGGGGCCAGACCAGAGGGGGGAGGGGCCTTACCGTGGGTGGGCCCTGGGGGGTCAGCTGGAGGCCCTTGGTGCAAAGGACTCACCTGCCTCCTCCCCCCGGGACAAGAAGGCGCTGAAGATAAGGAGGTAGACGAATGATAATATTAAAGATAATATAAGTAACCACTAACCATTAGTGAGCCCTGTCCGGTACCTCGCTCATTGGCTCCTCACACTAACCCTAGGAAGGGCCATCACTGTCCCCATTTCACAGGGGGAGGAAATGAGATTCGGAGGTGAATTTCCCAAAAGACACCGCTGGAAATGACAGCTCCGGACTCAACTTTAGTTCTATGTACTCATTCATTCATGTAATCATTTTTTATGAGCACCTACTATATGCCAAGCACTGTGGTAGTCTGAGGAGGCAGTTGTCAGCAAAAACACATAATGCTTTAGCGCTTGCTTTCATGGTGCTCAAAGTGATGGGGCGGGGGGTTTGAGGGGGGCAGAAAGGGAGGACATTTGAGGTGAGGAAAAAGCTGGGGAGCGGCTCACTTCTTCAACCAGTGTATGAGGGGCAGGGATGCAGAGACCTGGGACGGATCTAAGACATGGAAAAGGGAATACTTCTGCTGATGCCCTGGACCAGACGCTTCCGTCTTCCCCTCTCCCCATCCCTGCCCACAAGCAGGCTCTCAGCCACCTGTCATCTTTGGCTAATAGTGTTATTTCTCATCTGCCTTTGAACTTGGACAAGGAGGGCACAGAACTTCAAAGGGCCCAGACTTTAAAACAGGCAAATTCCTGTCCAAATCCTGACTTTTCCAAACTGGTCCTCGGATGCTCTCTCCTGGAATATGGAATTAGGATTGGGAGACAGTGGGTCAGTCTTGCTGCACCCATAATCCTAAAAACTGGGGAGCTGAGAGAAGAGCACGTTTGCGGAGAGAATTGAAAATGTTTCTAGAACTCTGAGCAGGACTGACTCCGTAATTTGCAAGACCTGGTGCCAAATGAAAACACTGGAATTTCCAGATGGTGCAGGTCCTTGGGAATCTTGAGATCGTCCTCCAATGCCCATTCCACTTTTTTCTCACCCTCACCTGAACTGGTTTCTGTTACTTGCAATGCAAGAGCCCTGATACACGCCCTCCTTCAAACACAGATTTCAATGCAAATGAAATGCCGGGGGGCCTTGGCGCGTCTGCACTCACCTGTCAGTGTCGTCCACGGGGGTCCCCTTGCCCCCGAGCCCACAGTAGCAGCCATATCCATAGTAGGAGAAGAAGGCACTCCGCCCTGTGATGTGCTTGACCATCCTCTGAAACTGCCAGAAGCTGCTGTGGGTGGGGGCTACCACTGCCAAGGAGAAAATCAGGAAGAAGAAACAATGCCACGAGAGCCTGGCATTTGGGGAATCAAGAGCCCCTGCGTGTGGCGCATCGGCACGCTGGGACCGTCGGCCCCTTTAATGGGGAAGAAGACAGGATCAGATCGACCGCAGCACACAGCTGGTTTCTTGCTAGTCCAGGATGAGAACCCAGTTTCCGTGATGTTGAGAACAACATTGACAACTCCAGTCTTCCCCCAAAGTAAAAAAACCACCTCCTCCCCCCCACCCAACCCCGCAGAAACACCCTCAGGCCTGACGTTCAACATTAGCGGAAAGTTCAAGGCCAGAAATGCCAATCCCTACAGATATCATAGAGCATCTACAATCTCACAGAAGAAGCAAAAGACTTAAGCAGAAAAGATAACCTCATTCATTTTTTTAATGGCAAATACACATGGACCCAGCAATTTTTACTTCTAAAAGTAGAGGAAAGTGTGTGTATGTGTGTGTTTGCTGCAGCATTATCTGTGATATCAAAAAACAGGAAGCTGCCCTGCCTAGAGTGGCTCACAGGAAGCTGCCCTGCCTGGAGCGTCATCCTGTACACCAATAGGTGGCGGGTTTGATTCCCAGTCAGGGCACACATATCCAGGCTGCAGGTCCCATCCCAGGTCAGGGAGGGTGTGGGAAGCATGTGGTGGATGTTTCTCTCTCACACCCATGTTTCTCTCTCTCTCTCTCATTAATAATAATAATAAAAGGAAACTACCCACATATCCACTGACAGGGGATAATAACTATACAATGTCTTGAAAACATACTACTTACAAAAAAATTTTTTTTATTGATTTCAGAGAGGAAGGGAGAGGGTTAGTGAGATAGAAACATCAATGATGAGAGAGAATAATTGATCAGCTGTCTCCTGCACGCCCCTCACTGGGGATCAAGCCCGCAATCCGGGCAGATGCCCTGACCGGGAATCAAACTATGACCTCCCTCCCCCTCGCCCCCAGGTTCATAGGTCAATGTTCAACCACTGAGCCACACCAGCCGGGCAAGAACATACTACTTTTAGTAGCAATACCTCTAGGCAACGGGATTGAGGAGGTAGGTGGAGAGAAAAACAGGCAACATTTTATTTTATATATTCTAGAGTGCATTTTAACTTTTATGCTCTATGATTCTCTTTTATGATACGCATGTCTTACTTTTCTGTTAAAATGTTAAATGTGTGTGTGCAAAATCCTGGAGGATAGATACCTAACTCTTACAAATGGTTGATCTGGGGGTAGGAGAAGGCTTGGGGTCTGGGAGGCATGAGAAGGGGCTTTACTTTGTTACTCTCCACTCACTTAATTTACTTTTTAATTACATGCATATCTTAATTTTGCCATAAAAATAAAGCATGAACTTGAAGAAGAAAAACAGAGAGAGAGGGTTTGGGGAAATTTTCCCAGGAGCCTTCCCATCTCATACTGAGATTTTGGATATCTTGTCACAAAGCACCAAAGAGGGGCTGAAGCCTGGGGGTGGTCACTGCTGTCCAAACGGCCCCCACAGAGAGGGCGGAACCTTCTGGGCACACCACGGGGTGCGGAAGTGGCACTGCCGGCACATGGGTCCCCCCACACCGGGATCTTGAAAACTGTAAAGTCCACCGCTAAGAGAAAATGAGAACCCCCTTTTGACATTTTGACTTAGGGACCCAAAAGTTATTGCTCCGCAGCTGAAACAGACAGGAAAACGGATTTAGACAAATCTTTACACAACTAATCCAGGAGTCGAAGAGTTTCCAATAGAACCGCGCTGTTTCCTGCACATTCTCGCACGTTGCAGAGGTGTGCAATCTGACCCGCTGAGAGTGATGACTCATGGTTACCAGCTACTCCCTAAGGCACCAGAAGAATGCCTTTCGGATGGAAAAGAGTTGTTCCTAAATTAGCTAGCTGGACGTCTGCGGTTTTGTTCCAGGAGCCACGCGATCTGAAATAAAGGCAACTAGCATCCTGAGGAAAGACTCCTGAAGGGGTACGTGTGGTAAGACAGAGTCCAGCACCCTCTTGCTTAGCAAATGGTTGCAACCTTTGATTTCCCAGAAGTTCTGGGAGATCCCAACACTGGGATCAAGCAGGAGGACTTTGGTGGGAGCCTGCTCCGCCCCTGATTCTCTTTTGAGCGACATCTGATTTCCCCTCGCCCAATGGGACCGCCCCATCAGGAGGGACCACCCCACAGACACAGACACACAGGCCCGGGCCTGGGGGACAGCGCCCCGAAACTCACCCGCTGCTCACTACTTACAGCAGGACGTGAAGACCACGAGCACCCCGAGGACCTTCATTCCCGAGGGGACCAGGGGGTCCGAGGCGCCGCTATCACAGCTTCCTCGGGTCGCCAGGGGGCAGCTAGGTGAGCGTCTGTTCGGGAAAGGAGGAAATGACCAAATGAGGCGAGTCCATGTGGGCGCCAAAACCCCAGCTGCAGGGCCGACCTTGGAAGGCCTCAGAGGAGAGCCCAGAGCAGAGAGAGCTCTTTCAACCTAACCATCTCTAAACATGACACTCTTTCTGGTAGTGAGACGCTAGTAAATATAGAGATAAAGGAGGCTTCAGTTGTTTAAAAAGCGCACGTTTTGTGGTTTTTTAAACATGTCTTTGTTTGGCAACACTATCCCTTCATCTTGTTTTTCTTTTTCTTTTTCTCTTGAGGAGTCGGTATTTCTTCCATTCCCAAGTTTAAAGGCATGTATGTGGTCCATGATGGAGAACCAGCTTGGGAAAGTCTAGCCCCGTTTGCAAGGTAGATAACCCCCACCCCCGACACACACACACACACACACACACACACACACACACACACCCACACACACACACACACACACACACACACACACGTTTACCTTCCTTGATGCCCAGGTATCTTATTCATAAACTTAGCCCTTAGGTTTCCTCTTCTTAAAGTGAGACTAAAAATGCCTATCGATCATCTCCAACATTTATGAAGAAATTACTAAATGCCGGTGCTGTTTTCTTGGAAGGCTCCCTGGGTATCCCATTATTTAATCCTCAGAAAACCCTGAGCAGCTTCACCATCATTTTAGAGATGGAGAAACGGAGGCCCAGAGAATTTGAACAACGTCCTTGCTCTCCCAAGGCCCCTGACTGCACAGACTCATGGGGATCAACTGAAATAATGCAGTAAACCTGCTTTGTATTATGAAATGCTGTGACAGGTAGCCACGCCCTTCCTATTGCTATTAGCAGTGGTGATGGTGCCCACACTCGGCAATCTTCCCACAGGACAGCAGAGAGAATGGGGGCTCAGTGTCCCACCTCGTCACATGGAGCCCCTGATCAGTCAACAGCTCTCTTTAAGTACAAGTGGTCTCTCTGCACCCATCATAAATCAAGCTAAGTCTGATAACGTCAGCACTAGGAGTATGAACAATGGCTCGGGTGAGCCTAGGGGACTGGGTAGGTGCAGACCTAGACTTACACTCCGTGGCGAGGTTTGCCAGGAAAACTCCTAAACGAGGGTCCTGCTGTGGAGCCTGGGAGGGAATCAGTCTGCTATGCTTGCCCTCTTCGGCAAAATTCTGGGGGGTGCTGCAGGCCTTGGCTAGGCCTGGTCCCAACCAGCCTTCATCGCAAATACTATGCAGGATGTTCCAGCTCTACGGGCTGGCTTCCTTTTTCTGTTTTGAGTCTTAAAAAATAATTGTGTGATGGTTTAGTCCATGAGGAAGGGGCTGACATTTTCAAATGAGCAGGTGATGGCAAGGGAACAGCACCAACTATGTGCTTTTCTAGTGACATAGGGTTCTGGCCCACGCAAGGCTGCTGAGCTGGTTGGAGAGACCAAGTGGGTAAATACAGACCAAAAGCCCGATGTGGGGAGAAATTCTGTGTTTGGGTCTCCATTGTTTCTGGAATGCTTAGCCCAATCTTTTCAGGGCTGGGACCTGCCCCTGACACTCCCACTCCCTGAGAAATGCCTCTGCTGTAGGGAACTGTCTGGTTCAAGGTTATGACCCCTCCTGGTGAGGGGGTACAAGTAACCTTTCGCCAATGCCTAGCTCAGGTGATGATTTAAAGGGCCGTCCCTTGCCTCCTTCAGGACAGCTCTAAAAGGCCATCCCAGCTCCAGAGCTCCCCAGAAGACAAGCTGAGGCCTCAGCAACTGCCCTCTGTGCGTCAGCTTCTCCCTCTATGGTCAGCTTCTCCCTCTGTAGGTCAGCTTCTCCCTCTGTGGGTCAGCTTCTCCCTCTATGGTCAGCTTCTCCCTCTGTAGGTCAGCTTCTCCCTCTGTGGGTCAGCTTCTCCCTCTATGGTCAGCTTCTCCTTCTGTAGGTCAGCTTCTCCCTCTGTGGGTCAGCTTCTACCTCTGTGGGTTAGCTTCTCCCTCTGTGGGTCAGCTTCTTCCTCTCTCTCCCCAGTCTTGCCTTGCTCACTTCCCAGCTGGTGTGTCTCCTGGTTGTATCCCAGCAATGCACTTCTCCATCCCATCATCTGTGTCCAGGGAGGCTGATCTAAGCCTGGGTAGAGTGTTGAGCACTGCTCTGTGGATTGTACAATAAATGCCTTTGAGCTCAGAGGTGGGAAAAGTGAATCCACCTTCACAAGGAGGTGGCATTTGAGGGGGCCTGGATTTACCTTAAATTTGCATCCTGCTCCTATACACTCCTCACTACAACCCCACCCATCTGGCAGTTGAGAAACCAGGGCACAGCGAGAAGTGACCTGGAAAAGATCCACATAGCTACCAAGCGACAGGGCTTACCCTCTGATCACTGACTCCACCCAGTGCTTTTTGCACCTCACCAGACCCCTGACTAGACCTCTTGTTTGCGTAGCATTTTGAAGGTCTCACAGCATCTTCACAGACACTGACCTTCACAGCTGTGACTTAGGCAGGACAGACATGGTTCTCTCCATCTGAGGAATCATTGCGGGAGTTTTGGCTTGTGCTGAAACAAAACCAAGAGGCCTACAGCCTTGATGAAGGGCGAGAGCATAGTAGGGAGCATGCATAGCCTCCTTTGCCAGCCTCTAGGGCAACAGCCAGCAAGTTGGCAAGTGCTTAAGAGCTACCCTCTCAGACCCATCAATTCATCTTACATAGACAGTGATAAAACGTTGGTTGGCTTTTTCCCCATGGAGAAGATAAGGAGGAAGGAGCCGGAAAGATCTGCAAGTCAAGGCTCATTCCAATTTGTTCATCTTTTTATCCCTAGAATCTAAGTAGCACAGTGCCAAGGACAAACCAGCAATAACGGTAAGGGTGGGTCACATTTGCATCACGCTCGTTTTACACCTTGTACACTTTCCGAGCACTTCACACATATCTACTCATTACATCCTCACTCCCCCAGCTAGGTAAGTACTATTATTTTCCTCATTCTGCAGATAAGGAAACTAGGCACAGAGAGATGTGCAGTAAATAAATATTTGGGGAATGAATGAATGGATGATCCGAGTAGAATCATGCTTCAAGTTACAGAAATAAAAACAAAACTACACCCTACTGAGGACCAGCATAAGGCTAAGCATCATTGGATTATCTGATTGAATCCACTTGGAATAGTCCCAAGGAGGCACAGACAATCAACCCCAGCTTATTGATAAGGAAATAGAGCTGGGTTAGGTGCTTTGCCCTGCAAACTGATGGAGCCAGTACTTAACCCAGGTGTGTCTGACTCCAAAGGTGGCACCCCTACCCCTTGGCAGTTCTCCTGTTTACCTGTGGGTCACTGAGCGAAGGGCCATATCTATCCAAAACACTGAGAACACAACCAAATGGCCAAGCATCCAAGCAGCTGCCACAACGCTCTCCTCTCAGACACAGTTCTAGCAATGCATCACCAGCCTCTCTTTGCTCAGACACGGAAGTTAAATGGGGATGTAGGTCGAGTGGCTCCTCTTAGCAGGAAGGCAAAGAAGAAGAAGAAATGCTTAAAACGCTAACTGATAAAGCCGGTGAGCCTGGAGACATTGAGTATAGGGGCAGATGGCTCTAGCCACATCAACAGTACTGTTCCAGGAGCACAATTATGGACTTTGTGTCACCCAGAAAAGGTTTCATTTTGCCAGTGACTGCAAAGGTGGAAAGCACATAAGCTCCTGCCTTCAGCCCAGCCCGGGGGGAGGTCATTTAGACTGCAAGCAGCCAGATATCCTTGGGGGGATACCAACTGGTGACTTGCTAGATCTCTCAAGGGGAAAGCCAGCCATGGGGTTGGCATCACCATCGTTATTAATTTAATTCTCATTTGCCAAACACCTATTTTCATCATCTCCACACAGCAATCCTATTCTTATCATCTCCATTCTACAGATGTGGAAACGGAGACCCATAGAAGTTACACCAGTTACCCCAGGTTCTCAGCTAGCAAGTGGTGCAGCCAAGATTCAAACTTGACCGCAGAGTCCATGCCTGCAACACCTGTGATGGTCCCATCGGTGGATCCAGATAAAGTGCCAGGCATGAAGATGAGAGGAGCTAATCTAATGGTGAGGGTGCACGGTGCCATCTTGGTTGGGCATGTTCTACTGGACCAAAAGGGACCCAAAAAGGCCCATGAGGTTTGAAGAGAGAGAAGGTGTTCCAGAAAAGCCTGCATGAAAGAGGTGACTTTTCAGATGAGCCTTGAAGGGATCAGCACATTTGGATTAACTTCAAGGAAGGGGGCAGGGTGGGGTAGGCATGAGCAAAGACCCTAGAGATGAAAAATCTGAGGGCCCAGGTTTCCCTTTGGCTGGAGCTCAGGGAGAGAGCTGGGGAGTAGCGGGAACCATGGCTGGGAAGGAGAGAGAGTCTACACGGAGCTGGCATGGCAGTGGCCTCTGGCCACGTTACTGAGAATCCACTTCGCAGGTGTGCACTACAGGGTCCATCCTTCGCGGACACCGTCTTTAAAGAAAGATGGGAGAGAGAGGCAGCAGAGGCAGCTCTCTGCTGAAAGAGCAGGCAGGCACAGCAATTGCCTGGCCAGCTGCCTTTCCTTCCCTCCAGCCTCCCTCTCATTTCATGCTGTGCATTACATGACACCAGGAAGCAAAAGACACTGCAAACATTAAACAGACCTAGGCACAAGCACCATTTCACTGCCTGCCCGCGTGGGCATGTGTGTGCGCGCACACACACACACTCAAAGGGGGCGAGAAGCCAATTTGGTTTTCCAAAAGATTGCATAATTCCTAGCTGATATTAAAATAGCTGATGAAGAATTCACTTTAATCTTTCCTGGGTGGGTGTTGCAGGGCTGAAGCGCATTGCTTAGCTATTTCTGATAGAATCATATACAGGAAATAAGCCACCAGCCCAGAGTTGCAAACCTTTATCAGCTCCTAAAACTGCCACCTCCTGCACCTTCTTGGGGCCTCAGCTCCCTCCCTGAGTGTCCAGGATGGGTGATGAGGTGACCATAGCAGGAAGTCTGCCCAGCCCAGGCCCTCACCTCCCACTTGAGGCGCTTCCTGAGATGGGCAGAAACACCACTGCTGAAATGATTACCTCCTTCGCAGCCCCAAAGACCTTCTGTCGGTGCCAAGCACTTAGCACATAATCATGTCCAGCCTGTGCCTGCTCTTCCACACTTGGCTCCAACTGTATTGAAAATAATCTGGTTTGTCACTCTCTGGGGATCTTCTCGACCCAATGTAAACGTCTTGAGGAGGGTTGGAGTCACGCTCATATAGCAAATATTTTGCCACCATGCTGGGTAATGAATCCTAATTCTTTCCTCTGGTATGGTTCTTGAGTATCTACTAACAATACCTTTTAATATTATAGTCACTAAGTTATTCACCTGCATATTCCAAGAGTCTAGAACAGTGCCTGGCAGACCATAGCCCAGTTAGGACTCCTTCTGAAGCTATCTTAATTTCATCGTGGAACAAAGACGACTTCACCCATTGAGTTCTGAAGGGTACGTGAGCGTTAGGTAAAGGAAAGGAAGGAGGGGGTTGGGGAGCTTGGAGAAGAATCTTCTAAGCAGAGGGGACAGCAGAAGCAAAGTCCTGCATTGTGGTGAGGGTGTGCATTCGTGTGGCCTGTGACAGAGAACAGGCTTCTGGGAAGTCCGGGAGGAGCAGTCAGTTTTGGACAGAATCAGAGGATGGATCCCCTGCGTTAAAACAGGAGGGAGAGGGGAAAGCGGGGAGACAGAAGCAGACAAGTTGGTAGGGCTGATGGCAGAGAGCTGAGAACCGTTCCACCTGATGGCTTCTATTGTCTCTCTGAAGAGAGAAGTACGTTTACCTTCTGAGTGGGAGGAGGGAAGGAGAGAGGTGGGAGCTTTCAGGAGAGAGAACAGGTTTGAAATAGCCACTGAGCAGAAAGGAGACAGGACTGAGCTGGGGAAAGTGGAATGATTTCTGCGTAGGTTGAGGCTTCCGTGGAGGTTGGAGATCATTCCATTATTCAATGTAATGTGGCTGGTCAAGATCTCTTCAGTACCCAGGTGTCAGTGGGCTGACTGGGGTTTCGCGGAGTGGGAGGAATGGAGAGACAGCAGACAGGGCCTAGAGGATTCTTGCAAGAAAACGGCTGAGGGGATGGACCAGGGAAGGAGCAGGTTGTTAGGCAGGAAGAAAGCAGAGAGGGCAATGGGCGGGAGCCTCAATGACGTGGAAAGACAAATGCAATAGGAGTTGCTGGAAGTGTAAGAGGTCATGATCAGGAAGGTCAAAGCAAGGGTCAATGTCGTTGAAAACAAGGTCCCAGATGGGATGTGGAAATGAGGGGGTCGGGGATCTGGTATTGAAAGAGTTGCACCGAGGACAGGTAAGGCAGACAAGTGCTCCCCAACTCAAACCGATGCCTTAAGAGCAGCCACTCAGATTCTAGGGTCACCAGAAATCAGTTAGTGCAGCAGCTTCATCTAAAAACTGGAGACACTGGCAGGGTCAGGCCTGACCCAAGGTCACAAACCGGGGCTAGAGGCGGCGGGCTGCTCCGCACGGCCAGCCCAGGGCAGAGCCAGGCGCTCTCCGCGGAGATGGGAACCAGGCAGGGAGGCAGGTGAGATCCGCCAGGTCTGCCTACCCCGCCTCTGCCCTGCACCCGGCCCCCACCCCTTTCACCCCCTCATCAGGGCCTGGCCTATTCCGGGGCCAGACCGGAAGCACGTGGCCCCCCCACCAGCTCGGTTGCCTGGGAGACCGGGGCTGTTTACCAGCGGGACTGAGCCCGCGACTGAGCGGATGGAGCGGAGAGGCAAGGTGAGCATGGCCCCCTCTGGCCCAGAGAGTCAGCGCACAGCCCCCTGTGGCTTGAAAGGGACCGGGAGAGGCCAGACCCGAGCCCCCCACACGTCACCCAGGCGGGCGAACCCTGGGAAATAGGATAGGGGCCCTGAGAGTGGTGGCTACTCCCCAGTGCCAAAGCCAGCCCGGCCAGAGCTCACCGTTGCTGGAATAGGACAGCTCCGGGGCTCTGCGGCAGCCGAGGGGCCTAGGGAACCGCTGGGCCATGCCCTCCTGGTTGGGCAGTATAGACAGGACACAGATCCAGAGGGACAAAAGGACATCCCGTCACATGCAGAGGCCGGAACCAGCTCTGAGCCTCCCCCAGACCAGTGCTCTTTCACCCAAGTCAGCTCTCACTTTCTACAAGTTCTTTCTTGCCCCTCCCCAACCCCTCTTCCAGCTGCTGAGGCTGGTTTCCCTCTGGAGCTGCCAGTTCTTGGGGGCAATTGAGCCGTCCCCCTCCACCTACCCATTCCCCTGGGAGTCATTCCCAATTCCTTTTCCAAACCTTTGATCACTTGGTGGCTTGTGGTCCAATTTCTCCACGCCCCCTTTACACGTGGCACTCTGCACAGGACAGTGTATTCCAATCATGAGTCCTGGTGAGAACTGGGAATAGTACCAAAGCTTTCTCATGCTCAGGCCAACTGCCATCGCCTGCTGGTTCTTCTGAGCGGTTTCATCCTGAAAGCATCGCGAGGAGGGGTGGGAATTGGCAGGGGGATAGTATTAACTGATAAATATTTTTAAAAGACCAATTCACATGTATGCACCCTTAAGTACATCCCAGCAGACGGTATGTGGGTGGTCATATTTTATTGCATTTACAGTCCATTTAGATTTGGGCTGTGAGTGCAAGAGGGTGGTCTGACCCTGCGGTGGTGGGAGGCGGGCCCTGGGAAAGCAGGAATGTGGCGATAGCTTCTCCTGTCGCGTCGCCTTTTCTTTCTATCTGGTTGACTTGGCGATTAATCTTCAGGAATGCGCACCTGCCCTTTTGGCAGCTCCTTGGAAGCTGTTCTCGGTGTTTGTTTCCTGACTCTTAGCAGCCTCTGGGCCAGACGGTATGTTTAAGTAAACAGGCCACTTGCCGATTCAGCCGGCAGCTTGATGGATGCCTACGCCTAGATCTTGTCAAGTCACTTTGTGGTTGTGTCTGCCAGGCCTAGAGGTGGTGAAATGAGCTGAGCAGGGATAATGACAGGTGCCCGCACAAGCCTTTCTTGACTGAGCGGGGCAGGCAGCGGTTCTGGACCCAAGGTGTGAATATAAAGGCATGAAGTTGGCCCCGGTCCCCACACACCTGCTTACCCCACCTCCCCTCTCCATGTTCTAGATGCCGGGGAGAGTTGGTGTTCCCGCCACGTAGCAGATGGTCCCTGCACTTGGGAGGAGGCAGCGGGTTATGAAAGCAGGTTCGATGGAATGGTTTTACCTGAAGGAGGTGTTAGTCTCTAAATAACCATGAGTGGGCTTATAGGAATTAGTCACAACTGAGGTTGTGCTCTGAGATAGCTCGCAGTCATGTTAGCTTATGACCAGCGTGTCTTGACTATGACACTCTCTGAACATGGATAATTATACGGTGCCAAGAGGTATAGAAAGTGCATGCACAGACTCAAGCTTTACTGTTAAAAATAATCCAGCAGAGCGCCCGGGAGGACGCATGACTCTGCTCGTCCAAGTTGTTAAGGAAGAGGTTTCTAAGTTACCAAGCTCCCTGACAGTAAAACCTTCCCCAGGCATGTGTGGGAGCTGGAAGCCAAGCCTGTGATAACTCCGGGGAAGCTGTGGCAAATTAATAGCCATTCCGCAAGGGGGAGGGTGGGCAGAGAGGGGGAGTGATGTGCCTGTTGAACTTATCTTTGGCAGAACAGTTGGACAATTATGACCTCCTCATGCTGCCCTGAGTTAAAGACGTTAGAACTAAACTAAAAGGGGTGGGGGGGGGACCCAACACATTCTTCACAGTTGATCAGAAAATAGATTAAATTACGGAGAAGGGCAGGCTGTTTTGATGCCAAGGAGAAGGCTCCTGAACTCCCAGCCGCCAGATTGGGTGTGAAAGACGAGTGAGAAGTGGAAAATGGGAGTGTTTTGAAGATGGGGTCTGTGAGCAGAATGGAGAAGAGACAGAGGCTGTTAAGTAGAGAGAGAGAGCGGGTAGCTTTGCTCAAGACTTTGCACTGAGTAGGACTTCAGGAAAATCCAGGGATAGCATGTTTTGTCCGGTTGTGGTTTTAATGGAGAGGAAGAGGGACTCCCTAAAATTAGGCAACCATGGCAGTGCTCACAGAATGCACTTGGTTGCTCAGGGTTTCGTGATGAAGGTAGCTTGGAGTAAGTGAAGTTGAGGTGTTTAAGATTAGAGCATGGAGTTAGAAGGGATTTATTAGAAAGCATTGATCTCATATTTTTGAGGCAATTTCAATAGGTGGTAGCCCACTGAAATCCACCTTCTGGCATTTCTGCGCAGTGGGCGGGGCAGCCACAAGTCCACCGATTCACCCAGCTGGTTAGAGATGACTGCACCCCGGGGAAGATCCCTGAAGCAACAGGCAAGGCATTGGGACCTAAAATAATAAAGGCACTAAACAAACAGGAAACCCCTTAATCATCTAATTAAATCTTCACTTTGCACCAAGCCTGGTGGTCACCTTATTTCGTGTTACTAGCTTCATGTTTCAGACAAAGAGGCTGATCCAGGGGTATTTAAATAATGCCTTCAGGGTCATTTAGCTCATTCCATCGATGAGGAAAGTGACATACTCGCAAGATGGCGCCACTGCCTGTGGTCACATCGCCAGCTCGAGACAGCGCCTGAAATAGAACCCTGGTCTTAGGACTCCAGGGCGCATGTCCTGTGCACCCAAACATGCTGCTGCTTAGGGGCCATGAGGCACCGGGAAGTTGCCAGGTCTATTTTATTTATTTATTTTTTATTTTTTTAATTGTTTGAAGTATTACAAATAGTAGTACATATGTCTCCTTTTTTTTTTTCCCCATTGACCTCCCCCCGGCCTCCCCTTCCCCCCAGTACACGCCTTTACCTGCCCCCCCCCCCCCAGTGTCTTGTATCCATTGGTTATGCTTATATGCATGCGTACAAGTCCTTCGGTTGATCTCTTACAGCGCCCCCCTCCCCCCCCCGGCAACCTCCCTTGCCTTCCTGCTGTAGTTTGACAGTCTGTTCAATGCTTCTTTGCCTCTGTATCTATTTTTTCTCCATTTCTTTCCTTTAAAAAATCTTGCTTCTGCAGACTAGAAATAAACATATAATAACAAAAAATGTTTGAGTCCCAATTTCAATGTCCAACAGTTCTGAGTCCCCGTTTCAATGTCAAACAGTTCCTTAAGTGTACATGTCAGCAATGATATCTGGATGGTGGGCACATGGTGGCAATGCAGGTCCGACCCTCTCTGGTTTGGTCCTAAAGTTGCCAGGTCTTTAGAGGGCTGGTCAGCCTGTGGGCGGAGAGAACAGCAGTCACAGTGGTGGTCAGGATCCGGAGGGAGGCAGGAGCCCAAGACCTAGCAGTGTCCTGGGAAGATGTGACCGGGGACCAGCAGGAGGAGGTGGCTGTAACAGTGCTAGCGAAAGGGCTGCCAAGATGGCCAGGAAAGAAGGGGAAATCTGATTTGGCGGTTGCGGGCCAGCACAGGGAAATGCTCTCGCCTCCCACCATGCGTGGGGGCCCTGCTCCTGTGAGCTTTCACGGGCACTCCTGAGCACCCAGGTGCCAGAGACAAACACGAGGCCCTCTACGTGTTTGCGAGGTAGCTGGGGAGACAGGAACGCTAACAGCAAGAGACAGAATGTGGTCAGTGCTGCGGGCGACGCCCAGCCTGGTCCTCAAAACAGGACCCGTGTCACAGACCTGGGTTCTGTTTCAGGCGCTGCCGCTCGCTGGCTGTGACCCCAGGGCAGTGGCTCCGCCTTTCTGGCTCACCTGTCAGTAGGAATAGCATGCGCCCAGAGTCCCCTTTGCAATTGGTCTAGGACAGTGTTTGTTAATGACGGCCTGCGGGCCAAATCCGGCCCACCACCACGTTTTTGTGTGGCTCGTGATCCAAGAAGAGCTTTTAGACTTTTAAGTGGTTGGGGAAAAAAAACATACAAAAGAAGAATACTATTCTGTGTCACATGAGAACTAGCTGAAATTCAAATTTCTGTGTCCGTACATGAAGGTTTATTTGAATACAGCCACACCCGTTCATTTGCATACCGTCTGTGCCAGCTTTCACGCCAAAGGGCGGAGTTGGGTACTTGTGACAGACAGTCTGAAAATGTTTACTATCTGCCCATTTACAGAAGAGGTTTGCTGGGCCCTAGTCTAGAACCCAAGGATGCCTCTGTAAGTTCTGGCCCATGGGCGGGTCAGCAATGGGGTGGCCCCGTCCTCTCCCTCCGCCCCTGCTGACAAGGGTTGGGGGGGTGGAGGGACACTGCACTGGACCATCTGAATGGCTGAATGACAAGACGGTAGGAAGGAAAAGCAGTGGGCAGATTGGTCAAGAGGAAAAGGACTGAGGGAGAAAGGGAAGTGGAGGTCACAGAGGGTGGCTCGTCCACAGTGAATACTGGACCAGCGCTAACTGCTGACCCCTGTGTCAGGACGCCCTCTAACGGCGTGCAGGGGAAGTGTGCTGGTCTGCCCCTCAGCTCTTGCGTGAAGCTGAGCCTGGCTCTCCTGGGCGGTGACTTAACAGGGTTACATCTGCTCTTTAGAGCACAGGCAGCTCCTGGTATCGCTGCTTCACATAATCGTGTGAGGCTGATTCTATGCTACAATGGCAGGGCTGAGGAGCGGGGACAGAGACCCTGTGGTTCCCAAAGCCGGAAGTATTGATGGAAAAAGGTAGCCCACCCCTGGTCTAGGTTGTAACATGGCCTGTTCTTTCTCATCATGGTCTCTCAGCTTAAAGCCCCGCACCCCAATTAAGAATCAGAATTAGTCCCCACCCTAGTCACTCTCCAATGAAATACTTTATCGTCTTCATTGCAGTTATTACTCTTTGAAAATATCTATTTACGTATAGGTTTAACACTTGTCTTTTCTCACTTGCCTTAATAATGTAAGTTGCAGCCAAAACCGGTTTGGCTCAGTGGATAGAGCATCAGCCTGCGGACTGAAAGGTCCCAGGTTCTATTCCGGTCAAGGGCATGTAACTTGGTTGCGGGCACATCCCCAGTGGGAGGTGTGCAAGAGGCAGCTGGTCGATGTTTCTCTCTCATCGATGTTTCTGACTATCTATCACTCTTCCTTCCTCTCTGTAAAAAATCAATAAAATATATTTTTAAAAAAAAATAATGTAAGTTGCAAGGATTTTGGTTCACTGATATAGTCCAATACCTAGAATGAATGAATAAATGAATGAGGGAGTGAATGAATGAATTGCAGCTGGTGCCCCTCTCCTTTATGGCCAGTTGGCTTATTCTGGCACCTGGGGAGTGAGTGGATCCAGAAGTGCCAGGACGTTTAATCCATGGCCTCCTCTCTTCTCCTGCTTCCTTAGGGGTCTTGAGAAGCAATGGCCATAGAAGCCCCTGTGAATAGAGCCCTCCCTGAATGCAGCACTGTCGTCAGCACAGCAGCCGACCGCTTCATTTGGCAGCCAAACTCGCTGAACATGCACGTCATAAGGCCCAAGTCCGCCAAGGGACGCACTCGGCCGAGGCTACACAAACCCCAGGACGCGGGGGTGTGCTCTCACCGCACACCATCTTCTCCGCCTCCAGCCATTCCCAGCGAGTCGCCAAGCAGCCAGAAACCAGGAGCCTGTGCGCCCAGGTCCCCCAACCAGGGCGCTCCCCATGAGGTCCCCGAGCTGCTGCAGCAGGTGCCCATGGGTGCTTCCTCCTCCCTCAATAAGTACCCGGTCCTTCCTTCCATCAACAGGAAGACCCTGGGGGAGGGAGGCGTGGAAACAGTAGCTCAAAGGGCCGGCTCCCTGCAACTGAGCAGCATCCAGGCTCTTTACCAAGAGGAGACCTGCACCATGAAGACCAGCCAAGAAGATTCCAGAGCTGCAGCTCGTTTCCTGGAGAGAAAGCTCGTCATCCAAACCAGGAGACAGAGCTCCTCCAGGGCTGGAGACCTGGAGGAACCATCAGATCAAGAGCCAAGGCTGCTGCTTGCCGTCAGATCACCGTCAGGCCGAAGGTTCGTTCGCCATTTCCGGCCAACGGATGACTTGCAAACCATTGTGGCCGTGGCCGAGCACAAGAACAAGGCCACCTACCGACACTGCAGCATTGAAACGATGGAGGTGCCCAGGAGACGTTTCTCCGACCTCACCAAGTCTCTGCAGGAGTGCAGGATCCCTCACAAGTCGGTGCTGGGCATCTCACAGGAAGACGGGGAGCGCTGGGTCTGAGTCCACAGCCACCCAGCCGGGGTCCTGGGTCTCTGAGCAAGGAGCATGCTCAGGTGCCAGGGCCTCCCGGGCAGGTGGTCCCAAGTGCCACGTGAGCCTCGTGCAGCGATGATTCTTGGGACTCTCGTCTTCACAGCACCTCCTTTTAAGCAGTGAAATCTGCACCTGCACCGAGTGCGCCAAGAAGATTCTCTCCGGTTGTTAAATTCCCTCCACCCCTGGAGTGGACTGGTCAGTGACCAGGGCGGTTCCTGCAACAGCTGTGGCCAGGCCTTCTCCTTCCCAGCGTTTTGGGACCTTCCTGGAGCACCTGCTCGCCTTTACAATGATCTCTCTCTCTCTCTTTCTCTCAACCTCTCTCTCTCTCAGCCAATGGTTTGCCCTTCTGTATTTGATGCAGGATTAAACACTTCCCAGAGAGGATTCCAGTCTGGTAAATAACCAGGGTTCAGGAACTGTCCAGCTGGCATTTGTATTTCTTGCAAGTATTTTCAGAAACAGGTGGTGACCCTGTGTTGAAAGCAGCCCCTTCGCTGGGCTCCGGAGGCTAGACGCTCCCCGGGGTTTCGGTTTGTGTGAGGTGGCTGCAGAGGAAAGAACGGGTCTTCGGCTAGTACAAATCTCCCACTACATCAGTTGTCTCCAGGGGTCCTCAAACTTTTTAAACAGGGGGCCAGTTCACTGTCCCTCAGACCGTTGGAGGGCCGGACTATAGTTTAAAAAAAAAACAAATTCCTATGCGCACTGCTGGGCCCGGGACGAGTTGGCTGCTAAGCAGGACAGGCAGCGGCACCCGGAGGGCCAGACAAATGTCCTCGGCGGGTTGCATGTGGCCCGCGGGCCGTAGTTTGAGGACCCCTGGAACAGCCTGAGAGTTGGAAAGCAAATCGCCAGTAGCTTAGCCGGTAGCTACCTTGAAACAGAGACTGACCAGGGTTAACATCTTTTGGCAGCTACTCTGAGTGCAAAATTCTTCCATAACTGAAAAAAGCCAGTGTGATCTGATTTTCTTAGTCAGTAATGAGTCTTAGGTTTTGTAATGGTATAAACCTACCAGTCTACAAGTTTGTACTAACCCGCACCCGCCCTCCCCTGTTTATCGGGTGTGGATGCACTGTTTTATCCCCCAGTTTCAGTGTCTCACCTTCTTCAAACAGAGGCTCCAGTGGTGCCCCTGTTCTCTGACTTAGAATCCCCCGCAGGGGGTGGGCACCTGGGTTGCGTGTCACATGCTGTGCCTGTGCGGAGAGACCGTGTGTCCCAGTGTCTGGCTGACTGGCATGAAGCACTTCTGATCGCCTTAGCCTGTAGCTGTGTTAAAGCCACAAAGTCTTATTTTTCCAACTCTGAGTGGTGACATGGACAATTTGCCAAAGTTCTCTGGTATTGCTAGTTTAGCAAGACTCCCACGTCTCATCTGGGTCCCCTTGGGCCAGATCACTCCTCAGAGTAGGGAAACTTGTCCCCCGTCCCCAACCCTCACACCACCCCCCGCCCCGGCCTGGCCACCGTGAAGCCCTGAGAACTGACATGCACACACAGAAGGCAGGAGTTCTAGAAGCATGTCCTTGCTGCTGCTTCCACAACAAGGGCTTCTTGGGCATAGAGAAGAAATGTGGTTGGAAACGTGACCTCCAGCAAACTGATACTTAGCCGCTGAGATCAGCACCATCATCACTTCTGCCAAAGAAGGCTCTCCTTGTCCTAACTGCACCCCACACCACCCGAACAATCTAGAATAGGTGGCAACATTTCTTAAGACCATCAGGGTTTGGTCAGCAGCTCCTCTGACTGCAAAGGTCTGCAGTGCCTGAGGCAGCCCGTGCAACTGGCCGGGTCTCCCAATTACCGACCAGTGGCTCGAGCCTGGTGCCTGCAGTCCAGGAGTTTCACCCCCCACCCAGGACTCCAGTACATAACTGTGCCTTTGATCTAGCAGGCGGGCGGGGCGGAGTGGGGCGGCGGGGGTGGAAGCGCCTCCCGCCTCCCATGAAATCACACCTACTCTATGGTAAGAATAAAATGCCACCCACCTGGGACTCGGTAATTTCTCCAGGCAGGAAATCATGAGAAGACTTCAGTGGAACGGGGCATGCTCGAAGCAGTTAGAGCCTTCCGCATTTAGGGGTTTGCTGCTGCTGTTTAGCTTAGAGTTTTTTGGGGTGGTGAAAAATATGGAAGGCAGGAAGCATAGAAATATTTTAAGATATATGAATGAAGCTAGATTTGAACCAGCTTAATAAACTTTTGTTTTGGACAAACAATGATGATTCTAACAATAAAACCGATTTGTGTGAAACTGAGTTGATGGAGAAGCGCATCTTATATTTTAGCCCAAGACTCCGGTTGCCATACTCTGGTGGACAAAGGGCTTTGTAAACCTGACCTTCCGTTTTCTCCTTGGTAAAGCACTTGGCTCTGCTCCAAGTCCTCATCCCCAGCGCCCCCCCCCCCCACCCCGCCCCCAGGTGCTCCCAAAGCTCTTGCTGTCAGCTTCTATCACAGCACGAAGCCTGTCTGCATGGAGGATCTATGAGTTTCTCCTGGAAATCATCCCACACTCTCCTTGAGGTTGGTGAGAGCAGACTACCTCAGACTTTCAGAGTCCTTGTTGGCTCTGCGTGTGGCATTGCCAATTAGGGGCTGTGGCAGGGGTGGGCAAACTTTTTGACTCGAGGGCCACAATGGGTTCTTAAACTGGACCGGAGGGCCGGAACAAAAGCATGGATGGAGTGTGTGTGTGAACTAATATAAATTCAAAGTAAAGGAGCGGAGGGGAGAGCAAGAGAACCGGATAGAACAGCCGGATCCGGCCCGCGGGCCGTAGTTTGCCCAAGGCTGGGCTGTGGCCTAAGGGGCTAAGCCGGGCCCAGTGCACTCCTCTTGGTGGCCCTGGGTAGGTCTGCCTTGCCCACCTTAATCCCAGACCCTAGCCATTCATTTAACCAACAGTGCTGGAGGGTTAGGCCACACTTGGTGACTGGCCATTGGCACCCTAGCAAGAGACCATGGGCAAGAAAACGTGGAACCACCCCTAGACTCTGAAGTCGGCCGCTTGGGCTTTCTCCCTGAAGGACCCAAGTGAGACTCGGGCTGGATGGCCGCTGGGTCCTCTCCCCACCTCGTGGAAATGCAAAGACCACTCTCGCCACGGTTTCCAGCGGTGGCGCTAGGAAGACGGCTCCTGAGGGAAGTGAACCTTGCATAGGACAAAGCTTCATGGCAAGGTCTGCCAGTATATCCCCCGATGGAGTCCAAGAGGCAAATTAGTCCCGGCAGCAGAAGGAACAGCAGGAGAAATGAGTGACTCATCATTTAGAATCCAAAACATTTTCACCGACAGATGGCAGGTGGTTCTAACAACAGTCCTTGCCCTGAAAGTACCTGGGGACCCAGCCAACAGCCGTCAGGGCCAGAGCAGCCCTGCCGAAGAGGCGGCCTGTGAACATGACCGTGGGCCAACAGCCACCCAGAGCTCCCACGTAGAGTACTGCACAGACAAAGAGGCCCGGACAAGCCCCAAAGCCAGCGGTCTGGTGACTGATCCCTATCGGGCAGGACAAAGGCAGGCATCCCTCAAACGAAACTGCTTTGGTTCATGCGCTTTTCTGCCATTTTCAGTGGGTTTCAATGTCAAATACAGCCCTGTCCCAAGAGGCAAAAAGAGTTCCTCTCTCCCGAATGTTTTATATTAAATTGAGGTATAAAGGCCTTCGTAATACATTGAGATAAAAGGGTGCACAGCTTCCCGCGCTTCGGGATATATTTTAGAGGAGCCTTTTACATGATAAGAGGATCTACTCTTCTACCTTTTGAACAGAAGTGGCGAGAAAACGAGATTATTTCACTCGAGCATGAGTTTGGAAATCATTCCGAGAGCAAAGCAGGAGCATTGGTTTTCTTGGTTCACCGGGGCAACACACCACCACACGATGAGAAGTTTGGGAGCCTGTTTCCCTGAAACCAGACCCAGCCAACCCCCGCCGTATCCGCAGAGGAGGGCAGAGGCCACTGCGGGGGAGTTCGCAATCGGAGTGGAGCAGACTTTCGGTGACTCATCGACGTACAAGACAGTCGCTCACATTATAAAAATAAAATTGGCTGTTTTATTTTGTGTCTCCGCTGGGGATGACATTTTCCTTTCCTGATTTGGGCAGTTTCTACCAGTCCTTTCTGACGCCCCTCTGCGTTCCTCCACCTTCAAACAGCTCGGGAAGCAGCGGCGCTCCTGAGCGGCCGTGGTGGAAGAACAGAGCTCCGCAGGTCTTTTTTGGAGCCACTTAAATCCTCTCCGAAGAGGCTGAACCACTGACGTGACAGCCACCAACCGGTATGACTAAGCAAGCCTCGTTCTGCGACCCTGCTGCCGTGCCCAGTGGGCTGTGGGGTCAGAGTGGAAGATGGAAGACCAATTGCTGCGTGGACAGTAACCAGGGAGATGCTGGTGGCAGGAGCCAGGGTGGGAGTCGTAGATGTCATGGGACATAGAATTTTCTTTTCCTTTCTTTTTTTAAAAAATATATTTTTATTGATTTCAGAGAAGAAGGGAGAGAGAGAGAGAGAAACATCAATGATGAGAGAGAATCATTGATTGGCTGCCTCCTGCACACTGGGGTCCCACACTGGGGATCGAGCCCACAACCCAGGCATGTGCCCTGCCGGGGAATCACACCGTGACCTCCTGGTTCATACATAGGTCGACGTTCAACCGCTGACCACGCCAGCCAGGAGAACCTGTTTTCTTAAGGGGGAAAGAAGAGCAAGGAGTTTGAAGAGGTGGGATGTACTCAAGTGGACTCAGCTGACCACGTCACCAGGGTGGACTGTTTCTGCAAAAACAAACGAAAACACGACAGAAACCAGACACACACGGTGGGCGGGGAGAGGCACTCCCCAGGAGTTTCCCTTCACAGAAAGGAAATGCATGAATGAGCTTGGACAAGGCACACAGAGAATCCCAAAGCTACTCATCGCTTTAAGAAGAGATGCAACTAAAAAGGTCGCTGTTGCACTTAATGTGTAGGTTAAACAAAATCAATTACCGTCTCCCTCTCCCGTATGAGTACTGACCAAGGTCACTTGAAAAGAAATCCTTGTTCCAGTGAATTGACACATTGTTTATATCTCCCTCTCCCCTCCTCCCCTGCCTCCCTTCTTTCTAGTCATTCCAACCCAGCAGCCGATTTCAGATGCATTTTTTTTTCCGTTGGAGGACAAACAAAACCACTGTCCTTTGGCCTAACAAAGCTCCTAGTTTCATAATTGTCATGCCCACCAGTTCTTTACAATGAGGACATCTGTGCAGTCGGGCCGTGGTCCTGTTTGTGACCGGCTGAGAACCGCCTCTGACAGAGAGGTGGGGATCACGGGTCCACTCTGGTTGGAGTACCGACAGGCAGCCTGTGTCTGCTCTGGTCCCAGCCCTGAGAACAGCAGTGGGCAGCCTCCTGCAGACATGCCATGGGTGCATGGAGGCAACTCTCACGCTCCCAACTGGGAAATACAGACTGGAAATTGCCTGCATCAGCCCTGGGATACTGCAGTGTCAGAACAGACCAGCCTGCTCTGACTGGTTTGGCTCGGTGGATAGAGCATCGGCCTGCCGACTGAAGGGTCCCAGGTTTGATTCTGGTCCAGGGCAACATACCTTGGTTGCAGGCACATCCCCAGTAGGGGGTGTGCAGGAGGCAGCTGATCGATGTTTCTCGCTCATCGATGTTTTTAACTCTCCCTCTCCCTTCCTCTCTGTAAAAAATTAATAAAAAATATATATGTAAAAAAAAAAAAACACAACAACAAATAAACAGACCATCCCTAGCTGGTTTGGCTCAGTAGATAGAGCGTCAGCCTGTGGACTGAAGGGTCCCCGGTTTGATTCCGGTCAGAGGCACGTGCCAAGGTTGTGTGCTCAATCCCCAGTAGGGGGCGTGCAGGAGGCAGCCGATCAATGATGTTTTTCTATCTCTCTCTCTCCCTCCCCTTTTCTCTCTGAAATCAATAAAAAATATATTTAAAAAAACAAACAAAAAACAGACCAGGCGTCAATGGTTCCAGACTTTAGAGGGTTTGTTTGTTTCCCAAACCCAGGCCTGGGCCTCAGCTCGCTCTTTTCCTTCTTAACGGAGTCCCCAGCAGGCCCTCACCTGATTCAAATCATCTGTAACAAATCCATTCAACAAATTCATATTTAGCACCTATATGCCAGGCTCACGTGAGGTCTATCAGTGAACAAAGCTGGCCCCAGATCCCTGCCTACATGGAGGTCATATTCTAATGTGGGGAGACAGGAAAGAAACACCACACATAATGAAGAACATGGTGGGAGCGAAAGGGATACATGCAAAGCCAAACAGACACGCAGAGCCTGCAAGGGGGATCTGGAGAGCGTGGGGGCAGGTGGAGCAGGAGGAGATCTTCCCTGGGTGGTGGAGGCAGACCTAATTGACAAAGTAACATCTGAGTGCAGAACCTGAGGCAGGTCAGAGAGGCAGCTGTGTGGAGGCGGGGCTGGGGGTGGGGAGGGGAGTGGGTCCCTGGCAGAGGGGATGCAAAGGTCCTAAGGGGGGAGCACATCTGGCCTATTAGCAGAGAGGCGGGTGGCCAGTGGCTGGAGCTAGGGAGGGTGGGGCTGTCAGAGGTGGGGGCGGGGAGACAGGTTACATGCCTTTTAGGCACCAATGGGGAGCTGCTGCAGGGTGCCCACATGTGTGCCCACATCAGCACTCTGGCTGCTGTGCTGAGAACAGGCAGGGGTAGGGGATGGGAGACCAAGCAGAAGCTCTTACTTCTATAATCCAAGTGAGAGGCACAGACCAGAGTGCCCGCCACAGATGGCGTGAGAAGCGGTCAGCTTCTGGGTCTATAATTCATTTATGTTAAAAAAAAGCAATACCTCATTTAACTATAAAATAGTGTTAAAGTAAATGCTAACCCGTAATATGCATCATCATCACAGATTGCTTTTCCAGGCAGAAGAGGCTCGCGCTTACAGATTGCACTATAATCTGCCCCATAAACCAAATACATTCTTTTTTCATTCAAATGGAAAATATAGAGAAGATTGAAGAGGAAAATAAAAATCGTCCATAGTCCTTTCAGTCAGAGATCGCCGTCGTTAATACTTTGGCATATATTATTTCATTCTGAAAGATTAAGTTTATTTTCCACATGGCTTTCTTGCAAGGAGGCACACACGCCTATTTTTAACATTTGTCATCCTAGCAAACACAGCAGTTTTATATTCTTTTTCCAAATTTCTACAGTCTTCATAATTTTTTAAGACAGTAATTTTTCAACATGTTATACTGTAATTTATTAAACTATTCCCCTTTTATGGCACATTTAGATGTTTCTGGCTTTTTTTGCTATAAAAATCAATGCTGAAATCTAAATTTATGTAGCTTTTTGCATCTTTGAATTATTTCTTTAGGACAATTTGCAAGGATAGGATAGGTAGGTCAAATGAAATAAAACACGTTGTGGATTTTGCTTTGCTTTTCAAAGAATTATGTAGCAAACAGTCCCATTGCAGCATCTTCAGTTTGGAGGTTGCTGCCTGTTATAATTTTCCTTTTGTTGGTGGGAAATAGAAAGTGAAAGTGTGTTTTTGCATGTCTTTGATTGCTATTAAATATTAACATTTTTACATGTCTTTTTACATATTTTAAATATTAAAATAAAAAGCTCAAGGTGCAGTTAATTTGCTGTCATAACCTGGGACACTCTATTCCACTTAAAGCCAAGGAAAAGTGGGGACTAATGGGGGTCTGAGAGATAAATGTCTTTGTCTTCATATTCATATGTGTTGATGTATGCATCATAATCGATACAAGCATTGCATTTTAAAAATACGTATGGTCATGAACTGAACTGTATGCATGTGGGATTTTTATGAATCAAGTCTTACTTAAATATATATCATTTTATTGAGCCAGCAAACTGAACAAGTACAGGCACCAGAAATGGGGCATAAAGATGAATCAGATAGGTCTTTGCTTTCAAGCAATTTCCAATCTAGTGGGAAGAGGCATGTAAATAAAAAAACACCATATGTGGTAAGTATTCTGCTTGTCTTTTACCTCATTTGACAAAAGTCTGAAACCAACTAAGCACAATAGTGGCAGAACATACTCCTATTGATCTACAACAAGCAGTCTTGGGAGGTTGTCTGAAGGCTCACTTCAGAGAGTCTGGTCAAAGCCACACTCATTTAGTCTGGGCACCTGGGCCACCACGTCATGCCTTTTCATTGGGGTGTAAGAAGCGGGTGGAGTAGCGACAAGAGGCAGATTGAGGCAAAAGCCAGTCTGGGAGCATAGGAAATCGGGCCACTCTGCAGAGAGCATTTGCCACCAATGACATTTACTCGAAAGGGGCCATTGAGGAGACACTGAGCGCTGGGCTTGCGGAAGCGCTCTTGGCCTTGGTCCTGGCCCTTCAGGCTGTGCTGCGCTGCTCAAATCATCCCCCACTAGGCTGGGCCAGCCAAGGCCTCTGTACCAACCAGTCTAGATTCCTCAGTCCCACCTCCAGGAAGTCCAAGGTGGGGGCCATCTGCTCAAGAGAGAATAAATCACCGTACACTGGAGCAGTCAACCCCAAAGGCTGTCTCTTCAGTTTGGGACAGAGTGGGAAGACCAGTGTGCAAAAGGGGGATGGGGGCAGGGTGTGCAGATGGCCGACGAGGACAAGGCTGCAAGCACTGGGGGAAACACAGCCTATCAGGGACAAATCTTTGACTCAGCACAGCCAGTAATGCCTCCCAAATGGCTTTGAACTCTAAGACTGTGTCCAATAGGCAAAAATTGAATAATTTTTCTAAAGGGGACCTCAGCATCCAAAATTCTCTGGAGCTTTTTAAGAAGCTCTGCCCCCGTGTCTGGGGTTGGAGCCTGGGAACTGCCGCTTTAGATCTCGCCTGAAACTCTAAGCGTCAGCCAGGCTAGGAACTGCTGGGCTGGGCTAGGTCATGTCAGGGTCCCTCCCAACACCCGTGGTCTGTGAGTCTCTTCATCTCAGTCTCAACAGGGAAGACCAGTGGCTGCCCTGGGTTCTCAAATCTCTGCTTAAACTTCCTCTTTGCCAACCTCAGCCCTGCTGTCAGTTCCAGCTTCAGGCCCAGTCTCTCGGGTGACCTCTTCCTTCCCCAGGTTTCCCCAACTCATCATTCCCTCCAGTTCCCATAGAAGAAACACTCTTGTGTAGAAGCCAGAGAGCATGGGATTTGGCAACCAAGTCCCATGTTCTATACCTGGTGGGACATGCTTTGCCCAAGCCTCAGGCCTCCTGCCTGCAAATGGAAGTGACTGCTTCAACAGGGGGTGTAGTGACGAGTCAGATGAAGAAGTCCTGTCTATGAAGGATGTTTTGACACCTGCATATATACACTGAGTGGCCAGATTATTATGATCTCTGAATGCATAATAATCTGGCCACTCGGTATATATATATATATATATATATATATATATATATATATATATATATATATGTGTGTGTGTGTGTGTGTGTGTGTGTGTGTGTGTGTGTGTATATATATTAGAGGCCCAGTACATAAATTCATGCATGGGTGGGGTCCGGCCAGCGTGGCCAGGGGGAGGGGACATGGGCAGTTGGCCTGCCTGCCTGCTAGTCAAACTCCTGGTTGAGGGGACAATTTGAATATTAGCCTTTTATTATATAGGATATACACTAAGTGGCCAGATGATTATGTGTTCAGAGATCATCATCATCTGGCCACTCAGTGTATGTATAAATGCTAATTTTTATTTGAGGAACTACCCATCTTATATTGTTGTCATTTCTCTCCCTTCATTTGTTCCGCAGACATTTATTGAGCAGCTGCTTAGTGCAGGCACTAGGAATGTGCTCGCTGCCCACAGGAGCTTCCCGTCCCATGCAGGGAGGCAGACTGGCACAGAAAAGTATCGGGAGATTAGCACAGCTGTCTAAACAGTGCCTGGCACATGGTAGGCGCTCAAGTAAGTGTTTGTGGAATGAGTGAATACATTAAAGGATATTATGGAGTCACAGATCGAGGAAGCTTCTGGAAAGTAATGCAGGAGCTGAGGCTCCGAGGGCTGGGTAGGAGGGAACCAGCGCACAGCTGCACTGCATGGCCCTTCAACAGCAGCCCATGACACGTTCATCTTTGTGGTCCCCTGGGTGCCTAGCAATGGGCCCTGCATGTGATAGGTGCCAACTTCCCTGTAATGAAACTGTTAAAGATCCTACTTTCAAAACAAAACAAAGCAATTACTTAGTAGGAGGTGTGCAGGAGGCAGCCAATCAATGTTTCACTCTTACATCGATGTTTCTCTCCCTCTCCCTTCCTCTCTCTCTAAAAGTCAATAAAAATATTTTTTTAAAAGCTATAATTATGTGCCCTAATTGGTTTGGCTCAGTGGATAGAGCATCGGCCTGCGGACTGAAGGTTCCCAGGTTCGATTCCGGTCAAGGGCATGTACCTTGGTTGTGTGCATATCCCCAGTAGGGGGTGTGCAGGAGGCGGCTGATTGATGTTTCTCTCTCATCTATGTTTCTAACTCTCTATACCTCTCCCTTCCTCTCTGTAAGAAATCAATAAAATATATATTTTTTAAAAAAGCTATAATGATAGAAGGGTCCTTGAAAAGAAGGCAGAAACAGTACAGAATCATCGGAACCCTGAAATCCAATGCATTGCATCATCCCTGACATTTCCCCTCTATAATGGGGACCTGAAGAGTGCCTGGGAAGCCGTGTTATGCCGAGCATTTACTGCATGAGACAATATTGGGGGGCGGGGTGTGTGCAGTATACGCTACATTAAGTCCCACTGGTTGGAGAGGAGTCCAAGTAGGATTCTGCTGGTATTCATTTAGGAAGACAACTCAGCTGGCAACTTTTAAGGAACTCTAAACAACTGCTTTTGCAAACTTTCTCATGTGCCATTTGAAGAAATGCTACATGACTATCTGTCAGCAGGTGTTTGTCATGGGAGGAGGCTGATGTTGCTAAGTCGAGGATGATAGTTCTTTGTTGTTCTAAGAAGAGACCAGCAGAAAGTCTAGCAAAGCTCCCCACGCAGTGCCTGAGAAGGAGAGGACCTTGGGTTTGGTCAACATGTGCACGTGATTCAGAGGCCAAGTGTGTCAGGGAGGAAAAGGCCTCAGAACCAAGCTGCACCAGGGTGGGGACCAGAGAGCAGAGCCCAGAGCCCTGGGCACACACGGCTGCTGCCCTGGGAAGACGTGGATGATGAGCAGAGACAGCTTCCTCTCAGGTCCTGATGAAGTAGATTCAGGAACTGCCTAGAAAAATGCCTGTCGGGGTTCTGGGGCTCCGGCCTCTAAGGAGAAGTGGTACCCAGGGGCTAAGCTCTCCTACCACGCCAGATGTCAGGGCCAGCCTCTGTGAGACACCAGTAGACATAATGTAGTTCCTAGAATAAGGTTGCCAAGAGATATAGGAAACCTGCTTTCATGAGCATCAATGCCCTGTCTGGCCCAGGGCCTTGGAGGACACCCCAACACACCACAGTGGGTGGGGGTGCAGGGAGACCCCTGACCTCAGCATTAGGAGACCGTCTCCAGTCTTTTATATACATACTAGAGGCCCAGCGCACAAAATCGTATGAGACCCAGACCCGCTGTGCCTGCGGGAATCCAGGCCTCACCGCACGGAGCCGCGGGCCCCGCCTCCGCCATGTAGCTCTGACCCATTGTTTGGTCGTGACACTGTTAGCGCGTCATGGCCACAGGTCTTTTATAATATAGGATATTTTTTAATTGATTTCAGAGAGGAAGGGAGAGAGAGAAAAACATCAACAATGAGAGAGAATCATTGATCAGCTGCCTCCTGCATGCCCCACACTGGGGATCGAGCCCACAACCCAGGCATGTGCCCTGACCGGGAATTGAACTATGACCTCCTGGTTCATAGGTTGAGCCACACTGGGAGGACTGTCCTCCACACCCGGAGCTTCTTTGAGCCTCAGTTTCCTTCTCTACAAAGCAGAGATGTTAACAGCTGGCCTGATAGCTTTCCAAAGCTGTTCTGAGGAACCACGAAGAGAATAAAGGTAGACACACTGTACACTGTCAACGCCTGTGACCATGTTGGGTAAGGAGGCTTAACATCACAGTGGCTCTTACACACCTGTGCCTCTGGGTGTGGGCACCGAGGGCTTGTGGGGATCCATTTCATACCCAACTGGATCTGAAATTGGGGGTTCATATCCAGTTGGGTATGAAATGGATCCCCACAGAACTCCCGAGTCTCCATTTCTGCTCTACCAAGTTCCCACCAGAAGCATCCTTAAAGCTCGGATGATGATCCTAATTTCAGGGTGCCCTGGAGACTCATCTAGAGGAGGCGAATCTTCACAAGCACCATTGAGTGAGTACCCCTTCAAACAAACAAACACAAAAACACACAAAAGAACCTACCACACCTGCTCCAGGAAATACCCCGTGTCCTCCAAATGCTCCCTGCCTGGCCCCAGTTTATAAAGCAGAATCTAGCTCTCTCTCTCTCTCTCTCTGATGATCATCAACCAGAAGGTCAATGTGAGAAGGCCCCTGAGCCGCTTTCTTTTGCAGGGGAGGGGGGAGCCGAGACCAGCTGTCTCAGAGACTTTGGAGAGATCCACGGCAACCAGGTGGCCATCCACCAAAGATAGAAAGCAAACCCTTAGCTAGATGCGGCTGCCAGAAGGGAACGGCACTCGCACTTGTAGCACTATTTCCTGGCTGAGAGCTGACCTACATTGCAGTCCCTGCCCACGCTGGTAATTGTTTACCGCGGGGTGCCTGTTCTTTGGCCGCCGTCCTTTCTCTGGTGTTCAGCCTGTTAATTGGTTTCCAGGGGTTCTGTTGCACCAACTGTACTGAACCCCTCCCTGTGACCTGTCTGCTGGCTTTCTTGAGCACGCCCAGGGGAGCAGATGCCCTCAAAGACATCACCGTGACCCCCAAAGAATGTGCCACTCACAACAAACATCTTTGAAGAAGGGAGTTTGTGACCACATGGGCATGAAGAGAGGAGGGGACAGGGGAATAAGAGGGGAAGGTGGGCAGGTTAGCCTGATGGAGAGTTGCTCTCTCTTCTTTCTTTGTTAAGACCAAAGAATAATCAAAGCAGAAAAGAATTGCGAGGGCAGAGAGGGATGTGGTGTGAATGCCCCACTTAAGGAGAGGCAGGGAGCAGTGAGCTCTAGGCTCTTGGCCAGGAAGCCAAGGATTCGAGTATAAGGAGAGTACCAAATCAAAGCACCTTTAGATGGTCGCAGGTAGGGACTCAAGTGAGGAGACTGGATCAGAGAGGGAGAAGTGATTTAGCTGTGAGTGGAAGCATCTAGAACAGCTCCTCAGACTCCCTGCCTCCTGAGACAATGGTCTCTCTACTCATGTTTATCTGTTGGATTCCACTCTATCCTGAGTGCCTGGCACATAGAAATCAATCAGTGCCTTTGGAATAAGTGCATGCCCTACACAGTGACCCTTTCCCCTTAAGGCAGAATGCATTGGGTTCTATACAGGCTGTTTTGGGGCTCAGACCCATAAGTGCATTTTGTAGGGGTTTTCTTTACATGCTAACCACAGTCCTATTTCAACAATGGGGGTGCTGTTTTGATGATCTGGGGAGCTGCACGCCACAGTTTGGGAAACCTCTGTGTGGGGGCCGGAGGGAGAGGGGACATATGAAAATGTTTGACGGTCTTTTAGTTAAAGGAATTCAGTGAGAAAAGCAGAAGCGCCAGCCAGAGTGGAGCAACTGGGGGACTAACGGCCTCAGATCAAGGCCAGGAGGGGACGGCCAGGGCTCCAGCAGGTGTGCCCGGGAGGGACAGTGCGGCCTGGGAACACTGAGTGATGAGCAGAGGCCCTGCCAGAATCAAGCGAAGGCTCGTCAGAGATGTGCCTCGGGCAGATGATTAGAGAGGTCTGGGGACATGCTGGCTTTTATGAAGTGTTGCTGGATGTCACTGTGATTCACTTGGTGCCAGGTCTCCAGTTAGAAATGCAACCCAATTATAACAGCTCCTGTGGGAGGATCTGGTCTATGTTGTGAAGATGCTGTTTCTGGTCCCCTCTCCAGGGACAGGTTGGGCTGAAAGGCAGGGCCTTCTGTGCCTCTACAGCTCAACAGACCCCTGGGCACACGGACAAAGCCCTGTGCTAACCATGTGCTTTGAAGGAGAAAGAATGTTGGAGAGCAAGCCAGGGCCGTGGAAGGGCCGTGGAGGGGCTGTGCAGGGGCTGTGGGAGCAGGAAGCAGGGCCTGGCCTGGGGCGGGCTCTCTGATTGGGGTGCCAGTTACAGGCCTTCGGTGCTGGGCTGGGCAGGCTGTTCTGCCACCAGGGAGCGCAGACCGTGTGCCTGGGGAAAACCAGCCCACGTGACGCTGCTCTGACTCAGCCAGTGCCCTGGGCACCGAAGGTTTCGTCAAACCTTCGCCAGTTCAGGACATTCCAGTCCACAAAGTCCCCGAGTCAGATTCCCTGGGTAGAAAAACAGATGGTGCTAACGGTGCCCCTTCCTCTAATCAGCATTCAAGAAATTCAACGAAAGGGGAGTTTAACGGTTCACAGCACATCCTTCATAGTCACATTCACGGCTTTGACTCTGCCAGCGACCTCCGTGTAAGGCAGGACGTCTGGCCCTTCCTGCAGGAACGACGGTCTAGGGGCCGAGGGGGGGCCGGCTCTGAAGGAAGGAACAAGCCCATAAATCCTTTCACTGCTGTAGGAGGTCCACGAGAAACGAGACCAAGGTGTATCCCAAAGCACAGGCATAGGCTGCGAGTCGACATTTAGGATTTTATTTCGGGGGCTGAAGGCAAGCGCTGGCCCCCGCCTTTCCCTCCAGCCCTCACACCGACACTGAATAATGCAGCGTGCGTTCCCCCCACAGCCTGGGTAACAGACTGCTCCGTGGAAATGCCTCGCAGCTGCAGACTGGCTGCGCAGCCCTTTAATCAAGGTCACAGCAGGCTCTAGAGTACAGAAAACAAGGGTGCTGCTCCCCGCACCCCACCCCTACCTCTTCGGGGATCTGGGGATCCTGGGGACCTGGAAGGACCAGGATGTACCTGGGGACCAGGAAGGTGCAAAATTTTCCTTAGCTCTAAACGAGTAGGGGAAAGGCCGGGGCTGGCAAGCTCTCTTCTCTCCCCTCAGGGCACAGGGGACCCATGGCATCTCCTGCTTGTAACCCAGTGTGATGTACGTGGCCAGCACATTTGCAGGGGGGGCGGCGGAGAAGATAGACGACTGAATGTGCTCTGGCCTTGCACATGGCAGAGGGTTTCTCTGCTGTGGTGTAGCGCAAAGAACACTGAGCCGAGGCTCGGGTGACGAGGTTCTGTCGTGTCAAGGCTGTGTGACCGTCAGGAAACCCATTTCCCTCTCTGATTCTCAAGCTCCTTTGGTATGGAAGAGGACAGTTGATTCTTTGGTCTCTTTCAATGGTTCTCCACTCATTAAAATATTTTAAAAGTAATAGGGGGCTTTTCTCTCTTCTCCACTAGATGGCACTGTGTCTCCAACTGCAGGGCCAGGGCCTGCAGCAATCCTGTGGCTGTTTGTTCCGTGGTTCCACTTGGCCCAGCACAGCCCAGGCCAGGCTGGCTGCTGCCCTTCCAGCAGTGGGCTCAGATGGTGCAATCCGGCTCTGCAGGTCGAATCCGGGCAGAACAGGAAATGGTCAGGAGCTTACACTTCAAAAAGGCATTTGGATTTAAAAGGGTAAAGCTCTGGTGAAGGTTGGACAGACCAGGTCGTTTCCTGGAGGCAGGGCCTGGACTTGAACCCCACAGCATCGCCCTACATATGTGCATCCTCTTTTCACCAGGACACGTCGTCACCAGAGAATCGTGGCACAGACTCTGCTAGACCTCCATTTTCGGCTCCGTTTTCTAGAATGTCAGCCTCACAGATCAAAGGCTCTGCAGCATTAGAGAGAAGCCCAGGGCAAATGCCCGCTGCTGCAGCATCCCTGTCTCCCGTGACCTGCACCTTTCCGCGTGTCTGTTCAAGTCCAAGATGAAAAGACTGACATCTCTTTCAGCTATAATCTCCATATTGTTTTCTTTTAAGAGAAGATCAAATAGTTCAAGTCAACAAATGTTCCAGAATCATCATGTTTTAAAATGTAGTCAGTAAACTCTTTTTTGAGCCTTTAAAACAATACAGTATTGGGTAAAAATACTTAGAGTCTTTTGCGGAGGGGAAATGGCATGAATGTCTCTAAAGCTGAGTTAAATTCTGTGAGCCAATATTAGAGTATAAGGAACAAATGAAAAATGGTTTGGTTTGTGGCATTTGTGTGATGGGGGAATTTTTCTTCCTTAAATTTAAAGTGTTCATTTTGCTCTGATGTTTGAAAAATAACAATAACAATAGCAAATTCCCGATGACCAGGATCTACGGACTCCTAAAGAGCTTCCTGTATTCCCCTAACATGTGTTTCAGTTTTAAAACCCCTTTCAAGTTCTCTGCCCAAAGGTCAGAATTTCCATCAAGTGTGACTGTTCCTGAGTTATTTTTAAAGATTCCCTTTCTGAACCTCACCATTGATGTTTTTTCCACTGATTTTTTTAAATGTAATGTTTTGGATGTAACAGAATACTTATTTGTTCTTTTCTCTTTAAATTGAAGGTGGTATAATACTGAAAAAATTTTATAGAAAATGAATTCATAATGTCACCACTGCCAAATAACTACCTTCATCATGCATATTCCCACTTGGATGCTGGCCACATATATAGGCATTTTTTGTTTAGTTATAATCATAGAATACACACTATTTTGAAGAACACTTTTTTTTTTATTGTCTAAAGTGTTACATTTGTCTCCTTTTTCCCCGATTGACACCCCCCATCCCGCCCCCAGCCGTTCCCACTGGGGGCAAGCCCCCACCACCCCAGTGTCTGTGTCCATTGGTTATGCTAATATGCATGCATACGAGTCCTTTGGTTGCTCTCTAACCGCCCCCTCCCCTGCCATTTGTCTCTGAATCTATTCTTGTTCATCAAATTATGTTGATCATTATATCCCACATATGAGTGAGATCATGTGATATTTATCTTTCTTTGACTAGCTTATTTCGCTTAGCATAATGCTCTCCAGTGAAGAACACTTTTTTAAAAAATATATATTTTATTGATTTTTACAGAGAGGAAGGGAGAGGGATAGAAACATCTATGAGAGAGAAACATCAATCAGCTGCCTCCTGCACACCCCCCACTGGGGATGTGCCCGCAACCAAGGTACATGCCCTTGACCGGAATCGAACTCGGGACCCCTCAGTCCACAGGCCGACGCTCTATCCACTGAGCCAAACCGGTTAGGGCTATTTTTAAAGACTTGCCAAAAATTTATCCAATATCCACTGATGTAATTTCCAATGACAAAAGTGTCAATACCTAATCCAGAGATCCTATAGAACGATATTTAGTTAAAGCTAAAGGGATACTGGGGAATTACATTACTCACCCGACCTATTTAGTTCCTAGGAACAGTAATACCTGTGGACTCTGATTGGTATGAAAGGACTAGGAGGCATCCACATACTGACTCAGCATCCTTAGGCCATCCTCCAATTTATTTGCCCTTTTCTTTTGCAACCCCTGGGGCATCTCCATTTAGCGCGCTTGAAAGTCTATCTTCCTTAGTTTATTATTTATCTACTGGTGTGTGGTGGAGCTGGGCAGTGTCTCCTTCCTTATCTTTCTATCTCTGCCCAAGTGTAAGCACAGCGCCTCACACCTGAGGTTGAATGAATGAGAGATTGGGCGGGGCATGGTTTTTGTCAGAGACGGGAGACAATGGGCTGCAATCTATAGTGGAAATGGGGCTTCTGAAAGAAGGTAAGAAAAAAAAAAAATCAAATGGAGCTATGCGTCCACTCCCAGTGATAGGAAGAGTTAGAAATACTTGTCAAGTACAAGACTCTGCCTTCCATCCTTCCATTTCCCACCCGCAAGGAGGGGGGGCACCAGCCACCACAGGCACATAGGCTTAGGTGCCCCAGGAATCACCCCAGTCCTCCTGCAAACTCGGTGCTATCCTTCACTGGTCTGTGCAAATCGAGAGACTCCAAACCAGTTCATTTTCTCAGGGGGGTGCTCATTCACCTGCCATCAGGCTGTCTCCGGCTGCCGCCTGCGTTTCCTGAGAAAGGGCAGGAGCCATATCAACGAACTCACGGCAGGAAAGACACTGGGGAGTCACCTCAACGCCAAATTTATTTCTGGCTACACTTTACAGCACGGTCCTTTTGCTTTAACTACCTACAGAGCAGGCCGAGATCACTGCTAATGTTTAATTACAACAAATACAAGATAAACTCCGGTGGTGTCCTGAAACTTTGCTCAGATCCGCCTTGCAGACACCAGTAATGAGACATGGCAGGCCGGTAATTAAAATGTAGACTTCGCTTTCATGCCATTACGGGGTAAGAATGAGCATGACTTGCTAAAATACTTCCATATGATGACAATTACTTGGTAATTCTCTGCAAGGTTATATTAAGGTATTTCATGCAGCCCTAGATGCCATCACAAAAAAAGATGCCTTTTAATAAAGCTCTATCACAGAATCATCTATTCATACCCTGCGTTGACTCAGAAAGGATTTGAGGTAGCCGACAACAACAGGAATAGAAATAGCTGCCATTCGTGGGTGACTGCTACTCCTCAGACACTGCCGACCAGGGGTTTTATTGACTTTGCCTATAATTTTACAGAAATCCCTGCAGGAGAGATACTATCAGGGAGGCAGCAGAGGTTAAGAACTCAGGCTCTGGAGTCAGACTATTTGGTTTTAAATCCTGGCTCCATCACTAACTAGATGTGAGACTTTGGCAAGTTTTGCCCAACCTCTCTGTGGCTCCGTTTGTCATCTGTGTAATGGAGATAGCAGCAACTACTTCGTAAGGTTTAGGGGTAAGTGGGGTCAGCATCTAAAATGCCTACCACCCAGAAAAGAATTACTGTTAGGAATGAGGCAGACAGTCAGTGCTCACTCAGTAGCCCACGTGTTCTCCTCGACATCCACTCCCCGCCGCGGTGAAGCAAACTCGTGTGGCTAGTTTGGCTTCTGCCTTCCATCCTTCCACCTCCCACCCGGCAAGAAGGGGTGGCCCCAGCCACCAAAGGCACATAGGCTTAGGTGCCCCAGGAATCACCCCAGTGTGATGTGAGTGGAAGAGACACATGTCATTTCTGAACACAACATTTAGGAATCAGTGCATGGCTTTTTAGCCTCTCTTCCTTGACTCAGGGGCCCTAGAAGCCACATGTTGAGATGACAGAAACTCTGGAAGGAAGGTACCTGCATCCGAGAGTCACCAGGTGCAGGAGGACCCAGATGATGCACATCAGATTTTGCATGAGCGAAGCATCCATTTTTGCTGGACTAAGCTTCTGATAGTTCCAGATTTACTTGTTACTGCAACATGGCATGCCCTACCCTGACTAGCAGCCAATATTATGTTAGTCTCATCACTTCTTTTTACATTTGAAGAAGCTGAGGGTGAACTAGCCAGAGACAGAACCTCCATTCAAACCCAGGTACCTACTGAACTTCCAAAGCAGCATCAATAGCTAACATTTGCCTCTTTCTGTAATCCCTGCCAACTCTTGGGTGCTATGAAAAACGTTCCTCCTCAGCGAAGCACTGATGAGAATGTCAGAGATGGTGACTGTTGGGGGCCACATGTATTTGTGTAGAAACAAAATGCAATGTTCACTCTATATCTTTCTCTCCACCCTCCGCCCCCGGCCCCACAAATTCATTACAATTCCTGCTGCCTACCACACAGGGATGGCATGGAAATGAGCTTTGTTGCTATAAAGCACCTTAAAAGCCTCCCATGAGATGTTATATAAGTGCTAATATTAATCTCCAACAGCTGCCATTTAAACATTCCACCACTCTCACCTCCACGCACCTATGAGATTTTGTCTTTACTTTTGTTAGATAACACGTTTACTTACATTGGAGTTCTTCATGTGTACTGTGAAAAATTAGAAAGTACGGGAAAATATAAGGAATAAAATAAAAATCACAGTCCGACTCCCAGGTAACAACTCTTGTACAATTATCAGCTTGGCACACTTCCTTTTAGTCTTCGTCTATGTATCTTTTTGAATTTAAGTCCAGATCAGGTTCAAACACATACAATTTTGTGTCTTACTTTTACATGAGATTATAAGCATTTTTCCATGTCTTCCATTAAAAATTTTACAGCCCTGGTGAGTGAGGATCAGTTGGTTAAGCATTGTCCCATGAAAGGTCGCTGGTTCGATTACAGGTCAGGGCACAAGGTTATGCCCAGGTTGTGAGCTCAATCTCTGGTTGAGGTGTGTGCAGGAGACAACTGATCAATGTATGTTTCTCTCTCTCTCTCTCTCTCTCTCTCTCTCCTCTCTCCCTCTTCCTTCCTCTCTCTCTAAAAACAAAATAAAATTATCCATAAATGCAATTTTTAATAACTGTATAAAACTTCCTCTTATGGTGTTTTCTAATCTCCTTAACCACATCTTCATTGCTGGATATTTCAGGTCTTTCCAATGTTTTCCCACTGTGAGTAATGCTGAGATGAATTTCTTAAGCTTTTATTCCTGTGTGTGTGTGCCTAATTATTTCCTTAGGGTATATTCTAACGTGCAACTAGTTTATACTAAAACTGTTCCCAGCAAATACTCAATGTTGCAAAAAAAAAAAAAAAAAGAGTTCAGAATCCAGTCACTGTTGTTGATGGAACCAATGGCCTCGTCAAGTAGCAGAACTCCTTCAGGGAGGGCTCTTGAATAGAAAAATGATCGTTTTGGAAAAAAGATGCAAAGAGAGTAATTGTTCAGGTTACTCTTAATCTAGGGTTAAGATCCTGTTGTATGGCCCCTCTTAACCAGAGAGCTATTAAATCAAAAGCAGACATTACTTTAAAAGTATAATATTGCTATTCATGGGAAAGAACGTGGCCGCCCACTCGTCCTTGTAATTCACCAGGCTCTCTAAAAAGCACATATTGCCTGCAGACAGGAGCTGACAGACAGGAGAGCTTTGAAAGCATAACCTCTGGGTGTCCTCCCCCTGAAAGCAGAGCTCTGGGAAGCTCAGCTCTGGCCTAAACAGTTGCCAAGGATACCCCAAGTAGCTACAGAATCCAGACTCAGTTAGTCCAAGTGTCCCTACTGGTTAAACGCTTTTTATTTTGACAGATTAATCTGTATTTTTCAAACATAAAACAGGCAAAATACATAACGCAATCTGGGTTTCTTTCTTTCTTTTTTTCAGCTACAAAGAACTACTTATCCTGCAAGGATTTATCTTTCAAAGAGGCATCCCATCAGCGAGCATCACTACAGTGATGTCAGCAGCAGCAATACTTAGAGCGGCAAACTGCTCATTGCACCAGACATGAAGACAGCTTGGGATGTGCAAGCAGGACTAAAGCAAGTAAAACGAATAACTTCCTCTTCAAAAGCTGGCTTATTAACAACCCACGTTTATTAGGGGACTCCTCGCACCACGCACTCTGCCAGGGGGCTTTATACATTTTCGCCCATCCCTCACAACTACTAGTACGGAGGGGCGATTAGTCCCATTCTACAGAGGAGGAAACTGAGGCTCACAGACTGAGGGGCAGGTTGCACACTGGTCAGCGGTGGAGCTGGGCTTTGAACGCGGCGAGGAGCCAGGTTCTCAGGCTTTCAGCCGGTTCCTTCTCGATCGGGGGTCATGCACAATCGAGAAGGAACCGCTTGTGGTGGAAAAGAGGTGTGTGCAGCTTTCATTCTCAAGGATGCCTCTTGAGAACCCCTCTCCAACTGGTCTCCCAAAAGAGCACCGTTACTCTGACTCCGGGGAAGACGGGTCCCTTTGACTTGCGTCCCCAAGGAGTGACCTAACCCTTATGCGCACAAGGAAGCCCCGGAGCCTTTCCATCGGAGCCGTTCTTGGGCCAAACCCTGCCAGAGGAGATTAAAAAAAAGCATTTCCACTGGAAAATGTGAGAAGTGGCTCGCTTTTGAAGGTAAAAATTAAAAGTGACGGGGATTCTGGGAAGGAGCCAGAATCGTGACAGGTGGCGAGGACAAGTAGGAGAGACCGTCTCCCTTCTGCTTATGAAAAATGGCTCCAAAGAAAGTCGCCTTCTGCCGTGGGCCTGGTGGGGGACACGGAGGCAGTGCCATCTAAGCCAGCTACAGCCACCTACAGCTTGAGTCTGGGAGTGTTGCTCTCCACATTTACATATTTACTCAGGGCTGTCGACTCTTGAGCACCGAAGAAAGCATCCTAAGAAACTAAGACGGGAAATCCAATTTCTGATTCCAGAACCAGATGTGCCAAATAGTCATGAACTGCAGCTCATCCTCACCTTCAGATCTCAGAAGGGAGGACTGCAGCCCTAACTGGTTTGGCTCAGTGGATAGAGCGTCGGCCTGCGGACTGAAGGTCCCAGGTTCGATTCCAGTCAAGGGCATGTACTTGGTTGCAGGCACATCCCCAGTAGGGAGTGTGCAGGAGGCAGCTGATGGATGTTTCTCTCTCATCGATGTTTCTAACTCTCTATCCCTCTCCCTTCCTCTCTGTAAAAAGCAATAAAATATATTTTTTTAAAAAAAGAAATTGCCCTACAAAAAAAAAAAAAAAAGGAGGACTGAGGACTGCAGACGACCTGAGGGCCCCTACGAGGGTGGTTCGGTGTAACTGCATCCAACCGGGCAAACATTCGCCCAGCACCCATACCGTGCCAGGCCTCCTGGCCTCAAGACATAAAGTGCTAGTCCCTGTCCTGGAGAAACTCAGCGTCTGGCAGAGGGGAGGGTGTGTAAATAACCCGTCCTAGGAGTCGTGAGATGAGTTCATGGACAGGAGCACAGGGAGGCGCCATCTGCTCTGAACTGGGGGCTGGAGGAAGGCTCGTGCGGTACCGGATGTCTGAGCTGGGTTGGGAAGGGTTATGAGACATCTGTTAGGGGGAGAAAGGAGGGGTCTGGTAACACCGCCAGCCCCGCCCTCACATACTTCCTAACCTGGAGCGATGCAGACGTGGGATTTCTGTGAGCTCCCTGGTGCCGGTGCCAGGTCCTGGGGTGGTGCGCAGGGCAGTGTGGCACACAGCCTGGGAGAGGATGCAGGGTGACTCTTCTAGGAGTAGCAGCTCTAAACTCAGGGTGCCACGTGGGTATTCTCTCGGGCAGGGCTGCTCCAACACCCTTCCTCGGAGCCTTGGGGTTCGGAGGTGGGAGGTGGGGTGACAAGAGGAAGGCTGAGTGAGCAGGGCCTCGCCATGCCAGGTGTCACCTCTGTGAGATTTACTCGGGCGGGTTCTGCTGCTTGAATGTCTTTGGAAAGCAATGCTCTGGGGCCGGGCATGGTGATAGTTCCCAGCGATCTCCTCACAGAAAGCCTCGAACATGAAGACGATCTCAACAGAGGTCCTCTCCATGTCTGCTCTGGTCTCTGGCAGCTCCTTCTCGGTTGCCTTGGCCAATTCCCGAGTCCTCCTCTGCTAAGAGACCTTCACTGCTGGATTCCTCGGGGCTCTGCTCTGGATTTGAGGCTCCGCTCGGAGGGGCAGCTTCCTCCCCTGCAAGGGGCTTGGGTGGAGCGCGTGGACTCATGGTTCCCTTTTGGCGGAGGGCTCCACATGTCCACCCGTCCAACTCCACACCCACCAGCGCCACTGTCGTCCTTGATGCCTCCAACTAAATATGGGCCAGACCTGAATTACAACTGCCCCTCCCACCCCAGTTCTACCCTCCCCCAGCACTCCGGGTCCCACTGGATACCCTTTGCTCCAGCCATACTTTTAGGAACCATTCTTGGCTACTCCCTCTTCCTCACCCCCAATTCCTGCTCATCTATCTTCTAACGGACTCTCAAGTCTCCCCACTTCTCCCCATCGTCACTGTCAGCACCCTACTTCCGGCCACCAAGGATCTTCACTTGGACCATGGTGAGAAACCTCCTGGATGACCCCACCCCCACATCTCATCCGAACCCCTTCTGGTCAGTTCCCCACACAGCTGCTGGGATATTTCAAGAACACAATCTGATCCTCAGGATCCTCTCCTTAAAACCTTTTAATGCCTTCCTCACAGTCCCTTCCTATCTCACATTCTTCCTGTGGCATAAAAGGTTTGTGCTTGACTGGGCACTGCTCCAGCCTCAACTCATGAAACCCTTCCCTTCTCTGGGCTCTTGTCTCAGCGCCTACAATAAAACCTGCCCTCTCCCTCCCACTTCCCTACGCCATGTCTGCAATGGGAACTCTATTCTGGCCCCTCTGCCCAGCCACCTCTAACTTGACCTTCACTTCTCAGCTTAACCTTCATTGCTCGGGGAAGTCTGCAGTGTCCGCAGAGGACATGCCCACAGCGCTCGGGTTTATCTTCTGCAGCACTTGCCATGTTTTATTTACAGTCATTTGTTTACTGTCTGTCTTGCAAAAGGGTCAGGTTTTGCTCATTACTCTATAACTCATGCTCAGCATGCGGTTTAAAAATAGTTAGTTAAACCACTGTACATCTCTTCTCTTCTGCAGTAGGCACACACTGCCCACAGATCCCACCCCTCCCTCTCCTCCAGCTCTGCTCTCCTCTTCCGGTCTGCTTCCGGTCATCAGGCCCTTCTGTTCTATTCACATGCTCAGCTTTTTTTTTTTTTTTTTTTTTTTTTTTTTTTTTTTTTTTTTTTTTAGTATCTTTATTGATTTCAGAGAGAAAGGGTGAGGGAGAGCAAGATAGACACATCAGTGATCAAGGAGGATCATTGATTGGCTGCCTCCTGCACGCCCCACACTGGGGATCGAGCCTGCAACCTGGACATGTGCTCTGACCGGGAATCGAACCATGACCTCCTGGTTCATAAGTCGACACTCAATCACTGAGCCACGCCGGCCGGGCCCACCTGCCCAGCTTTACAACAACCCTCACACATTGTGTGAGATGACTGCCATCGAGAGAGCCCCTTTATTTTCTACTGAGTGATGCCTGTTTTGCCACTATCCACCCACTATTGTTATTTCTACAAAAACAGACATCAAAATTCTATTAGAGTTCTATGTCTAGAGTCTAGCACCCGGTTAGCACAGAAAAAAAGAAGAAATATTATTTTAAACATGTGTTTGGTTTCAATTCTCATTGCTACTTTTTCAGGTAGATGCATATATACTACTAGAGGCCCAGTGCACGAAATTTGTGCATTCAGGGGGGGTTCCTCAGACCAGCCTGGGCCCTCTTGCAGTCCAGGAGCCCTCGGGGGCTGTCCAACTGCCACCGAAGCAGGAGAGACTCCCGCCACCTCCACTGCGCTCGCCAGCCATGAGCCCGTTTTCTGGTTGAGTGGCACTCCCCCTGTGGGAGCACACTGACCACCAGGGATCAGCTCCTGCATTGAGCATTTGCCCCCTGGTGGTCAGTGCACATCATAGCAACCAGTCGTTACACCGTTGGGTCGATTTGCATATTAGCCTTTTATTATTTAGGAGGATGGGGGATGTGCTGGTGAAACAATCATTCAGCTTAGTAGATATTCATAGCTAGAATCTTAGAATGTCAGTGGTCAGGAGCAGGACAAGTGGGCAGAGCAGTCCCTTAGACCTGTCGGATTTACAAAGCATCGGGCACAGAGAAAAGAGAAACCTCACTTTTCCATGGCTGAGGGCCTCTCTCCTGCTGCAGTGCCAGCGGGCCACGTGACCAGGAGCCAAACATCAATGACAGGCTGATTTGTTCAGCAAAGCCAGTTTCAAAGCAATTCAAAAGGGACTGTCATCCTGTAGAGCCCGCAAACAAAAGGCCAGGGATGCTTTTCCCTTTCTTAATTGATCTGAGCTGTCAACTACTTCATTAGCAGCTAGATTAGCTTGGAATTAGCACCCTAATTAAGTGCTTTTAAATCAGAACCTGAGAGGTGTGAACGGGAAGTGAAGTCGGGGGAAGGGTGGACAGGACCACTTGTGAGAAATGGGGAAATGGGTTTCTTAACCTGAGGCACAAACTTGAGTCTTGCAGGTGGATTTCCAGATGGAGGGCGGGCTATGCAGATTTTATTTCTGAGGCAAGTGGCTCAAACCCTTACTTAGAACATCTAGGCAGTAAAGCACAGAGAGCCGCTTGCTTACAAATAGCATGGGAAAGTAATCCTATATAATAAAAGGCTAATATGCAAATTGTCCCCTCTGGAGTTCAACCGGGAGACCGGGAGTTTGATCGCTCACTATGACGTGTGCTGACCACCAGGGGGTGGCGCAGAACATGGCGGGTGACCAACAGCAGCGGAGGGGCACTGAGGGAGTGAGGGAAGGAGGAGGCAGGGAGGCAGGGAGGCGGGGAGGCGGGGAACCTGATCGGCCCTTATTGCCAGCCAGGCCTAGGGACCCTACTCATGCACAGATTTCGTGCACTGGGCCTCTAGTTGGAAAATATTTCACAGGCAGGAATAAAGGGAGAATGCAAACTTGACGCTGTTGGCTCAGTCTTTCCCTATAGGTTCTCTGGAATGACTAGCTTTGACCTTGTGAAACCCTTGGACCCTCGGCAACTCAGAGGAACCTCTCAACCCTAAGATTCATGAAAACAGAGCATCATTCCTACGATATGACAATGATGGCAAGCGTAGAACTTAATACGCACTGCACGTTAAAAGTATTTCACTTTGAGAGGTTTGTTCTGAGGTGGAAGCAGCTGTTTATCAGCTTTATGTTACTTTTTAGGAAATTGATTTTTAGAGAGGAATTGGAGGAGGGAGAGAGAGAGAGAGAAACATTGATGGGTTGCCTCCTGTACATGCCCCAAGTGGGAATCGAACCCACACCTAGGTATGTGCCCTGCCTGGGAATCAAACCTGCAACCTTTTGGTGCAGGGGACAATGCTCCAAGCAACAGCCACCCGGCCAGGGCAGCTGCATGTTACTTTTAACTGCCAGTACTGAGAGTCCCAACCATGCCAAGCTGAGCAGACGGTGGGACAGAAGCCAGGACTGAGGCCAAAAAAGTCCAACATAAAGGCTTGGGGATTTTATTCTTCAAAGCAAGTACCAAATTTCAACTGCTAAGATTTTCTTTTTAATCCAGCACAGAGGAAAGGAAAGGAAACATCTTTATTTCTTTCTGAAAGTCTCTCCTTTGGAATACTGTCTCCTACTTTTCCTGTCTTTGCCGCAATCATGAAAGGGCCTCGGATAAGAAATCCTTTGGTATGGCTCCTCCTCTAAGCAAGACTTCTTCACACGCATGTGATGAAAGAATTTCACGAGCTCATTGGCACAAGGCCTGTTCTTAGTACCCAGGTAGTATGACCCTAGCCTGACTCTGGAATTGTCTGCTTCTGGAAATTTCCAAGCTCAGAAAGTAGATTGAAAGCAGGTTCGATCCATTTGGCTACAAGGAATTGAGCCACAGATAGTATGAGAATTAACAAAACCGAAGCTCTCCAAAAGACTTCTGAATTAAGGGGAGTGTATGGATTGTGTGGAGGTTGAGGAGGGAATAGAGGGTGTTGAACTAGAGGGACAGGAGGTGTGAATTCATCATAAAACTTGCATTAGTTGGCCTTATAAACAAATCAAGATCACTTCTTAGGACTGTCTTGTTTAGTCATGACCTTGTAGCACCGTCCCTGTGAGTCAGAAGGGTGACGGTAGAACTTGAAGTTGACTAAAGATCATCTTGAAGTTAGGACTTCGACGTGTCCTGTTCCTACACCAGTTAGCCCTCCCCCTACACCAGTTAGCCCTCCCAGCGGGGTGGGGTGTTCAGGATAGGAACTCAGGGTCAGATCCTGAGTGTGGCCTGAGGAAGGGTTGTTACCTGTTCCGAGCCTGGTTTCCTCATCTGTAAAATGGACAGACAGACTCCTCCCTTACAGAGGCTTTATGAATATTAAATAAGAAAACACATGTCAAGCACTGAGCACACGGCAATGACTAATAGGTGCTAGTTACCTTCTCCCCTTTCTCTCCTCACCTTTTCCTGCAGTTATCTTTTCCTCTCTCAGGTCTCCCTCCTCTCCTCCTCCTCCTAGAACCACATATTTGAAGTCAGAAAATGTTTTCCTGTAGATCAATTGAATCCAAAACACAGGCCTTCAGCACAATTTCTGGCATATCATTTTCATGGGTTTCATGCATTCCTATAAGTCTTGTCATCCATATGCAAACAATCGAAATGTCAGGTGCTTATCAAAACAGTCTAGACCTGAAGCCCTAAGAATAATGGCTTATTGTCCTCATTGTTCCAGGCCTTTCACCCTATCTCTTGTCACAGAACTTCGAATGGTAGTCACCTCCCCCCCCCAACCCCGCCTCCTCCTGCCTCTACTTTATGACAATAGCGCTATTGCAAGACATGCAGTGCCCTTACTCAAGGGCATAAGTTGCAAACAAATTCACTAATACCATTCAAAAACTCCAGACTGACTTTTGGAGCAGCCAAAAGGGGAAATGCTCTGGTTATTCTCCCTTCAGACTTCACGCAGCCCTGTTCAAGGGCTATTCGCTGCATGCAGGGCTTGCAGGCCACTTCCGCAGGTGGGAGGCGGGGGTGGGGGTGGTGAGGGCAGGGGAGTGGCATTGGAGAGAACACAGAAAACAACAGAAAGCAGAAGCAGCGGGACAGGGACACGACCTGAAGAATATCCAGATTAGAAGATGGCAGGAGGAAGAAGAGCCAGCAAAGCAAACAGAAGACAAACGGTGACAATAATGGGTAAACCAGAAGAGTGTGATTTCCAGGAAACCGAGGACTCGGTGGGGGGGGGGGGAAACAAAGGTGTTTTCAGCAGCATTTGCTACTACTGATGCTCAACACTTTCTGCCCGTCACTATAAGCCGGGCTCCATTCTACTAGTAAATGCAGGACAGAAGTTATCTCAGTGGCCACAGTGGATGCGGCAGATACTATTATTATTATGCTCGTAATACCAATAACAAAGCTGAGGTTCTGAGAAGGCTCATCAGTCTGGAAGATCACACCACTGTAAGTGGTGGAGTGTGGGATTCTAACCCAGGCCACAGGGCTCCCAAGCCACTCTCTGTCTCCTGGTAGGAGGGTAGAGGATTATGCACCAAATTCTGGGACACTAGAATACGGGCATTTCCACCAAATATACTTCCGCTCAAGGCAGGATTTCCTGAGCAACAGATCCTGAGACAGAGATTCATACAAGAAAGTTTATTGGAGAAAATGCTCAGATCACAGCTGGGGGAGAGTGAAGGCCATAGGAACAGGCAGAAAGAGAAACAGAACTGCGATGAGGTCACAGCTAAAGCCTCAGCTATCACATCAGGTGGCCCTGCAGAGCTATGCTGCCCTGAGGAGGGGACTCAGCTCAGAGCTGTCAGCCACCAACACTGCCCGCAGCTGGAGAAAAGAGAGTTTCAGTCCTAGGGGTCTGGGGAGAGTCCCGGGCGGTTCACCCCAGAATCCAAGAAGGAAAGGATGGTTCCTAACACAGCAGCCAGTGCCAAGGAGTTGGCCAGTGCCAGGGTTCACTTCCCAGCTCAGTCGCCGGTTGGATGTGTAATCTTAGTAACTTGCTGAACTTCCTGCCTCTCCATGTCTCCATCCATTAAAAAAAGGTGATAAAGCCTTTTTCACAGGATTGTTGAAGAAGTAGATGAAACAATGTATACAAGTCCCTGCTGCTAAATACACGTTTCCTCCCCAGTTTTGTAGAAACCTAACGCTCCATAGAGAAGGAATGAGGTGAAGGTCAAGCTGCAAGGGGCCAGAAAGGGCAAGACCAGGTTTGGGCCATACAACCTTGAGGTCTGCATCATGAGAAACAATGACTTCCTTCAGTCAGGGTCCCTTCCTGCATTGCCAGGCAGAACACAGAATGGGAGCGGGGAGGAGGGATAGGGCAGGTGACCCCAACAATTCCTGGAGTGGACCTACACCGACTTTCCAAAGCACAGGAAAGCTGGTCTGAGAATACAGCCGGAGAGACCCAAGATGCCGTGTGGGACAGCACAGCGGCCTCCGCGAACATCAGATGCGCTGATGTCTTCCCTTGTTGGAATAGCAGCCGGCAGAAAGCCCAGAGGGTTCTTAAAGGGAAAAACAAACAGACAAACCTCACCAGGCTATGAACCACAACTTGTTGGAGAATATGAGTGACTACAAACGATGAAGCACTTCTAATATGTGAAAGAGATTACATTCCCACCACCTAGCCCCAGTACACACTGGTCTCCATCCATGTCCTCAGGCTCTATCCGTTTTCAGTAGGTGGGGCTGGGAGGGGAAGGAGGAGTTAAGGTGGCGTATATGTGTCAAGTTGGGGAGGAGGAGAGAAAAGAGAAAATTGTCATTTAAGGAGCAGTCAGCATGTTGCTGGATATTCAAGCTTTAGCTCATTTCATCTTCAAAACAAGCCTGCCAGGGGGGATTGGTATCATCTTATTTCTCAGATTAGGAAACTGAGGTGCAGACAGGTATTTTCCTAAGTTTACTCTGCTGAGTAATTAATGGACTAATTGGGATATGAACCCAGGCTTCTCCTCTTCCCACTACTTCAGTCAATGACCCCAGCATGCCCAGGACAGCCTCGGGTCCTGACACCCTTCTACCACCTTCACTCCCCACAACAGGCCCAGCACAGCCCCAGCTCAGTGTCAAATGGATCAAGCTGTAGTGGGCACATGGTGCCCTCCTGCCCAATTCCAGGCACCTGGACCACCCTCCGCCCCAAGGGTGGCAGGGTTTCTCAGGCTGTTGAGAATGTCAGCCTTCAGGGAGTTCGATGACCATGAACTTGCAACAGAAAACCCAAGCAAACCCTCCGGTGCTGCTGGGTGGGCCCTTCATCAAGCCTGTTGGAGTTGGATGCATTTCCCTTGTTTCCCTGAGAAAGACCTTGGCTCTAACCCCCGCTTATTAGATGCCTGACCTTGGGTGAAGGGTGGACCTCTGAGCTTCAGCCATCATCTGTACTGGGGGCTAAGGACTCCCTGCGAGCTTGTCACGTGGCAGTGTTTCCCTCGGCAGGAAATGGAGACACGTGACTTTACTAGGTGGCCTGTTGACAGGGCATTCAAGAACACGGAATCACAGAGAGAAAGTTATTCTTCCCTCGGTTCTCTTCATTGACCCAGCAAAGGCCAGAAGCAATACCTGTTTGGTTCTAGGTTGTCTTTTAGTCTCTCTAACGCCTGCTGATCTCCCTTTTTAACAGAGAACAGGCCTCAGGTCCAGACCGTGATCCGGCTGGACCCTGACAACACTGCTTTGTCTTCGTTGTGTTTCTTATCCTGGTCACCTTCTATTTACGATAAATGATGTGGGCTTTCTACTTACAGTAGTAACAACAATTCTCCTTATGAACTACAATTTCAGTAACAATGCAAGTCAATGTTAGAGAAAATTCAGTGGAGTAACCATCTAGGTGGCACACAGAAATGGCAGAAATTGTGAAGACAGAACACAGTTGACTGCATCTTGGAGAACACTGTTAAAAAGGTCAGAGGTCGCTGCCATCGGCCAGTGCAGACCTGCCTTACAGTGGGAGTCAGTAGGTGGTAGCTCTCATGTTATAATTTTTATGTTATTGGCCTTGGAGTTTAACTGCACAGCTCTCTGCCGAAGGGGCCAGACGTTCCCATTTCTTCTTCACAGTTGCTCTGGCACGGACACAGCATTTTTTCTAATAAAAAAGGAGAGGAAGAAAAGGAAATAGACCCAAAACATTTGAATTCACAGCTCAGTTCCATCACTTACCCTGTGTATCACCATGGATAAGTCTAGTAAACTGGCCAAGTTTAAACTCTCCATGATAATAGCCACCCTCCCCTGCCCCCTGCTTTTTTTTAAGCACATATTACGTGCCAAGGCACGGTGATAAGGGATTTACCTCAACCATCCTGCTTAAATCTCACAATAATCCTATGGACGGGGGATTATTATCTTCATTCTACAGATTCGGAAATAAAACTCAGAGAGGTCACCTGAGGTACTTCAGGTCTCACAGCTGGTGAGTGGTGGGCCGGCATCCAAACCCAGGTATTTCTGACTCCTTACCTACCTCCCAGAGTTGATATGAGGATTGCAAAATACAGCAGAGAGGGTATGCCTTCTGCATAGTAGACATAAATGGCTGCAGCTCAATCCACTTAGAACATTCCTGGCCACGGCACCAAAGGAATGTTATTTTCTCTAACTGGGTCCCAGCGACGCACAGGAGGAGAGAGGGGCCCCAGCTGCGGCTTAGCATTTGCAGCAGGACTGGAGCTTGCCCTGCCCTGGGGATCTGCCTTGAAGAAAGACGGCTAATGAGGACGAGCGAGGGTGGGCTCAGCAGCACATCTGCTCCTGCCAACCACGCTTGCGCTTGAAATGCTCAGGGAGCGCTGCAGGGAAGAATTACCCACACCCAAGCCAAGACAGGGGCCCACATGCGAAGGCCGCACAGCGCTGGGGGGCTAGCCAAGGCTGGGGGCTGGCTGAGGCCACGAGATGGCTGCGGCCAGAGGTCCATGTCCCTAAAGAGCAATGACAAACGTGCATACAATGCGGTTAAGAGGGAAAACTGAACCCAGCCGGCGTGGCTCAGTGGTTGAACGTCTACCTATGAACCAGGAAGTCACAGTTTGATTCCCAGTCAGGGCACATGCCTGGATTGTGGGCTTGATCCCCAGTAGGGGGCGAGCAGGAGGCAGCCAATCAATGATTCTCTCTCATCATTGATGTTTTTATCTCTCCCTCTCCCTACCTTTCTGAAATCAATAAAATATATATATATATATATATTATATATATATATATATATATATATTTTTTTTTTTTTTTTTTTTTTTTTCAAAGAGGGAGAACTGAGTTGGTGCCATTCACTGTTGTCTACACACAACAGACAGGTTGAGACTGCTGGTCCCACACGTCAGTCAGGTGCTTGCGCTGCACAGCCGATTACAGTCATTATTAGGATTAAATGTGTACCTTTATAAAAATCACCATAAAAAGAATGCCTTCAAACTGCCACACGCTGGAGACGACTTTTTAATGTTCCTGAACACTAAGCTCTGAGAGGCAGAAAGAACATGGTCACTGGAGGGGCAGCCGGCCCAAGTGGATGGGACTCTGAAGGAGGAGTAGGAAGGCCAGGAGGTCAGGCAGCAAGCGTCGTGTTCCCTCTGCTTAGCTGGGAGGAAGGATAGGAGTATCTTCATGGGAACAGGAAAGGAGAGGGACCTGGGTGACGGGAGGAGGCTTTGTGTCCGAGAGACGACGGGAAAAAGACAATTCCATGGAAGCATTTGTGAAATTGCTGCATTAATTTGACAGAGCATGAGCTGATAAATGCTGATTTTACTAGCTGGTCTGAGTATTATGCAAATGAACCCACGGGGGACAGAGACTGCTTCAAGGTTACCACCTGTCATATTCTGGTCCCGGGCATTTTGAAGAGGGTTAAGGATAGATGACTCAGTCCTTCAAATACCTGAGTGGGAGTCAACAGCTCTGAACACCATTATTGCAGATCTGACTCACTGCGGACAACATTAATTTCCTATTTACAGAAACCTCATTCTGCACATGATAGACCCTACTTATTCAATTTGCCGCCTCCACACCCATTAGAGAGATGCTATGATATCCAGAGGCTCTGCAAAGACCAGTCTTCCCCACACATTTGGGAAAGCTATGCTCTTTCAATTACGGTCTTAAAACAGTAGCATTGGATGTTTGTCTCAATCACATTAAATCAATAGATGAGCCATGATTCATTAGAAGACTTAAAAGTGCAGGGGGGAAATCCTGTATCAAAGTAGGTCGGTCCATTAGATAACAATCTTATGGAAAGGCCGTCCCACACCAGCCAACCCCCCTTCTCAGCCACAACAGAATGATTCATCCCCTTGCTCACAAATATGTATGTAATGCTCTCTTGGTTCTATGGAGTTTTCGGAAAGTTGAGAATTCAGTGACCCAGCCACCTCTCGGGAGATTGAACTAGAAGACAGGAAATGGTTTAGAAGTTGCATTTCCTTCACATATAAGACTATGTGGTAGAAGAAACACCTATGGGGTAAGTGAACAGTATACAGAGTCCTTTCTTTAGCCCCACGTTCCTCAAGCTTCTTCACTTTAAATTGGATGAATAAGGATGGTAGCTTGTCTTGTCTAGCCAATACTTATTAAAATAGTCAACAGAGCTACGTTGGACTTTGTATCAATGTACCTCTTGGTGCTATTACAGAATGAGTTGTGTGTTTTTTGACAAGTCCACATTTAGAGGATACAAGATAAATTGAAGACAATATTTACACATCTGCCAAGGGCTGTCTGTCTCTTTCAGATGACATTGACAGCAGCCTACTATTTCCTCCCCTTTTTTCTTCCTTTATTGCTGTTAGGATGTTATCTGTGCAATAAATAAAAAACCACGAGAAAACTAAAAAAGAATCTGATCTTTTTTTAACCCGTTTTTATAACAACAAATTCAGGAAGAATTATATCACCAGAAACTTAGACAGATTTACAATCCTGCCAAGCAAGGTAGCAGCCTTTCCCTCCCAGACACACTGTCACAACAGCTACTATAATGAAACAATAGGAGTCTTTTTGTTAAATGGCAGAATGTGACCAGTTTATGACAATGTAATAGGTGTGGTCTCCAGGGCACCTTGTACCCATCCTAATTCCATCCTCCCCTTCTGATTGATCTCTATGGAGACAATTCAGGAGACCTACAGGGACCTTGGCAAGCAGAGCATTGTTAGATGGTTGCAGAGAACTGTGTTCAATGCTCTCAGGACACTGCAGGGGACAGAAGAATGAGCAACCTCAGCAGTGGCTGCTCCTTGCTTCAGTCTGCTCCCTGCACTGCCAGGCCGCCCCTCCTTCCTGTTACCGTTTGGGGCCCAGCCTCCAAGAACCAGCAACAATCTCGCTTTCATTTAGAAATTCACTCCTTCCCTGCTCTCATTCCATGTGGTTTGGTCAGGGCTGACCCACCCTGAGCTGAAGAACGCAGGCTGTGAATTCGAACCAGGCCTAAGCCACTTGGCACACTGCATTCCTCTGGTATCAAATACTGGTCCCGAGAGGTGCACAGGAACCAAACGAGGCTGTGCCAGCCATCTAGACTCAATTCTAAGAAAAGTTATCTCTTTTTCCTAGACTTCAGCCTTGAGAGACGTGATCCCGGAGCTGTTGCAATCAACCATCCCATCACCATGTGGGAAAGCCTGCCAGAGAAAGGTGCCTGCCCAAAGGATGCAGAGTAGAGAGATTCAGAAAGAAACCAGTTACATCACTGGAGCTGTCGGATCAAACTATGCCTAAAGTAAGGTCTATCCCTGGATGTTCCAGTTGCCTTAGCCAATACATTCCCTTTTTGCTTAAGCCTGTCTGAGACGGGTTTCTCTTGCTGGCAGCTGAGAGTGCCAGAAGATATGTTCCTCATAGCACTAATTTGCAAATGTTACCATTCATGCTCAAAAAAAAAAAAAAAAAAAAATCAATGGCTTCCCATTATCTATAGAATAAAATTTAAATTCCTTAGCCTAGTGCCCAAGGCCTTCCACAAGATGGTCTCAACTTACTTCCCCACTTTATTTTTAATTGCTACTTTCGATGAAACTCGCCTGTCAAACTGGTATACTTTTTGTCCTCTGAATATTAATCACCCATAGCCACCTTTGAAAAGAGTCTTGTTTTTCTCTAAGAAATAACTCCAGTGTCACCCACCCTTGGCCCTAGTCATCTCTCCTTTCTCGGAATTCTTATTATATTCACTATTTTGAACTTTGCTTTGGTCCTTGACATAAGCTATCCTACTGCTCTCATTCTTTCAACCATATTTGAGGGGCATCTGTGTATGCCAGGCATAATGCTGGGTGCTGAGGAGAGATGATATCTATTCTCAAGGAGCTTGATGACTGATGGGCAAATCAATGACCAAATATTTATTCAGAGTACTATATAATTTCAATTAAGAGAAATAGTACCGAAAAAGGTCAGGGTTTCTCAAGAAGGCATATTAAGGGAACCAATCTAAATAGCGGGAAGCAGGAAAAACTTCCCTGAAAAAGTGACCATTGAGACACAAAGAAAATATCCGTGTGATTGGGAGGAGGCAACTGGGTGGGGAGTAGTAGGAGCTGGAGTTACAGAAGTCAGCAGAGGCAACTTATGTGGACTGTCAAAGATCTTGGCATTTTGAATGACTCTAAATCTTAATCTACCAGCAAAGGCACAGGGGGGTTTTCAGCAGGGAAGTAGCCTCATCAGCTCTGTACTTAAAAAGATCACTTGGTTGCCACGTGGAACATGGATTAGAGGAGAGCTAAGGGGCAGCTGTTACCGTGTTACAGGGGACAGATGATGGCGGCTTGAACTTTGGCAATATTAATGGAGATGGAGAGAACTAAGTGGATTCAGTTATATCTTGAAGGCAGATGCCCTATGATTTAGTGATTTGGATGTGGGCAAGGAGATATAAGAAACAGGAGACGCCAAGGCTGACTCCTGGGTCCCTGGCTTCAGCCACTCAATGAAGATGAGAAACACTAGAAGTAGAGCAGGTTTGGAGGAGGAGGAGGCTTGTTTTAGATCAATTGTTTGATTTGGAGTAGCTGTGGAACATATGCATTTGTTAAGTGGACAGTTACATATACATGTTTGAAGTTGAAAAGTCTAACTTTAGATATAAATTTGGGGGTCTCTGGCATGTGGCAGGTAAAGCCATGGAGGTGGATGAGTTTGCCCAAGGAGAGGGTAAAGCTAAAAGGTGACCTGGACCATAGCCCAGAGAACTCCATATTTCAGGGGTTAGTGGTTGGAATAGAGGTGACACAGATAAGCGATAGCTAGCCCTAGCTTCCCACATAGACAGAGACTTCTTGAGAACAGGAATCCTACCTCGTCTATTTCTAAGAAGAGATGGTGCTTCAGACTTAATATGCGTAATGTATACTACAGAAATACTCATGGTGGATTACACCAGGTAGTGGACAGAATATCAGAATATGTATATTCTAAAATTTTATTATTCTGCGTGAGAGGAAACCTTTAATCCACATTCATAATTTAACTGTATGTAACTGGCACTCATTCATACAACTAGTATTAAGTAGAGACTATAGAGACACTGTATAGGGATGGGATCAGAAAATATAAAGGGGAGAAAGAAGGAAAGAGAGGTGTTTCCCATCTTATTTAATCCTCACTACATGCCTGAGTAACAATCCTGCAGAGCATGATTGAGGTTCTGAAAAAAACTGAGGTTCACAAATTTTCAGTCACACAGCCAGTAAGCAGTGGGGCAAGAATTCAAACTCAAATCATTTTATCTACAAAGCCTGTGCTGTTTCATCTACTGTACATTGTCCCCAAATCCCTGCTCAATGACACACACTTTATAATGAAAGTTAACTAACAATGCAAAGCGGTTTATGATTAAATGTCAAGATAAGAGCAGCGGATTGTGAATGCTACAGTTTAAAGAAAGGGAAGATCAATGTGATACAGATGGTTGGGACAGTGTGGTAGACTAGCTGTACCTTGAAAAAAAGGATAAGAAAGGTTAATGGTCAGGAATGCACGCTGGTGGGACAGGGCAGCAAATCCCAGAGCCACAACACTAACAAGAGAAGCAAAAATGAAGCCTCAGAAAGTCTCCTTTCATGTGCCTCACACAGGTCCTTTGAGAATATGTTCCCAGAGTCGGTGGCATGTCTGTGATCACGTGTAGTGGACAGGAGCAGGTAAAGAACTTAAACTCATTTTCATGACAAATAAGGGGCTAGAAAAGCATGTGATTTTGGCTCTAAACAGCATTCACTGAAAGACATAATGTCGATCATGAGTAAAATAAAACCAGAGGCTTTAATGAAATAATGACGGTTGTCTGTGAGATTCCCATTTAGTCCTAGTTTAACTCTACTTGTACGAGGTTCTCCCGCCACATTCCCTCCTCTCAATACTGCAAGCTCCTTGGGAGCAGGAACCAAACATGGTCACTTTCTCATGTCTAGAGGGCTTGGCACACAATGCATTGTCCAAATTAGTTACTGTATAAACATGTTTTAAGCTACTTGAAAATAAATGTTATTATATACTAGAGGCCCAGTGCACGAAATCATGCATGGGTAGGGTCCCTAGCAGCTGCTGGCTGCTGGCCGGGGCCTCGCTTCACCAGCTGCCAGCCGGGGCCTCCCTTCCATGGCTGCCCGATGCTGGCCGGGGCCTTCCTTCATGCCACGCCTCCCCCAGGTGGTCAGCGCACATTATAGCGAGTGATCGAACTCCCGGTTGGTTGGTCTCCTGAGAGGACACTTTGCATATTAGGCTTTTATATATGAAGATATTATATAATACAAATGGAACACTCAGCCTTGTGAATGAAAAAGAGGAAGCAATGAGCATGCCAATGGTGTTTTTCCTGTTACTGGGGGAAGGAAGGGAAGTGGGAGCTAAGTGTTGCATTTCAACATCAACACTTTCAAACCTCCCAAATTAATTAGGAGGTTGAAATATATTCCGAACTTGCCAGAAAATTACACGTGGTACAGTTACCAGTTACCCACTCACTTTAATCCCTTTGAAGGAGGGGCAAAGGTGTACTGCAAAGAAAGGGCAACACCATAGTCATCTATCTGCTCGAGCCAAGCACTGTTCTCAACTCCTCTAGTGACTAATTGGATCCATTTACAAGAAATCTGTCCAGGAAGAGTGGGGTGAACTGAGGCCAGGACACAGCAAGGCTTAGCTCTTTCTTCATAAACATGAGCTATGAACATAAATGCGAGTTCTTAAGAACTCTCACATTTATAACATGCTTTCACTTTCATCTTTTGTTTTCCCCATAATAATCTCGTGAATACGTAGCGCTTAGCGCAGTGCCTGGTAAGAGCGTAATCAGTATTCACTGAACGAACAGAGGCAGGCAGAAACTGTTGGTCCCATTTCACAGATGTGAATCCCAGGCTCAGAAAAAAAAAGTGAAAGCTAAGTTCTCTCCCAGAGCTCCCAGAGGGGACAGTTTGACCATCTGTGCAATGTGTGCATGTGCTGAGATGGTTCTGTCTAAGGTCTGGTCCATCCCACGCCGACTGGGAAAGTCTACACAGCCACCTGCAAGCCCCAGAGCGTCAGCCACTCTGCACCCAGGGCCCTTCTGGGTTTCTCATTGGCTCTGGGTCCCTCCATTTCTGGTCTCCTCCCCAAACCTGTCTACCTGCCTGTGGGTGGTGGGAGGGCGGCCTAACCCTCTGGCTGTGTCCCCTTTCCCATCCCTCCCCCTGGACCCCTAGCTACTCTAGGCTGGTGCAGACTGGGCAGTTGTGCTGACTAAACCACTGTGCCTGCGCAAGAGGCTCCCTTGGCCTTCTGGTCCCAGCCAAACTCTCTGGGCCGCCTTCTCTAACCCTAAAGAGAAAGAGCAACCTCTGTAACAGATAGACCTTTAGATGACTATTCCCAACTGCTAGTTACAAAAAGGAAGTTAATCTCTCAGCAAACTAGTAGCTCCTGGAGAGGCAGGTTAAGAGCCAGGCTGCCTGGGTATAAATGTGAACTCCACCACTGACTGCCTAGGTGACCATGGGCCTCAGTTTCCTCATCTGTAAATGTGGCTTTTAAATGTGCTAATCGATATAAATCACCTACACTAGACAGTGTCTGGAATGCAGTAAACATAAAAGTTTTATTATCCCAAATAGTTTACTGGACAAGCAGGTTATCAATACTACCCTTGAAATGGCCTTTTTGATGTTGTTAACATATGACTAAAAGATTTGCCCTCCCCTCTCTTAATTACCAAGAAATCTTCCCTTATTTGCCTGAATATTTCACCATCCCTCCTAATTTGCTGGCCACAAGGCATTGTTCCCAACGAAGGGTGTCTGAGGTAATGCTTACATATAAAAGAAAGTCTATAATTTGGATGTATTAAGACACTGAAGTGCCATTGTCACTCAACATTTGGCTAGTGATTGTTCTCCCAATATTTCTTTCCTTTGTACAGATTTTTCAATACACACAAAAAAACGCGTACTTCGACTTACAAGTCTATGATCTTACTTTCCACAGTACCCATAGTAGATTGCAGAAGTCCTCCAATCCCTGTAGGCATTCCCCTTGCAATATGTGTTTGCTGCGTTTCCCATCGAGACATGGAGTCCACTTCTCTACCCCTTTGAAACTGGGCTCCTCTTGTGACAGTCTTTGACAAATAGAATGCAACAGAAGTCTCACTGTGGAATTTGTAAGGCTAGACCTCAGAGGACTGGTAACTTCCACTCTCGTTCTTTCTTGTTGCTAGGGTGACCAATCATCCTGATGTTTTCCCAGGCCTGAGGAGTTTCCTATGACATGGTACTTACATTGCTAAAAGCAAGATAGTCCCAGGCAAAGTAGTATGGCTGGTCACCCCACTTGCTGCCCTGAGCTACCTTGAGGATGAAAGATCCTTGAGGATGAAAGATCCTATGGAGTGAATAATCCAGTCAACATTCATCACCACCAGCCTTTGGCTCTTCCAGTCCTAGTCTAGTTGACAGATCCCAGTAAGGGTCATAGACTCATAGATGACTTGATCACTCCTTTTGCTCTGCCCATGGATTCTCTCCATCCTATATAAGAAAGCTTTTTCCCACTTTCTTACTAAAACAACAAATAATTAGTTCACTAACTTCTGGGTTGTACCTCTTTGAGCGTTCTTCAGCACTATTTAAGCATCTGATCATGCGTTCATCAGCAAATATGTTTTGTGCATCTATACCTGTGTCAGGCACAATCCTAGGATACAGTCATGAACAAGATAAAGTCCCTAGTGGAAGAGACATATCAAAGCAACAACTCTGTAAATGTAACATCAGATAGTATTAAATTCCATGAGGAAACAAAAAGCTCAATATGAAAGTAGAGAGTGATGGGTAAAAGAGAGGGGTCTTTTACCAAAGGACTAATTACCAAAAAAGAGAAGTTTAGGAGACACTGGGGAGCTGTTCTTTCAGCACCTCCCACATTAGCTGAACTCCGCTGTTCACCTGAAATACTGGGCATTTACTGTGATGGGGAATGTTGCTCTGAGAGAGTGAGAAGAGACAAAGGTTACTAGATCATGGACTCTTTCACCAAGGGAATTATAGCTGACACATCACAGAAATGCACAATGCAACAGCACATTAATTTTGCTTAGTGCCATGCCAGAGAAGGGAAGCATACGGGTCCATTTCCTCGCCAGCACTCTTCCATCACACTGGTCACCTTTGTACCCCTAGAAACACCAAATTTCCTTCAGTTTATCAACTGTTCATGTCCTTCCTGCCTCAGGACCTTGGCTCATCTTTCAGCTTGGAATGCTCCTTTTCCTCGTTCACTCACTTAGCTTTCACTGAGATGCCATTTCTGCAGTGCATCCTGCCATAACCTACTCAGACTAAGTCAGTGTATCAGTTAACTATAAATAATAATTCTGCATATACCCCCAGCAATCTTAGCAGCTTACATAGGCATTTATTGAACTCACCAGTGTGCAGGTTAGCTAGAGTTCAGCTAACTTGGGTCGGGGTTGGCGGCCAGCTCTGCTGATCTTAGCTGAGCTCTCTCACTCAGAGGCCAGCTAATCTTGGCTCTGCTTCATCTGGGGTGACTCTGCTCCATGTGTCTTTCAGCCTCCTCACTGGGCCAGAGCTAACTGAGGCCTATTCCAAGGTGATAGCTGAGGCACAAAAGGGAAACACACTAAGACCTGTCAAAGGCCTGCACTTGACAGTGGCTCACTGTCACCTCTGCTTCATCTTACTAGCCAAAGCAAGTCACACGGCCAAGCCAAAGGTCAACTGGGTGTGGAAATAGACTCTGCTATTAGGAAAGGAACTTCAAAGTCACACAAGGTTGAAACTACAAGGAGAGGCAAGGAACTGGAACCAATGATGCAATCTGCCACAGTCAGGTTTCCCATCACATCCTCTCCCAGCAGCCTCAACGTCATGGGCTCGCCGGGTCTAAAATCATGTGACAGTGTATGCATTGTTTTGTTTGATGTGTTATTCACCCACTAGACAATAACCTCCACAAGGGCAAAGAACCGGTCAGGATTGTTTATTTCTGTATCTCACCCTGAGCTTGGCACATGATAGGTGCTCAATACATATGTGCTGATTAAACGCATGTGAGTGGTAGAAACCATCATGGGAATGGTTCACAGAAGGAGAAATAATTTCTGAACGAGTTGAGCATGGCAAGCTTCTTAAAGGAAGGGGCTATGAGTTAAGAATCAAATAAATTTTTCTCTGGCTCATTTCTACTCCCTCTGGCTGGTTTTGAAGCAGAGGTTGGACTTCAAACTAATTCATTCCAAAGAGCAGGGGGCTTGCTATTTCCCCACCCTGTCCCTTTGTGGGTGGTGGTCAGGCCTTCGGGAGGCGCCAGGTGCATAGCTGAGAATACCCTGGACTAGAAACCTCTGGGTTCCAGCACTAGGTTTCCCATTCACTCTCCATCTGTCTCTCTGCCTTCAGCATCCCAGCCCCGCAATCCTTCCTCCACGTGGTGAGCAAACTGATTTTGTTTAAGCCTCAGCATCAGAAGTCCTCTGACAGCTTCTCCTTTCCCTCAGGGCAGTGGTCGGCAAACTCATTAGTCAGCAGAGCCCAATATCAACAGTACAACGACTGAAATTTCTTTTGAGAGCCGAAAACCGACTTCTGCGCATGGGCCACGAAGTTTCAATCGCACCCTACGTGTGCGCCCGCACGTGGTATTTTGTGGATGAGCCACACACAAGGGGCCAAAGAGCCGCATGTGGCTCGCGAGCCGCAGTTTGCCGACCACTGCCTTAGGGTAATGTCTGAAGCCCAGGTGCCGCTGACTGTATCCTTGGAATGGCACCTCTGCCTCCCTTTTCAGCTCCATCTCTTGACCGGCCCCTGCTTTTCATCACCTACGCTCCAGCAGTACTATAACATTACCTTCAATTTCCAGAAAACACCAAGCCAATTTCCTGCCTGGGACTTAGTTCACACAGCCTCCTCTGCCTAAAACGCCTCACTCCACTCTGCCCCACAGCTCTCCATCCCCCAAAACTGAGCACATCCCTCTCTGCCTTCCATTTACTACATTCTCTGGCAAGTCTTTCCTGACACATCTGTAAAACTGGTCTCTCCCTCTGTCATTCCTGCCTGTCTTCCTCGTACAGCACGTGAAATACTGTTTGAGACTGTTGGTCTATAGGACTTGGTGGTTGAGATCATTTGTAGGAAATGACGGTCCCTTCTTCGTGGTGTGTGAGTTAAATAGACTAAAGGCACTTGGAACATTGCTGGCACAGGAATGAATCATCATTCAATGTTAGCCATTGTTTCATTCTCGTCTTCCTCCCTTTTTAGCATGCTTCCTGCCTCAGCTGCTAGGGAGCTCTGAGAAAATGATAGTGATGGTCAAAAACACCTATTATCTCCTCCTTGGGGGAGCTTTTTGACCGGTGAGGGGATAGACATTACATACTTGTATATAACTGCTGTGTAACAATTTCACACCTAAGCAGTGAACTGCAATGTTGACAGGCAGTGAGAATAAGGAATCCGCACCAAGCAGTTCTCTAAGCATTCAGCTTAGAGAAATTGAACTGCATGAGGGTGGAAGGACTAGATATACGGTAGGGACTGGTTTATATCATTTTTAAGGACACACATATGTACTCATATATTCATCCAAAATCCATGGAAAGACACACAGAAGTCTGTGGCGTAGACCGGGGAGGAGCAAAGAAAATAAAAGCTTTTTACTCTCTTTCTGTATTTGAAATTATTGACCTGGTGAGTGATATTGTCTAAGTAAAAGGCTAGTATTTAACTGTTTCTAATAAATGCTATAAACAATGAAAAACAACCTGCATGAGGGGCGGTGTGAATATGTTACTTTACGTGGCAAAGGGGACTGGGCGGTGTGGTTACATGAAGGGTTTTGAGGTATGGAGATTATTCTGGATTATCCAGGCTGGCCCCAGGGAATCACACCGTCATAAGTGAAGGAGGGAGGCAGGAGGGTCCGAGTCACAGTGGTGCTGATGAGAGACTTGACTGTCCATCGCTGGCTTTGGAGGCGGAGGAAGGGGCCATGAGCTAAGGAAGGCAGGCCCCCTCTAGGAGGTGGAAAAGGCAAAGATTCTCCCCAGAATCCCCCAGAGGGCACCTAGCCCTGCTGCCCGCTTGCGCTCAGCCCAGGGAGACCCGCTCTGAACTGCTGGCCTGCAGAACTACAAGATGATAAATGTGTGTCGTTTTAAGCCACTGTGGTCATTTGTTATAGCAGCCACCGGAAACTCACACAGGTGGTCAGCTTAACACATTCTTGGAAGGAAAAGAAAGGAGATGGGAAGGAAAGAAGAAAGGGGAGAGTGTGGACCAAGAGAGGCTGAGCCAGTTAAAGAAGACGGTCCCTGGGGTTCCTTTCAGCCGAACTCCTCTGATGCTCTTTGTGGGAAGAAAAGCCGGGGAAGCTGGCATTTACCAAGGAGGCGTCTTCGTTGCTGAGCTACCACTTACCTGCTTTATTGCAAGTCACCTTTAGCCTTCATTTTAAACACTCAGCATCAAACACTGCTTGGCCCCAGAGCACTCGCGAGCATATGGACTGGAGATCCCCATGGACGCAATGGGAGCATTGGAAATGCAGATTGATGTTTTACTATGAGCCTGGCTGCAGCGCAGTAATCCTCCGTGATGCATGCAGACCATGGCAGCTGCGATCGTGTGGCGGGATTGCCCAGGCATCTCTGTGCACAGAGGAGCCAGCGGTGTCCTGCACCGCTCGAAGCTGGCTGAGACAGGCCGGACCCAGGCCGAACCCAAACTTTGCTCCTGGGCAGGCCAGCAAAGAAGGGAGAAATAGAGTCCAAGTACAGGGACAGTGTGACACGCTGGCCTGGCAGATGGCACTCCCTGATGAGGCTTGTTTAATCCGGTTTTTAAAATTTCTCGCCAATGAAAACAAACATATCTCCCCCAAATCTCTCTTTCTCTCTCTCTCTCTCTCTCTCTCTCTCTCTCTCTCTCTCTCTCTCTCTCTGCATCAGCAAAAGTTGCTCTCTGGCTGAAAACACCTGATTGTTTATGTTTGCCCACATTTCCTCTGCCAGGAATCCTCCCCCGCAAACAGGTAGTCAATAGGCTGATTCCTCTGACTCCTTCGGTGTCAGCTTTCAAATCTCCTCCTCAGAGAGGCCAGCCCTGGCCCATCTGACTTGGGCAGGGAGAGTGTGGTGCGCTGGGTGACCGTGTCAGCCATCACGACCCTGGACAGCCAGGGAGAGAGCAGGACGCAGTTAGCAGGAACCCAGAGGAAGAGAACATTCTGTGGAGAGAGGGCTGCCGGAGTGGAAGCATGGCCTCTGAGGACCAGCCAGCTGGCAGGGAAAGAAACACCCACCTACTCTCTTTCCTCCTTCACCAGCCAAGACTCAAAAAATGGCAGAACTCACGCATGTGGTCCATGTGGTCCATGTGGCCCGGCCTTCTGGGGCAGAGAGCAGGGTGGAGGGTGGGCCTAAAGGGCCAAGTGGAAGATTTCGGCACAATAGCGTCTTCCCTCTATTGCTGTGGGAGCCTTTCTCTTCTGCTTGCTGACTCCCGCAGAGACATGAAGAATGCCATTTCCATCCTTAGCCCCTGCAGGCCGGGAGCGTCATTTCTAAACAACGCTCTCAGTACTGAATCCACGGCAGACCCCCAAGTGAGTCCATTGGTGGCGTCTCGCCTGTGCTCCATTGAGACCATGTCTGAGGAGGGCAGCACAGTCTCAGTCCCACGTCACATGGAGACCAGCCCCTATACATTTACTCTACGGGCTTTTGGGTTCCCCCAATATGAAGATTGTCCTCCCCAGTCTTTCTCAGGCAGGAATTATCTTCTGCAAGTGTCATATGAGTAGGGTGCTTCAAAAATGCTAACTTATCAATGCCCGGAAGACTCAAAAATAGAAAGAGTGGGTGGCTAACATACACTGAATACCCAGCAAGTGTCAGACTGTTAAGTAGCTTAATCCTTACAAGAACCATGAAGTGGTATTATTATCTCAGCTTTACAGATGAGAGAGCAAGACTCAGAGAAGCGACTTGTCCAAGGTCACAGGGCCAGCAAGTTCGCAGCTCTGGGATCACAGCTCTGGGATTGCAACTCTGGGAAAGTTCCCTCCAGTGTCTGCGTCCTTCCCACTATGCCAGGTGCTTTCCAACGAAAGGAAATCGCTCACTAAAAAATAAAATAAGAGCCAACAGGTGAATAAGGAGCTCAGAGCAACAATAACGCGGACACATGTTGAGTATTTACCATCTGCCTGGGCACTTTGATTCACGTGAATTATCCCCTTAAATTCTCGAAGCCACCCTAATATGATTTGTGTGCTTGTCTTCTCCATTTTGAAGATAGACCGTGAGTCTTTGAGGAGTTAAGTAATTGTCACAATTGGAACCCTGAGCAGCCTGGCTCTGGAGGCCAGGCTCTTCAGAATTAAAATCATGAAGAATGGAATTGAGATGAACAAATACGTAGGTGATCGGCAGAGAAGTGGCAAACACAACCAGCCCAGGGTAACTCCACTGCTTTGCTGAGTCAAGAGTGGGAGGGGGACGTGCAGGGAGAGCTTCCCAGGGAATCTTCCAGAAAGAACCTGCTTTCTCAGTGTTAGGAAGACCAAAGGAGACTAACTTGAACCCGGGCTTCTCAGCCCCAGCACTACTGACTTTTCGGGTGGGATACTTGTTTGTTGTGGGGGGCTGCCCTGGCCTCTCCCTCTACATGCCAGCCCACCTGCCCAGTTGTGACAACCAAAAATGTCTCTAGACTCTTCAGATGCCAGCTGGGGAGTGAAATCAGCCCCCTTCCCCTCCCCCGAGCTGGAGCCACTGCTGACTCAGAATGCCGGTGAAGGTAGACGGGAAGCTCAAGGTAGAAGCTCTGCTTCTGGAATACCCCGAAGTCAGTCCTCTAAATGGAAGGGCTGACCTCCAGAAACCAGGGAGAAGCCAGGACAGGGAGCGCCCCTGAGAAGACCTCACGGTTTGATGGAAGGGGCATGGGCCTTAACATTGGACGGGCAGGACTCAAACCCAGGTGTGTCACTTATTACTATGCAATGGTGGACAAATTGCTTCACTTTGTGGAGTTCCGGTTTCCCACGCCATAAGAGGTATATAACAATATCCACCACGTAGGGTTGTTTTGGGGATCAGATGATGTATCTAGTGTTCCCTCATGTGATCGTGGTTGGGGTGGGAGTTCACAAAGTGTTGGTTTCCCCTTTTCCTTCATTCCTAAGACCAGCACAGCCAAGTTCTGCAGAAGGGCCGTGTGACCACTATACATCTGCTTGCATACATCTCCCTCCCATGAAGTCCTTTCTCGCCCTCCAAACAGCTGGCCAAGGATGAGTCACCACCACAGAAGAGCCATACCCCAGAGAAGGAAGGGGGAGGGACATTCCAGGCAGAAAAATACAGCCTGTGCACAGAGGGAAGGGCACAGAGAAATAAACGATGGAATATGTGGGAAGGGCAAGTTGCCTGGGGGGCTCTGAAGCCTGCAGAGCGCAGTAATCCCAAGAGCTGAGGCTGAAAGAAAGATTGGAACCAGATTTTGAAGGCCAGGCTCTCACTGTTTATCAGCTGAACTCCTACTCATCCTTCAAGACCCGCCTCAAAGTAGAAAAAACAGAGCTAGTTGTATGTGGATCTAACGCACTCAGAAGGAAGCAATCACAGGAGCTGGGGCTAACGGGGAGTTTGAGAGCAGGGAGGTCTGGCGCTCGCTCTATTTACATGGCAAACCATTGTCTCATTGTCCTCTATCCCAAATGCCAAAACGTCATCTTTGTGATACTCCAGCTCCTCCAGGTAATCCACTGACTCTCTCCTTCCTTGTCTGTACCCCACCACTCCTCTAACAACATGTATGTTCTGGTGTGAAAGTTGTTTTCCTCGACCAGGCAGCATGTCCCATGTGGGAGGGGCCATACGTCTTTACATTCCGCATGCCTAGGACAGAGCCTATCTGACAGATGCTGCCAGTGGCCTATCAATGTCCATCCTTCCCACCTTCCTTTCTAACAGAATCCCACTGGGAAACATGCTATCCACCCTGCAGGCTCCCTGAAGCTCAGGTGCCCTGTGACTCAGCTTGGACCAATGAGATGCAAACTGAAATCTGTAGGGGGAGTCTAGAAAAGACATTGCTTTCCTGATAAAGGATTAGACCCAGCTGGCTCTTTGCCTGTGGCCCTTTATTTCCACTTACCCTCACCCCTCTTTCCGCCTGGAACCTGGGAGTCCATGCCTGGAGGTGAAGTAGCCATCTTGTGACCATGAGGACGGAAGATCACACCGGGACAACAGAGCAGGCATCGGGAAGGATCCCAAGTTGTCGGTGGAATTCCTTGAGGATCTGTGAGGACCTGGCACTTCCCTCTTCTGGACTGGTTTTCAGATTAAAAACAAACAATCAAACCCCAATTTGGTTAATCTACTGGATAGGCTTCTGCTACATGCAGCTAAATGCAATCCTAAATGCTGCAACCTGGCACATAAGTAACGCTTAGTGGATTTCAATGATCCAATCGAATGGCCAGATCTCTCCCCACTCAGCTCAGGCCTCTTACGTAGCCTCCGCTGAGCCAATAAAAACGCATAAAGGATGCACAACTGTGATAGAATCCTTACAATTTTTCTTCTTGGGTTAAAAATTCCCAGGGGTTCCCCAAATCCTTAATATTGCAAGGACCCCAGGGCTTCCTCTTTCTGGGGAACCCTCTTATCTTAGAAGAAGCTAGTTTTGGAGATCATTCCCAATTAGTTGATGTAAGTTTTTGGGAAATCTGTCAGATTGTACGTGGATATAAACATTGATTTTGAATGTTTATATCTTTCAACATTTAGTGAGAGGCTTGTCTGCCATATGGTAGGCACTAGGCTGAGAACTGGGGATATAGGAGGATTGAGTAAAAACAGTGCCCCCTCAAGGAGCTTGCAGTCTAGTGGGAGAGACAGAGCCTCATTAAATAACAGCATGATGAATACTTAAATATAAAGGGACATAAGTAACACATAGCGAATGCTGGAGCATATAAAAGAATCTGTTCTGGCCTGTCTGGTATTCAAGGGAGGCTTCCTGGTGAAGGTGGCACTCCATTCTATCACTTGCTAGCTGACCTACGCTGGGCAAATCATTTAACCCTTCCAGGCCTCCATTTCCATAATTGAAACATAAGATTTCTAATATTTCCCACTTATATTTGTGAGGCATAAAATGAAATAATATTCACAGTGCCTGGCCCATGGAAGCACATCTTAGGTAGTTGCTCTTATAATATGCTTTCAGTCCAAGCCCTCAGTCTGTTCCTGTCTGAAGTCAGTGTGCTCGGCACCAGTACTCACGGTGGATCAGACACTGTCAACTGCACCAGTTCCAACCTGTGAGGACTCACTCAGGAAATCACGTGTTTGGGGAGGATGAGAAGAAAGGCTCAGGCTGAAGGATAATTAAGTCCCCAGGGCTGATCCCTGGAGTCCCAAATTACCTCAAGGCTTTGCTGATGCCAACCTGGGTAGAGGGATGGGGGGATCATGGGGACCTTCCCATGTGATGTCCTGGAGAGATTCAGAGATACTGGGCTGTGAGGGGGCTGCATAGAGCAGGACCAGCTCCCCAAGTTCCTGGCATCACTTCCCATACTCCTGCCTGGAGGGCTGTGGGGCGGGGCCACACATGATGGAGAAACTCAGGTCAATCCACTTCCCTTATCTGCAAAACAGGTAATTAGATGAAATTTGTGGTTCTCAAACTTTGCTGCAAGTTAGAATCATCTGGGGGAGATTCTAAAAACCCAGATACCCAGCTACATCCCAAACCAACTCGGAACCTCCAGGTGGGACCTAGACTCCCCAGCTGATTCCAATGTGCCGGCAGGGCTGAGACCCAGTGGGCCAGAAGGGGTCTAAGGGTCTTTCCAGCTGCTACTTCCAGCTATGTGACCTCAGAGTCATGAGTTAAAAGTCTCAGCCTCCCTGTCCTCATCAGTAAAGAAAGGGTAATAACAGCATGTCCCTCATCGAGGTGTTATGAGGATTAAGTGGATTAATTTCTATAATTAAGTGATTGGGAGGAAGAGGGGGAGGAGGAAGAAGGGACTCTGTCAGGCCCTTACCTCTGTCCCTTCTCCCCACCATGCCCATGCTTCTCTCAGCAATAGGACACATTCAACTCTCATCCTGAAAACCCTAGGAGGTGGGAAGCATTGGCATTTGAGAATGCCCCATTGGTTGGAGAAAGGATGAATGAATACAGAGAGCCAATCAGCTGGGACCTTGATGTTGCACTTCCTAGCATCTCTGGAGAACTGCTGGAAGGGATCGTAGACATTCCTTGGTCCTAACTCCTCATTTAATCAATGAAGACTCAGGGGCACAGAGAGGTTAAGTAATTCACACAAGGTCACACAGCCTTGGGCCTAACCAGGTCTCAAATCCAGGTGTGTGTGTTTTTTCCCTTAACTTTAGGCTGGAAGTCATTAAAAAAATTAATAGTAACACACAGCTGCCCCCTCTCAGAGGACAAACTCCATCAGCAGCAATCCGTCTTTTCACTCCGGCAGGGAGGCCTTATCTCTTCCTTCTAAGCAGACGCAGTGCCTGCCGGCAAAAGAGCAATCGCGATAATTAATACTAATATTTTGCATTTGGAATTTTCCCCTGGCAGCAGCTGCTCCGAAAGCATCTACTCATTCAGCCACACGGTGTCAGCCAATCCATCATTCTGTGGGAGCTCATGGCATCTGCTGCAGCCTCTCGGCCTGTGCTGGGTGCTTGGAGGGGCCCAGCAGCACAGGAAACAGCTCCAGCACTCAAGAGCGTGGGGAGGAGAACGAAACCCCAACAAGAGGCCATCACTGACCGAGGCCTCTGCAACATCCATTTCCACAGCATGGTGGTAAAAGGCAGGTACCACGATAGCAGCTTCCTTTTTAATCTGCCACTCCGTTCCCTTCATCTGGAACCATGCCTGAAGTTCATTGGCCAAAGGTAACTATCATTCATTCAGGAATAATGCCAGATAGCACCTACTACACCGGGAGGGTTAAATGAGGTAAAGCATGTAGAGCTTTTAGAACAAGGCCACACAGATGGTCAGCACTCCAAATGCTAGTCATTATTGGTGTTGGTGTCTGCATCAGCCATGGTCCCATTCAGGAAACAGATGCAATGCCCAAAGATTGACTGGGGTCTTTCCAACTTGCTGGTCACGATGGCTCCCGCAAAGAAGGGTGGCGAGAAGAAGGGCCGCTCCGCCATCAATGAGGTGGTGACCATCAACATCCACAAGCGCATCCATGGCGTGGGTTTCAAGAAGTGTGCCCCCCGAGCATTCAAGGAGATCCGGAAATTTGCCATGAAGGAGATGGGGACTCCAGACGTGTGTATTGACACCAGGCTCAAGAAAGCTGTCTGGGCCAAAGGAATAAGGAATGTCCCATATCGTATCCGGGTACATTTGTCTAGAAAACGTAATGAGGATGAAGATTCACCAAACAAGCTATATACATTGGTCACCTATGTGCCTGTCACCACTTTCAAAAATCTACAGACTGTTAATGTGGACGAGAACTAATGCTGATGGTCGAATAAAGTTATACAACTGCCAAAAAAACAAAAAACAAAAAAAACAAAAAAACAAAGATTGACTGGGGAGGCAGTGTGATAAAGAGACTACTTATAAGGTGGGCAGGGTGAAGGAAGGCTATGAAGGAAGGTGAAGCACCCAAGGGGCCAGCAATGGCCAAAAGCCATTACCATTGACCTTGAGGGACAAGGAAAGGGCTGGCTGCTGGTGAGAGCTGGGGCCAAGGAAGAGGGAGCTCCATGGGGGCTGCGGCCACAGAGAAAAGTGGCCACTGTGAGGCCCACTGTAGCTGTGCAGGAGAGCGTGGGCAGAACAGAGGCCCCATCTCTCTGCCTTCCTGCCTCCCAACCTCCTTTTGGTACCACCAACTGGAAACCAGAGGCCAAGGGCAGCTGGCTGGTGGGGTGTGCAGTGGTCAGTTGCTTGGGACACAGAGAGACCAGAGAACAGCAGGTAACCAACCCAGCAAGGGGCACTAGAGGTGGGGAGAGGGCAAAGAGATTAACCAAAGTCAACACAACCAATAATTCAATATGGTGGCGAAGCTTTGGCATGATGATACTTTCGTGCCATTAGCCCTGAAATGTTACGATTACATTCTCAGATGTTCCCTACACCTCAGTTCTTCCTTGAATGTTTTGACTTTTCAGGAGAAAAAGAAACTGAGTTAACCCTATCTCATTTTCCAGATGGGATCCCAGGTCATTCCCCATAGGAATGGCAGCCCTTAGTGGGCAAGAACCTTGTACCTCGTTGTCTTGACTCCCTTAAACACCATTTGTCATCTTTCCCTCCCTCCTCCATCTTCACCCCTTGGGGAAACCATGGGCTATACTCTCCCATGCTGTCTATGCTCATACAAACATAGACACATGTAGGGGGGGTTCCCATTTTTCCCACAAAAATGAGTTTATACTATACCGTTATTCTGTTTGCATGCTCTCTCATTTACCTCCACACCTCAACCCTCCCCCACAATGCCTCCTTTTCTTCCTTTCAATTTTACCCTTCTGAAAGAAATTTTCTTCTTGCTCTCAATAAACCCTCCAGAAGCAACCCTATCTAGACTCCCTGATCACTCCCCCCCCACATACCCTCCCCACTGAGTGACCTAGCTCATTGGTGAGCCTTAAGGATGGCAGCCCACCACCTTCCTCCCCATTCTTTCTTGGGAGTGAGCTGCCCACAGGGAGCCAGGTTCTGCTTGGTTCCTCCAATTCCCACTGTGGCCCAAAGCTGCCTACACCTGGGTGGGCGAGTCTGCCTATTCTGGGTGCAACATAAGGCGGCCCACGTCCCTGCAGCTAGAGCCACACTCACTAATAGCAGCTTTATCTTTAGTAAAGGTGGTGTTTGGGGGCTCCATCTGCCTTTCTCTTGTTCTTATTTCTCAGTTGTTGCAGAATGTGGGTGGGGAAACAAGGGTATTGTTTATTAGCTCCTGTTGACATGCAGCACTTACGATATGTCTTAGACCTGCAGACCTGGCTCATTTTAAATGGCTGCTTCTGTTAGGATGCTTTTGCAAACAACAGATGGTCCGACTAAAAGTAGCTTGAACAATAAGGGGGCTGTTATCTCACATGGTAAGAATTCTGCAGGCAGATCTCATTGCCAATCTCCTGATCTTGGGCTCCTTCCCTTTCTCAAAGTGGGGCCCGGCTCTGGGTCACCTTTCTCATCATTGTGCATCCACTAATGGTAGAAGGGATGGGAGAAGTTAGACCATTGGGTCCCAATGTCTGTTGTACTATTTCCTATCTGTGGATCCTGGGGCAAGTGACCTAAACTCTCTGACACTTAGTCTCATCCTCTGTGCAATGAGCATAACAAGATCTTCCTCCTAAGAGTGCAGTGGAGATGACATTAAAGCATGGAGAGCACCTAGCACAGTCTTTGACACATAGCAGGACTCTATACCTGATAGGTCATTTCCCCCACTCTGACCTCCTCAGGTAAGGAGAGGAACTTAAATAAGCACTTAGAAATACTTCCCAGCCGTAAGAGAGCATTTTTCTTCCTAGAGGCCATCTGCCAACACACATATAATAGGCACTGGACAGAAGTGCTGTATCCGTTTGCTGGGGCTGCTGTAAAAAAAGTATCACATGCTGAGTGATACTTTATGGAGATTTATTATCTCGCAGTTCTGGAGGTGAGAAGTCCACGAGCAAGGTGTCAGCGGGGCCACGCTCCCCCTAAAGAACCTGTCCCAGGCCCCTCTCCCGGTGCCTGCTAGTTCCTTGGCTAGCGGAGACATAACTCCAGTCTTCACATGGCGTCCTCCCCATGCGTGTGTCTCAGTGTCCAAATCCCTCTTTATAGGGACACTGACGATATTGGATTAGAGGCCCACTCTACTCCAGTATGACCTGATCTTGGCCAATTACATCTGCAACAACCCTATTTCTACACAAATTTACATTCTGAAGTTCATGGGTTAGGACTTCAACATATAATTGGGTGGGGGCAGGACACAATTCAGCCCAAACATACCCTGTGCTTCAGCGATGGCATCCTCCAAACACATCCCACTCTTCTTTCTCTGTGGTCTTGCCCAGGACCTGAGATGCCCTTTCCCTTCCATTTCTGCCAAACTCCTACCCAACCTTGAAGGCCCTTTCAAACCATCTCCTCTACACAGTCTTCCTTCTACCCTCTGGTCAGGAGTAGTCCTCCCTCCTCTGTCCTCTCATGCATGCCCTTTTTACTGTCATGATGGTTGTAGAATGACACTGAGTTCCTGCGGGGAAATGCAGGAATAAGCGTGTCAGGGCCACCTGCTCTATGTTGGGATCTTCTTGAAATCAAATGTTGGCCCCACATTTTATTTCACTGTGTGACTGTGGGTTCAGATCCCAGATGGGCCACTGTCCAGCAGGATGACTTAGGACCTCTCTATTCCAGTGTGGTCCCCAGGCCAGCAGCATCCACATCACCCGGGAGCTTATTAGAAATACAGTCTCAGATGTCACACTGCTGAATCGGAATAACCTGGGGTAGAATAAAATCATCAGCTATTTTCTATGTGCACTAGGGTGTGAGAAGCCCTCACCCAGCACAAGGAGCTGAGCCTCAGTTTCCTCACTGTAATATGTATAGCAATGGGTATCTGCCTCATAGGGTTGTTGGGGAAATAATTGAGAAAATGTGGGTAATGCAGTGCCTGGAGCAGGGTAGGTATATATAATGGTAATTACAATCATTATTATTAGTATAAACTCTTAAAAAGCAAAGGTCAATATTAAATAAAGTCATGCACATAAGCCTTAGAATGGCCATGCTAAGAACTCAATCAATGCTGGCTATTATTACTGCTGCTAATCTTTGTGACCCACCCCACCTTTTCCTACCCAACCACCTTGGGCCAGGGCCCTGCTCGAACATTGCCCATTAGTGCTTGTAGAGAGGAGGGCAATGACCGAGTTAACAGGCTCATATGGAGAAGGAACCATGGGCCCCATCAGTACTAATTGCATTCACTCACCAATGCCAAGGCCCTCCTCCCAGGCTGCTGTCACTCAGCCAGCTGCCCCTTGCCCCAGTTCCACTCCCAGCCAAGAGCTCTGGTCTCACTATGCAATAGTCTTCTGTCTTGGTGGAGAGAGAGAGAGAATGGAAGGAGTAAGGAGAGGAGAGGAGAGGAAGGGAGCAGAGGGGAGGGGAGGGGAGGAGGGGAGCGGAGGGGAGGGGAGGAGAGGGGAGGAGGGGAGGGGAGGGGAGTGGAGGAGGGGAGGGAAGAGGATGCACTGGAATTACCATTGAGGGTGAAGGGAGGTTGTAGAATGTAGTGTTGGCACATGGGACACTGAGTTCCTGCTGAGAAGGGCAGGGACAAAGGTTCCAGGGCCACCTGCTCTGTGTTGGGACCCTTTGGACCATTTTACATTCCTCATCTCATGTACTCCCCATGAGAACCCATACGAAGTTGTTATTTTTATTCCCATTTTGTAGATGAGGAAATTGGGGCACATAGATATTAAAGAACTTATGTGAGGCCACCAGGCTGGTTAGTGGCAGCTGAGCTTCCAATACAGGTTTCTGATTCTACACCCACTGCCCTGAGACAGAGGGGAGAAAGGGGAAATGGGAGGGGACATAACACCAATCCTACTTCCCAGGTTCGTCCAGAACAGAGCCTGGCCCAGGGAAGAGGGTGAGTGCCAGCTGGCAGGGATCTTTGAGAGGGTCCCAGCCAGCCTTCCCATGCCATTCCCTCCCACAGACAGGCCAGCCGAGGCGGGGGTTAGTGTGCCTTGTGTTAGCAGGGTAAGGAAATGCACAGCTGTGGAGCCCCGGGCTGCTGCTCTGTAGTGTCTCACCTGTCTCCGAAGCTGCAGGAGTCACCAGGCCACTATGATCCCTATCTGCTGCCATTCCGAGTTTTTAGGAATTAGGTGGGGAACACATTTTCCAAACACATTTAGCAATCCCATTTTACAGACAAGGAAACGGAGGCTCAGAGCGGGAGGGGACTTACCTAAGGTCTCAGAGCCAGTGAATGGAAGAGTGGGGATTTAAACCCAGCCCTGCCTGACCCCGAAGCCTATGGCTCTTGCCAATGCCCCACTGGAGAGAGGACATCTAGCAAGGAGCCAGCTCAGAGGCAGAGGGAGACCGGGTGAGGCCACCTCCTCTGCCCCTGCTGCCACAGCACGGCTAGTCCCCGGGGGTGGCACCGCCCTTATGGCAGCAGGAAGTGGACAGAAGTCCAGTCCAGAAGGCCCTGCTCAGAGGGAGCTTTAGACACCTCCTCACCATTGCCAGAGGCAGAATATTCCTTGGGGATCTCCCACCTCTGACCCCACTGGAACCAGATCCAGCCAGGCCTGCGTCCCAGTGCCCCGCCCACCCTTGCCAGCCACGCCCACCTTTCTGATACCCCCTCTGTTGGCACCATGTCCACAGCTGTGTTTGTTTGGGGATCGCCACATTCTGTCACCACCGGCCCTATTATTTACTGAATATTTTTCTTTAAAGTGACTAAATTTAACGTGGCCTCATCCTGAAGAATAATATCCACAAAATTACAGCCACAGGGCACTCATTATTCATGTTGATATCCATAGAGGTAAATACCCAGCTATTAAAATAAAATCTGCTTATTTGCGTAATAATTCAATGATCTAACATCACACCAGTGATATGTGTTTCAAATTCCAGAAAACTCTGACATATATGTACTTAATCCTCGCAACCTTCAAGTGGTAGGTTTATCATTTCTCTCAATTTGACAAATGAGGAAACTGAGCATCGAGCGACTCACCCATGGTCACACAGCCAGCAAGTTTGTGAGCCCAGGTCCCCTGGTGACTGATGTCCCACTGCTTTGAAAAACACAGTCACCCGTTTCTTCCTCACCAATGCTTCCCTGAGTCTCTGGCCATGACTCTGGGCCCACTGCTCTGCCAGGGCTGCCATCAGGAGGTCACGTGGTCTTCTCTTTGCTCGAAGCTCTGTTTCCTTGCAGCATCTGATCCATCACATGTAGTCCAGGAACCTTCCCGGATAGCAATGGTTTCTGTGGCAACCTAGAATGGACAGGGACAAGAAACGCAAAGCAAGCTGGGAAATCTGCCTTATCCTCATGTAGTCAAGGTACTGCAAGGGAGAAAGCCAGGCAAGGCTTCCAAATGACTTAACAGAGCACGTTCCAACTCCCTCTCCCCAAAGGACAGTCGGAAGAGAGGCTTTTCCAGAGGTAAAGCTTCTTCATGTCACCAGAGCATACAGTGCCATGTCTAATTTCTGTAGCCATGAGCAACATTAGGAATCTTTGATAGCATGCAACAGAAATCCACACTGACTTACTTAGGCAAAGAACTTCATTGGGAAGATATGGGGGAGCTTGTAGGTCAAAGGAAGACTTGAAACAGACAAGCCAGTTCTCAGAAGGGACAAGAAAACAAGAACCCACATAGCAGGAACGAAAGCATAATCCCTGCTGGGGTCCTGTGGGTGAGTGGTGCTCACCCCATCGCTGTCTTCATGTGACTCCCCTTCAGACAGTTCCAGGAGCTGTCCCAGGTTCTGTGTTCACCTGGCCAAGAGGTGATGGACAGGACACTTTGATTGACAGCCCCACCCATTCTGCCCAAAGCTTAGGAGGGGAGCTCACAAAAGGAGCATCAGAGCTGCACTATCATAAAAAGGAAGGATGGGGGCTGAGCAGGCAAAACACAGACGTCCAATGTCACCAGCCACATGGCCTTTAGAAGATGCTAAGGGGTCCTCCTTTTCACACTGAAGGCCATTCTACCCCTGTCAGAGCTGTGGAATTAGGTATGCTTCATCTTGGGCATTCTCAGATAACTAGCTAAACTGAAGGAAGCTCTCCGGGGGATGTCTGGGCCTATAAGGGGTTCTACCTCCAGATAGCTGTCAAGTCCTGTGGCGGTGACCAGAGGTCCAGGGGGAATTCTGAAGGTTCCTGCTCACTCATCCTCGAAGCCTCTGTGAGGCTCACTTTCAAAATGGGCACACGATCCCTCCCATCTGCTTGCCCCTTTGCAGATGTGGCTTTGCCACCTCTCCCACCAAGAGATGGAATCTGTTTCTCCCGCCCCCTGAATCTGAGCTGGCCATATGACTTGCTCAGTTGACTACTAAAACCCAGTGGATATGATGCTGTGTGGCTTCCCCATCGAAGCCTTAGGATAACCTGTGGCTTGCATTTTTGCCCCTAGTACCTGGCCCTTAGGACATGTTAGCTATTATGGACTGAATTGTGTCCCCGCCAAAAAAAAAATCCATATGCTGAAGCCCTAACCCCTGATGTGATTGTGTTTGGAGATAGGACCTTCAAGGACATAGTTACGGTTAAAGGAGGTCATAAGGGTGGTCCCCCTGATTGAATAGGACTGGTGTCCTTGTAAGAAGAGGAAGAAACCAGACATACATGTGCACAGAGGCCAAGTGAGACACAGCTAGAAGGCAGCCATCTGCAAGCCAGGAAGGGAAGTCTCACCAGAAACCAACCCTCCTGGACCTTGATTTTGGAGTTTCAACCTCCAAAACCATGAGGAAAGCAATTTCTGTTGTTTAAACCACCCAATCTGGTATTCTGCTAGGGCAGCTGAATCAGACTAATGCATTGCCCAACCTTTAGTTGATGGAATCTCTCAAAAATTAATCCTGTTCCCTTTCCTTATTCCACACTCTATTCCTAGTAGATCCATCCCAGTACTTAAATGCCACCTATATGTTGACAACTACAAAATACATCTTAACTACCCACTTCTCTCTAGCCCCATTGTCGTCATCTTCAATGCAACCTCATCTTAGTGTATTAGTCAGCTATTGCTATGATAATGCTACATAGCGAGCAATGCCCCCCAAACCTCAGTGGCTGGCCACAACAAACTTGTACTTTTCCCGATGACAGATTTATGAATCATGTGGGACGTCCTTCTTTAGGCTACAAGTTAGAATCTGGTGTTCTATATAGGCCTCATTCTCCAGGGACCAGCAGCGACCCAGGGCACCTTCTCATGGCAGGTGGCAGGTGCATCAGAGTGTAAGCCAAAACATGCAAGTACTTTTAAAGCCCCTGCTTGTGTTATATCCACTAACATTCTATTAAAGTAGGTCATATAGTTAAGCCCAAAGACAATGGGACAAATATGTATAATATATTATTTCTCCCATAGAAGTGAAGCTATCTCGAGCCAGGAAGGGAGAAAGAATTGAAGGCAAATAATGTAATCTACCACCCCTGAGCTACTCCGATAGCCTCTATAATGGGCATCCTCCCCAAACCACTGGAAAGACCATCTTTTAAAAAAACATTCTGATCAAGTTGATCTTCTGCTTAAAACCCATTGGTGGCTTTCCTCGCTTGTATTGAAGGAAGTCCATATTCTTACTGTTGCCTGCTGTGTGATCTGGCATACAAAGATAAGGTTGGGACACACACACACACACACACACACACACACACACACACACACACACAAGAGAGGCCATGTAAAGACACAAGGGGAAGATGGCCATCTACCAGCCAAAGAGGCCACAGAAGAAACTAACCCTACCACCACCTTGATCTTGGACTTCCAGCCACCAAAACCATGAGGAAATAAATTTCTGTTGTTTAAGCCACCTACTCTGTGGCACTTGGTAATGACAGCCCTAGGAAACAAATACACTCCGTGCTTTCCTTCACAGCGTGAATCACAATGCTAATGGCATGTTATTATGTAATGTCTTGTGTGCCTGTCTTTCCCACCTGACTGTAAACTATGCAGCCATACAGGTATCACATCACGTTATCTGCAGCTCCCTCCCCAGCACCTAGCATGGTGCTTGGCACATAGTAGGTGCTCAAAAAATTTTTGTATGCATTAATGAGCCTCATCGCAGGTGGCAAGGCAAGGGGAAAGGTAGGAGTCGGACGCGGTGCAGATCCACCCTGCGACTCCCCTGCCACACTGATTCTTTCCTCGTTTCTAACAACCCTCCCAACCTAGAGCAGTTCCACTTTGAGATTTGCAATTTGATTTACTCCCGAGTGACATCATAGCCATCACCATGGCAACACCCAGCGATGCCTGTCTGCCAGACAATGTCTCTCCCATTAAGAAAGGGCAAATGAACCCAAGATTGGAAGGAGTCGTTTGCGAGGCACAAGCGCCAGCCCTCAGCAGCGCAGGCCTGGAGGGGCTGCTGCTGATGTGTAACGGGCTAGTGTCCGGATGGAGGGAGGATGACTGCCCTCCCTGCTTATTGAAGAATTCTTTATCTCTGAGACAGGCCAGGCAGCCAGAAGCAAAATTTCGTGGGTGGAGGCCAAGTATAGCACAGGCACATCTTGCAGCCTGCCTGCAGGATCTGCCCCTAAGAACACCTGAGCAGGGATCAAAGCCCTAACTTTCCTGTCTGTCTGTCTGTCTGTCTGTCCATCTCTCTTTCTCTTCCTGATTTCTTACTTCCCTTCCTGTCCACTGTTCCCTTGCCCCTCACTTTCTCTCTTGTTTTGTCAACATCTACTAAGAACATGCTGCGTATCAGGCACTGACCCAGACAGAGAGTTCCTGGTGTCCAGACAGGTCTCTCCCTGCAGATAAGGAGTGAAGCCAGGGTCTCTCCCTGCAGATAAGGAGTGAAGCTGCCATCCTTGCCCTCGGGGAGGAGTGCTGAGGCTCAGGAGTGTGGGACACTGAAGACAAGAGACCTTGCTGGTGACATCTTGGAACGCGTTTCCTGCAGCAACAGGGTTGTGACAGTTCTGTAGAGTTGAAATACTACTAATGGTCCTCCAAATATTTGAGGGTCAAATGGGATTTTGTGGCCAGTCTGGAAATCCAAGCACCATCTTACCTAGGCAAATGGATTCCAGATAATTCTTCATATAAGCTGAGAGCCATAGCTAGTGGCCTCTCATATAACCCCACTGTGCTTAAGGCACTCAGAACGCTTTAATCCCCACAAGCAAAGGGATCAGCAACTTAGACGGTATCACAATTTTGTACAATGCTTGCCCTGAAGGCAGGGCTGCCTGGCTGAGAAACAATATGGTATGTGCTATACAATGATTGGTACAGGCTGCCACAGAGGAACCCCGACTGCTGCCTGGCTGTCTGATCTTGAGCAAGTTGCCCTCCTTCAATGAGCCTCAATACTTTCATATCTGTAAAATGGGGATAATGGACCCCAGATGCCAGGATTATTGTGGGGAGTGGTGATATCACCTAGAAAGAGCCTGGCCCACAGAGGGCATGGAAGAAACGCCAGCTATTCCAGCAGCTTCCTCAAGAAGGCAGAGCTTGCCTGACAGTCACCCTGCTGGCAGAAGCGTCAACAGGAAGAGCAGGATGTTGAGAGATGCCTCCTGAGCGGACCCTGACAGAGGAGCTGTGACAATCTGCCTCTTGAAAAAACTCAGCAAGCTGCCTGGGCCAGGGGAAATCCAACAATAACGACGTTGCCCGGACTCTGCAAGATGTCTCCTAATTGTTGATGTTCATGAAGGGCAAGCAGCAGCTGAGCTCATTCCTTTCCTTATCAATTTCAGCATCTGCCCCAGCCTTTACTGGAGGTGAAAAAAATAAGGACTTTCCGGGCATGACAACAGGCTGCCAACTTTCGATGAGTCACTGGGCCCTTCCAGAAATCAGATTGTCTAACTGGTCCCTGAATTGTCACTGATAGCTTCGATGGGCAGGAAATAGCACTGGCCTGTGGGTTCCTTGAGGGCCATGCCTTTTTGATCTGCCATATTCCCAGCACACAGTAGGTACTAATCAATGTTTGTTGGATGGGTGGATGGATGAATGGATGAAGTTCAGTGAACTGAAGTGAAAATTGCCTCCTTTCTGCCAGGGAATCCCATAAACACGTGAAGACCCTGAGCTGGAGGTGTAGTGGGGCTCAGGCTCTGGGAAAAGCTATGAGGACCACAAAAGTGGGTGAGCCCCTAATGACCTTGAGACCTAGGGTAAACCATTCCTTGTACGTGTGCAAGGCATCTTTCATAGAGTTAGAGACTGCGGCTTGGGGCCAACCCAGGCAGCCTCTCTTGCTGTAAATGAGGGCTTAAGTCTCAGTTTCCTCTTCACAGGAAGGGTACAATCATGGCACTTCCCTTGCTGAGTTCTTGTAAAGTTTTTCTTGAGTTAATGCTAGCTGGGCAGTTTGCACAGAGCCTGACACATATGCATGAACAATAACATATTCATGTTATAACATATAAATGATATATAACACATAGATGCTTATGACAGACAAACACCCAATATTAATACCATCGAGACAGTGAGACCTCGAGCAAGGAGCCCATACAGGGGAGTAAGAGGTTTGCCTTTATTTAGTTGCATTGTTTTCTGATTCTGTTCTTTCCCAGGTGCAATGAACCCCAGGAGGCCAAATGGCATGCCCTTCTCGCAGCCCTGCTCAGGGAAAGGCAGCTGCCATCGTGTAGAGTGGATTTGGGGGCGGGGGGGGGGGGGGCGGGTGGCAGACAGATCCCAATTCTGCCCCTTACTTGCAGCATAACCTTGGGCAAGTTGTTTTCCTTCTCTGGGCCTTGATGTTCTCCTCCTTAACTATTTTATAAATAACAATATTTTCTTTACATGACCATTGTAATGAGGATTAAATGAATTTATGTACTTTTAAGATCCTGGTCTGGGTTGATGCTCCAAAGGACATCAATTCTCTCTCTCACCTAAAGAGGCAGCCTGGAAATAAATCAGGATCTGGACCAACGTACAGGAAAGATGCCAGGCTGGGACCATCAAGGAGGATGAGGCAGAACCGTGGAGCTGGAAGAAGAAGACAGCATTCCAGGCAGAGCGCTTGCCTGGAGATAAAAGTCACCCTGAGTTCGGGGAGCTGGAGGGGAGCTTGGGAGGGGAGGAGAGGGGGAGATGTAACTGCAATGAGAGAGCCCCTCATTTCAGGCTGAAGGAAGGAAGACACAGAGAACCACCCTGCAATCCATGGAGAACATGCTCAGACTTGGAGCTTTGACTGGGAACTCTGCCAGCCATTGCGGGGCGGATGACAGATGGGAAATAGCCGAGGCCAGGAGTCCAGTTCGGGACTGGTTGGAGCTGCGTGGAGGAGATGAGATGCCTGAACCACGGTGCTGGCAGTAGGGAAAGGAGACAGATTTGGAAAAGAGTCTCAAAATATTTATTGAGTACTTTTCCAACCACCTCTGATCCCTCGATATCCACACAGAGCCTTTCCCCAGATCTTCACCTGGCAGCTGTGTAATCATTTCAAAACGGATCTGCCCACGTCAGCCCTGCTTTAAAGCTTTCTGATGGCTTCCTATTGTCCTCGAGATTAAAGCCAGCTTCCCCAGCACCATCTGCAAGGCCCTGCAGGGTCTGATCCTCATCCCGTCCCCACCCGACAGCCTTTGCACATGCTGTTCCTCCACCTCTGCTCTTCCTCCACCTCCTCCTCCTCTAGTTAACACGGACGCATTCGGATCTCAGCTCAAGTGAACTCCCCCACTTCCCTGATTAGGTCCAATTCCCTGATGTCAGGCAAGCACCGAGTAGCTCTCTTGGTGGCATTTGTCATAGTTGCTTTTACATTAATTAGCAGCTCCCTCTTCCACTAAAATGGAAGCTCCATAAGGGTCAGTGCTGTGTGTATTTGTTCTCTCCTTACATCTCCAGCACACATACGTGTGCTCAGTAACATTGGTTGAATGAATGCATGTACACTATATGTCAGGCACAGTGCTAGGCACTTTGGGGAGTCGTCAACAGGCAGGGAAATTTAAGGACTAGAGGACCACCCCCTAGGAGAGAGAGGTCCTTCTGAACCCCTGTCCCTGCTCCCTATTGGCTCATCTGTGGTATTCACAGCATCAGAGCATCTTGAAGGCCGGCATCCCCTTGGCAACACTGCCACCAGCCTGGCCTTAATCTAATGCTTATCTGGACTGTGCTGGCTGGGCCCAGCCTCAGAGGAGCAAAGGCAGATACCATGACAACGGCCTAGCTCCTGGGGATGCCAGATCAGGCTTCTCCATTCTCTGGGGACTGATCTGGGATCCAATCTCAGAGGGACAAAGTATTAAGGGAGAAAAACCATCTTCAAAGATGCTGGGAATGCGTCATTGCGATCAATCGCCTGAGATCCCAGGGGAGCCACAGATCAATTCATCCTATTGATAGGCTTGTTCACATGCCTGCAGTGACTGCCACCACAGGGGGCAAGGCTCTATGGTGGGGGGAGGAGCCACAATTAAAGCAGGTAACAGGAAACTTCCATGGAGGTGGGGGAGAGGAGCGTGGTGCTGAGGAGATAGGTACCTGGGTTCAAATCTTTATTCTGCCCTCTAATTCCCTTCGCCTCTCTGAGTCCCAGCATCCTCATTTACCAGATGGGATCACAATAAAGACATAGCTTGCAGTTCTGTGGTGGGGATCAGCTCTATTGACAGGTAAAAGCTTCCTGGAACATGGAGTGCAAACCAAATCATAGCTGTTTTCATTACGTCATCTGATGCTTGTTGGCACCAATTCAACACCAACAAGACTCCCCAGTTTGGAATGAGGTGAAGAAAACTTTATTCAATGCAAAACAGCTCAAGTGCAATGCAGCACGGCTATGAAAACAGCATGACTATGGGGGAATTCCTGGGGCCAGGCGGCCCTGGAGCTCTGCACCTCGCTTTCAGCTCCATTCTGCTCTGGCAAGACATCTTTGGTATTTCAGCTCAACCAGGGAAACACAGCCCAGCCTTCATTGGAAAGAGAAAGTGTACTCCCAGGAACAGAGGGGAACTGGTTTATATAGATAGACGGCCCCTGATTGGTCCATCCTTATGCAAATGAGGACTCCAAATCTTCACAGTCTGATTAGTACCAAAGGCACTATCCTGATTGGTCAGAAATGAGCTGTTCTGATTGGTCGATGAAGATACTGATGGGGATATAGCTGCACAGCTCTAATTGAATGGGGAAAGACTCAGTCCTATTGATTGAAATAGGAACTCTTTTATAAAGCGGGTGGCTCAGATGGCAGAAACACAGAACAGGCAGACAATTCAGTACAGATACAGGTAGTTAGTTCAGTGCAGGCTTTTCCCTAAAGTGCAGTTTGCAGAGGTCCCTGAGTAAAAATGGCTGCTAGGCTCTGATTTTTGTTGTTGTTGTTGTTTTAATTTGAGCCCAGTTAGCCACCAGAAGCCCTTCTTAATAGGTATCTTCTTTCTCCGGGCCCACAGTTAGCATCACTGCGGAGAGTGTAAACAGGGCGCTGCTAAACGGTGTGTTATGTTCTTATGTGGATACTTAGTAAATGGAATTGATAGCCTGCTGAGAGTGGTCTGCCAGGTCCTGGCTCTGCGACAAGGGCTGAGACCAAGGCATTTTCCCCAGGACCAAGTCATGTTGTTTCATGAAGACCCTCCACCTCTATCAGAGACAACTTTAAAAAGGTGGCTGAGCCTGACTCTGTTGGAGGATGCTGCAAGACTGGCAGCAATGCAGACAAATTTGCTAAACCCAAATGCAAATTAACTTACCACTAAGAGCAAAGGGCCAAAATGAAGGCAAGCAACCATTAGCAAGTATCATGAGCATGAATACACAAAACCTGCAGGCTGGGGCTCCACCAACTGGGTAGGATCTCGGAACCCCACTAAGTCACCTCCTTTAGGTGTTTCTGGAAGGCCTGGGGGGAAGAGTTGCCCTTCAGACAAGTCCATACTAGACAACCTGTGTTCTGGGTACAATTTTTGTGGGTGCTCAAACTGGTGCTTATGTTAGGGTGCTGCTACAAGGTTCAGTGCTCCCCAAGTTAAAGCCTCAAAGTGCCCAAATGCTCCTTTTCCCTTCTGTCCTCACAGTGTGGGCGACATGCTAGAGTCCATGCAGATTGGGGAGAATTGGTTCATGCAACGGCTACTTATTGAGCATCTACTATGTGCCAGGCACTGTGATAAGTTATGGGAATAAATGTGACATGCTATTTGTTCTTTGGGGAGTTTCTGGTCTAGTGGGTGAGAGCAACAATCAACAAATGAACAGAAAAATTAAAAATTATGAGAAGGTGCCCTAACCGGTTTGGCTCAGTGGATAGAGCGTTAGCCTGCAGACTCAAGGGTCCCAGGTTCGATTCCGGTCAAGGGCATGTACCTTGGTTGCGGGCACATCCCCAGTAGGGGGCGTGCAAGAGGCAGCTGATTGATATTTCTCTCTCATCCATGTTTCTAACTCCCTATCCCTCTCCCTTCCTCTCTGTAAAAAAATCAATAAAATACATTTTTTTAAAAAAATTATGAGAAGGAAATAAACAGGATGCTGTTCAATTACATAAACTAATTGGAGGAAGTACTTTGGGATCAGGTAGTCAGGGAGGACTTCCCTGAGGAGGTGACATTTATACTGAAACCTAAGAGCCATCTTGGCAAGTGAGAGACAGAGCACTCCAGGCAGAAGGAATTGAGAAGAAGGTAAGTGACTGGAGCACAGGTTGGAGTGAGAGAGGTAAGAGGTGAGGTTGGAGAGAGAGGCTAAGCCAGGTCATTCAAGACCAAAGTGAGGAGTTTGGATTTTGAGTGTGATGTGTTTTGAGCAGGGCAGAGATGTGAATTAACTTATGTTTTTAAAATATCACTCTGTGGGGCAAAGCAAGAGAGGAAGCAGAGAGAGCACGAGGAGGCTGCTGCAGAGTTCAAGGTAGGAGGTGCTGGGGGGGTAGGGGGGATGGTGAGAGGTGGGTGAATTTGAAAAATATTTTGGAAAGAGAATCACCCATGCTTGCTGATGAACTGAACATGGATATCTTGATTAATTTTGTTATAAAAATAACACATACTCTTTATGCCAATGCCTTTCTCAATCAGGTACTTTCCATAATTTCCCGTCTGGGCATTGGGACCCAAAGCTTTCTGCACACAGTTTTCCTTCCCCAAGCAGAGGTTGCAGCTCCCTACGTGTCCCAGGTTGTCCTGCATTAGCTTCAGCTCAGCCAGGAGCACCAGGCCACCCCAGTGAGCACCTATAAATTCCTACATGCTACAGACAGCAGGAAATCAGGCATCACAGACCAGTGCTAGGCTCTGTTTAAACACAGAGGTTGAGACTTACTCCAGATCACACAGCCTCCATCTAGTGAGTTTTAAAATCCCAAATGTAGTTATGTTGCTATTAGACCATATATGGTAATGCCAAGAAACATTACCTAAGAGATCCTTAGAGAATTTGCTTCAATAAATAGCTAAGAATTCATTTATTCAATAAACCCGCCGAGCTTCCATTATCTATTATGGCCATCAGTTCTCTATTCTCTGTCCCATGCCCAGCACCCAGCCAGCCTCTGGCGTTATGAAGATAAAGCCCTCCGCCCTCGCAAAGTTCACAGTTGTGTGGATGGAGGGGTGTTTGGAGGAGGGTGGTAAGGACATTTCCAAAGTAAAGGACTAAATGCAGTAAGACAAGTGCAGCAGCAAAGACACACACAACATGCTCCAGGAAAGCAAACCAAAAGCTGTAGAAGCCCCCTGACGAGTGTATTTAGCCCATTAATTTAAACCACCCACCAAGGCAGGCTCTGCGAGGCTAATGTAAATGTCAAGCCTGACTCCAAATGGTCCCAGGTTCCAAACTGGTTCTACAGCTGTTTGTCCTCTGCCTTTGAGACTGGCTTTGCTTCTGGGTGGCCTCATATAGCATAAGCTCCTTGAAGAAAGAGGTCATGTCTTTGGTTTCTTTGCATCTCCTCCCTTCAGTCTTCAATAATGACTTACCCGGTACCTACTACGTGCTAGCCGTGGGCAAACTACAGCCTGCGGGCCGGATCTGGCCCGTTCGGCTGTTCTATCCGGCCCGCAGAGCCGAAAGAGCGGAGGGTTCTCTTGCTCTCCCCTCCGCTCCTTTACTTTGAATTTATATTAGTTCACACAAACACTCTATCCATGCTTTTGTTCCGGCCCTCCGGTCCAGTTTAAGAACCCATTGTGGCCCTCGAGTCAAAAAGTTTGCCCACCCCTGTTAGGCTGTAGTTGCTGGGAGCACAGAGCAATGGCAATGGCAGGCATGGTCCCTGCTCTTATGCTATTTGCAATTGGTGCCCAACCAACTCTCAGAACCAACTCACAGGAGGTCCTGTATTACCATCTACAGCTTTACGACTCCTAAATTTGGTCTTCGGCTCAGTGTCATCTGCCCTCCAAACTCATATATCCAACTATGAACTCTACCTGGATACATGACTTGCCATAAACTCATTAGGTCCGAAACAGATTTCTAGATTCCCACCCATGTCACCACCAACCTGGTCCTCCCCAGCCTTCCCTACCTTTATGAATGGGACCATCACCCATCTAATTACATAAACCCATAATCTAGAACGCAGCTTATAGTCTTCCCTTTCCCTCCCCCCCGCCACACCCAATCTATTCATTGATCTCCGTCACCACCATCGCCATCATCTTTTACTTCTGTTATCGCAGTAACATCCCCACGCACATTCTCCCAGCTTACCCCACTCCAATTCATTTGCTATTCAGTGGGCAGGTTGATACCATAACTTGTATACAAGAGCATATCTCTCCCCTGTGTAACCTTTCAGGGACTGTCCATGGTTTTCAGAGTAAAATTCCAACTCCGCAGTCACCTGAGCTGTTCCTTGTCACCTCCTGCCTGCCCTCTGCTCAGCGTGGGCCACTCTCACCATGCCCGGCCCGTGTCGTCTCCTTTCTCTGCCTGAATCCACAGCCCCCTTCCCATGCTTTGCACCTGCTGCTTTGTCTCTGACTTCTCGTCTGCCCCGTTCTTTAGACAGCTGGATTCCTCCCTCATGCTTCAGATGTCACCTCCCTCATGGTCAGATGTCACCTCCTCAGAGAAGGCCCCCCCCCCCGCCCCGGCTTCCCAATCCAACAGACCAACCCCCACCCTAGTGACTCTGAGTCATGTCACTCAAATTCTCCCCTTCGTAGCATTCGCAAGACCAGATCTTTAATGGTCTTAAGAATGTAGACTGTAGGATTCATGGCGGTAGAGTTAGTGTCCGTCTTCATTCAAATATTTGTTGACTTGAAATAAAACAACAACAAAAGCTTCCCGGGCTGTTTTGAGGATTATGTGAAGGAGTGCTTGAGTGGGAACACTCACAGTGTCCCAGGTTGGCCTGCAGATTTCAGGAACTAGAAACGCATTATCCTCTTCTCCTGGGCAGAACGCCTGAGAGACGAGAGGGCAAGAAACATACGGAAGGGCTCTTGACCACACTGCAAGAATTTGTTTGACCTGTTTTCTTCCTTTCCTTCTGCAATGTGTCTATTTTTAAGAGCTGGAAGAGTGAGATACAAGAGTAATAGCTTCCGAGAGTCAGCCCTCTTTGTCCCCTGAGCAGCCCTCCCTCGCCTCTTTCCAATCGCTCTCAAGCAGCCACCTGTTCCAAGATGCCTGCTTCTGCCCAGCCTCCTTCTTTCTCTCCCCACCTCACTGAGCTGCCCGGGGCCGCAGGCCAGGCTGAGCTGTGCTCCTGACCCCGGGGAGGCTTTGAAGCCAGGAGTTGTCACTGCCTGTTTGATTGTACCCAGGCACCACGTATGGTAACAGATCATGAATAAGAAACGGGCACCTGATGGCAAAGCAGGCTTCTCCCGTCAACACTGACCACTGCCAGCAGTCATCTGCGAGCTCCAGGAGCCCACCTCCTGGAGAGGCAGCAGGTGTGGGGACGTGCACTGGAGCTGCAGGCAGAACCCATCTGAGCTCAGCAAGCAGGGATCGAGCCCCTCCGTGTGCCGGGAACTCTGTCTGGGTTCCTACCGGGCTCTGCTTCCAAGCAGGAGACTTGAGTACCGTCCCTTCGCTTTTCTGGCCGCCCGTTTTCCTGCTCTGTAAAGTGGGTGTAATAATAATTCCAAGCGGGTAGCTAGGATTCATATTTTTTATAAACAGAGTAGACACTCAAATATTTGTTGAATTGAAACAACACAAACAACAGCAAAAACTTCTCTGGGGACTGCTCTGAAGATTATGTGAACCCGTGTGTGTGTGTGTGTGTGTGTGTGTGTGTGTGTGTGTGTGTGTGACAGTGCTTTTTGATAAAGTCTTTTTCATCAATGGTTTCATTTCATGTCACTTAATTCAACAAATATGTACAGAGTGCCACCCTGTGCCAGGCACCATGCTATGTGTGACAATACTGTTGCCCAAAGTGATGAGGTACTGGCCTTCATTTGCATTGCAGTAGGGGAGAAAGACATCCTCCAGTGGTCCCATGGCAAAGTGTTAAATATTTAGGTACTGAGGCAATGAGAGCCTGAAATGGGGGATTCGCCTGCGAGGGTCCCCTGAGGCAATAATGCTTGAACTGACACCTGAAGAAGTAGAGGTGTCAACAAAGAGAGGAGGAAGGAATGTTCTGGGGAAAGGGAACAGCCTGGCCAAACCCTGGGTCAGAAGGTAGCCCAGAGCCCATGAGGGCCTGCAAGGAAGCGGGTGTGTCTGGAAGGTGCAGAGTGCGAGTGAAGTGAGAGAAGCTGGCAGGGACCAGGCCTGTCCTTGTTGAGTGAAGGACAGAGGGACTGTGTCTTTGTCCTGAGAGCGATGGGAAGCATTCACAGGTTTAATCAGGGTGTCATGGGAGCAGGGTGGATGTGTTGCCAGGTTCACTCTGGCTGCTGCATGGAGATGAGGTTGGAGGGGCCTGAGGGAAAGCAGGGGCCAGAAGGCTACCATAGTCATCCCGGAGGAAGATGAGGGCGTCCTGGTCATCCTGGTGGCAGCAGAGCTGGGGAGAGCATCCAGGGAGCTGGCTGCACCGAGGGATGGACGGGGCCGCTTTCACCAGCGGGAGACAGGATGAGAGAACCAAGCTTCAGAGAGGAGAAGTGGTCCCCACAAATGGCACGTGATGAGCCTAGGCTCAGCGCCAGTCTCCTGACTCAGAGGTTTGATGGAGGGGGGTGGGCAGCAGTGTCAGGTATCATCTTTTAGGCAAGTCTAAGTGGCTGAAGGAAGACTGGACCCTCAGGCCAGAGCGGCTTCTTTCCCAAGACTCATGGGACCAAAGGCGAGGAAAGCAGCCTCCAGGCTGACCAGTTCTGCCCAAGTCCAAGGAGGCCAGGCCTGGTCAGGAGGAGAACAAGCTCGAGAGCCAGGACCTGGAAAAGATGAAGATGTGCACTCTGGAGGCATGCAGGCCTGGGTGCAAATCCTGACTTTGTCTCTCCTAGCTGTGTGTCCCCTGTCCCTGCCAGGGCTTCCTGGAGTCAGACCAATGGACACTTGGGGCCATTATACCAAGACTATAACCCTTTGTAACCCAAGCTTGGTGCACTGAGATCCCTAGTGTCCCTTTTGCCTGAGAACAGCTGCCCTCTCTCTCTGAGGACATCCTCTGGTGGACAGACTCCTGTGGGGGTGATGAGTATCCGCAGCAGAACCCCAAGGCAGAGGCGGTGGGAGGGGTCATTGGGGAGGACTATTTCATCACTGACATTGTTTTACTTCACCAATGCAGGGTGAAAACAAAATGCAGACTGATTTTAGTCTGTGTGATTGTTTTTAAACTCTCCATAGACAATGCAACTCTAGTTGCTTGGTCTAAGAGCAGCTGGACCCCACCTTTCCTGCCCCTCATATGTCACTACCTCCCTCCCACCTTTTCCTGGTTTTGCCATTTCCTCTGGGGGTGAGAGGGGCAGCTTGATATGACTCTTTGGAACACTGAGATGATAGAGTCAAGTGCTCATTTATTCACTTAGCCAGCAAATCTTTATGAAGCCCTGATATGTGTCAGGGTCAGCATTAGATGCTAACAAATAAAAGTATATGTTAGACATGATACTGTCCTTGGGAGAGGCTCATTCATTCATTCCTACATTCATTTATTCACCCAATATGAGCACCTACTATATGCCAAGCGCTGTGCTGGTCATGGGAACTGTGGCCCCTCAGTCAGGTTATCTAACTGGGAATGTTAGTTTTCCTCAAGGAGATGCTACTTCAGCTCTCCTTTGCAGACAAGTAGAAGATGGAGAAGGGAAGGTATCTTCTAGATGGAGGGATCAACATGGGCAAAACCCCAGAGGTATGAAACTACATGAAGTCAGTGAACCACAAGTCATTCTAAGTAGCTGAGAAGTCCATGTGGGTGACTGGGCATGAGAAGGGCCAGGGAGAGGTCAGAGACAGATCAAAAAGGGCCTTGAGTGCTAAGCTAAGAAGGGGAACTTTTTACTAAAAGCCATTGGAGTGTCATTGAAGGGTTTTAGGCTGGGTTGAGAAAGGGGGTAACAGGTAGGGTGGCTGCAGCATGGGGAATGGATTGGAATACGTGAGACTGAAGACAGGAGCCCAGGTGGGAAGCTAGTAGGAGGCTGGAACTGAGGCAGGGGGATGGAGATGATGGATGTGCCCAAAAGACATCAAGATGGTGAAATCTACAAGGGGTGGCTTATCAGTTAGCGATTGCCAGAAAATGCTGAAAACCAAACCATTCCAAACTCAGGGACTTCAAACAACCTTTATTCTAGATCAGCGAAGAGTTGGTTGATGTTGGCTGGGCTTCACTGGGGAGGTTTGGTCCTGCCCTGTGTGTCCCCCTCCTCCTGGCACCAGTGGGGCATGTTCTTCTCATGGCAATGAGGGCACCGACACAAGGAACAGACCAAATCAGCCAAGCAGTTTACAAGATTTTCGTACCCGCCAACATCTCATTGGTTAAGTCATGGGGCTGAACCCAAGGTGAAGGGGTGGAGCTATATTCCACCTTTTTAGAGGCGGAACCTCCTAGTCACAGGGCACAGGACATAGATACATGGAGAAGAGGAAAACTGGGTCCATTCATGCAATTTCTAGCAGCAGATGAGGGTTTGGAAGGGAGGATGTAATGAGGTTTTTTTGGCCAAGAATGTGTGGCACATGTCAGCCCAACTGCCTCCAAAGCTTGGACCTGCTCCCCTTTCATCCCACAGCCATGCTCAGCTGGGTCCAGCCCCATCAGGAATTATACCTGAGACAGGGGTCATCTCAGATGCAATGTCTGTGCAGCCTGGCCATCCTGCTCAGGATGTTCTGAGGAAAGAACCAATCCCCACCCCAGCCTGAGCCCCACCCAGGCCTTCCCCAATCTGCCTGTCAAGCCCTGTCCTGGGTTCCCCAGCCCTGCCCTGGGCCCTCCAGCTTGAGTCACTGGAAGACTAGCCTTCCCTTCTCACTCAGACTGTGTTAATTACATATTTCTGAGACTTGTTTTCCTCCATGTGGGCAGAAACAGTCATGCAATTGCTTCCAGTCCTGCAAACAGAGGAGTGGGTGGGAAAAGAGGTGTGTGTCTGGGAGTGGGAGGAATCTACTACTTCTCTCCTCACCGGGATCCCCTCTGAACACACCTCTCCTCTCTTGCTGCCCCTCCAAGCTGTCTACCTGATGTCTCCAACTGCTGCAAGAATTAGGAAGGAGTTTTAATCTCCCCAGAGGGTAACCCTGGGGGAAGGACGCAGAAATGGCCTGTAAGCTGATGGCCCAACTGGGTGACCAAGGGGATGTCACCTCCCCTTTCTTGATCTCAGGGTTCACACCTATAAAACAGTAATATTGGACCAGGAATCATTGAATGTTTAACGAACACTCATATGATGCTTTCTAAGTGCCATGCTATCTTAAGAGCTCTGCAAATATTAACTCATTCTATTATCATAACAGCACTCCTCATTTTAGAGCTTGGAGACGGAGGCACAGGGCGGTTAAGTCATTTCCCCAAGGCCACACAGCCAGGGAATGACAGAGTGAGGGCTTGAACACAGGCAGTCCAGCGCCAGAGTCCACATTTTGCCACCACCTGCTTTCCTCTCCTTTCCCACTTTCTATAAATCCAAAGGACTGGCCTCTTGGAGTCATGCCTGTCTCACGTCCTTCTTTGTTTCCTTTTGAATAGGTTGAATTGTGCCCCCCCACCCCCCCACCCCCCACCAAGTCCTAACCCCTGGTATGTGAATGTGACCTTTGGAAAAGGGTCTTTGCAAATACAATGAAGTTATGATGAGGTTGTACTGGATTCAGGTGGGCTTTAATTAACCACCAGGGGTGTTTTCATAAGAGAAAGGAAAGGGTGATTTGGTGACAGACATATGGAGACCCAGAGATGCTCAGGGAAGATGGCCATGTGAAAGCAGAGGCAGAGATCCGAGTGATGCGTCTGTACGCTGAGGAACGCCAAGGAGTGCTGGCAGCCCCCAGAAGCTGGAAGGCGCCAGCAGGACCTCCCCTAGAGCCTTCACAGGGATCCAGCCCTGACTCCAGACTTCAGCCTCCAGAATTGTGAGAGAATAAATGCCTGTTCTTTTAAGCCACCCATTTTGTGGTCATTGGCTACAACAACCCTGAAAACGAACGCAATGGATAAGGAAACCTTGAATGTTTAAGCAGAGTCAGCTCTGGAAAACGCCTCCAAGCTGGCAGCCTTCTCTACACGCACCCCGCCCCCGCTTCATTCTCGTCTCAGATCCTCTGTCTCCTGCCACCTCTCATTTCTTCTTCATGGTATAGCCACCCAACCAAGCTGATCTTGATTCCCGGGGAACCTTGGTCCTGAAATGCAAGCTCCAGGCTTGGAATGACTGAGTTGAAAGGCTGACCAGTGGATATGGAACCTGGATGGGGACCTAACAGGGGGACAGAGATCTCAAACTTCATGGGGCTTTGGGAGCCTGGAGGAAGGCTCAGAATTCCAAGTGGCCATGCCCTTAAGCCCTAGTCCCTGACCTGGAGGAATCCGGGACCCTCTGAGCTGAAAAGTGGCTCAGAGCCACTCCAGGTGCCAGTCATGTCTGTCACCTGTCAGCCTCAGTTCCCGCCCATCTAGAGCAGGGCTGATTCTGCTGACGGCACTGGGTGATGGTGAGGATTAAATAGACAGTGAATGTGCAAAGACTTTAGGGAACTGTCGAGTGGGACAGAGGCTGGTTGGGAATCCTTGTGCCTCTTCTCCATGTGGCTAGGTACCTGGAATCTGGGTCTTGCTCACCATCACCTTCTCTAAGCACTGGAACCAAAGTCTGGTTCCTTGTGGGTGACCGTAACTATTAACTGAAGTGGATTTTGCCTTGTATATTGATCAGTCCTCATTATGACCAAGTCATCATTCCATTCCCAAAACCCTCATTTTCTACTTATGGCTGATCCCACACCCTCGCAAGCATGCAGAAGCAGCCAAGGCATAATAGCCACGCCGGGGAAGTTTGTTTTCCCACAGGCTAGCTGCTACCCTTTCCTCTCCACCCATCCTCCACTCGCCCCGCCCAGCAGTACCCCCCAGATCCCTCCCACCAGACTGTTCAGAATTCTCTTGCCGGGCCTCCCCTCTCAAGCTGGCTTGACACCTGCAGTGACAGGGTTTCAGGTTGACGTTTAATGAAGGTCTGGTGGGACTGACAGCTCTCGGGGATTCTAACGGTGACAGATATGAAAGACCGAGCCGGTGGAATGGAAACTTCCCAGCATGGGAATCTGACTGGCATGAATTTGCATCCCTGCCCTGCCACCTCCTTGCTGTGTGGCCTTGGGCAAGTCATCCCCCCCTCTCAAATCTGCAGTTTCTCTATAAAATTGCAATAAAGCCCCTCTCCTTGGGGTTTTTATAAGGATTAAATAAGATGCTTCTGGGGCACCTACCCTCTCAACTGGGGACCCTTTAGCTCTAGACTCCAAAGTGAGGTTTCACAGTCCCACCTGGCAGACCTCTTGGCGTCTAGATCTATTTGTCCTTGATCAGAATAAACCTCTGGCTCTGTGGGCTGTCCAATGTTGGACCCAGCGGCCAGGCCTCTGGTCTGATGCTTCCCAGAGCTCCACCTAAAAGCCTTGACATTTCCCATGTGGCTTTGGCATGACTGGGGCAGGAGGGGATGACTCGGGGACTCTAAGGCCGGACAGGCATGACCAAAGGTCTCAGTAGCTATCCTGCCATGCCCAGATATGGGCAGAGCCATCTGCTTGGCTGCATCATGGCCGTGGGGGGAGGGGAAGAATGGATTGACAGCTTGCATCATTTGGCCCTAGGATGGACTTGCCAGGGGACAAGGAGATGCAGAGGGTCCCCAGGGCCGGGCAGACCCTTCACAGTGCTCCATTTCCCAGGGAGGAGCTGCCCACAGACCTGTTAGCACTGGCCAGGTCCTCGCCATTAACCCCGGCAGGAATTAGCAGAGGCTGCTAAGTGGCCTCCTGCTTTCTCCTGTGCTGGGGAGAAAGGGGGAGGGGCGGGGTGAGGGGAGAGTAGCACCAGCGTGTGCGCATGGGGTGATTGTCATGGTTACGCTCTGACAAAACAAATGGCTCTGCTTCCTGCAGGCCACCTAAACAGCCATCGCAATGTGGGCATTGATCAAGCCGGCTGCCAGGCTTGGGTGCTGAGCCCTAGGTGCCCCCTCCAGCAGCTCTGGGTAAGGGAGGCAGCTGCTGGCACGCTGGACAGAAGGACTATTGGCCCAGACACGTGTTGCTTCTGGGGCAAGGTAAGGGCTGGTGCAGCCTGTGTGAGGATGAGGGGCCAGCAGCTGGGCTGTCCCGAGTGTGTGTGCACGGGAAGGGGTATGTATGGTGGATTTGTGTGTCAGTGGGCATGTGCATGTGTGAGTGTGAGTGTGTACTTTGTGTGCTTGCACTCATGGAGAGGTGCATCAGCAGAAGACCGCTCCGGGTGCTCCAGCATGAGAAGTGAGAGCTAACACGACCACATGTTGCTGCTCGAATTCTCTCTCTCTCTCTGCTCCCCCCCCCCCCCCCCGTCTGTCTTTTCTGTGTGATTCTCTCTGCATCTCCTTCTCCTTCTCCTGTCTCTCTCTCTCTCTCTCTCTCTCCCCTCTCTCTGCCTCCCCCCTTTCTCTATCCCCCCTTCCTACCACCTGTTTCCTCCACCTCCCAGTCCCCCCCATCTCTCGTTCATCCTCCAGAGCCCCGGGGCGGTCAGGAGCTCTCAGGCTGTTCACCCCTAGCTGACTGGCTCGTGCCTGCTGCCCTCCCGGTGCCCAGAGTGTGACCGTCCCCAAAGCCGCTGGCCGGCTGAGCGCCCTCCTCAGAGCCCCGAGTCCCCCGGCTCCTGGCAGGTAAGCGGGGCTCCAGGACGGAGAGGGGGTCCTCCGGAGGAGGGAGGTGGGCAGGCCGGCGGGCGAGGGGGACCACCGCAGTGCAGCAGTGGCGTCTGCTAACACGTCAAGCCCCGGCTGGAAGTCCCGTCATAACATCTCCTGCAGCAGCTGCAACAGTTTCCTCCCTGGACTCCCTCCGCGATCCGCACCGCAGCGCAGCGCGGGGGCCGCCCACCCTTAGCGCAGCAGACAGAGGCTGGGGGCAGGGGCATCCCTGCTCCCTGCGCTCCTTCCCTCGCCCCCCAAGAGCAACAGGCACCCCCTTCTCTGTTCCTAGTCTCCTTTCTTGCGTGCCTTTTCGGAAGAAGACTTGGAGGAGACAGAGCGCTCTTCCTCTCCTCCACGCTGGCTCGGGAGCCTATTTCCTGGGATCAGCTGTCTGAGCCCGGCCAGGACGCGGCAGCCGGGCAGAGGCTCAGAGGGCACAGGGAACCCCAGGCCTCCTGCTCAGGGGTGGAGGGCAGAGGGCACGGAGGCTCCCTTGGTTAGCTGGACAGGAGGGGGTGTCACTGAGTGCTTAAAAAGTGTCGGGCATGTGTGTGTAGGGGTGTGTCCCCGGAGGTGGTGACATGCATGGAGTGAGCCACATGAGATGGTAAGGAGGACATGTGTGAATGTACTGACATGTTTAGGGGTGCCTGTGTGGGATGCCCTGTGTCTGCGCTCATGTGAGCGCACACATGCACCTCTGCAGGCCAATGTAGATTAAACTTGACCTGGAGGTGGCTGGGCAGGCTCCCCAGGGCCTGGCGTGGCAGTTGCAGGCAGTCCCCTCGTCGCCCAGCCTCGGATGGCTTCTCTCTCCAAGGACAGTGCTTGGCTCTTTCCAATCCCGACCCACGCCGTGATGATCGAGGGCCCAAGGTGAGGTGGGCACTGTGCCCTGAGGAGTGGCCCGCAGGCTCACTGCTTTTCTGTGGTGAGGTAGGCCGAGGCTCCTGGGCTGGTGGCTGGGGCTCCGACCATCCTCCCAGCCCCAGGGAAGACCAGCCTCCAGTCCTGGCCAGATGAACCTCCCAGGAGGGACGCCAGCCATTGGCCAGGGCCTTGCTCCCTGGTAGAAAGCACTGCTAGTGACGATGACCTGGGCCCGGAGGGAAGAGTGGCATTTCTGTCCCTCCTGGTTTCTTTCCTTGTGTTCAGCTCGGAGCGAGCACCTGCACGGGCCGGTGGCCTCTCCTTAGCACACGTATTGCTGTTTGCGGTTCCACAGGACAAGGGACAATCCTGGAGGAACAGGGGCAGTGGGAGAGGCACCCAGGGGCTTTAGGTCGGCGGTTCCTCCAGGACCCTGGCCTTGGGCTCCTGCTCAGGTTCAAGTTGTCCTCTCTGCTGGGTGAATGGGTCTCTCAGCACTCCCCGGCTGACTGCCTCCAACTACATGTCCTGAGCAACCACTGGCCAAGCTGACTTAGCTTTCTTATGGCCACACGAGTGTCCCCAGTCCAGCCAGGTTGGAAAGGGGGCTTGGGCCATGCCAAACAGAGGCGCTGGGGTCAGCACTTCACACACAGTACCTCCCTAGTAACCCTCACAATAGCCCTGGGAGGGAAACTACCACTTTACGTGCCCATTATGCAGAGGGCAAAACTGAGTTTCAAAGGTTTTCCAGTGAGAAAGTGTTCGTGATGGAGGAGGCAAGGCAGGTCCCAGGAGCAGGAATCCGCTTCCTAGTCTGTCCTTGTGCCACTCGGTGTCCAGGAGGACACGGTACACGGGCCGCTCTGGTTCCCTAGAAGCCCCAGTGCAAGGGAGCTGTTCTGGAAGGGAGAGGCTACAGGCTGGATTCCACAATAGCCCTCTCTTTGCGCCATCATCCTGCCAGCTCCTCAGCAGTCAGGGAGTGGCGGGATGGAGATGCGGACGAGGCCAAGTCATGTAGAGAACCGTTTAGTGCCTTTCAATGGGGCCACAGGGATGCTGGCAGCTCAGCCGGGGGACCTCATCAGGCAAGTGTACCCCTGGAAAGGTGGGTGTAAGCTGAGCTTGTGTAAATGGAGTCCGATTTTTCCAGCGATGGGGGGCTCGTTTCTCAGGGACCCTCAGAGGGCAGAGACTCCAGTGCTGGAACCTCATTGCCCCCCAGGGAACCCACATTCATCCACCTATCAGCCAGCACCATTTATGTGTATTTAAACCACCTTCTCCTTAATGTTATACAACAAAGTCTCTCTTCAGAAACCCTACAGACAGCCCTTAATTATCTGGAGTTTTCAAAGTTGGATGTGGCTTTCTCCCTCCTTCAGCAGGTCTCGATGCAGCCTCCCAGCTACCTCAGAAGCCAGAGGTGGTTTGGGCTGACTGTCCCCACTGGCCAGCTCCAGGTATCTCAGGCCATGTGGGCACACTAAAAACTGAGAGACCTGGGCATTTTCTGTTCTGATCATCCCCCCAATTCCCCAGCCAAAAGGAGACTACAGCTATCTCTAGGATGGAATCCCACAGGCTTTGGGCTGAAATAGAGGCATTTTGCCCACTACTAGATTCTTTAACTGAACCCATAGCTAAGGCCTATTCCCATCCCTGACACATCCCATCCTATTCATTCCTCCATTCACCCACTCATCCATTCATTCAGCAAGTGAGCCCATGCCATTCATCCATTCAGTTCATTGTTAAGCACCAGCTATGGACCAAACAGTGGAGAAACAGAGCTCTGGTCTGGAGTTCTAGGAGCGGACAGCCTAGCTGGGTGGGTGGGGAATAGGACCAACACAAGGCCTCAGGGCAGGGTCCTTGTCCATCTGTTGACCTCTGTGGCCCAGCCTAATAAGTGTCTGACACAGTAGGTGCCCCATATGGACACCTACACATGGTTAATGAGATGGCTGACCTAAGAGATGCCAACTGTGCTAGTGGGGGCAATCATACCTAGCACGGGACTCTGAGAAGGCTCCAAGGAGTTGGTGGCATTTGAGCTAGGCCTTGAAGGATGGATAAGAACTCCTCCAGAGAGGGGTTTTGGGGTGGGGGTGGCATTCCTGGCAGAGCCAGCAGCACCAAAAGAGATATGGAAGCAGGGAAGCCAGGCTTGTCTGGAGAAAGAACAAGTGGTCTTGACTGGCCGGAGCATGGGGGCAGGGGGTGTCAGGAACATGGATTTGTTAGCTATATCAGCTGGGTATGGGCCCAAGGGGAAGAGCTGTGGAAGAAGGAACCAGAATGTGAGAACTTCAGGATTCTAGAAGCCTAGAACAATTGGACCATCAGACCGGATCCAGAGATCCTGCCCCCATTTTAATGGGGGTGCTGGTACAGGTCAGTGAGTGAATGGTCCTTGGAGGACAGGCTCCCAGTGGGGGCGTGATAGCATGGACTTCTAGTAGGGTCGGCGACAGGGAAAAGGATGAGGACCCCTAGCCCAAGGTAAGAGGGCAAAGCATCAGAGTAAATGAGCCAGAATTGCTTGGTGGGCTCAGTCTGCATCTGGTCCAGGCCTGGCTGAGCCCCCTCAGCCCCCCAACTCTGTGGATACAATCTGGGGGGATCTGGACAGGATGAGGGTAAGAGGTCTCCAGTGAAGGGAGGAGGTCTGCCATACTGTCTCTTGGACAACATTGAACTGGGGATGAAAGAGGACGAGGCAGATTCCATCTCCAAGGGCAGAATCAGAGGGTTACTGATATGGGCCCTTCGGAAGAGAACCAAGGATCTTCCCAGCTCTGCTGACCTGGCAGCCTGCACAGGGTCACGCAGCCCAGGAAGGGAGGGCCTATGGAAGAAGGCAGAGAAGAGAAGCCCTCAGCCCATCAGGATCCGCCCGGCTCCTGCCCACTCACTCAACAGGCATCCATTCTCTCCTTTATCCTCTCAGTTTCCTAGGAACTGGGCACCATCTTGGTCCCATTTTACAGGTGCAGAAGGCAAGGCACAAAGAGGTTAAGTAACTTGCTCAAGGTCACACAATATGCACATGGCAGAGTCCAGCCAAATAACTGACCCAAGGCCACCAGAAAGTGGCCATCAGGGATTCTGGTGCCAGGCAGTACTAGATACAGGGACCAGGCAAGTTTACCCCTTTCCAATCTCTTTCTGAAGCAAATATTCCCTGGCAAGGGGGGAGGGGGAGGCCTTCTTCTTGACCCCAGAAGCCCTGATGCAGGCATTCCCCGCCGCCAGCATGATGACTAAAGAGAGGCAGGGCCCCAGCACTGTTTTCCCTGCTCCCTTTCCTGCATGTCCTTTATTGCATCTAAATCAGGTCACACCACACCTGCTGCAGGTACCTGCTGGTCCAGTCTTTGTTCTCAGCCTAGAACACTGCACCCCAGGCAGCTGCAGGGCCCAAACTGCACCCCAGACCACAGGCCTCGCCAGTGGCCTCTTCTGGAATTGGAGAGTGGGCAGGGGCTGAGTGAGCTCAGGGTGCAATCAGGAAGCCCCGTGTCCCTAAGACCCACAATCCCAGTTCGCCAGGCTCCTGGTTCTCCCTCCACCTCATCTCCCTCCCCTCTTCTCTCCTCCCCTCCATCACGCTCTCCTGTGCTCAGCATAGACTGGGAAGCACCTGGGGAAGGGCAAGGACAAGCATTGGAGGAAGCTGCTTCCTGTCTCATCGAGCCTGACTACTCACCAGCTGCGTAATACTGGGTTCTGGACTTCTCTGCATGTCAGTTGCCCCACCTGTAAAGTGAAAGTGGGCATGAGCATTGGCAATGGTTGTAAAACATTAGAATCGGAAGGTGCCCCCATTAAGAGTCCCTCCTCTGAGCTGCGCCCTGTTCAGGAAGCTTGGATATGGGCCAAGAAGAAGGGGATGGGCCTGCTGTTCTCAGAGCTCACAGCCCTGGGCAGTGGGGGAGACAAGCTGTTATAGAAGGGCAGTTACAGTGCTTCATGATGTGGGATGTGACAGACAAGTGCTCATAGGCTGTGGAAGCCCTAGGAGGGTGTGTCTGATGGACTGGGGTACCAGGGGCGGCTTCATGGAGGAAGTGACAGTGGAACTGGGCCTTGAATGGTGAACAGGACTTTGTACAGTAGAGGAAGGCAACAATCATCCCGTAAAAGGCTCAAGGATGGGGAAGAACCTGACCTGTTCAGGGAGGTTGCTGACATCCATTTTTTATTTCACTTTATAAATATTTATTGGGCACCTACTACATGGCAGGCACTGTGCTGGGTACTTTACACATTTAATTCAATTTAGTCTTCACAGTGCCTGTGAGATGGAAGCCAGTGGCCCCTGCCCTCACCCAGTTTTATAGATGAGGGGACTGGCATTCAGGAATTAAATGACTTAAGGTGAGTGAGGCAGTAAGTTATGCACCAGGATTTAAACCTGAGTTTGGGTCCAAAGAGGCCTGTCTCAAGGACAGCGATCATTTGGGATTTACAAGTTCGAGACCATCAAGAAACAGTCTTAGTATTTAACACGGGAACCTCCTGGAACCTGTGTAGTATTCTCAGCGCTCAGGCTCAGCACGACATTTCATTCAAAGAAACACAGTCCGACACCCCACATCATTCAAAGCTTTCTTTTTGACCCTTAAAGAATATCGAATGGGGCCCAATTTGTAAATCAGGGCACCTCTTCTAAAGAATCCTCTTTTCTCCCCAGTTCTCCCCGTGGCTGCTCTAAGGCCTCTAGTAGTCCCCCCATCCCCATGACCCTACCCCTCCTTCCTCCCAACCCATTCAGTCTCCTTTCTGTTTTCTCTCATCCTTCTAGCCCATTTTCCAGATTCAGCATCACATACGTCAAGGACCTGGGTGAAGACAGGTTGGGTGGCAGATGAGGGGAAGAAGGTGGGGAGGGGAACATGTTGGTCCTGACGCACTAAACTCAGCCCATATCACCACGTCGGACCTGCTCACACCGTTCCTGGGGCTGAGCCCTCGCTTTTCACACTGTCCTGGACACAACGTCGGTGGTTTCTTCCCTGTCAAGTCTCTCCCAGGTGTTTCCTGTGGTCTGGTGCGCACTGGAGGCCCAGCTTGGGGTGGTTGACGGGTGGATGTTCAGCATTATTTGCTCTGGTCCCCATCTGTCACAGGGATGGCCCTGGGCTCCTCCCAGGAGAAAGCCCTACACAAGCGCCCATTGTACCCCTATGTCCTTCAGACACCCCAGATTCATGTGCAAACCAAACACATCTCTTTTGAGGCCTCAGTATCCTCATCTACAAGATAATACTGCACCTATGATTGATGTGGGGATTAAATGAGATCATATATGTGCCTGTCAAGTTTTTAATGGTCAACAAATTTCAGCTGCTCTTACAATTCTTCCCCCACTCCACAATCTCCTCTGCAGCTAGATTGTAAGCTCCTTAAGGACAGAGCTGTCTCGTCTTTCATCCCTCTTTGGACCCAAACTTAGATTTGAATCCTGGCAAATTTAGGGCATGGAAGGTAGTCATTGCTTATCAATGCTAGACGGATTGATGAAAATATGCATGAATTAGCCCCCAAAGAATTTCAAGTTTATTCTTCCCAAGCGGGCTGATATTATTAAGGGGCCGGGTCCCAGGGCCTTCCTTTGCCCTGTATTATCGACATCACTCATCCAAGCACCACTGCTCAGCTCAGGGACGCCCCCAGGAAGCCTGGGGTGGGCACCAGGCGTAGGAGGAGAAGACTGGATTGGATAAGTTGCCCTTGGCAACACTCCACCCCAAGATGGACTGAACCTTAAGTCCAAGTTCGCCCCACATCTGGGTGCTCGTTGCCTGCAGCTGCATTCCCCAATCAGCATTAGGGCCAGGAGTGAAGCAGGAGGAGGGAGGAGGATGGGAGTGTGGGTGGCCTGAGGTGAGATTCAGGAAATGAACTCCACTCTCTTGTTCTGACCCTGCCAATAGCCAGGCTTTGCTGAGGCTACCAGGACAGAGAACCCCCAGAGAAGGCAGCTGGGGATCCAGCAGCTCCCTGTCTGCTCCTTATCTACCTCCTGTTGTTAGTCAGCCTGCGGGAGATAAGCCAGGGCTGAGAGCTGTCTGGGCCTGAGCCACAAAGGAAAACATAATGAAAAAGACACTGCTGGCGTGGCAGAGGGGGTGAGGATCCCGGCGGGACGTGAGGGGGGCCTGGAGGGAAGAGTTCCGTCTTTGAGAAAAGGCAGAGCAGTCAGCACTCGTTGAACAGCCTTGCAAATAGGCTACCAGCCCCTGGTAGCTTCACCTGGCTCAGAGAAGAAAACCCAGAGAGAGCCTGCCCTCCGATGTATATTCCACACCCTTTGTTTGACTTCACTTCCCACTCCCACCCCATCCCTCAAGGGGCAGTGGTCATCCAGGGGGGTCTCAGGAGCCCAACAGAGAATGGATACACCGCCCTACGAAGTGCTCGGAAGTCTTTCATGTTGGAATGAGGACGGTCATCCATTCTTTTATTCCTTTAAGCAGCACTGAGGACACAGTGGGTAGATTTACTGAAATCAGAGAAGGAGGGGCTTGATGAGCTATTCCATCCCCTCCTTTTGCAAAGGAAGCATCTACAGCTCAGAGGCTATGGGGCTGACAGAGGGCGGGTCAGGCCAGGAGGGCATTGTCTGCTGGGAGAATGCCAGGCTGGACGGGGCTCTGATGGGCACCAGCCCTACCTGGGCACCAGACCACTGTGCAAATCCAGGCGGGTCCCCTGTCTTCAGGCCTCAGTTTCTGCACTGTGCAATGGAAAGAAATGCAATCACCACTTCTCTGCTAGTTCAGCATTATCGAGGGTCACCGACGGGGAAGTGCTTGGGGAAAGGGAAGAGAATGAGGCTCCGACTGCCTGTGGGGTCTAAAGTGAGCGAACTGGGTTGGTGGGGGGATGGGAGCCCCTCTCACTTCCTGCGCTTCCTGTCTCCCGCAGACCCTGAAGGCTGAGTAGCCAGCGGGATGCCCGGTCTGCTGAACCAGATGACAGGGGCAGCCCTGCCCCTCACTGCTTCTGATGTCACCTCCTTCGTCAGTGGTTATGCCCTGGGTCTGACTGCATCCCTCACCTATGGCAACCTGGAAGCCCAGTCTTTCCAGGGTAAGGACTCCTCCGCCATATTGAATCCCCACCCCAACAGGATGGACATTGGGCAAGGCCTGGGCCCTCTCCGAGTCTCAGTTTCCTCACCTGTAAAATGGGGATACCATTTCCGCCCAGCCGGCCTCAAAGCTGGTAGCAAGTCAGGTCAGGATTTGAGCCCAGGTTTGGGCTCAGCCCTGCCAGCTGGCCCAGCGCTGTTTAGGTCCCACAAGGCACACCCACCTGCCTCCACTCCTCCGGGAGCCTCACGGTGGGAGGGGCCTCGAGACCCAGTGGAAGCCAGGAGTTGCCAGCCCCAGGTGTGGCTCTGGTCCCTGTGACTCTGGAGAAGCCACTATCTTCCCAGAAGCAGGAAGCCCCTTCGCCTGTCCGGTGAGGTGTGGGGAGGAGCAGATGAGGTCTTGAGTGCAGAAGAACAGCGTGGAATAAAAACAGCCTGCGAATATGAATCATTGGGTGGGGCAGCCAGGACTATGGACAGATGTCTGCCTGGAGGAGTCATTTGTAAATCAAACTCCTCTCTTTCCACTTCAGGAAGGGAGTTACCGGGAGGCGCTGTGTGGTGGCTTGTCCAGGATAGGATTCCCTCTCACCCACAGTTGATCCCCTCCGAAATCTCCTGGGCAGACAGTGACCCTGTTGAAGAAATCCTGGAGAGGGTGGCTTACAATGGGACCCACTGGGGACCCAGGAGACTAATTACTGAGTAACTTGGGGATAGCCCCTTGGCTTTCCACATGCAAAAAGACCCAGTCCCCCATTTTATGGATGAGAAAACTGAGGTGCAGGGGGATGGGAAGCAGGGGTTTGGGAAGGGCTCACTATGGGCCCAGCATTGTGCCGCCCCCGAGTTGGTGGGCAGATTAAATGAGATACAACCTTGATCATCCCTGTGGTCCCCACGCCATGGAGCCATCCACATCACTCAGGAGCTGGTTAGAAATGCAGATCTAGGCCCCACCCCAGAACTACTGAGTCAAAATCTGCATTTTAACAAGACACACCCCCTCACCCATGATTTATGTGCTCTTAAAGGCTGAGAAGCACGAAGGTACAAAAATGTGGGCACATAGCTTAATAAATGGTGGCTATTTTTTCCATTTTCATGATGACCCTACGAATTGGGCTGTATTATCCCCATTTTACAGATGGGGCTGTGAGGCTTAGAGAAACTAAACATCTTGTCCAAGGTCACCAGGCTAGGAGAGGCAGCAGGGCCCAGATTTAAACCCTAGTTTACTTCCTCCAACGCCCCAGCTCCTGGGAGCCAAGAATAGCAAATTCACCACGCACATGTGTGTTATTTGGCCCACACAACAGGTCACATAAAAATCCAGATTGCAGAGTAAGAGTTGGCTGGGACACGGAGCTGCTGTCCCTTTTCCAGTAGCCCCTGTGCTCACAGAGTGCCGGGCCTGAGTGCAGAGCCGTGAGGTCCCAGCCCAAGTCCGCTCTGGCATCCTCTAAATGGCAGTGAGCACCAACCTAGGCTTGGGTTCCTTCCCAGGGGAGGGGTGTGCAGGGTGGGGCCGGGGCACCCCGTGATGCTTGGTCCTGCTCCGGCAGGCCTCTTCGTGTACCCGCTGGATGAGTACACCACGGTGATCGGCTTTGAGGCAGTCATTGCTGACCGGGTTGTAACGGTACAGATCAAGGACAAAGCCAAGATGGAGGGTGGCCACTTCAATGCCACCCACCTTCGAGCCACAGGTAAGGAGGCCAGAAGGGCTGTGGCTGGATCTGGGCCCGGCTGAAGTCTCGGGCAGGCTGAAAGGGTAGCAATGGCATAGGTAGAGAGAGCATTAGAGTAGGAGTCAGGAATCCTGTGTGTCACTGACCCTCTCTGAACCTCACCTTACTGTCTGTAAATAGAGGCCATCTCTCCTCTTCTCATCTAGAAAGCATGGTGAGGATCAGAGGATTCAACAACAGGTTCTACAGCTCTCTCTACAGATCAGAACAGCATGTCATTTATGCTCAGAGGTTGTGGAATGAGTCACACCAGGGTTGGACTCCTTATTCTAGTCCTTGCAAGCAGTGTGAGCTCAGATAAAAAATAAAAATTATCCATAAAATGAAGCTAATAATTATACACACCAAAGCTCAACAGAGAGCATGTATGCAGAGCATGCACCGCAGTCCCTGGTATAGACTAAGTACTCAAATTGCTATTGAGGATGCTGAGGCTCAGAGAGGGTCAGTGACTGGTCCAAGGCCACACAGCCCATCATATACATATATGTATAGCTGTTGACAGTATTATAGATGTCTCCCATTCCTCCCCTCCTTTACTCCCCTCCACATGTTTGAGACAGGGCTTGAATCCAGACCAAGTATCATATGATGTAAGTGATCGTTACCATTGGATTATGATCGAAGTGATGTTTGTTCATCTGATCATTAAAACATTCAAGAATATTTTAATGAGCACTTACCATGTGTAAGATGCAAAGTTGCCCTCAGGCTGATATGGCCACTCACAGCCTGGAAGAATAGCTAGGATGTGCCTAGCAGTGACCATGAGAGCAGGTGGAAGGTGGCTGTGCCCAAAGAGGTCTGGATAATGTCAGAGGAGGGAAAGAGGGGTACAGATTGGGGGCCAGGGAGGTGTTCCTGGAGGGGTTCCTGGAGGGGTTGGATAGATGGGCAAGACTGGAGAAGTAGCTGGGGGGGATGGGCCTTACAACTGAAAGGACAGATTAAGAGCAAAAGCATAGATCCCAGGGTGGGGCATGCTTGAATGTGGTTTCTGTGGGGATGTAGGGTCTGTGGATGGAGATGTGACCCGCTGTGAGGGTTTTGTGGGTCCCAGTCTCCCAATCCCAGCAGGGTACAAGTACACGGGCCTGGTGTCAGACCCTGGTTCAGATCCTGGTTCAACGAGTTAGTGATTTGCTGAGGAACTTGGCTAAGTCACACCCCTACACTGAGCCTGTTTCCCATCGCAAAATGGGTTACTCAGACCTACCACACAGCAAGCGTAGGGGGCAGTAGCGATAATGTATGCAGCGGCTGACTCCAGGCCTGGCGCTTAGGAAACATCCTGCGAGATGGGGTTTCCGTCGTCCCTCCCCCCTGCACACTGGGAAAGGTGGCTTTGGATGAGGATTTGGAGCGGATCCTCTTCGTGGTCAACCTGGGGACCATCACCCCGATGGAGAATGTCAAGGTCTTCATCAGCACTTCCTCAGAGCTCCCGACGCTGCCCAGCGGGGCCATGCGGGTCCTGCTGCCTGCTGTCTGCGCCCCGACCGTGCCCCAGTTCTGCACAGAGAGTGGTGACCCCTCCAGCCAACAGGCCCAAGGGTAAGGAGCTCCTGCCCGGACAAGGGGACAAGGATCAGAGTCTCAGGTGGGCAGTGAGGAGTCTGTCAGGTGAAGTCAGGGTGTGCAGGGTGGTGGAGATGGAGTTGAAGGTGAGGCTCAGCGCTAGAGGCCACCCCCAGAACAATGGCTCCTGCCCCGCTCACTTTTAGAGCATTGGGATCTCCCTGATGCCTTGGAATGGTACTGGCCAGATGTTCTGGAATTTGGACACTTTGGGATTAGAATTTCCAGGCTTTATTCTTTCATGCACTTAAGACACTGAGTTGAGTGTTAGGGATCCAAAATCATCACAGATCCTGCCTTTTTAGAACTTGGTGGGAGAGATCATTATCCAATGAATAACACCACTAATGTGGAACCACTGGTGCACTTGCATGCATAATTAATTATGCGAAAAGTACAATGAAAGAGACGTTCATTGGGCTAAGAGTATAAAAGAGGGACCCGCCCTGGCTGTTTTGGCTCAGTGGATAGAGCATCGGTCTGTGGACTGAAGGGTCCTGGGTTCGATTCTGGTCAAGGGCATGCACCTCGGTTACAGGCTCCTCTCCGGCCTGGGCCCTGGTTGGGGCACGTGCAGGAGGCAACCAATCGTTGTGTTCCTCTCACATCAATATTTCTCTCTGTCTTTCCCTCTCTCTTCTACACTTTCTAAAAATCAATGGAAAAATATCCTTGGGTGAGGATTAATATAGATAGATAGATAGATAGATAGATAGATAGATAGATAGATAGATGATAGATAGATAGATAGATAGATAGATAGATAGATAGATAGATAGATAAAAGATCGACCCAACCCAGGGGTCCTGGGCCAGGCCAAGCTTCTCTGGGGAGTGATATTTCAGCTGAGACCTGGGGGGTGAGGGGGATGTAGGCACAGATCTAGCATTCCTGCAGGGGAGAACAGCAGAGGCAAAGGCCCTGGGGCAGCAGGCTTGGCGTGTCTGAGGAGTGGTGGGCAGGCTAGTATAGCTGTAGCAGGTAGGAGAGTGAAGGAGAGAGGTCAGAGGGCTGATGTGGAGTCAGTTCGTGTAGGACCTTGAAGCCGAGGGTGAGGACACTTATGCCACAGCAGAGAAGCTGTAGGCATAAGCCAGTCTCAGCCCAGCGGACACCAGGTTGTATGTTACCTTCGTGGATTTAAGAGGCAGGTACTGGCGGAGCTGGGGACAGCCAAGACTTTGGCAGGTCAAGGAACAAGAGGCCCCTGAGGTGGCCCCAGGAAGCATGTTCCTGCCCACCCCAGCAGGTAGAGTTAGCAGAGGTGCTCGTGGGAGAGGCCTGCATCAAATCCTGATGAACCTCAAAGTTGCTCAGAGAGAGAAAAACAGATAATACCCAGGGTTGGCGAGGATGAGGCGAGAAGGAGACGTGTTCAGTGCTGGTGAAAGTGGAATCTGGAACAGCACCATGCAGAACAGTCTTGGAACACCCAGGGATCTCAGAGAAATCCTTTCATAAGTTCAAAAAGGGGACACAGATGAGGGTCCTCATGGTGGTGGTGCCCATGGACATGAGGTGGAGGCAAGAGCAAATAAGTACAATATAAAGTACTCACACAATACAATAGGTGCCCTGATGTATATGTCAGGTACTATGTCCGCAGCAATGACTTTGGTTGACACACTTGGACAGAGCTTAGAAACAGTGTTGAGTGAAAAAAAAAAAAAAAAGGAAGTAATGGCCCGGTCGGTCTGGCTCAGTGGTTTGAACATCGTCCCATGGACCAAGAGGTCCTAGGTTTGATTCCTGGTCAGGGCACATGCCTGGTTTGCTGGCTCAATCACCTGTAGGGGGTGTGCAGGAGGCAGCTGATGGATGTGTCTCTCTCATTGATGTTTCTGTCTCTCTCTCCCTCTCCCTTCCTCTCTATCTAAAAATCAATAAAAACATATTTTTTAAAAAATTAAATAATAAGGGAAGTAATAAGTGAGATTCATAGTAGAATATAATCTTTTCAGTTTAAAGTGCATTCACAACCAAACGCCACCACGTATATGTGCCCTTAAGGACATACATCAAAGACCTTAGAGGGTGTGCCCATGGGGAGGGCAGGAGAGGGAGCAGGATCACAGACAGGGTGAGAGACAACACAGAAAGAGAGCCAGAAACTTGAGCGCTCAGCAGGGGACAGACACTCATGAAAAACAACTATGTCATTATTATCCCCATTTAATGGATGAGAAAACCAAGGCTTATTCGAGGGCTCCCAGCTCCCGGACACAGAGCAGGGGTTTGAGAAGGGTTGTGATATAGTCAGACAGGAGCCAGACAGACGGGGTGAGGGTGCTCACTCTGCCAAGTCCCGACTGTGGGAATGTTGGGGCTAGTTGCCTCATCTTGCTGAGCCTCCGTTTCCCCGTGTGGGAGATGCGGGAGACGGGGGCCAAGTGGCTTTTTCCAGAGGATTCTGGGAAGAACAATGTGTGCTGATGCTGTGGAGCACTGAGCCTGGCCCCTGGCCCAGCCCTCCAGGGTCTCAGTGCCGGTGTCTGAATCCAGGCTGTCCCCAGGATCAGGTTGAATGGGAGAGTAAGGGTCTGGGGAGGGAGGAAGCTCCTCAGCCCCCTTTCGGGCTGGGCTGCAGGGGAGCCAGGGCTGCCTGAGACTCACTGTCCTCTCTATGTCCTCTCACGATGCACCCCCCTCCCCTTCTGCCTTGGTCCTGGCTGCCCGCCTCCTCCTCCGCCTCCTCTCGGTCCCCTTCCCAGCAAAGACAGGCATTGCTTCGGCGGCCGGGCCCTGGACTCCTGGAACAAGCTGTGCCTGGCAACTCTTCTGGACATGGATGTGTCCAACCCCATGGAATACGAGTTCAACTTCCAGCTGGAGATCCGTGGGCCATGCCTGCTCGCAGGTGAGAGGGAGCTGTCCAGACCCAGGTAGGCGCCAGGAAGACTTGAGGCCCCAGGCTGGGGAGGGCTCCAGGCCCAAAGCTGCCCAGGACAGAGAGAGAGTAAGGGGAGGGTGGGGAATGTGACAGGCCCGGATGGAGGACATCCTTAAGTACACGGAGCTGTACGGATTTCCATTTCCTGCTCCCCAGCATACAGCCAAAGACGAGCCCCTCCCAATGAGCCTTCAAGGCTGTCCACCCCACCGCCATGGCTGCCTGGGGATGTGCATGGAGCAGGTGGTTCTTGGTCCCCTCCCCGCGGTTCAGCCATAGAGCTGCTTCCTGCTTCTCACCTTGCACAGCGGAATCACCAGGGACCTTCCAGAATCCTACCACCCATCTCCCATCCGAACTTCGGGGGCCCTTGGTCTGGGCTATGCCTTGGGTATTGGCTATTTAGAAGGTCCCAGGCCATTCCAACATGCAGCCGGAGTTGGGAGCCATCGTTCTGACAGTTTCCCTCTCCAACCCACTCAAGGCTTTAAAAGGATATGGTTTCTCGCCAACAAGTGTGTTATCAGAGCAGCATGACATTCCAGCCTGAGAGACGTTTATGGAGTGCCCACCGATCGAGCGTTGAGCATCTTCTATCTTTATGTGCCTCCATGAGAGGCAATTCCTTTGACTCCCCGCCACTGGGTCCCCACTTTGCAGATGGGGAAATTGAGGAGACCTGTCCATGGCTACCCAGCAGGTCAGGCGCCCCTGATAGGCACGAGTGTCATCTCTGGCTTGCATCTTAGTGTCCCCCACAAAGGCCCTGTCTCTCTCAGGGCTCCTGAGCCTATCCCGCCTTTCTGTGCCACTCAGGGGTAGAGAGTCCCACCCACGAGATTCGAGCTGATGCCGCCCCGTCCGCACGCTCGGCCAAGAGCATAATCATCACCTTGGCCAACAGGCACACCTTCGACCGGCCCGTGGAGATCCTCATCCACCCCAGCGGTACCGTGCCCCAGGGGGGACCCCTGGGAAGCCTGTGGGGGCACAGACAGGTGGCCCCTCGCCCAGTGGTCAGCCAGGGAAAGGGTAGGGTGCGTGGCAGAGGAGAGGAGACCAGCCTCCTAGGAAACTTGGCTCTAGCTGGTGGAATTGAGTGTCTCCTGCCCCAGTCCTAGCCCCAGAGGCTCCAGGGTCTCATGCACCCACTGGGGCACTTTGTCCACAGGCCATCTGAGCAGAGGATCTTTGAAACCCAAGCTCAGGGAAGCCCTGGCAGCTCTGATCTCTCGGGGAACAACTCTTTTGTCTCTAAGAATTCATTAGAATGTCAGAACCTGAAAATAGCAGAGCAACCAGTCCCTCTCCCATTTTACAGATGGATAAACTGAGGCCCAGAGAGGGGCCATGGGTCAGCCATGGCCACCAGGCACTTCTGCCTCCCAGCTAAGGAGTCTTCCCATGGCCCCACCCTGCTTCAGGCAGCCAGGGCTTCTGTACCCCTCTTCCTTCTACAAGTCCTCCCCACTATGAGGATTCCGCCCCTAAGCTGAGGCCCCTGGCATCACCCTCACACTCGGACACGTACCAAGAGTTGATATCATCTCTGCAGAGCCCCACATGCCACATGTCCTGATGGAGAAAGGGGACATGACCGTGGGAGAATTTGAGCAGCACCTGAAGGGAAGAGCAGATTTCATTAAAGGGATGAAGAAGGACAGCAGTGCAGAGCGAAAGGTGAGGGTGACTGAAGGAGAGAGCCGGGGGTGGCAGAGCTGGGGTGGCACTGGGGACTTGGACTTCACTGAGTAGAATGAGCTGGGGCAGGGACTTGCCTGAGGTCACACAGCAGGTTGGTGGCAGGTCCTCATCAGTGTTTCCTTTGGGAGCGGGGGGCGGGGGGTGGGGGGCAGCAAAGGGCCGGGCACTGCGGGGCAGAGGCAAATGGCTCTCAGATGTAGCAGTCACCCGGTGCTGTCCTCACGCTGCCTGCCAGGTCACCGTCTAGTGCCTAAGCCAGGTACGTAAGGTACCAAGGCACCTAAGCCAGGTAAAATTCTCAGCTGGTGCTTCCCCAGGTATTACCCCGCAGGGGCACCCTACAGCTGGTGCACTCCCAGCTCTTTCTTTACTCCTGGGCCTCTGTTTTCCCACCTGTTGAATGGGTCTCTTGCTGTTCCTTCCTCTGGGTCCTTGGTGGCTATTACATAGACAGTAAAGACAGGGAAGGGAAAGCCTAACGAAGATCATGCCCCTCTGCCTGCCCTCTCCTCCATGAAGCTGAAGGACAAGAGACCCTACGCTGAGGGGTCGTGTGGGGAAGAAATGCTAAGAGGCTCGGCGGGTGGCCACAAATTGTACCGGCAGTCGCCCTCCTGTTCATGACCCTGCACACCAAGCTGGGTCCTCAAGGCCAAGATACCTTTAAGAATGGTGGCCCACTTCTTTTTATTCTCTTTGCTTGTTGGATGAAAAAACTGAGGTTTAGCACCCCAAAATAACTATGAGCTGGGGAATGGGGAAGACCATTCCCTTGTGATTTGACCTTGATGGCAACAAAGCTAAGGACTTAGACTCAATCCGAAGGGCAATGATGCTGGATTTAGGAGCCCTTCTCGTTCTTGCTGGCCTGACGGGCAGAGGATGTGGCAGCTGAGGAGTGTACAGAAACACATGTAGACAGCTTACTGCTCACCCCGACTGTTAGAGGTCCCACTGGAAGCACCTGCTCGGTGGGGGTTGGGAGGATGACAAAGGGAAGGTGTAGATGGCTCAGTGCCCATCACATCACTGCCACGTTAGCGACCCCACTGGAAATACCTCTCCCAGAAGTGCCCCCTCACCCAGATGAGTCAGTAGAGACAAGAGGCTAAGCCAGGTTCTCAGAGTGGGGGTGGCAATGCCAGCTGTGCACTGAGCTCTGAGGACTACAGCATGTGGACAACGTGGTTGGGGGGAGCAATGGGCCTCCCAGGCTGGGGCTGGGTCCCCCGCCTACCAAACCTTAAATCAATTAGCTCTGGGACCACTGAAGCGAATGAGAATTAGTTTGCCACCTTGGCTTGGTTATGCAAATACCCTGTATTCTCATGAGCTCCAGGAATGACAGCCACCAGCCTGAAGCTGCTAAGAAATGATGAGTTTATTATAATTAGATAATGGCAGCTTGAGGAGGCATTAGAGAATCCTGAGCCAGGGGCCCCCACTCTCTGAGAGGCTGATGTGGCTGTTACTGCCTTGGGCTCTGTCATCGAAAGAGCCAGGCTGGTCGTGGTTCTGGCAAAGGAGCTCCATGCGGGACAGAGAATGTGATCCTTTGCCAAGGAGGGAGGCGGGCAGCCAGAAGGCAAATGTCAATCAGGAAGAGTGGGAGGGACAAGCTGTCAAAACTGTGATTTAGTAAAGAGGGAGCAAATGGCACAGAAAGATAACCATGTAGGAAAGATGGCGATGCAGTGAGAAGCAGAGACAAATAGAGAAAAAGCAAACTTGCACACACAGGTCAGTGGTAGACAGACCCACACAGATTCATTCTCTCATTTATTCAGTCAACAAACACTAGGTGTCCAATAGATGTCAGGCTCCATTCTAGGCATTGGGGAGGCCACACGGAAAATGACACATCCTTGTCCTCAGGGAGCTTACCTTCTAGCACAGGGAGATAGACAGGAAGTAACCAGATGAGCACGGTCAGTTTGGAGAGGGCTGGGGACCAGGAGAGAAGTAAAACAGGACGGTGTGGGAATGAGTGGCAAGCACTGGCTGCTGTTCAGCCAGGTGTCCAGAAAAAGCCTGCCTGAGAATGAGACCTGGTGGAAGCAGAATAATGGTGACATGTTTGGGAAACAGGCAGCTGTGTGGGTGAAATGTGGGGAGTGGGCAAAGATGAGGTGGACAGGCAGGCCGGTCAGGCCCTGGGGGCTTTATAAGCCATGGCACGGGGTATGAGGGGAAGACATTGCTTAGGCAAGAGAATGGCGAGAATGATCTCGCTGCCTGCTCTACACAGAATGGACCACCGGGAAGTAAAAGTAGGGGAAAGGGGCCAGTAAGAGGCGATGGCAAGGACCGAGGCAAAAGATCGTAGTGTCCTGAACTTGGGTGGTGGCAGTGGAGACAGAAAAGGGCACACATTCAGGATGTGTTTTAGCTGCAGAACTAGCAATCCTTTGCTGAAGGAGCAAGGGAGGAAGCAACGACAAGACCTCCATCTTTGGTTTGAACACCTGGATGAGTGATGGTGTCATCTACTGAGTTGGGGAAGGGATTCAAAGAGACCAAAACTGAAAAACAGACACAAAGGGACATGTCCACCCAGAGGCAGTCAGATCAAGAGACGGAGAGAGGCAGCCCGGATGGAGCCAGAGGGAGGAAATGGGATTTGGTACAGAGTGAGTGGGAGCGTCAAGGAGGAAGGCTTAGCACCACATCAGCCAAGAGAACACACCAAAAGGTCAAGAACTATGGTGCTGTTCTCCCTTTGTTTACCAAGCCCACCTCTGCACCAAGCTCTGTGTTAAGCCCTAGAGATAAAAAAAAAAAAAAAGCAGCAGCAGCTCAGGCATGACCTACCTTCAAGTAACACACAAGCTAGAGGGGAGGCAGAGATATGAGCACAAAGCTGCATGTGAGCAATGCCTGAGCCCATGACAAACTGCAACGGTGATGATGGCTACCATTTAGCCCAGTGGTCGGCAAACTCATTAGTCAACAGAGCCAAATATCAACAGTACAACCATTGAAATTTCTTTTGAGAGCCAAATTTTTTAAACTTAAACTTCTTCTAACGCCACTTCTTCAAAATAGACTCGCCCAGGCCGTGGTATTTTGTGGAAGAGCCACACTCAAGGGGCCAAAGAGCCGCATGTGGCTCGCAAGCTGCAGTTTGCCGACCACAGATTTAGCCAATGACTGCCGGGCCGCGGGCTTCACAAGCATTGCATTTATTCATACACCTTGGCAAGACATGTACTCTTGTCCTTAGTTCATAGAGGAGGAAACCAAGTAATTGAGTACACCTGGAAGATGGGGGCAGGCTTTCCAAAAAGTAAAATTTAGAGAAAGAATAGAAAGTTATCAGTGGGAGAGAATCAGTAAACCAGAGAAACCAAGGTCACAGCCAAGATAAGCCAGAGAGCAGCTCAGACACTGAGTGTGAAAGAGAAAGAAACTGCTACTCAACTGAAGGCCTGCACATGTGCCGGGGCCTCCATCTGTGTGCCAGCTCAGTTCGTCCTCATAACCACCCTGAGAAGGAAACATTATGTGCCTCGTTTTTAAAATTGAAGAAACAGGCCCAGAGGAGGGACTTGTTCAAGATCACACAGCTAGACGGTGACAGAGCTGGGATTCAAACCCAGGTCTTCTGCCTCCAAAGTCCATGCTTGCTGTTGCAACCAGTGAAAAGCTAGCAAATAGAGAGCCAGGTGCAGTCAACCTGGAAGTCTCTCGTGCAGAGTATGAGCGGGATCTTGACAATACTTGGTGAGTAATGGGAGACCACGTGAGTAGCGCTGGACCCCTTGAATACCAAGTGAGAGGTTTTTCTTTCTCCTCCAGACAGAAATCATCCGGAAACGCCTCCACAAGGACATTCCCCACCATTCTGTCATCATGCTCAACTTCTGTCCTGACCTCCAATCGGTCCAGCCGAACCTGAGAAAGACCCATGGCGAGTTTATCTTCCTTGTTGACAGAAGTGGCAGCATGAGTGGGACCAATATCCACCGTGTCAAGGTACCTGTTAGAGGACCCCACCTCAGGGTCTTGTGCTCCAGGGTAAATCAGCGGTGCTCCCCCAAACCAGCTTCATCAGCACTTTTGGTTCCAAGAAGCCCCCCTTCCACATCTGAACCACCTTCCTAAATGGCTCTCCGTGTCTAAAAGGAACAACAACTTTTTAAAATCAGTTTGAACAGAGACACCCAAACGCAATGTGCTCCCAAAAGAAAACCCTGAAGTGGTATGAGCAGAGGCAGAACTATTGTCCACTTACAAGGGATGACGTCATCACATCTTCCCTTGACATTCTACAGCCTTTGCTGAGTGCTGCTCAGGCTAACACCCCTCAGTAGGTACTAAGTGGAGAAGGGTACAGCTGGGTGTTGAATCCAGCTAATAATCCCAAGGTCAGTGCTATCATCTTCATTTGCCAAAGTGGAAAGCCCATCCTGAGAGTTTCAATAACCTACCCAAGGTCACACAGCCAGTGTGGTCTAAAACTAAACCCATGTCTGTCTGTCCCTAGGACCTGGCATCAGAAATTCACTGGAGATGGCCCCTGTCATCAAATAATGTGTAGAATCCAGTTGAAAAAAACTTGGTTCTTTTTTGGTTTTCTTGAAATGCCTAATATGGGCAAAATTTTGTGGTTGGCCATCTGAAAAGACAACAGGTTGTAAACTCAGTTTCTGCCCTCAAACCAGTCATGTATGGAGCATGGTCTCGCAGCTGTGGAGACTTCTGATGAGTGAGGAAGACAGAGTAATCACCTTTGCCCCAACGTCCACAGGCATTTCCTCTCCCTCAGGAGATTATTTGCCTCGGTTTCAGCCTTATCCACCTCTCCCTTGTATTTCTCATTGTGCATGTCTGTCTCATCTGGAGTTATGGGAAACTCATTAAGGGAAAGGACCAGATCTTTGCTTATCTATTTCTCCCCATGGGGCCTTGCTCTATATTTAGGCATAAAAAGCCCCCAGTCATGGTTCATTGAACTGGGTAAAGGATCATAGTTCAAGAAAACAAGGCATAAGGGAAGGAGAAGGGAGAGGTCTCAGTTGTCACCTGAGATTTCACTCCTTTCCCAGTTTGTGCCTGGAGCAAACTCTTGTTCCCAGGGCAACAGGATAAGCAAGGAGAGGAGAGGTTAGGTGGGATCTGTGAGGCCAGCTAACTCCTCAGTCATGCTCTGACTGGGTTCTGTCTTGAAGCATGAGAGAGCATCCTACATGGGACCCAAGTTCCTGTTTGAGGCCTCTTGCCACTGGGATGTAGGACTGGTTGGTACCTTCTCCCCACCCCTGCCAGCCATCAAAAACAAATACTGGGGTGGGGAGCTGTCCACAGTGCTGGAGTGCTGAAGCACAGTCCAGTGCCCATGTGTATCCCATTCCACAGCTGGACCAATTTGTAAGGTGTCTCCACAGTTACTCTAAGTATCATGGGATCATAAAACATCCCTTCGAGAGCATTTAATCGGCCTTCCCTGCCCATTTTCAGGTAAGGAAACTGAGTCTCTGAGAGGCTGTTTTTTCCAACATCACAGTGCTAGGAAGGGAGCCTAAGCTTTCCATATCCTAGTTCAGTGCTCATTTTCCTCACCTTTCTGATAGGAAATTATACATACTCCCCCTTTAAGAAAAGCTCTCTTTTCTGATTATGTGTTTTCTGCTGCATGACTTAGTAAAAGAGAAATGCCTGGGTTCCAGGATCCAGTCTGCCATTGGCTGGCTATGTGGCTTTGGACAAATTGATTCTCACCTCTGGGCTTCATTTATACTGTCTGTAAAATGAGAAGGAAGGATTAATACAGGGAGGGCAAACATTTGTCCTATATCCCTTTGTTCCCTTCTCCCAAGCCCAGGCAGACATCAGTAGTTGACCATGACATTCTTTACCACGCTGAGTCTGAACTCAGTCTCTATATGTTTCTCATCAAGGTGCTCCAGGCCATTACTACCCGTTGAATGGAGTTGGTTCATGAGTGGAAATCCATTTCCTGCACTAAAGACCTTTCCAACCTTGACATTCGAGAATTCTCTGATGATGACTTCCACCAGGGCTCCTCTCACAGTTCCTTCCCCCTTGGAGTCTTTCTTGCTTGCTTTTCCAGCTCAGCTCCCTGGCTTCAAGGTTACCTTTCACAAATGGCTTTGCATCAGCACAATCCATTCTGCTACATACGCCTGCCCCTTTTAGAAAAAGACGTAGAAATTACTCAGGCCACACACCCTTCCCCACCTCCCATTGATAATGAGGTCATTGGGGGGTTGCTTGCATCATTAACTGTGGCCGATTATGTTGAAGTTTTAGGAAAAACTGGAATTAGGGATGTAGGAGAGAATAGAAATCCAAACAGCCACGCGGAAGGGGAAAGTTCAACCAATTTAATTTCCTGCAGCTGGTCTCATTCTTCAGCTGCCACTTGCTGCCAAAAACATGGCTTTGAAAATTCTAATAGGTGTGAGCAGAGACAATCTGTATGGATCAGCAACGTCTCCTGCTAGCAGGAATATACACTAGTGGCTAATGAAAAAATAAGCAGATCTGGACTTCTTTCATAGAGAAATAAAATGTATTGACACAAGCAACAAAGAGAACATTAATGTTAATGTTTACAGAGGGGGTGGGAGAGGGGCTGCAGGTCCTTATGGTGTGGAAGTTGCCAGGATCCACTTACAGCTGTTTACTTCTAAATTCTGGGGTGGAACAGCTTGTTTCCCTGAAGCCGTGCTGAGATTCCTGGGCTGCCATCAATAAACTATATGGGGGTGAGAGAGAGCCCTCCCCCCAATTCCTGAGTTCTGTGCCAAGGCAGAGCCAACATGAATGAAGATTTCAGAGCTGTGTTGTTGTTTTTTAAAGCTTCACTTTTTAAAGATTTTTTAAAATGTTTAAATTGATTTCTAGAGAGAGGAAGGGAGAAAGAGGGAGAGGAAAAAAAAACAAACAAACATGGATGTGAGAGAGAAACATTGATCGGCTTCCTCCTGCATGCCCCCTACTGGGGATCAAGCCCCCAACCCGGACATGTGCTCTGGCCAAGAATCGATCCAGCAACCCTTTGGTACACAGGATGATGTCCAACCAATTGAGCCGCACCGACCAGGGCTCAGAGCTGTGATTTGAAAGCTTCGGTCCTATCTTTAGGTTCTGTGATCCAGTACAATTCCTAAATGCTCTAAGCCTCAGTTTCCTCCTCTATAAAACAGAGGTATTAATATTAGTATGCATCTTGTTGGGTAGATAATAATAACCACTTGCTGACTGATTACTATGTGCCAGGCTGAGACTCAGAGGAATGACATAACTAGCCCAAGGTCAAGTTAGCAATAGTAAAGGCACAATTTAAACCCCAATATGTTTAACATCAAAGTGCATCTTCTTAACCACTCTTTTAGAGATTAAATGAGGTAATATAAAGAGTGCATCACAGTGCTTGATATGTAGTAATTGCTTGATACGTATCATTGCCTCATCATCAATATCATTCTTTTTCCCTCTTGTCATCTCCACTTTTCTTTTTTGGCATCATTTTTTCCAATATACCTTTACCCGGGTCTCCTGATATTGCATAGTTAAAGTAGGTTAAGATTCCAATGTTCACAGATTTTGGAGGCAAAGTAACTCGTGTCTGAGTCCTGGCTCCACTATTTACTACCTGAATGCTCACCAACAAGTTGCTCCCCTCTCTGTACCTCAGTGTTCTCTCCTATAAAATGGGGATACTATTGTGCCTGCTTCCAAGGTTATTGTGAAGAGTATATGAGGTAATGTAGGTAAAGTACCTTCTGGGCATTCACCAAATATGACCTAAAGAGACTGTCCCAAAGCGATTCATCCCTAGTCAATGATAATTGGGTGAATTCTGGTGCAAAAGGCCCTGGATGAGAGCCAGAAGCCTATCCCATCACCAGGGTGACCCGGACCAGGCCACATCCCTCCCTTAGACATCAATTTTGTTTTGGCGGAAAGAAATGAGTGCTCCCTGCTCTCCCTACCGCTCAGGGTCAGCAGGAGGTGAGATGGAACTGGCCACCATAATAGAATGGCTTTGAAAAGTCAGACTTGCTACACGAGTGAGAAATTTCATGAGATGGCTTTGGTCCAGCCTCCGCTCAGCATGAGCAGATTTCTTGGTCTGGGGGAAAAGGGGATGTTGGGTGCAGGCAGGGGGGCGGGAAGGCCTGTGTGGAGACAGATTCCTACTGGGATAATAATACCGGTGTGAAGCGGCAGAAGTCATAACTCCTTCCGAAGCCTGAAAATCCCTTTCTTGCCTGCCAGGATGCCATGCTGGTGGCTCTTAAGAGCCTCATGCCAGCCTGCCTCTTCAATGTCATTGGGTTTGGATCCACATTTAAGAGCCTCTTCCCTTCCAGTCAGACCTACAACGAGGTAAGGGAGGACAAGGCTGGGACCAGGAGGGGCGGGTGGTGCAGAGCAAAGGACAGAAAAAGAGAGAGGAGGCCTGCTCAAAGGCTGTCCACACGTATAGGACCAGGATGATGCCCAGGAGCCAGGAAGGAAAGAGAGGCTAACTCTGCTCGGGCAGTTTTCTGACATCTCAGCCTTCTGACTCCCTTCTCTTTACAATAAAGAATATGTTGGGCAAAGTGTGGGTGTGCACAGACAGGGGTCCAGGGAGGGGTAGGAAGAGGATGCATAGGCCTGCCACTCACTGAAGCCTCTGCCTTATGAGGACAGTAGATCCGTGCAAGGTTGGGCCAAAGAAGTGAACAGGAAGGGATGGCCGAGTGAATAGGTGGGTAAGTGGGCTGAGAATGGGACTCACGAGACTCAAGCTACAATTTTAAATAACAGGACTGTGGCCCCAGCAGCACGTTCAAAATTGCAGGCCTAGGAATGGGAGGGAGGGAGGGAGGGAGGGAGGGAGGGAGGGAGGGAGGGAGGGAGGGAGGGAGGGAGGGAGGGAGGGAGGGAAGGAAAGAAGGAAGGAAGGAAGGAAGGAAGGAAGGAAGGAAGGAAGGAAGGAAGGAAGGAAGGAAGGGAGGGAGGGAGGGAGGGAGGGAGGAAGGAAGGAAGGGAGGGAGGAAGGAAGGAAAGGAGGGAGGGAAGGAGGGAGGGAAGGAGGGAGGGAGGAAGGACTTAGGAGCCACTTTTCAATTAAAAGTAGTTTATGGTTTTTTTAAATACAATAATAATATATATTGATTATCCCACAGCCTTTGAAACTAGATAATCAAAAAGAAAAATATGTAAATCTCGCATGATCACATCAGAAAAACAAAAGGAAAAACAACATTAAGAGCTTAGAGTAAATCCCTCCAGATCTTGTTCTACGCATTACCCACAGTTTCAATAAAGATAGGACTAAGCCTTCCAGAAACTACTTTTCGAACACAACAGCCTATCATGAGCACATTTTATGCCACTAAGTATAAATCTGCAGCATAATTCTAGTGGCTGCCTAGTGTTTCGCTGCACGGACAGGCGTGACTTATTTAACTAAACCCCTGCAGTTGGGCACTGAAGTTGTTTCCATTTTTTTTTGCTTATCATCTTTGTATCGAAGGCTTCACATACCTCCTTCATGATTATTCCCTTGGGATAAATTTCTAGTCCTTCTGGCTCAAAGGTACATTATACACTTTAAGACTTTTGACATGTGCGGTCACTCCAAGCATGGATGTTGGAAGAGCATCTTCCTGAGACAGGAGCAGAAGGACATCAGATGTCCAGTGAGCATCTGTCCTTGCTATAGTGACATTCATCATCCGAGGCCAATAATCCTGGGCCAGAAAGGACAATGATAAGTTAATATAACACCACGAATGGTAGCATGGCAGGCGCTGGTGGGGGTGTGATTGGGCAGAACCATGTCCAATACCAGTAAGTGTCCACCTATTCTTCCAGGATGTGGGGGAGGTGAGATTGGGAACAGGACTCAACTCTAGTGAGGTTGAACTATTCTCTAGGGCAGCGATTTTCAACTGGTGTGCTGCAAGGATTTCTAAGACATGCAATACCTATCTATTTAGTCGGGGGCACTGACCTCTTTTCCCTTAGATTGTTACACACACAAATGACAGCAGCCAACACATTAGCCATCTCATGTGAATGAATCAAAAGTATACCTTTATTTTTGTTAGATCAGCAACAAATATATTTTTTATGTAATTTTAGTAATTAGTTTATGTTGGGGGGGGGGAGGGAAGGTTGAAAATTGCTGATCTAGGGAAACAAAAGGACTCCTCCTCCAAGAGGCTCAGAGTTTCCGTACCATAGGGTGATCCTGGGAATTATCTCCCCTGCCTGTGCCTTTCCTGCAGGAGACCTTGGCCTTGGCCTGTGAAAACATTCAGAGAATGCGGGCTGACATGGGCGGCACCAACATCCTCTCCCCGCTCAAGTGGGTCATCCGGCAGCCAGTGCACCGAGGCCACCCACGACTTCTCTTCGTGGTCACAGACGGAGCGGTCAACAACACCGGGAAGGTGCTGGAGCTGGTGCGAAACCACGCCTTCTCCACCAGGTGGGCACAAGCTGAAGGTCTAGGACATGGTTATCCTGGGCTGCCCTGGACTGGGGTTTCCAGAACCTGGGCCACGTGGAAAAATGCCAGAAGACGAGGAAAGAACCTTTTAGAGCTTTGCTTCCAAGGTGGTGTGGCTGACCTCAAAGTTTGCCTTTCGCCCTCAAAGTTCAGGGGGATGAGATGCCCACACCTCCGCATCCAGCTCCCAACCAGCAGCCTACGCAAAGGAAGCCCTTCCTGCTGCTTAGACTCTGAGCTGGGGTGGAAGTCATGGGCTTTATGTGTGAATGTAAATGCCCATTTGATGGCCCTCTTCCCCAGCCCTCTGCCTAAAGCTGGGCCAGCTGTGAGAGCGTCCGCCTGGATCATGCTCCCCATCAGGAGACAAAGATGGCAGAGAGGATGGGAAGTAGCAGCCTTTCTCCTCCCCTACCCAGGTGCTATAGCTTTGGAATTGGACCCAACGTCTGCCACAGGCTGGTGAATGGGCTGGCAACCGTGTCCAAGGGCAGTGCTGAGTTCCTGATGGAGGGGGAGCGGCTACAACCCAAGGTAGGTGGAAGGGCCCCAGTCCCTCTGCTGCTGGACCCTCAGTTTAACACATGGGGAAAATGAGGCCCAGGAAAGCAAATCGACTTGCTCAAGATCACTATCTGGTTCATGTTTTTGACACAAACTTTCTGTGTGCCCTAGACTAGTCACCACCCTCCTTTGAGTCTTGGGTTTTCTCATTTATTAAATGATAAGCTTAGAGAAGACAACAGCAAAAGTTTGCTCCAACTCTGACATTGTAGGAGCCTAAGAAGTGGCATGTTCGCTGGTAGGCAAGCCACCCCAAGGCCTCTTGTCACTTCTTCCCTGCTCACACCCCCGCATGGTCATACCCACCTGGGCTTCGTGCATCTGGACATACCCTCCCTGCTCACACATCTCCCCAACCAGTGTTCTGATTCTGCCCAACAGATGGTCAAATCCCTGAAGAAGGCCATGGCCCCAGTCCTGAGCGATGTGACTGTGGAGTGGGTCTTCCCTGAGACCACCGAAGTGCTGGTCTCCCCTGTGAGCACCAGCACCCTCTTCCCTGGGGAACGGCTGGTGGGATACGGCATTGTGTGTGATGCCTCCTTATACATCTCCAATTCCAGATCTGTAAGTATCTTAGAAATGCCAGGGGTCAGTGGGGCCCGGAAACATGCAGGAAAGACTGCTCCTGGCAGGAAGGAACGAATTGGATCTGGGCTTATAGTTGTGAGGTATAGTTGCCAGGCCATGGAACACAATCTACAAATAAGTAATGAAATTAGAAAGGCATAACTTTTCAACCTAGAAATCCCTTCTAAGGATCTAACAGAAATAAAGTGATATAATGGAGTTATGTCCAAGGATTCATGGTAGCATTTTTTGTGATGGCAAAAACTATGGCCACAAATTAATGCTGCTTCTCTCAAAATGTCACTTGATGTTACATGAAGCAGGGAAATATGGTGAAAGACATGATTACAAATGATTTTATAGCAAGAATATGAATTTCTCATCAAATAAACTTAATTATTGAGAGAGGGCAACAATTTGTATGACTGAACTGGTCAATTAGGTTTCTAATTTTCTCTTATAAATTCCAGGACTTCATAAACTTCTTTTTCTAGTCCAAAGGTACTCATACCCTCCCCAGACCTCCCAAACTGTTACTTAGTAGATCGACAATAATAGGTACCATAAGACACTATGGTCTCACATACTTATTTTAATTGAACTGATTTTTTAAGGTAATTTTCTACTCCATTTTTCCTGTTCTACTCTGGCCTCTTTCCTACACCAGGTGATTTATATTTTGATTGTCTGATCAGGCCTGACTTACTGTTGAAGCAATGAAGGTTAACAGCATTTTCTCTTTGTGGGTTTTTTTGTTTTTTTGTTTTTTTTTTATCCTCTGTCATCACCTTTTATTTATCAATGGATGACATGTTGACTTTTTGACTTATAAAACATTAAATGTAAATATAAATACAGCCACAAAGTGAATGCTTAACCATAAAGATGGTAGAATATTGCACAATCAAATGTTTAAAAGAACAGTTGATGTGCAGGATTTCCAAAATGTTTAAAGTGCAAAGTTCAAGATACTGCTAAATATAAAGTAATATCAGTTTTTGTAAAACAAAAATGATCCCCCAAAGCCTTTATGTTTTATATGTATGTGTATACTATGGAAAATGGAATGGGAGGAATAGATGGTTCATTCTGTGCATTTTGTTAACCTATTTGGAGACAGCAGTGGCATTTAGAATCACCTTTTAAAAGTTTTTAATAAAGAATATAATTTAAAATATAAGCAATGTAAGTGATATGAAGTAATTTTCTTTCACCATCTCATAAACAGAAGTCTGCCTAAATTCTCCAAGCTAGCAAGACACTTTTTTATTATTCCAGTTCTAACATGGACTCTCCACTGCTTGCTGCTCTGTGGATGTCCTTCCTGCCATCTAGCCTAATTCCCAACCTTCCTTCTCTCCCTTCCTCCAGGACAAGAGGAGACGATACAGCATGCTGCACTCTCAGGAGTCCAGCAGCTCTGTCTTCTACCATTCACAGGATGAGGGGCCCGGCTCAGACAATGCAAATTGTGCCAAGAGCTTGGGGGAGCCCCTCAACCTGAGGCAAGCCACAGATGCCCGGCCATCCAGCGGCGACCCCACCACCACTCCTGGTAAATCTGCCGCTCTTTGTGCTTCACTCACTTCCCCAGAAGCTATGATTGCTACATTTTACTGAGCACTTACTATGTGCTAACCGCTTTATACAAACAATTGCATTGAATAGTTAGCAGCTGCAGAGGTGGCTACCGCCTATTCTACAGATGAGGAAACTGAGACAGGGAACTTCAGTCACTTGGCTGTGCCCGTGGAACTGGAAAGAGGTCGAGTACAGATAGAGAGAGTAGACCTGTCTGCCTCCAAAGCCACTTTATGGTTTTAGTTTCCACTCAGAGGGTATTTATTGATCACCTACCCGGCTAAGTACTGAGCACAGTGTGAGCAGCAAAGGTGACTCAAACATGGCACCTGTTCTTCAGAAGCTCTCCATCTGGTGAGAGGGATACAATTGGACTTAGTTCTGAGAGGAAGCAGAGTGACATGAGCCACGGGAGGTTCTGGGCAGCAGACATTGCCTGAGCAAAGGTGTGGAGGTGTGCCACCTAGAAAATACATCCACAGTTGGTTACTCAGCCACTATGGAGCACACGGAACCTTGAAAAGGGAACAGAAAGGAGAGTCGCTGGGTGATAGATGAGGGCACGGTTAGGCCGGGTTTTCAATGCCAGGTGAGGTGAGGCACCCAAACGTATTTCAGTAAGTGAGCAGCGGAAAGCTTGAGAAGTTTCCAAGCATGAAAGGGTATGCAAGCCCCTCCCTCTTTGCCCGCTGTCCTCTTCTTGCACTCTGGTGGCTCCCCTATCACCACCCCTGTCCAGGTGTGGGCCTCTCCCAGCGACAGCGGGCATATAGCACCAACCAGATCACCATCCACAAGCCCTCCCCGAGGGCCACCACGGTCAGCGACCCCACGATGGCTGCCAGGAGATACCCGCTGCGGAAAGCCAAGCTGCAGGACCTCATCAACCAGCCCAGCCTAGATGCCCCGCCAAGACAGATTGATTTGCAGGTACCCGGGCGGGGCAGGGTGGAGTTGGGGAGGCCATGGGTAGAGTTGGGGAGGCGAGCTGCGTCTCCTGCTTCAACCGGAAGGATGGAGCCTGTCCACAACTGACTGAGAAGCGAGTCACCTCTTCCTTCATCTGCCTGACCCTCAAGGACCGCTTCCTTACAATGATACCCATTGGCCAATGACATCACCAGTTCTCTGCACACAGCACTTCCCAGTTGTCAAGGAGCCTCCCCATGTACTCTCTCATTTGATTTTATAGCACCCCTGGAAAAGGAAGGGGTGTGGAAATTAAGGGTAAAGGTCACACAGCTTGTCAGGAGATTAAAACCCGGGGCCCACTTCCTGCAAAGCTCTTGCTTCCCTCTCCATCACACACTGAACCTTCCGCAAATACCAAGGATGGTACAGCCACCCAGGGCAGGGATGATATCAGCGCTACAGCCACAGCAGGGCCAGTTGCCCCCTGTCCAGTTAGACCAGTTTCTCGGCCTCAGCACCTTGGACATGATAGTTCTTTGTTGTGGAGCGATTTTGTATAGAAATTGTAAAAATTTGACAGCATCCCTGGCCTCTATCAAATGAATGCCAGTTACACCACCACCCCCAGTGATGACAACTAAAAATGTCTGTAGACATTGCCAAATGTCCCTGGGGGAGGGCGGCAAAATTACCAGTTTGAGAAACACTGTCCTAAATCAAATTGGTGTCTGGTATTATCTGCACGCCTTACCCCATTTTCTCAAGGATGGGCCTTATTGTAGCTTCATCAGGGTGAGTCTGTGGTTCCATAGAAGCAGCCTTTCGTTCCCCGTGCCCACCCACAACCTCCATCCATCCCCACCTCCACAGACACATAAGCCCCTATGCTCCCCAGGGGCAGAGACACTGCCACCTTGTCTCTGAGGTCCTTCTCTGTCCTTAGCCAGGGATGCAATTGGAAAACACTGACCTTGGAATCAGGTAGATTCTGCTCCTTAAACATGTTATTTAACCTCTCTGAGCCCCAATTTCTTCATCTATGAAATGGGGAGAATAGCTTGTGCGGGTGGTTGAGCTAACAGCCATCAACAGATATGTATTGAGAGCCAACTATAAGTGGAGGACTCTTGCAGGCATCGGGTGATAAGAGATCAAATGCCTGGTGCAGCGCCTGGCACACAGTAGGTGTCCTTTAAATGCAGGTCTGATTAGTGAGAGCTCTGAGCAGTGTGTCTTCTCTTCTCTCCTACTTGCTTCTGGCCATCTTTGCTCATCTCTGCCCCATCCCCTGCTTGGCTTCTTCCCCAATCTGATTCTCCCCAACACAACATGTGCACACATGTATACACTCCCTACAGCCTCTGGCTGGATGAAGGGCTGAACCTGAGACTAGTCTACTGCCATGGAAACTGTAGCAGCTTGTTTCTCAATGTGGTGGTGATGGTGGGGCAAAGGTGAGAGGAATCCTAGTCTCTGATGAGGGAGGTGAGGTTAGGGACCCCCGGGGACTCAGCAGCCCTGGCTGGGTACCAGCTTCCACTGAGGCCATCCCAAAAGTGACCAGTCCCAGTCTTCTCCCACACCCTTGTACCACCCCAGGACCTCAGGTCCAGAGGAGACAAGAAGGAGCATCTCAGCCCCTGCCCCAAAGAGCCCCCATCTAATGGGGAGCACAGTCCCTTCCCAATAAATACTTGATAGCGATGAAAAAGACCACCCAGGGGGAAACCAAGATGGCGGCATAGGTAAACACCTAAACTGCTGCCTCGCACAACAGTTTCAAAACTACAACTAAAAGACAAAACGGACATCATCCAGAACCACAGGAAGGCTGGCTGAGTGGAAATTCTACAACTAGAAGGAAAGAGAAAAGCAAACTAAGACTCAGAGGAGCTGCAGGAGGCAGAGGTACTGAGGCGCGCGCGAGCGGAGAGGACTGGCAACTGAGTGCGCGGCTGGCTTTCTCAAGCGGGAGAGAGACAAAAGCTCCCAACTGCGCTGAACTCCAGTTCCGGGCAAGACTCTGGGGACCCAGACTCACATGGGGTGAAACTGGACTGTCAGGAAAGAGAAAAGCACACTGAGACTCAGAGGAACTGTGGAAGGCAGAGGTACCGAGGCATGCACGCAGAGAGGGCGGGCAACTGAGTACACAGCTGGCTTCCTCAAGTGGGTGGGAGACAAAAATTCCCAACTGCACTGAACTCCATTTCCGGGCGAGACTCTGGGGACCCAGACTCATTCGGGGAGAAACTGGACTGTATGGCAGCGGGCAGAACTCGAGGGCGGCTTTCTCTCAGAGGTGCTTGCAATGATTACTACGGGACACTGAGACACAGGGGCCTATTAGGGCAGGGCTGATGGGAAACCAATGCTGTCTGCTCTGTCCTGAGACTCCGTCCCATCCAAGCTGAGCACAGAGGCTTTTGCAGGTCTTGTCTTATAAGGGTGTCTCCAGCACCGAAGTTCTCCCAGCATAGACACAGCTGATCCTCACAGCCAACTGGCCTAGAGGTCAATTCCTCCCAGTGATACCAACAACAATCAAGGCTTAACTACAACAAGACTGTGCACACAGCCCACAAAGGGGTGCACCAAGAGTGTCCACCTCAGGTAACTGGGGAGGCTGAGCCACTGGGCCCTATAGGACACCTAGCACACAAAGCCACTCTATCAACTCAGGGAAGCAACCAAAATGCAGAGACAAAGAAACAGGTCACAAATGAAAGATATGGAGGAAAGCAAACGACTGGATATAGAGTTCAAAACCATGGTTATAAGGTTTTTCAAGAATTTTCTAGAAAAGGCCGATAAATTTAGTGAGACCCTCAAGGATATGAAAAAGGACCAACTAGAAATTAAGCATACACTGACTGAAATAAAAAATATTATACAGAGATCTAATAGCAGACTAGAGGATCGCAAGAATCAAGTCAAAGATTTGAAATACAAAGAAGCAAAAAACACTCAACCGGAAAAGCAAAAAGAAAAAAGAATCCAAAAATATGAAGATAGTGTAAGGAGCCTCTGGGACAACTTCAAGCGTACCAACATCTGAATTATGGGGGTGCCAGAAAAAGAGAGAGAGCAAGATACTGAAAACCTATTTGAAGAAATAATGACCGAAAACTTCCCCCACCTGGTGAAAGAAATAGACTTACAAGTCCAGGAAGCACAGAGAACCCCAAACAAAAGGAATCCAAAGAGGACCACACCAAGACACATCATAATTAAAATGCCAAGAGCAAAAGACAAAGAGAGAATATTAAAAGCAGCAAGAGAAAAACAGTTAGTTACCTACAAGGGAGCACCCATACGACTGTCAACTGATTTCTCAACAGAAACTATGCAGGCCAGAAGGGAGTGGCAAGAAATATTCAAAGTGATGAATAGCAAGAACCTACAACCAAGATCACTCTACCCAGCAAAGCTATCATTCAGAATTGAAGAGCAGATAAATAGCTTCACAGATAAGAAAAAGCTAAAGGAGTTCATCACCACCAAACCAGTATTATATGAAATGCTGAAAGGTATTCTTTAAGAAGAGGAAGAAGAAGAAAAAGGTAAAGATAAAAATTATGAACAACAAATACATATCTATCAACAAGTGAATCTAAAAATCAAGTGAATAAAAAAAATCTGATGAACAGAATAAAATGGTGAATATAATAGAATCAGGGGCATAGAAAGGGAGTGGACTGACAATTCTTGGGGGTAAAGGGGTGTGAGGGTGTGGGAACAGACTGAACAAAAATCATACACCATATGGATGAGGACAGTGTGGCGGGGGGCGGGGGCGGGTAAGGGCAGAGGGTGGGGTGGGAACCGGGTGGAGGGGAGCTATGGGGGAAAAAGAGGAACAATTGTAATAATCTGAATAATAAAGATTTATTAAATTAAAAAATAAAAATAAAATTAGTTAGCTGTTGGCCTAAAAGACTAAGAAACACTTTTTCTCTTTGTTACATCTAGTAAGTGCCCTTGCGCCCTCATCTCCTACCAGGCGATACAAATGTTGCCAGAGACACAAAATTCATTTTTAATTAATTTAATATTCTTTAATTACAAACATACTCAGAGTGTGCAAATCACACCCTCAAACAGTTCAGCTGAGTATAAAGTAAAAAGAAAAGTACCCCAACCCACTTGGTTTTAAGTGTTTCCTTCCAAAAATACTACACACACACACACACACACACACACACACACACATACACACACACACACACACAACATACGTAGATGTTTTAAATAATCACATATACAAACTTCCCTCCAAATTACTTTTCTAATATCTTTTTTTATTGTCTAAAGTTTTACATGTCTTCTTTTTCCCCGATTGACCCCCCCCCAGCCATTCCCCCCTCAGGCAAGCCCCCACCACCCCAGTGTCTGTGTCCATTGGTTATGCTAATATGCATGCATATAAGTCCTTTGGTTGCTCTCTAACCACGCCCCCCCTGCCCTGCCATTTGTCTCTGGATCTATTCTTGTTCATTAAATTATGTTGATCACATATGAGTGAGATCATGTGATATTTATCTTTCTCTGACTGGCTTATTTTGATTAGCATAATGCTCTCCAGTTCCATCCATGCTGTTACAAATGGTAAAAGTTTCTTCTTTTTTACAGCGGCATAGTATTCCATTGTGTAGATGTACCACAGTTTTTAATCCACTCATCTGCTGATGGGCACTTAGGTTGTTTCCGAATATTAGCTACTGTAAATTGTGCTGCTATGAACATAGGGGTACATATATCCTTTCTGATTGGTGATTCTGGTTTCTTGGGATATAGTCCTAGAAGTGGGATTACTGGGTCAAATGGGAGTTCCATTTTTAACTTTTTGAGGAAACTTCATACTGTTCTCCACAGTGGCTGCACCAGTCTGCATTCCCACCAGCAGTGCATGAGGGTTCCTTTTTTCTCCGCATCCTCACCAACACTTGTCATTTGTTGATATGTTGATGAAAGCCATTCTGACAGGTGTGAGATGGTATCTCATTGTTGTTTTGATTTGCATCTCTTGGATGATTAGTGATTTTGAGTATGTTTTCATATGTCTCTCAGCCTTCTGTATGTCCTCTTTCAAAAAGTGTCTATTTAGGTCCTTTGCCCATTTTTTGATTGGATCCTTTATCTTCCTTTTGTTAAGTTGTATGAGTTCCTGGTAAATTTTGGAGATTAAACCCTTATCTGAAATATCATTGGCAAATATGTTCTCCCATGCAGTGGGCCTTATTGTTGTTTTGTTGGTGGTCTCTTTTGCTGTGCAGAAGCTTTTTATTTTGATGTAGTCCCATTTGTTTATTTTCTCCTTAGTCTCCATTGCCCTAGGAGCTGTGTCGGTAAAGATATTGCTACAACATGTCTGCTATTTTGCTGCCTATGGAGTCTTGTAGGGTTTTTATGGTTTCTCATCTTACATTTAAGTCCTTTAGCCATTTTGAGTTTGTTTTTGTGTATGATGTAAGTTGGTGGTCTGGTTTCATTTTTTTCTAATATCTTCTTAATTCACTTTTATATATACAGTAAAATTACTCTTTTTGGTGTATGAGTTCTGACAATTGAATAGTCATGTAACCATTTCCATGATCAGAATACAGAAGAGTTGCAAATTTTTTAATGTTTCCTCTTAGACATCTTCCCAAATTAGTTTTTAAGAAATTGCCTGTTTTATTGCAGTGCTGTGTGGCGTTCCAACACATGGACGTACCATAACTTATTTGCCGATCTTATTAAAGTACATTCAGATAGTTTCCAGATATTCACAAAATCTTTTTTTTAACAAACTATACTGCAACAAAGATACAGTACATGTACATAGATATTTGCAACCTTGTGTATTTCCACGCGATTCAATTCCTAAAGGTGGAGTCGCTGGGTCCAGGGAGCATGGGCCTTGTTAATGTTGACAGCTAGCCCGGGGCTGCATCGTTCTGCACAAGTACATGTCATGCGCACTCCCACCAACCGTCCATGGGGGACCCCCATCTCCCCATTGACCACATTGCGTGTCACCAGACTTTACATATTTTCTAGTCTGGAAAATGGGGGAAATCATAATTCATTTCATTTCATTTTTTTATCCTCACCCAAGGATATATTGTTATTGGTTTAAGAAAGGGAGAGAAACGTCCATGTGAGAGAGAAACATTGATCCGTTACCCCCATATGCACCCCAACTGGAGATCGAACCCATAACCTAGGTATGTGCCCTGACTGGGAATCGAACCCTTGAATGATGCTCCAACCAACTGAGCCACCTGGCCAGGACTAATTCATTTTCATTTAGAGCAACACTCAAGAAGCTGGGCATGTTTTCATGGGTTTACTGGATACTTTTTCTGTAAACTGGCTGTAAATGCCCTTAATCCAGTATTTTATCGAGTGTCTCTCCACCCCCACCAGTGATTTATAAGAGAATTTTCTTGAAAATGAGCTTTGTCATGCATGTTGCAAATATATTTCCCAGTTTACCCCTTGCCTTTTGATGTTTTCTTTTTGTAGCAGCACAAGAATAGACAGATTAAGTCCACAAAACAGAACAGAAAGAATACCCAATGTGCATGAGAGCTTTGTCAGCATAGAAGTGGTGAACGGATAAGCCCTGGAGACTCCATAAATGAACCGTATTCAATAAACGGTGCTAGGATTCAAAACACCAATGAAAAGGCTGGTTCCCATTTCCTTACACGAAAATAAATTCCATGTGAATCAAAGATTTAAGCAAACAAACAAATACCACAAAAATTCTACAGAAATTTTTTTTTTTTTTTAGTGGGAAAGACCTTTTAAACATGACCTATGAGAAGACATAAGGAAAGGGTTAATTTTAAACACACACAAACGTTTTAAACTTCATGGCAAAAATAAGTGAGTGTAGATTATCTACGGTATGTGATTTTCCATGGTCTTCCGGGGTTTGGACTTCATCCATGGTTTGGGATCATTCATGTTGACATTTCTCATGGGTAGTGGAGAGTAAGTCGTTTGTCCTTGGGTGCTCCAGGGGGAGCTGGGATGCCCCTGGAAAGAGCTGTGGCTGGGGTGGCGGGGAGGGGCCCAGCCTCCTCATCTTCCTCTTGCCTTCCCAGCCCTTCCTGAACAGTGGCTGGGACCTGTGCCAGGGCCCCAAACTCCGGGGCCCAGGGGCCCGCAGGCCCTCTCTGCTGCCCCAAGGCTGCCAGCCCTTCGTGCCCTCTGACCAGGAGACCCAGGCCTGGAGCCCCATCAGGGAGCTGGATCTTGGGTACAGCCTGAAGCCTGTCTCAGACAGCCTCAGCCCCGGGGACCTGGGTAAGTGTCCTCAGGGTCCCGGGCCTGACTGGGAACAGGGAGGACTCCTTGGCTAGGCCTGACTTCCGATGACAGGCCCACAGGACAGATGCCTGTGCCCTTTGGGGGCTGGGGGGAGTCTGCTGTGGCCCCTTCTCTCCCTGAGGACCTCACCAACCCCACTATTTCCCAGTCAACCTGGCCCTTGGGCTGCCTGTCCCCCACCACGCGTCCTCCCTGCGTTACATTCTCCCAGAGGAGTGCCTCACCCCATCCTACCTGACCCCCCAGGTCCTGGGTTCCTGGGAGGTGGGTCTGCCCCACTCTTGGGGACAAGCCCATGCCACCCCACCTGTTCTAAGAAAGGAGTTTCGAGATCCCTGGGAGTGGGGGTGGGGTACTGTACTGTATTTGCTTAGGGGTGTTTGTGCCCTGGAAATGGATGATATCCCCTCGGGGGCTGGCTCTCTGTCCCCCAGTTCAGAGCACTGTCTTGTCCCTCCGCCCACAGAGCAGTTCCATCAACCCTCCTCCTTAGAGTCCCAGACCTCCCCGGCCTGGGAGCCTCAGGCCAGTACCGGCAGGCTAGCCACCCCAGACCCCGTGCTGGGCAAGGCCGTGGTCAAGGGCCTGCGCGACAGCCAGCGTTTACAATGGGAGGTGAGCTTTGAGCTGGAGCCCCCGGGCCACGAGCCGGACAGCGCGCGCGACGCGGACCTTTGGAGGGAGACCTTCCACCACCTGGCGGCCCGCGCCATCATCCGCGACTTCGAGCAGCTGGCGGAGCGCGAGGGCGACATAGAGCAAGGTGAGCGCCCTCCTCCTAGCCTCCGAGCCCCGCCCCCCCCCACAAGCCCCGCCCAATACCCCGCCCACTAACCCCACCCCCATGATCTGCTCACCTCCCCGGCTCCAGCGTGTCCCTTCTCCCCACAGACCTGCCACCGCCCAATGCTCCAACTCCCCAAAGCATCGCTGCTTCCAGGTGCTTCCTCACCCCCAGCACGTGTGCGAACACACACACACACACACATACACACACACACACACACCAGGGCTCCATCCCCTCCAGTATCTGCCCCCATCCCCCTGCCTCCAGGAGCCTGTCTCCTCCCACCAGCCCTGGGCTCCTCCAGCCCTCACCCTATAATCTGTCCTCTCCTCTCCTCCCTCCGTGCCCTCTGCTACTGGTCCCCCACCCCTCCTCACTCCCAACCTTCTCCCCACAGCGCCCTCTAAGACAGAACAATGGGGACAGCCCTATTCCACCTGCTCCGCTCCTCTGGGACCACACCTACCTTCCCACAGAACCCACTAGACCAGCGGTTCCTAACCTTTTTTTGGCCATGCCCCGCCTAAGCATCTCTAAAATCCTGATGCCCCCCCCCCCCCCCCGCATGACATATAATTCTTATTATTCAAAAAGTGAACTCCTATTCATGTGGAGGAAGCCTAAAAGGCCATTAACTTGGTCTAAACAAGCTTCCAAAGAACATGGCATCCATGAAAGAGAAAAATAAAAGACTGAAAGGACGGTTGAAGTACTGAGGAAGAAATCACTAAGAAATTGTTAAAAATAATAATATGAAGTGATATGAAAAAATAGCAAAGTTTCAAAACATATAATAAAGAACTGAAATGCATAAACATGTCACAATATATACTTATATACCGTATATGAGGCCCCTAGAACCATAAGAAATGCAAAAAATTCAGTTAATAACTCATTCTCGAATTGCCCCCCTTACAAAACAAATTGCCCCCCTGTGGAGTGTGTGTCCCACGTTGGGAACCACTGCCCTAGACCTACTCGGCCAACTCACTCACTCATCAAGGCCCCTTACTGAACTCGGATCTGGGGGGAGGGGGGGCAGCCTTGGGGCTGAGCACAGTGACCAGGGCATCCCTGCCCTTACCAATGCTGACACACACTAGCAGGAGAGGCAGCATTAATCAAACAAGTATAAAAACAATTAATTGACCGCATTTGTCCTAAGTGCTATTAAGAAGAAATACAGGGATACAAGAGATTGTATAACAAGGGTGGTGGGGGAGCTCATTCAGCTCAGGAATGGGGGCAGACTTTTATTAAAAAGTGAGTTCTGGATGCTGATGGAGTCCACTTTGAAGACTAGACAGATAGAGATATAAATAGAAAATATTTCTATTATTTGTTACTCGAGGCCCGGTGCACAAAATTCATGCATGGGGTGGGGGGGGGGGCGGTGTCCCTCAGCCCAGCCTGCACCCTCTCCAATCTGGGACCCCTCGAGGGATGTCCGACTGCCCATTTAGGCCCGATCCTACTGGGATCGGGCCTAAACGGGCAGTTGGATATCCCTCTCACAATCCAGGACTGCTGGCTCCCAACTGCTCGCCTGCCTGCCTTCCTGATTGCCCCTAACCGCTTCTGCCTGCCAGCCTGATCACCCCCTAACCACTCCCCTGCCAGCCTGATTGATGCCTAACTGCTCCCCTGCCAGCCTGTTTGCCCCTAACTGCCCTCCCCTGCAGGCATGGTCACCCCTAACTGCCCTCCCCTGCAGGCCTGGTCCCCCCCAACTGCTCTCCCCTGCAGGCCTGGGTTCCCCCCAACTGCCCTTCCCTGCAGGCCCGGTTGCCCCCAACTTCCCTCCTCTGCCGGCCTGGTCACCCCTAACTGCCCTCCCCTGCAGGCTTGATTGCCCCCAACTGCCCTCCTTTGCAGGCCTGGTCCCTCCCAACTCCCCTCCCCTGCTGGCCTGATTGCCCACAACTGCCCTCCCTTGCAGACCTGGTCCCTCCCAACTGCCCTCCCCTGCTGGCCATCTTGTGGTGGCCATCTTGTGTGTTGGAGTGATGGTCAATTTGCATATTATTCTTTTATTAGATAGGAGGATTAGATAGGATATAGGCCTGGTGCACAGGTGGGGGCCGACTGGTTTGCCCTGAAGGGTGTCCCGGATCAGGGTGGGGGTTCCCTTGGGGTGTGGGGCGGCCTGGACAAGGGGCCTGTGGTGGTTTGCAGGCCAGCCATGCCCCCTGGCGACCCAAGCGGAGGCTCTGGTATCTGGGATTTATTTATCTTCTATAATTGAAACTTTGTAGCCTTAAGCGGAGGCCAAGGCAGGCCAGGGCAGGCGGAAAGCCTGGTTTCCTCCATTGCCAGGGAAACCCAAGCCTCCTGCTCGCTCTGTGACCGCAGCCATCTTGGTTGGGTTAATTTGCATACTCGCTCCTGATTGGCTGGTGGGCGTGGCTTGTGGGTGTAGCAGAAGTAAGTCAATTTGCATATTATTCTTTTATTAGATAGGCTAGTTTATGCTTTAGTTACATAATATGATTTATATTTTATATTATTTGTAAATACTTCAGAAATAACAGGAGTAAAACCATTGAATCACTGAAGTAGTCATTAGTAAAAACTTATTGCACACACACGGAAAAGACAGTTCGCAAATCAAGAGCACCCAAACCAACACATGGAATGAAGCTCAGGGGAATCTATACTAATAAAAGGGTAATATGCTAATTAGACTGGGAGACCTTCTGGACATCCTTCCAGACAAAGCCATGGTGGCAGAGCCGAGGCAGAGGCAGTTAGGGGTGATCAGGCCAGGAGGGGAGGGCAGTTGGGGGTGATCAGGCCAGCGGGGGGGGGGCAGTTGGGGGTGAGTAGGCTGGCAGGCAGAGTGGTTAGAGGCAATCAGGCAGGCAGGCAGGTGAGCGGTTAGGAGCCAGTGGTCCCGGATTGAGAGAGGGATGTCCGACTGCCAGTTTAGACCCAATCACAGTCAGACATCCCCTGAGGGGTCCCAGATTGGAGAAGGTTGCAGGCCAGGCTGAGGGACACCCCCCCCCCATGCATGAATTTTGTGCACCGGGCCACTAGTATTATCATAAAGCAGCTTATAGAGTGAGGAAGCAGTGACAGTTAATTCTTTATGGTGATTGGTTATAAAGTTGGAATTTTCACCAGTTACCTTACATTAACCTTGGGAAACAGTTCAAGTCTCAGACGCACAAGCAAGAAATGACCCAGGTCACGTTAGTCTTGCAAAATGAGCTAAATTAAACTTTGTTTGTATAATGAAACTGGTTTTGTCTGCTCAGGGAATTTTCAAGGCTGATCTCTGTTTGGTTTTTATTTTAACATTATATAATGTGTTATATTTTCCCCATGAGCACTTCACCTTACAGTTTACAAAACGTGTCCCTTCTGCATGTCCTTGGCTCCTCACACAGCCTTTTGGAGGTGGCAAGCCACAGAGACTGCTAACTTGCTGAGTGGAAAGAGCTTGGGCTTCGGGAACAGACCACCACTAAGTCCTGATCTCAATCCATCACTACCTCGCTGTGTGACCCTGTGCTTGCCGCTCTCCCTCTCTGGTTTCCAACCTTCTCTGCAAAATTGTCCAAAGGGCCAGACCAGTGGCCCCCACTCAGCCAGGATGCTATGAAGTCCTGCAGCAAGACTCATCAGACAGCTACGAACTGAACATAGGAAATGCAGACAACACAGATAGCTTTGATTGTTTTTTAATAACACTAGTTATTTAATGGTAGTAACTGTCTTTTTTATTCTTAGATGTCTTACCTCTTTTACATTAAAACGCCCTTATTTTATGAAGTGATAATGGAGGATAACAATCTCGGGGGGTTTTATGTTCTTCATCGGCAAGTTGAAAACCCCTTGATTTGAAGGGCTTATTTCCTCCTAAAGATGGGACCACTGGTCTAGCCTTCCCTCTGGCTTCCTGACATTCCGTGTGGGAGAGAACATTCTGGGTCCACAGAGTGACCCCCGCTTCTCCCTCCGCAGGGTCCAGCCGCCGCTTCCAGGTGAACGCCGTGCACACCAGCAAGGCCTGCAACATCATCAGCAAGTACACCGCCTACGTGCCTGTGGACGTGAGCCAGAGGCTGTACCTGCCCACTGTGGTGGCCTACCCCAGCTCCGGTAAGGCAAGGGGGTGGCCAGGCAGCCCCCGGGGGCTGGAGGAAGTGGCTGGGATCTAAAGGGGCAGAGCGGCAGGGTGGGGTGCACAGAAGGACCTAAAAGCATAAAGACCCCAAAAGCAGATGGTGTAGCCACCACGAGGCACAGAGCCTGTGAAACCATCCCACTCCCTTATTGCCACCAAAGAAGCATGGCTTCACTGAATTTTCCCAGTTAGGACAATGATATGTGCTCACTGTAGAAAATTCCAAAATGTAGAAAGTCAGAAAATAAATAAAAGTGACTAGAAGTGACAGTCATCCAGAGATGAGTTCTGATTACCTCCTTGGTGACCACCCTTCCAGACTTCTCTCTATGGATATCTCCATAGAGAAGTAAAAAGAAACATAATTTTGCATGAATTGGATCATATCAATGTGTGCTGTACCTTACGAAATATGGGTGTGAAGGTGAATCAGTGTTTCCTGCTGCGGAAAGATACTAATCATAATAGTCAATTTGACAGGGATGGATGGGTATATAGATATGGGATGGATGGATATATGGATATGTATATACTAGTGGCCTGGTGCACGAAATTCGTGCATGGGGGAGGGGTGTCCCTGAGCCTGGCCTGCACCCTCTCCAATCTGGGACCTCTCAGGGGATGTCCGACTGCCAGTTTAGGCCCAATCCCACAGTCGGACATCCTTCTCGCAATCTGGGACCGCTGGCTCCTAACCACTCACCTGCCTGCCGGCCTGCTTATCCCCAACTGTCCCCTTCGCCCCCCCGCTGGCCTTCTCGTCCCCAACTGCCCACCTTGCCAGCCTGATCACCACCAACTGCCCCTGCTGCTGGCCTGTTCGCCCCCAACTGCCCTCCCCTCCTGACCTGATCGCCCCTAACTGCCTTTGCCTCAGCCCATGGCTTTGTCCAGAAGGACATCCGGAAGGTCTCTCAGAAGGCCTCCCAGTCTAATTAGCATATTACCTTTTTATTAGAATAGATAGAGGCCTGGTGCACAGGAGGGGGCTGGCTGGTCTGCCCTGAAGGGGGTCCCAGATCAGGGTGGGGGTCCCCTTGGGGGGCGGGGCCAGCCTGGGCAAGGAGGCCTGGGGCAGTTTGCAGGTTGGCCACGCCTCCATGAGGGTGGGGGGTCCTTGCTGGGGGGCGTGGCTGGACTGGGCGAGGGGCTGATGGCTGTTTGCAGGCTGGCCACACCCCCATGGGGTGAGGGTTCCCACTGGGGAGCGTGGCCAACCTGGGTAAGGGGCTGAGGGCTGTTTTCAGGCTGGCGACACCCCCTTCAGGGTGAGGGTCTCCGATGGTGGGCATGACCAGCCTGGGTGAGGGGCTGATGGCCATTTGCAAGCTGGCCATACCCCCATTGGGGTGAGGGTCCCCGCTGGGGGGCGTGACTGGCCTGGGTGAGGGGCTGAGGACCATTTGGGGACAGTTTGCAGGCCGGCCAAGCCCCCAGCTTTGTCCGGAAGGATATCCGGAAGGTCTCCAGAAAGTCTCCCGGTCTAATTAGCATATTACTCTTTTATTAGTATAGATAATCATTTAATCCTCAGACCAATTCTGCAAGGTAGATACTATTACCCCCATTTTAAAGGTGGGGAAACAGAGGCAGAGGGGGTTAAGTAACTTGTCCAAGGTCACACAGCAGTAAGGAGCTGTGCCGCGCCAGCATAGCCAAGGGTTTGGCGAGCCTGAGGGAGGGCAGGTGAAGGATGAAGAAAAGACAGACAAAGAGAATAAGCTGGGTCTAGGTGGATCTTCTGTGCGTGACTGAGACCACAGAACAGATCCAGACTGCAAGCTGATGCTTTATTTTATAGTCAGAGGTAAACAAGGTAATTTACAATGTTCTTGTAAGTTTCACTTGTTTTGGCAGCACTTACTGCACCTCCCACAGCCCATTAGCTACCCAGGAAAGATCTAGGGAGCAGTCACAAGATCAAGCTTAATTATGCTAACAGGGCTGTGCCCTCTAAGCTGGGACTTGTTTGCCGCTTTGCCAGCAGGTCAGTCCGAAGCTTAACCCTATAACCACTCCCTACAAGGGGCAGAGACAGGCTTTGAACCCCAGGGATCTGGCTCCAGAGTCTCTGCTCACCCAGCTCCTCTCCAACTTCCTCTTAAGGTTTTTCAGAACCTACTGAATCAGCCCCTCATTATTAGACCTTCCATTTATTCCCTTTTTGATTATTGTAAATGATGCTGCAAAGAACATCTTTGTGCACCTGTCTGGTTATCTGTTCAGGGTTAATTAACTCTCCGAAGTCAGATTGCATATCAAGATTGCCCATTTAAAACTGTGCTGGATGTTACCAAACCGGCCCAGCCCCAAAAGTTATTCCGATGCCCACCCTCACCAACACTAACTGCTGTTTATCTTTCTAAACCCTGCCAGTCTGATAGTGAGGAAAGACTCTCTTGGGGGAATTTCTTTAGTTTTTAGTTTTTGTGGGAGATGCTTTTCACATGTTTGTGAACTATGTGTTCTTTTCATCTCCTGGATTACTTCTTCCTGTCCTTTGTGGGTTTCTTTTTTTTTTTTTTTTTTTTAGCATACCTCCTGAAAGAATTGTGTTTGGAAACAAAATGTGCCTTTCCTCATTGCTCCTGTGCCCTGCACCCCTTTCATTTATAGTCATTGTTCTCAGTTCAGGCTCTGGCCAGCAGCCAGGCTGTTGCTCCACTAGCCATTCTTATTCACTGGGCCTTGTCATTCTGAATGACATGCTTATTCAAGATGTCTGTCCCTCCCACCCATCTCTGACCATCCTCCTGGCATCTGTAGCCACAGTCTGGGAGGTATGGGGACCATCCCGCCATCCCCAAAGGTCTGATCAGCACTTCCCAAAGTGTGATCCAGGGAACTAGAACCCTAGTTCCCCATGCCATCAATGGCCATTCAGCACAAAAATAGGAAATACCAGCCCTGGCCAGTGTGGCCCAGTTGGTTGGACATTATCCCATGCACCGAAAGGTTGCCAGTTTGAGTCCCAGTCTGGGCACATGCCCAGGTTGTGGGCTCAAACCCCAGTAGGGTTTTGCTCTCACATTGATGTTTCACTCTCTCCTTCTGCCTTCCTCTCTCTCTATAAATCAATTTTAAAAATTTTTAATAAAAAATACCAGATCAGGAAGAAACTGAACTAAATACCAGTTCAGGAAACACTGAACTAAATAAAGCTCAAAAGCTTTCTTCACAGCAAAGCCTCTTGCAGCCTTTGGGATGTTAATATACATCAGGAGGCTCAGAGAATGGACCATAGTATGCAGCTTCTTCAAAATGCATTGCCCAATAGAACTCTTAGTTTTTTTTTAAAGAATAGCTTATGGACTAGTGTTCTCATAGAGTGGGTTCCCCAAAACACACTTGGGTGGTATAGCTTCATCTCTCTTCCATCCATCCCCCATTGGTGATGCCCTGGGACTGCAGGGACCTGCCTGTGGCAGGGGGCATGGGACCTGGGTCTCTGAGACAGCAAACTGGGAATGAAAGGAAATGGGGTGTTCATGAGAAAACCAGCCTTTAGACTAACTAGAAAACATTGCTGCTTTCTGAACATTATCTCTCGGCAGTAGTATTTACCTAGCAAGGTCGGTATTATTATCCCCATTTTCCAGATCTGGAAATTGAGGCTCAGAGTGGTTAGCACCCCATCTAGCTACTAAAAGATGGGGTTGGGGTTCAAACCCAGGTCATTCTGGCTCCAAGCTCATGGTCTCACCTTGTACAATGCCTCCCTGTCTTTGGATAATTGACAGACTAAAGCCAGAATCCTTCCTGCCAGCTTGGGAAGGAGGCAAAGGACTGGCACAATTGCACCCACCTGACCCCTTCTCCTGTCCTCACGAAGGTGCTGCACTGCGGATGGCCAGCTCTCGGGCCCTGAACCAACAGTGGAAAGGCAGCTCTGCTGGCTTCAGTCAGTCCCAGACCATGCTCAGGGAAAACGCGGCAGCAGGACCTGGCAAATTTCAGAACCTGAGTAAGAGCCACCTGGGGCGGGTTCTGGATCCTGAGCTCCTGAGTCATGGCATCCTCATGCCCAAGACCCTGAGGCCTCACTCTGAGGCTGCACTTCGGGCCCTTGCAGGACCAGGGTGAGGCCAGGCCTCCCAGGCTCTCTGAGGCCTGAGATGGGCAGAGGGGTGCAGTATGGCCCAAGCATGCTGCCTTAACACAGCATTGCTGAGAGAGCCGCTCGGAGCCAGAGAGCAGCATGGACTCCCTGCCCGCGTGCCCACACCATCCCTTCACCTCTCCCCTCTGAAGGTCCGCCAACCCCGGTTGACTATTCCCTGCCTTCAACCTCTGAGTCCTCCCAGGCATCAAATGCCAGAAAACCTGACAAATAAGGGCAAGTGGGGAGCAAAGAGGCAGGTCCATCTGCTTGGGTCCTACCATCTACCTCGTTCAGGATTCCCAAAAGCTTCCTTCCCACCTTCACCTGATTGCATTGTGCCTGCAGCTTGGTCCTTGAAGATCCATGATTTGGCCTTTTTGCGACTTTACTCATTCACAGGAAGCTTCAACTCTCTGTGTCCTGAATGTCTGCATGTCTTCCTGTCCCTCTAAAGACAGCCTAACGGCTGCCCTAGTCCTAACCCCTTTCTTCACGCCCTCGGGTGTGCCGCGAAGACCTCCTGCTCTGTGCACAGGGAGAAGGACAGTGGAGGGCCCGCCTGGCCACAAGCCTGGACACCCAGATCATAATTTATTTTAACCTGAGGGTTAGAAAGTTCTCACAGACATTGGTGGGTTAAGAAGGGAACAGTGGGCCCTGACCGGTTTGGCTCAGTGGAAAGAGCGTCGGCCTGCGGACTCAAGGGTCCCAGGTTCGATTCCGGTCAAGGGCATGTACCTTGGTTGTGGGCACATCCTCAGTAGGGGGTGTGCAGGAGGCAGCTGATTGATGTTTCTCTCTCATCGATGTTTCTAACTCTCTCTACCTCTCCCTTCCTCTCTGTAAAAAAAATCAATAAAATATATTTTAAAAAAAAAAAAAATTTTAAAAAAAAAAAAGAAGGGAACAGTGGGTGAGGGGGCAGAGGAGCTCTTTAGAATTAAAGACTTTCTGCCAACTCTGGTTCCTTCAGAGCCTCCAAAACAAGGAACCTGCTCTTCCCTGAGCCATGCTGAGCCTCCAGTCTAAAGGAAATGTCTTTCTTCCTCCATAGTGGTGGCCCATGACTTCCAACAAAATCACAACGCCCTTCTCTTCTTTTCTTTTTTTAAAACATTTTTTATTATTATTTCAGAGAGGAAGGGAGAGGCAGAGAGAGATAGAAACATCAGTGATGACTTGAGAGAATCATCCATCGACTGCCTCCCGCACACCCTACACTGGGGATTGAGCCCACAACCCAGTCATGTGCCCTGTCCTGGAATTGAACTGTGACCTCCTGGTTCACAGGTCAATGCTCAACCACTGGGCCACGCCAGCTGAGTGAAAATCCCTTCTTTTCAATTGTCCTCTGATTCAGATCCAAGTGTCTATGATTTCTAGGCTGTTCCTCTATCCCAAGCACTTTCCGTCCCCAAGGGTAACAATCGCTGACACGTACTGAGAGTTTCCTGTGTGCTGGGCACTGTCCCAATTATCCATGGCTCCTCATAATCATCTGAGTTGGTTTCTTTTATTGTCCCCATTAAGAGATGAGAAAACTGAGGCTCAGAGAGATTAAGTGACTTACTCAAGACCACACAGCTGATATAAGGTAGAGCCAAGACTTGAACTCCGGCATTGTCTGGCCCCAGAACCCAGGAGTTTAACCACCAGGCTAATTGCCTCCTGGTTGCCTCAGTCACTAGTTCACTCCCATGCTGCCCCACTCCACCTGAGCACCCAGTGATAAACAGAGCTCCTTGGCCCTCATGGAGTCCTGACAGTCTCATAAGGGACCAGAGGCTCTGATGAACATATTTGTGCATGAAGCTTTTTCCATAATTTGGTTTATTCTTTTATAGTATACGAGAGGCCCAAATTCGTGCAAGGGGCTCATCCCTCGCAGCCCTGGCTGCCTCGGCTGGCTCTCGCAGCCCTGGCTGGCCCTCGCAGCCCCTCGCAGCCTCAGCAGCCCCTCACAGCCCCAGCTTCATCCGGAAGGTCGTCCAGACGGTCGTTCTGCTGTTTGGTCTAATTAGCACGTTAGCTCTTTATTATATAGGATTGCCCATCACTCTCCATCTCTTGAAATAATGATCCTAAGAATAACCACCGTGATTACACATTTTGAACAAACTATTTATAATTTTTACAGATGGAGAAACTGAGGCTCAGAGCCATGTTCTAGTGCCTCCTGGCATGAGATCCTCCTCAATGAGACATAGGCCTGGTGCTTCATGCCTTCTTCTCCCCAAACCCCCAACTCCCACCCTCAGCCCCTGACCTGCTCCTGCTTCCCTGATGGGTCTGTAGCTCAGGATTTTATTGAGCACTTACTACGAGCCAAGCACTAAGCACTATATGTGTATTATCTCACGGAATCCTTATAATACTGTGGGACAGACACTATTACCCCTAGTTTGCAATCAAAACTTATGAAGGAAGTCCCTTTGCCAGGATCACACAGCTAGTCAATGGGGGAGTTGGGATTGGAACCCAGGCATTCTGACTCTTATGGCAGAGCAATGGTGGTACCTTGAAGACAAAGGCCCATCCAACTAGGGATGGAACACTTAACCTTGCTCTCCAGCCCACCCCCAGGTTCTGTGAATTCAGCCATCACTCTCCTGGCAGCGGGGGGAGGGAGGGAGAGGAGAAAGGGAGAGCCACGGGGCTCAGGCCTCACTGGCTTCCCTCTGTTGCAGATGGGGAGGAAAGCCCCGCTGTGCCCTCCAGCAACGCCACATCCCCCGGCGGTGAGAAGTACGCTGCTTCTGAGGGTATGTGGACCATCACCCGGCTCTCCCCTTAATGAAGATAGTGATCGTGGTTGAACCTCGGGCCAAGAGAGTGTCTTAGCCCAACAAAGTCCTCAGTGGCTCATTTATTCCTCAGTGCAACCCTATGTGAGATAAATAGGAATATCCCCAACTTAAAGGCTAGGAAACTGAGACTCAGAGAAGTAAAGTGACTTGCCCAAGGTCACATAGCCAGTCAGCGATGAAGCCAGGCCTAGCGGACCATTCCACCACCTCACTCTGCCTAGAATCCTCTAGCAATGAGCCAGGGAAGGAAAATCAATGTCCCCATCCAGGGGCAAGAGGGTTTCACATGAGGCTGTCATTGCCCCAACAGGGAACCTTCCAGAAGATGCCAGGGGCCACCAGCCAAGGGCACTTGGAGGCCTGTTTCTCACACATGGGCCCAAATATTCCACCCCTCCCCATACCAACTGGGTCATAAACAGAAAGCAGCCTAACGTTCACCTAGATCCCTAGGGACGCAGGCAAGCCCCTGCCCCTCTCTGGGCCTCAGTTCCCCCCACTGGGCAGTGAGCGGTTGGACAGGGTCCTCTGTCAGGCAACAACTATCACTGTGTGGCTCTCCAGGTCCCCTGCACGGTCTGGCCACCAACACCCTTTCTTCCTTGAAGTCCTCTGAAACCCTGTTTGGAACCAGGTACGTGGGATTTCCATGGGGGTACACTCTCCCACCACCCGTCTTCCAGGGGCTCTCCGTGGCTGGAAGGCCAAAGGCAGGCGCAGTCTAACATTTAGACAAAAATGAACAATCCAAACCGTGCCAAGAAGGCCCCATCCAGGATATCACTGTCCTCCAAGTATCCCACTGCAGCAAACCCCACCTTTGTGGTTCATCTCCCACAATGGGGTCTCTTTGCAAGTGCAACCCCCTGGGAGGGCCAGCCTGAGACGCACTGAGCGCTGGGCTAAAAGACAGTCCTAAAAGCGAATAGCCTAGTCCTCATCCAGGTTGTTACTCACTCACTGAGGGCCTCAGGGGAAATGCACCCCCCAGGCCTCAGTTTCCCCAGCTGTCAAATGAGGAGATTGGAGGAAGCCACCTATCAGATCCCTTCTGGCCTGACTTTCAGAGGCTGCTGAGTGAGCGCTGGGGGTGGGATGACCAGGGACACCAGCCGGGTGGCTGTAGCCACTCTTCCCTGGCTCCACCCACACAGGCTGACTCTCAAAAAGTCCAGGCTGCTGACGAAAGCAGCCAGGGGCTTCCTGGGCAAGCCGCTGACCAAGACTCCAGAGTCAACGCCGGGGAGCCAGAGCTTCGACTACGTCCCACTGGTGAGTGCCCCAGACGCCGGCTGCTCCACAGAGGGGCCTTCCCAGGAGTCCCCTTCCAGACCTCCCCCTCACAAGGGAAGAAAACCCAGGCCTCGCACCCACGTAGTCAGCAGGGCAGAGGGGTCTGCATGAGACCCCCACCCAGGGTCTAGGAGTGTTGCTAAAAGCTAGCGGCAGCATCATCTTTGCAATCTGCTGCCTTTTGAAAAATTCCCGGGAATTGTACATTCTGCCCCACCATCTACATGTGTCTGTTTTTCAATGCATAAACGTAAGCCTTGAGAGGCCGCTCAGGGGAGTAAAATTCACACCCCACGGACATGCACTGTTGTTTGGCAAGCGGCTTTGCAGACACCCCAGCACGCTGTGGCAGCGTGGGAAGCCCAGGTGTGGAGTGGACAGCTCTGAATTGAGGAGCAAGGGAGCGTGGCCTGCCACCTCGGGGCCAGGTGCGTGGGGAGCGGAGGTGCTGGAAGGAGGGACATGTTGGAGTTTCACTGTGCAGCCCTAGTACCTGCACACCTGAGTGCACGGAGGCTTTCCAACCATCCAGGGCAGCAGAGCGCTGTGCGTGGGTTCACTCAACAAGGACTCGTTGAGCCCGGCGCAGTGCTAGGCCCTGGGAGACAGACTTGAACTAGATGAGCATAGTCCCTGAGCTCGTGGCACTGTAGTGGGGACACAGACCAGGAGCCAGCAATTCTGCTCCTTGGGCGCTGCGATAGGAGAGCTCGGGGTGGGGGGGCAGAGCAAGGCGGGTGGGGCGCCTTCTCCAGGCTTGCGGGTCGGTCGGATTGATGCACGGCTTACTGAGGAGCATAAAGGTCAGGCCGAGACCTGAAGGCCGAGGACTGATAGCTGGCACCTAGAGAGGAGAGAGAGAGCGGTGGCTGGAGAATGGGGCTTGAGGAGGAACAGTCAAGGACGAACCAGCGATTTGGAAATCATGGTTAGGACTTATTCTAAGAGAAAACTGACGCCACTGAACTGACGGCCTCCAGAGAGTGACATGATCTGTGCTTTACAAAGACCCCTTGGGGCGCTGGAAAGATGAGGGGGTGGGGACAGAGGAAGAAAGTAGAGGCAGAGACAACACGGGGAGGCGGATGGTGGACTCAGAGATGTTGAGAGAGCAGACCTGTTGGCACCTGGAAACTGATTGGCTTGGAGGGTGGAAGAGGGAGGTGAGCTGCCCAGAGCTGCTTGGTGGCCGAGGACGGTCTCGGTGGCCGTGATGGGCCCGAGGCAGGCTAGGAGTGAAGGGGTTGCGTTGGGCTTGGAGAGGGATCAGTTTGGAGTGCCTGTGGGATAAAGGAGGGAGCCGCTCAGTGGGCCTGGGTGCCCCGCAGATCCCCCAGGAAGGGGGGTCAAGCTGGAGAAGATGAATGGTGGGCTGTGTGGACCCAGACTTTTGCATGGCCTGGGATCCACCGGCTAAAAATTTGAGGCCCACTGAGGGGCTCCCCCACCCACAGGTGTCTCTGCAGCTGGCCTCCGGAGCCTTCCTGATGAACGAAGCCTTCTGCGAGGCCATCCACATCCCTATGGACAAGCTCAAGTGGACCTCGCCCTTCACCTGCCACCGAGTGTCCGTCACAGCCCGCCAGCCCGAGTCTAAGAGCAGCCCCTCGTCTCGGCACCCCTCTTGTGACACCTTCTCCGAGGAGCCTCTGGCAGGGGACAAGGAAGGCTGGGAGCTCAGAGCGGTGACAGAACACACAGGGAAGCTGTGGGCCACGGTGGTGGCCCTGGCGTGGCTGGAGCACAGCTCGGCATCCTACTTCGTTGAGTGGGAGCTGGTGGCTGCCAAGGCCAGCGCGTGGCTGGAGCAGCAGGAGGTGCCCGAGGGCCGCACGCGGGGCACGCTCAAGGCCGCCGCCCTGCAGCTGTTCGTGCTCCTGCGGCACTGGGACGAGAGCCTGGAGTTTAATATGCTCTGCTATAACCCGAATTATGTGTAGGGGGGCTGGGGCAGGGAAGGGCGGGGAGGGGACCCTGTGGGCCTGCTGGGGGAGCTTTGGAAGCTGTAATATATTGGTTGCTAGAAAGAACCCTGGACTAGCAATCAGGAGGCCTGAATTCAATCCCAACTTTGCTACCACCTAGCTGTGCAACTGAAGACCAGACGGCGCCCCCTGTCTAGGCCTCAGTTTCCCCCCCCCGGAAGATCAGTGGGTGAGGTGAGGTTGGACTAGATATCTAGAAGGGTCAAAGGTCCCTTTCTGCCTGGACTATGGGCTGCTGTGGGGTTACAGCCACTGAGGGTGGAGAGGGAGCACAACTTAAACCTGGGTTCCCCCAAGAGGAGGAGCACGTGGCCAGTGTCCCCTCAAATAAAAGGGTGAATGCGCAAACCCCAAAACGGCAAGTAACCAGATTTACAAGCTTATAGCTAGGCAGGAGAGACCACCTCTGCCTGCTGCATTGTGGGATAGGCACTCGTCTCCATGGTGACAGCCCAGAACCCCTAAATCACGCTTACAAACCCCCTGGAGGACCATCCTCCCCAACACTGGATAGAAGAGTCATGGGGGCCTTTTCCTCTGGCCTGGAAGCCTTTTGTGTATTTTAGTATTGATGCGTGACTTCCTAGGTAAGAAGAGCAGGTGAGCAGGACAAGGGGGGACACCCTGCAGGCTGGGGTGTTAGAATGAAGCGGTTGTCTGTGCAAAAACAGTCCCAAAAGAATGGATGTAGTCACAGAAGTCAGTGGAGAGCCCAGACAGCACTTTAAGTAACTTACACACTTTCAGGAAGTACATAATGCACTCTACCCATTCGTGCTGAGGGGCTAGAGAGGCACCCTGTGTCAGCTGCATTCTGGGACGGGGGGCGCTGTCCAGCCGTGTCACACTGTGGGGGACAGGGGCCTTCTTTGCAACAGGGAACCATGCTTGGCTGCAGTGCATTTGGGGCAGCAGCTCCAGCCAGGAGACGTAATATATTCAATGAAATGAAAGACTCTTAAAGCTTCCAGGCAGAGAGGCCCTGGGGACTTCCTCTCAGGCCCACCTGGTGATGCCATGTGGTGACATCCGTGTTGCAGCCTCAGATTCCCTCCTGGCTGCTGCCCAGCGATCTCTGCCCCACAGACTCCCCTGGAGGCAGGTCTGGACCTCACCAAGGAAGCCCACCAGCTTGGGGCCCCGGGCTGAATCCGCACACCCCACGCGCACACCCCTCTCCAAGGCCTTAATCTCGCCTCATCGAGTGGCCCCGTCAGGCCCCACGGCCCTGGCACAAGCTTCCCGCTTCCTGGAGACCCGGAGGGCCCCACACAGACCTGTGGAGCACGTGGACTCTGGCACCATCTCAGCCTTGGGAAGACTCAAAAATGCCCCGTCTTCAGCAGGAGCTGAGGGAGCCCAGGGGTCCAGCCCAACACCCACCAGGCTGGAGAAAAGGCAGCCCCAACAGGAAGTGGTACCCCGCACAGCCTCCCCTCCCCCAGGAAGAGCCCTCCCTGACCTCCTGCTGAGCTGCAACATCTCCCAGGCGCCTCTCTGCACCAGCCCCTTGAGGCCCTCACATAAAGCTGGGATCCATCCCCAAGGGAGGGGGCGGGCTGGAGGCTTAATATAAATCCCGCCAGCTGCTTGGCTCACTGTTCCGTTCTCACCCTCTGGCAGTCACTAACCCAGTGGCTACCACCACCCCAGGAGGGACATGATGCCAGAAGGGGATGTTGGCTCAATGTCAGCACCACCCAGAGGGATAAGGGCTGTAGGCTGTCTTGCTCAAGGCCTTGAGCAGGTGTGAGGACAGCATTGTCATCTCCCACCCCACCTCCTCCCCCCACCCCCAAAACCAAAATAACACTCTGCAGCTGTGCAGCAGCAGCCCCAGCCCCAGAGTAAGGAGGGAGGGGCGTGGCATTCATTAATGGAAAGATTGTCAGGCGGATGGTTAACGAACCTGGCACTAGTTTGGGCAAGTGGCATCTCTGGGTGCCCTGGAGCTGGGGCTTCCCCCACTCTGACTTTCCCAGATTCCCGGCCTCTGAGTCCTTTTCCTCTTAGTGACCATGGACTTGCTCTAATTGTCTGGGTGACCTTGAACCAGTCACATCTGCTTTGTGGGCCTCTTTCCTCCTCTAACGCGACCAGGTTGGACCGGGCTGTCCAGCCTCCCGAGTATCCTGATTCTGGTGTCAGGGCCCAGTGTGGACAATGGTTGGGGGCTCAGGATGGCCCGGCACCTGCCCAGTGTGGAATGAGACACCTGCAAGGAGTAACCGAGAAACCCAGCAAGGCCGAGGGCACACCACCCCCTTCACAGGGAGCATCCTCAGACCCTGCCCCGGTGGCAGCAGCTGGAGGGCTGGACACCTTGGATGCACAAGCAAGTTGCTGACCTCCGCACTCCCTGGCTCTCCCGCCCAGCACCCAAAGGTGCAGAGGAACACCTCTGGCGACGGGCCGCCCTGTGCCCCTGCCTGGAACCTGTGGGACACTCCAGCACCCACCATTGCCGAGCCCACATGCTGCCTCTCACTACAGCATATTGGACCGTCTCCGAGTGGCCCCCAGACCCAAATGCATTCCACAACCTGAGAGCCCCGGGAAGGGGAAGAGACGGGCAGGGCTACCCGGGGAATGGGCGTTGTGTTCATTGCCATGGCATCTGGGAGATCGTTTTCCCCACTTCTCCAGCAGGGTCTAGACGCAGGCGTCCTCAAACTACGGCCCGCGGGCCACATACGGCCCGCCAAGGACATTTATCCGGCCCGCCGGGTGCCGCTGCCTGTCCTGCTTAGCAGCCGACTCGTCCCGGGCCCGCAGTACACATAGGAATTTGTTCATAGTTTTTTTTTTAAACTATAGTCCGGCCCTCCAACAGTCTGAGGGACAGTGAACTGGCCCCCTGTTTAAAAAGTTTGAGGACCCCTGGGAGAGAAACCAACAAAAACAGAATGGGCGCCTTCCGGGGCTGTAGCACGCTCAGCGGCGCCAGCGTACAAATCAGCGGGCAGGGGTGTGGGCAGCCCTTTGCACTGGGTAATCCGCTCGCTCGGCAGAGGTCTCTCCTGAGGTAAGGAGCTCAGCATCTCCTGGCCAGGCCCCGGCCCCTACCATGGGGCTCCCTGAACCCCGGATTCGGCCGGCCCCAGCCTGGTGACCTAAGCCTCGGAGCAGCGCTATCTCCCGGGTTCCCTGACGAAGCAGGCTTTCTCCTGTTCATGCTGCAAACCTCCTCAGCTCGACCCGGCCGTCTTGAGCTTCTCGCCGCGTCCCAAGGCACAGCGCCTCGTCTCCATGTGGTCGCCTGCGGGGACACACGCAGTGCCGTTTCTCTATTTGCCCAGGTGGCTTTGGCTCAAGTGGCATGGCCGGTGCTTGTCCCCTCGGAGCCTCAAGTGCCTACAACGTGCTGCCCCGTCCCCTTGCCTGCTCACCCGTAATGTCCCCCTGGTGCCTGTGACACTTGTTCTTGGAATACACCTCACCTTTCTGCCCGGTAGCCAGTTGGGTGGAAGTCCTGCCCATCAGCCAACTAATGCCACCGATAACTGGCAAATCGCATCCCGGGCCGTGTGAGTGTGTCTGTTCTCAGAGGAATGGCTTATTTGCAAGTGGTGGCTACTGTTCTCGTGTAGGCTTTTAGCTCATAAAAACTGTTGAACGTGATGATGTGACAAAATTACACGTGTGTCTGCTCTTCTGTTCTCAGAGCTCAGGCTTGACTTTAGATGCGTGGTCCAGCCATCGGCTTGCCCAGGTGGTCACACCTGACTTGGTTTGGATTTCCCCAGGGCGACCAACTGTCCCACTCTGTCTGGGACTGAGGTAGGGAGTTCCCAGGATGTGGGACTTTCCAGTTTTAAAACTGGGTCGACCCAGGGGAAATCGGGACAAGATGGTCACAGTGGTTCCCCCAGAAGCAGAGCCTGAGATAAGGATTCGGTGCAGATGGTGTGTTGTGTGACCCAGGAAACACTCCCAAGGCAAGTGAGGCAGTGGAACAGCGACAGGAGCGACACTGATAAAGGGCGTGTCACTAGCAAGTCACTACAGGGGTGTGCACTTCCATCCCTGGGGAGCTCCCTGGGAAGGAATGGGGGTGGGGAGTGCCCATTCCACTCAGTCACTGGGTGAGGGTCACCCAGGCCATTCATTCCAGGGCGCTCCGGCCTGCCACCGGCGGCGCAGCAGCCCAGCTGGCCCCTGAGTTAGAGAAAGCCCCGGGCAGAGACGCACAGGGGCTGGCAGGTGGCCAGCCCACGTGCAGAGGGGAAATGAGCTGCGGGGACGGCAAGGCCCTGGCACCACGTGCTCCAGTGTCTTGGCGGAGCTGCTTCCCACGGTTCAGATTTTTCTCAGAAGCAATTAGTGATCACAAAGTACGTTTATGTGCAAATCATCACCAGTCACCAGTTTGCCTCCGAACCCACACACGCTGATCCCAAAATCAAACACAGGGCTCATCTGGAAATCCTTCAGCAGCTTACCTTGTTTCCTCAAAATCAATCATCACTTTGCAGCCTTCAGGGAGAACAGCTGGCTGAGATAGGAATTCCCCACAGGCCGAAAGCATTGCCTCGGTGTGCTACCAGCCCCGATAGGAATCATTCGGGGAGCCAGGAGACTGACTAAAAGGTCACAGCGAGATGCTGTTCAAGGCATGGCCCTCGTGGGTGATCTTCTCTGGGTGATGGCTTTCACTGAGATGGACAAGTCCTTTCTCTGACCCCGCACCCCCCCAGCTCTGGGCTGCTGGAGGACCTGAAGTCCTTTCAACATCTCACTGATGTGCATGAGCTGGTACTACCTCCACTTTTGTAAGAAACTCGCTTCTTTGTTCTCTTCTCCCATGGTGCATCCTGTAAAAGCCGTGTGTGTGTGTGTGTCCTGCTGGGATGGCAATAAGGGTCTCCTAGACCTTCATACTATGCAAAACATACTCAGAAAAGCAGGGACTCCACACTGGAAACTCTCTAGAAGGAGCGAATGAAGTGATCCCGGTGGTTTGGGTCTCTGGGTCTCCTGCCCCTCTGTCCTATGGTGGTCAGTCCCCTCCAAGTCACGGCTGGCCCCCTAGGAAACCGGGGCTCCCTTGGCTCAATTAATCTTTACCCTGGTCTGAAATGGGGAGCTGAGTCCAGCCTCGCTCTGCGGCTCTCTGGGTCTGCCACCCAGCAGCAGTTGTCCTTGTCCCCCCCTGAGCATCACCTAGAATCTGCCAACCATGAATCCTTCCTGGGAGCATCCAGACCACCCACCCAAAGTCCAGCCACCCCAGGTCCAGGGTTGGAGGAAGAAAGGAAAATGTGTCTTCCATGATATAATGAGACACAGGTCATCTCCTGGGAGGCATCCTCTCCTAGCCTGGGGGTGGGGGGCCTGGGAACTCAGGATGTTGTTACCCCAGCTCCTAAGACCCCGATCATATCTGGGGGGAGGGAAGTTGTCTATGATGAATGGCTCCCTCAGCTACCTCAAGCAGAACTAACTATCCCCTACACTACCCGCAAGCTCAAGATCCTCCAGGTTGCAGATATGGCCCCTGCAGGCACTGACCTGTCTGGCTGCAGCATCTGGGGCTTCCCCAGAGCAGGAAACCAGGGGCTGTTTGCACAAATGCCTTGACACTCAGACCCTCCAGTGCTGTTCTTATATCGTCCAGCAGAGAGCGCTGTGGGCATGCATTGCCTTCCAGGCCCAGGGCTGGCTGAGACATTTGGGGAAAGAGGGGCAGCAGGAATGAAGGGAGACTTTAGAAGCTATTCCTGTTCCCTGGCAACAGTCTTCTTTCTCGGCTAAAAGTGGGTAATTCGTGATAGCTGGTTAGCCCACTGAAAGGCTGTGCTGGTCACGTATTCACCTGTGTGTCTGGACACCGAGCTAGCTCACCTGGGACTGGAAAGGAGGGGGTGACTACTTAGTCCTTTTCCTGCTCTGCCCACTCCTCCTCTCCTCCACCATATTAGTACCCGCTCCTTCTCCAAACTTCCTGCAAGCCCACTTCTGAAGGAAGCCCTCCCAGGCCTCTTATTAGCAGCAGCTTCTTATAGGAGCTCCCAATCATACATGGGGTCTCTCCCAAGCCACAGAAAGGGCTGTGTCTCCTCCACTCGACTGTGTGCTCTGAGGCAAATGTTGGGTCGCTCCATTAGCACCTGTTTCAGGACTCTGTCCACCGACAGTGAGCAGTTTGGAGACAGCCCTCTTTTCCACACCCCCAAGGTGGGATCTGAGAGGCCCCCCCAAAGTCCCATGAGCTTTGCACATTGGGCAAGAGAAAGATGGGATTTGATCAGGTAAATGATCAAAGGATCAGGCGAAAGGTCCTTGGGAAAGAAGACCAGAAAGGCAGCAGGTGAGACTTGGAGATTGAAAACACCAGACCCCCTCGTCTGCACCATACCTTCGCCTTCCCTGCAGGTCCCCCACTCGGCCTGCACTGTCACCCAAGAGGTGGCCCTCATCACTGCCCACGTGTACAACAGTTCAATGCTGCCCTATTCTCCCTGCCTCCAAGTCGGCCTCTTTGCGTCCAACCTGGGCAATGGCCAGAGGAAGCCTTCTAGATCACCTTCAGTGGCTCCCTATCGCCTATGCAGGGCAAGTCTAAACTCACCCTGACACTCAAGACCCTTCACCATCTCGCTCATTTTCCCCTCATTGCCTTCACTTCCTGCACGTCACAGGCAAAGTTCATTCTTTCAAAAACTATGAACCGTGCTACCTACTAAATGCTGGGCCCTAGATCGGAAATACAAAAAAGAAAAAGAAAAAGGCTGTGCCTTTTCAGCTTGCTCAGGCTGTCATAACAAAGTACCACGGACCAGGAGCTTAAACAACAGAAATTTATTGTCTCACAGTTGTGGAGGCTAGAAGTTCAAGATGAGGGTGTCAGCAGGGCTGGTTCCTTCCGAGGGCTGTGAGGGAGGATCCGTGCCAAGCCTCTCCGCAGCTTCTGGTGGTTCCTCGGCTCACAGCAGCATAACCGCAATCTGCACATGGCATTCTCCCAGTGCCTGTGTCTGTCTGCAAATTTCCCCTCTTCATAAGGACACCAGTCATATTGGATCCGGTTAAAATGGCCTCACTTTAACGTGCTTACCTCTGTAAAGATCCTTTCTCCAAAAATGGTCACATCCTGGGGTGTTGGGAGTTAGGACTTCAACATATGAATTTGGCAGGAGACACAAAGCTATGACACTGCACTCGTGGGGCTGATGTCCTGGTAGAGAGAGCTAGACAAGACACACAAAATCAAGTAACTATATATTAGGACAAGAGGTGACAGGGCAGCAAAATGGAGCAATGTTAGCGGGGAGGGAGTAACAGGATGAAGAGGATGCTGTTCGTGCCTGGGCAGTTAGAGAAGACTGCTTGACTGGACTCCCAGTGTCCCCCAAGCAAGCCATTCATGTCCTTGCCATGTTTTCTCTGCCCATGATGGATGTTTACCCAGGGAAACTCCTCCTCCAGGAAGCCTTCCTGACCTGCAGCCCAGGCAGAGAGGACCTTTCCCACAGCCCTTTGTGCTCTCAGTAACGGCTGTTATGAGCTCTCTCAGTGATATTTCAAGGCTGTGTGTCCATCAAACTATAAGCAACCCGAGAGAAGAGACTGGGCCTCAGCAGTGCTTGGCACATCCCAGCTGCTCAGTAAATGTGTGCTGAAGTGCGAGGTTAGAGGGTGACCCAATCATTCTATGTTTAGTGCAAATACTCCGAAGTTATAATTTAGGGAGTCCTAAATGTCAGACATGATTCTAGGTCTTTCCATTGATTCACCTCGTTTGCCCCTCACAACTCTATGACGTACCATTTTAGTGTTACAGATGAGGAAACTGAAGTTCAGAGGCATTAAGTAATCTGCTCAAGGTCACCCAGCCAAACACTGGTGGGGGCAGGATCCAAACCTAGGTCTGCCCAACTCTTGGGCCAGGTCTCTCAATTTCAAGACATTCATTCATTCATTCGTTCATTTGTTCACTCTGACTTCTACCATGTGTAGGTACCCAGGCCAAGTTAACTGGGCCAAGTACAGAAAGGGGAGGAGAAGGAAAGAGAGGGAAAGGGAGGGGAGAGGAAGTAGGGAAGGGAGGGGAGGGAGCATTTATTCCTGAGCTTTCCATGCTCAGCCGTGGCACAGCTGGCTCACTGTCCCCTTGCCCACTAAGTCCCCTCCTTACCACATCACCCGCCGAATGTACATGTAGCCCAACTCTTCCTGTCCCTCCCCAGGAAGACAGCCAGGGACTAAAGACACAGGAGAAGAATCTGTGACAAATCCTCCTGCCGGTCCCTGCATATCACATGCCACCCAATGGAGCCCACAGCTGTTTGCCTTTTCTCCACTGTGCTTTCCCCGTTACCTGCTCCTACTCCTGCCCCGAGGAGGGAAGCAGCAGACGGCCCTGGCCTGGGGACCCAAGTCCCAGCTGCTCCTACTGGCAGTCTCAAGATGTCAGGGCTGGATACGGTGCTGAGAAACCTCCAAATGTCCAGCCCACCCCCTTACAGTAGGGATACTGAGGCCCAGGGAGGCATATGGCCTGGACCAATGTCACCCATTGTATCTCATGAATCAGAGGAAAAGCCATAGAATCATGTCTGGCATTTAGGGCCTGGACCAAGGTCACTCGGGCCCCCGAAAACCTTCCCTCGTTGTATCTAAAGGCAATGTCCTCAGAAAGGCTCTTATGAAAATACCCCTGTGTGGGTGAAGGCTAGAGACGGGGGACTGCAGAGGGGTGATACCCATAAGCTAGATACTTAGGCTGGGGGAAGCCAGGTTCTAGGGTGGCAGACAGCACTAGGGAGAGGGGAGCAGGAGCCGGAGCAAGGCTGGGACAACTGGAAATAAATCTTGCTGCCCTCCTCATTTTGTAGTAAAACCCGGATTCTCTGATGCTGAGGGGAGACCTCCCAACCATCATTCAGCAGAGGCACAGGTCATTTCGAGTGTGTAGTCTGTGCGCCACTAGGCAAGTTTCTTCCCCTCTCTGGGCCTCAGTTTCCCCATTCGTTAAAGGGGAGAGGTGGACTGGATCCCTGCCAAGGTTCCCTCCAGCTCTGAGGGGGTAAGTTTAACATCCTCATTCCAGAACATTCCAGGATGACTACGGGTTGCCCACACTCCAGCCTCCGCCCCCATGAGGCTGTGCTAGCTCTCCTGGAGACACGGAATCTCCCCTTGAGCCATAGGCATTGACAGGGCAGATTCCAGCATGGCCACACCTGGTCCCACATCTGGTTCCGGGGGATAAATGAGCTCTGGGACCCCGGAGCCCGCAGAGCAGACAGCAAGCCTGGAGCCTCCAGCAGCCACCAACCAGGCAGATGGGCCAGGATTCCGTTCCAGGAAGCAGAAAGCTGGGAGGCCACCACCACCGTGGCCCCTGGGGCCGGAGGCCTGATGAAATTACAGCCACCATCAATCAGAGGTTTGGCCCTGGGCAGTGGAAAAAGTGTGAGTTTCTGGGCTGGCTTCTCCCTCCTGCGTCTGCCTGTCACTAGCTGGGCGAGTCACTGCACCTCCCCGAGCTCTGGTTTGCCCAGCTGGGTGCTCACAGTTAGACGCACACTGGGCCAGGCAGCTCAGAAGAGGGACCCAAGAAGCCCCTGCAGCCCAGGAGTCAGTCAATCTTTATTGGGGGGCGGGGGTGGGGAGAAACAGTTCCTGGGTTTTATTAAATTGCAATTCCCAGTAGAGAGAGAACTTTCAGGGTGACACCAACAAGGCCTGGGAGCGGTAGACACTGTACGCACCAGCAATAAAATTAAATGACGAACTGTCCCCAGGTTGGCCCCGGCTGGAAACCAAGCCTGCAGCTGGGACGGGGCTGTGCTAATGGCGGGCGGAGGGGAGGCCCCCACCTGGCAGTGGGCAGAAGCCAGACCGACCGGACCCCTCTCCCCACTGTCTCTCCAGCCTTCCTCTCCCTCTGCTTTTGCGCAGCTGTATTTCCGGTCCCTCTTCATCGGCTGCTCTCTGCCAGTCATCGCCCACCCCTGCCTTTGTCTCGGTCTCCAGGGGCGCCCAGCCTGGTTCTCTCCGTCTGTTTCCCTGCTCCCCTCCCCATTCAGACAAGCACCCTCCCTCAGCCCCCGCGCGCCCCGCCTCCAAACCCAGCGAAGCCACATCTGTCCTAACCCAAATCCTGCCAATTAAGCCGCTCCCTCCGCTCCCTGCTCCTTGCGGCGGCTGCTGCTGACGTGGGGAGAGACGAGCGAGCGGCCACCGCCTACGCGGGTGGGGCGGGGTGGGGTGGGGAGAGGCGGCGGCCCCCTCCGGGGGCCTGGCCGTCTTCCGTCTGTCCACCCACAGCTGGCGAGACGCGCGAGGCGGTCCGAACCTTACTCCCACAGGCCTCGCGCTTGGGGTCCCCCACCTGCTCAAAGACCCCCACCTTCGTCTCCCTGCACTGACCCTCGCGCGCGGATATCCCCGCCTGGGCCCACGATTCCAAATTGCCCTCCAGCTCTGGCACCACCCTCGCGCTCTGGTTTCCCCCAGGCAGTTCCGAGACCCCCAGGAAGCTTCTCAGACCCCCCCTCTCCTGGGGGGTCCGCCTCCCGGCTCAAAGGCGCCCACCAGGCTTCTCAGACCGCCCCTCGCACTGGGGGATCCCCTTAGCGCTCCAAGACTCCAAATTGCGCTCCTGGCACGCCTCTCCATTCCCTAATTCCGCGACCCTCATCCCGCGTTCCTGGCATCTCCAACTCGACGAGTACTCGCTCCCAACCCCCTCTGCGCCTCCACCGCGCACTCCCCGCGTCCCCACGCGGCAATCCGCGCTTCCGGCACCCTCCACTCTCTGGGTCCTCGGTTTCCCCGTCCTGCAAGGCGCGGATCCGCCTCCACGAAGGCATAGCGGTGGGAACCGGGAGGGGGCACTTAAGAGCAATTAGCTCGCTCACAATTGGCAGCAATACCTTAATAAATAATAGTCTGAAAAGCATGTAAATAAATATTAGAGCGCATTACGTGGGCAGGAAGCGCGGCCGCCCCCTTCCCCCGCTGGTTTGAAATGCGGGGAGATTGGCAAGTGCCTGCGGGCCCCTGGGAGATTCCCTGCGCCCCGGAGGCTGAGCTGGGGGGGTGTAGGGAGAGGCCCAGGGGGCTGAGCTGGGGGAGTGGAGGGAGAGGCCCAGGGCGCTGAGCTGGGGGGTGTAGGGAGAGGCCCAGGGGGCTGAGCTAGGGGGGTGTTAATGAGAGGCCCAGGGGGCTGAGCTGGGGGGGGGGGGGGCGTGTAGGGAGAGGTCCAGGGGGCTGAGCTGGGGGGGGCGTGTAGGGAGAGGCCCAGGGGGCTGAGCTAGGGGGGTGTTAATGAGAGGCCCAGGGGGCTGAGCTGGGAGGGGTCGTGTAGGGAGAGGCCCAGGGGGCTGAGCTGGGGGGGTGGAGGGAGAGGCCCAGGGGGCTGAGCTGGGGCGGGGGGTGGAGGGAGAGGCCCAGGGGGCTGAGCTGGGGCGGGGGGGTCGTGTAGGGAGAGGCCCAGGGGGCTGAGCTGGGGGTGGGGGGGGGGGGGTGTAGGGAGAGGCCCAGGGGGCTGAGCTGGGGCGGGGGGTGGAGGGAGAGGCCCAGGGGGCTGAGCTGGGGGAGTGGAAGGAGAGGCCCAGAGAAGGAGCCCAGGTTGAGAGACTCAGAGAAACACAGAAGCGGTAGGGAAAGTATGAAAAAGAGGTGGAGAGGAGGACGGAGAGGGACTAGGCCCTCTGAGGGGAGCTGAACTGGGAGCAAGGACAGGGGAGAGGAGCAGAAAAGGCAGGATCTGATGCTCCGGGTTACAGAGTGAGAGTGTCTGCCCTTGGTTCTCTCCTGCCTCTCTCATTGCTCCTCGGTCTTCCTTGCTGCCTTCTCCTCAGGCCCCTGGCCCCACCTCAGACCGTGAGCCTTCCCTCACCTGTCCTCACTCACTGGATGACACATCAGTCTGGATGCTTTGAATGTCATCCCTGTGTGGAGGGCCGGCACATACACACTCCAGCCAGACGGGTCTCCTCTGGACCACAGACTAACACAACACTTGGAGGTGTAAACCCACCTTAACGTGCCCCAAACCAAACACCTGCCGCCCCCCCCCCCCCCCGCACCAACACACACACACACACACACACACACACACACACACACACGCCAAGTCTGCTGCACCCACAGTCTTCCCAGTTCAGCAAGTGGCAGCTTCCTCCCTACAGTTATTGAAGCCAAACCGCCTGGAGTCATTCCTGCTGCCTCTCTCACACCTCATCACTACCCACCAGCAATCCTGTCCTCTCTACCTTGAAAGTGCTTCTGGAATCCTTCCATTCCTCCTGACTCCATGGCCCCCACGGTAGCCTACTACACCCCATCATTTCTCACCTGGATTGTTGCAACAGCTCCTCCTCATTGGGCTGCCTCACCCCAACCCCACCTCCACAGTCTATCGGATTAGGCCACTCCTCGCTGAAATGTTTCCTTCAGAGGAAAAACCAACATCCTTAAAATGGCCCTCCAGACCCTAGCAATCTACACCCACCCCTCTTCCCCTTTGGCTAATGTTCTCCTCATCCCTCTCCCCTCCCTCCTTCCCTCTGCTCCAACCATCCTAGCCTCACAGTGCTCACACTCGGAGCCTGTTCCCACCTTAGGGTTTTCACACTCACTGTTTCCTCTTTCTAGTACATTCTTTTCCCATAATCATCCTAGTTTTAGCCCATTCCCTCTTTCAAATGTCTGTTCAAGTGTTCCATTCTCCAAGAGGTCAACCATGGCCATCCTGTTAAAACTGTGAATTTCTCTCACCCCACCTAAAAGAAACCTCTTCATCTTAATCACCCTGCTTTTTTTATTCCTCTGTAGCACTCAGCCCTTCTAATAGGCTTTGTCACTTATTTTGTTTTTTGTCTCTCTCTCTCTCAAAGAGGAAGTAAGCTCCGTGAAAGCTTGGATTTTGTCCTCCCTGCCCCCACAGCACCATAGCTCCAGTACCTAGAGCAGTGCCAGGAACATAAAAGAAATTCAAAACTATTAAGGGAAGAGGGGCGAGGAGTTGGTTGGAGGAAAGAGGAATAAGAGGAGAGAAGGAGAGACCTGGGGAAGGAGGGACCAGCATGGGCAGAGGCTGGTGGTATGGGCAAGCATCACAGGTGAGGAGTACTTGGAAGGGCGCTGACTGGTTGGAGTTTGGAGTGGCCCTGGGGCTGGCACATGTACTCCACCAGCCTGGTACTCTAGCTGAAGGAGCACCAGGTGGGAGATGCAGCAGTCCCATCTCAACCGAGCCCCCCAACCCCATGGCAGGGAGCCCCAGTTTCATCTCAGGCCCCAGCTGGGCATTGGACCCCAGGGCTACAGGCAGTACTGCATGGGTAGGCCCCTGCTAACAGGCACAGTAATTACTGGTTGTATGCGATTAGGGGATAATTATGCTTAATAAGTCCAAAAGTAATTACCATGCAGGCTGCTTGCTGCTTTGGAAAACAGAAGGCCCGGTGAGCAGGAGCCAGGGAATAGAGAAGGAGGAGAGTGGGCACCAAGGACCATCAGCGCGCTGGTCCATTTCTACAGCCGAAGCCTGGATCCTCTCAGTGCACCCCCACCCAGGCTTGCTCACCTCCAGGGACGAGGAGCTCCCTCTCACACAGGCAGCTCCTCCCATCCTTGGAAGTCTGCACATACCATTTTGGGTACAGTGTGGGCTAGTCCTGGCCATACTGGGATAGCCGTATTCCATGTTCTCGCTCTTCACTTTCTGGCTCAACATCTTAGCATGTGCACAGACACAGAACTACAGTCTCATTTGTAAAAGGAGCGAAGCATGTCATATGTACTGCCACTGGCTCTTATCGACTCACATCACTGAGGTGGCGTTTCCCACTAGTCCCACTACACACAGGTGAAGAGATTGAGCCTCCAGGAGGCCAAGCTCATAGACGTGGTGAATGGCGGAGTCAGAACTCATATTTCAGCCTGTCTGGTGCCAAAATCTACGCTCCTAACATCTAAGCTTTGTGGCTTCCCCCTAGGGCCACACGAAACCAATCCAATCCATCTTTCCAGAAATGAACCCATGTCCCCTTGAGTTTTTTCTTTTTTTACTCTAGACAGAAGCAGTGGAATCAGGAAGGAATATGCAACCTCAAGATTCCAGAGTGGAGAACAATTGCTACTGCTGTAAAAAATAATAGACCGCCAAGCTGCTCCATTAATGGGAAACATATAAAATAACATTTCTTTTCAGTGACAGTGTCAAAGTTACAATTTTTTCAGAAAATATCACTGAAAAACAACAACTCATTGGAGAAGTGGGCTAGGGTTGGGATACACAAATGCTCCCCAAGGTAGTGGGGTCTTGAACCATCCCTCAGAAGATTTACAAAAGTATGGAGGCCGGGCTCTCACGTAAGGAGATCGGATTCGGTGGGTGAGAGGCAACCCCTGGGAATCACAGTTGGATGAACTCTCCCCAGCAGATTCTGCCAAGTCTGGACTTGGGGACCACTGCCCAGGCGCCAGGGCATGTTTCAGCACCAGGGACAGGGGCAGATGCTTTGGCTCTCTCAATGCCTGCTCACTTTGCCTGTGGGGAATTCATTTCTTTTGCCTTTTGTTTTGGTGAAAAGAGAAGAGTGGGAACTTCTCACCTCCTCCCTCTGACTGGTTGGGAGGAAGGCTACGTTCTTTGTGGCCACTGTGGTTCAAGCTTTGCAGAGAATGAAACGCCAGTGAGGAAGGAGGGGTCTCACATGAGTCTCAAAGATGAACACCCTTCCCTCCCTGCAAAAAAGACCTCCTGCTTTTCCTTCTCGAAGAGGTTGGACAGGTAAGGGAAGTGGAAGAGTCCAGGGCTGGGAGTCCTGCATTAGTCTTGAGTCTCCCTCAGCTAACTATATGGCCTTGGGCAAGCCACTTCCTGACTCTGGACCTGACTACGACACTTCCTGGGTCCTGTGGCTGGTAGAATGAAGCTGGGGTTTGACCCCAGATTTTGGTGATGACTCAGATAATGCTTTCTCCCTCTACCTCTGTCACCATGGTCTGGAAACGATGAATAATCCCAAACCGGCATTTCTCCAACTGTGACCCTCAAAAGTGTGACACACTCCTAAGAGACAGGTGTTTAGTGCCTACGAAGCAGGGACAGGGAGAACTATAGTAAAAATAAGTTCGAAACTTGCAAGGTCACCAAAGTCAAACAGATATTTTAGCAGTAGGACTTCTGGGCCTTATGGTGGTTATTTCCAAGATGGTACTCAGTGCTTCTCAAACTTCCTCGCATGAAACACCTATAGACATAGCTAACAGTTACCTCGCACTTACTACATGCCAAGTGCTGTGCTAAGATCTTTCCATTTTAAGGCATTTAATCTTCATAACAACCTATGAGGTAGGTGGTTATGACAAGACGGTATTATTACCATTTTGCAGAAAGGGAAACTGAGGCACCGAGGAATAAAGCACTCACCCAAGGTCACATGGCCAGTGTGTTCCAGAGCAGGGGTTGGGACCCGGCAGCCGAGCTCTGTAGGTGTTTCTCTCTTTCCGCATCCAGCACGGAAAGAGAGCGGGTCCAGTTCCTGAGTAGAGGAGCTGGGGGTTGAGAAATAAAAGAAAGAAAAAGACCAGACAGGAAGATAGAAGGAAAAAAGCTGGGACCGGGTGGGACCGCCCGTCCTCTCTGATGGAGGGACAGGGACTCAGAGCCGAGGCAGCGTGTTTATTTATATTCCAAAATACAAGGGGGTTTCACCGAAAAACTTAGGATCAAAGGAACTTGGGTGGGCCCAGGTCCTATTCATTCCCTCATTCCCGGTGCTAGACTGGATTTACATATCAAAGCCCGCTCCCCGACACCTGGGCAAAGGTAAAAGTCAGTACTGATAACACTTCCGCCTTCTTGGGGAATGTGTATCCAAGACGCAGCTCTGCCTGTCGCCTCGGACTCAGCTGACAATAATTTAAATAAGTGCCCATGTGCCTTCCCAGGCGCTGTCTACAGAGCTCTAGGGCCTGTGCTTTAACCACATCCCTGACCTGCATCTCCCACTGTGAGGACTGGAGCTCTTAGGCCACAGTAGGAAACGCCGTCCCTGATGCTCATCTATGTGGCTCTGGAGGTTTTCCTTGTCAATTTTGTTTGCTTTGGGCTGATGTTTCCATTCCCCCAACAGTGGCAGGCCCAGAGGATGGCTGGGAGAGAAGGGGGGAGGGAGAAAGAGCCCAGTGTGGTTTGGTTTTTAATCAGCATCTCTATCTTTCTATTTTTCTATTTATAAAATGAGATTGGCTTTGGGGACCGGGGCGGGGCGGGGGGCGGGGACCTGAGGACCCATGTCTGGTCACCTGATGGGGACAGGAGAAAGGAGGGAGGGCTAGAGGAAAGAGGGAAGAAGAGAAGAGGTCAGAGAGAAAGAGAGGGGCTGAGGACAAAGGAGGGGGCGAGAGAGAAGGAAGGAAGGAAATAGCGGGGGTGGGGAGGGGAGAGACCTGGAGTAGAGAAAGGGAGAGGGACACTGAGGAGAGGAAAGAGGGGAACAGAAAAGGAGCTGAAGAGAGCAGGAAGCTGAAGAACTCCTCCCCTCTCCCCCTGCACCCCACTTTCCCTGGACCCCCACTCTTCCTCTTCCTCCTCCTCCGCAGCCCAGCCCAGGAGAGGCCCCTGTCTGGACAGTGCTTGGCGGACACCTGTAGGATTTGAGGCTGGTCCCGCCTGTGAGCCTCAGGACTGCGTCTTGGGAGCCCTCCCTCCCCAGAACCCCATTCTGGGCCTCGCCCTCTCTCCAGGCACTTTTCTGTGTTGCTTCCCCCCAATCAATCCAATGCCTGTCACCCACCACCGCCGCCACCGACAAGCTTTCCCTCCAGTGGCTCCTCCTTGCTTAGGCAGCTCAGTCTGCTCCAACACTCAGCTGTGCCGCTCGTCTTCCTGCCTTAAGAAAACAACCTGAACCATGGATCCTGCTTCTGTCTTCACCGGGAGCATCAGCACCAAATTGGAGCATCGATGGTGACAGTCCCTGCTCTGGGCCCAACCCTGGGGCTTCCTTGAGGGCATCAGGATGATGTCACCCCATTGGCTTGAGACACAGCAGACTTCAGCCCCATCCAGGTCAAGCCCCACCCCAGCCTGAGGCCTCTCACAGCCCAAGCCTCACTCCCAGAACCTCTGGGAGGAAATCTGGGGCCAATGTTGCCATGGCAACCATGATACCAGCCATTGTTATTCATTGTTCTCAGGGTATGGAATTCTATGACCTGAAATCAAGATGAGAAGCAGCTGTGGTCGGTGGTGGAAAGAGCACTAGACTGGGAGTCAAGGGGCCTGCATCCGGCCCCAGCAAAGTCACTATCAAGCAGAGTGACTCCAAGTTCCCTGTCTTTCCTGGGACTCAGCTGCCCCACCTGCCAAATGCATACCTGTGTGAATGTGGGGACGGTTGGGTGAGCTGATCCTCCAGTAGCTGGGTGACTACACCAAAGTCCCCTCAATACCTACCCACCAGCTCCTGGGAGAGGCTGAAGACACAATCAAAAGGGCATCATCAAAATGTCTTGTTAGGGTCTAACTCCCGTGGCTAGGAATCAGAAACCCGTTAGTCCAAAGGATGCCACCTCCCTCGTGAGCTGGTCTCCGTTAGAAAGAAACCACCTTCCTTGGGGTGGACTGCCAGGAACCTTGGACCTCTTCCCATCTGCCCACCCCCAAGCAGCCCTTCCTTTGGTCCAGGAATTCCCATTCCAGAAATCTCTGCTCAGGAAGGCGCCTGAAGTATAGAAAATGCTTGAACACAAAGAAATGCATCAGGGTTGCTGATAACAGGAAAAACACGGAGTCATCTAAACATCCAAACATAGGGGAACGGCTGGAAAATGGGGGAACCCTCCCCAACCAGAACATTGTGACAGCCAGTAACAGTAATACTTGCTGCACGTTTTTACAAGCGCAGGAAACTGCTTATGCGCGAATGTCACACAGGAAAAACAAGGTGGCAATGGGAGTGTGCTGTGTGGTTTCTTTTAAGGGCGTGGAAGAGAATGCTTGTGTTAGGGTAAACTCTCTTTTCTTTCTTGAACTCTATTTCCAAAGTTTCAACAGCTAGCATTTATTATTATACTCTGGAAAGATGAATAAATCGTTTTTTAAAAGTGGGCCTCTCAGAGACATAACAGGATTTGACAGTCCTTGACTGACGTTTCCAGCCATGGGCTTGATGGCTTCCTTCACCTGTCCATGCAACCGTTTCTAACATGGGGATGGAGATGCTACCCATGCCAGAGGCTGCTGTGGGGCTGGAATGAGACAAGGCCCCTAGAGCACCTAGCACGGGACCTGGCACATAGTAGGCGCACAGTAAACACCAGCTATCAGCCTGATTCTGTGTGGCCATCTTCTCAGACCTGGGCTGGCCGAGGTCTCAGCAGCCTTTTTGAAACGTGGCCTCTGTCTCTCAGCCTGCAGTCTTAACTCGCTCATGCTCTCCCAGCCCTGTCTCCAGCCCCATTTGGAAAGTCTGTCCCCTGCCCATGTCCATCCAGCCCATGTCCATCCCAAGCTACCAGCCACCCTAAATCCTACTCAAGGAGTTGCCCAGAGGATTCCTCCAGGATGCCCAGCTGAGTTTGCACACCCCCCCCCCAGCCTGGGTGCAGGCTGGACCACTTCTCAGGCCCCCTCCAGCACCCCGAGTTGGGGTCTGCCCCCGGCCAAAGATTCTTTGACCCCGGTTACTTTAAAAGAAATTCTCCAGCCCCAGGGACGGACATAGCATTTTCCTAGCCTTTGCCACTTTCTCTGGCTTCCAGGGAAAGAGACAGTGGGCCTAGATGGGCCTCTGCACCTGAGCCCAGCGAGGAGCATCTTTCTATGAACCAGCCACCATGCCTGGTGACAGACATGTTTTACCTCGGTAATGCCGTCATTTTGGCACCTAAGAGGCAGGGAGAGACGGAGCAGAGCAGGCAAGAGAATAATGAATATTTTGTGGGAGCCAGAGGCAACTGAGTGGCAGGCAGAGAGGAGCAGGCAGGGGAGAGGGGACAGGCTCTGGGTGTCAACCCTGTGGGTGGAGGGAAGAAGGGCCCCCTAGGGACACAGCCTGAAACCCATCCTCCCTCTCTGCCTTTCCCCTCACATTTATTTTTCCCTACTGTTTTCTTCCCTCCTACCCTTCCTCCTCCTTTTCCTTCACTTTTTACTTTCCCCCCTCCTTCCTCCTTTGGATCACCCCTCCTTTTGCTCATTAACTCATTCCTATTTTAAATTCTTCTTCCATCTATTTGCTCAAGCGATATTCCTGTTGCTCCTGCTCTGTACTAAGCCCTGTGCTGGACACAGTCCAGGTCCTCGGGCACACACTTTGCCCCCAAAACCCATCACTCTTAGCATGATGGGGGCCTAAGGAACCAGGATTGACCAGCCCTCTGGGGATTCTGGGAAGGCTTCCCTGAGGAGGTGCCCGCCATGCAGAAAGATGAGGCCTTGTCCAAGGGGTGAGGCAGCGTAAGGCATCAGGGCAGAGAATCGTGTCGTGGGGGAGGAACCAGGCAGGAGTGGCCAGAGGAAGGGTGTGGCCAGGTGGTGAGATGATGCCTCTGAGTGACTTATGGTGGGCCAGACACTTTGATCAGCACTCTCCCTTGAGGCTCAGAGAGTTCCATGATTTGTCTAACATCACACAGCCAGTAAGTGGTTGAGCTGGGTCGTGAATCCAGACCCGGGTGGTTCTAAAGACCATGATCTTGCCCCTTAACCATGATAAACCTCAGCACAGCAGGTCTCAGAGGTGCAGACACCTCGACAGGTGATTGCTGAAGGCCACTCCTGCAGCCTCAGGGCACACGGGTGCTTCCCTGCTGCCCCCGAGGCAAGGCGCCTGTCTGTGGGCGGGAGGCCTGGCGCTGCCCTGTGCCCCTGGGTCCTTTAGGCTGCTCTGTGCTAATTATGAGGCCAGTCTCCCTCTGAGAACTGTGAAGACCCCCGTGGTCAGGAAGCGCGCTTGTTCCTGTGTCCCTGGTAATGGCAGGTGTGGTTTCCTACGAGCCGATGGACACTCATTAAATGTCTGCTGACAGGAGTTTAAAAATCCGACTTCACAACCTGCTGGCTCTGTGATGGGCAAGTTTCTTAGTCTCTCTAGCTTCAGTTTTCCCATCTGCAAGATAAGAATAAAAAATGTACCTACCTGTAGAGTCATGTTGAGGATTAAATAAAGTTATACACATGAAATGCTTAGGTCTATGTCTATAACAGATAAAGCTCTTCCAATGTTAATAATTAACAGTATTATTAATTATGGTAGTGGTGGTGGTGGCTGTGTGGATGGCACTGTGATCATGGCAAAATTGGTGATACTGGTGGTGATGGTGATGGTTATGGTGACTGTGGAGATGGTAGTGGCAGTGATGGTGGTGGTGGTGATGGTGGTGATGGTGATGGTGATGGTGATGGTGGGATGGTTATGATTGTGGTGGTGATGGTGTGATAATGGTGGTGGTGGTGATAATGATGGTTATTATTAAGGTGATGTTGGTTGTGATGGTGGTGATATGGTGATGGAGGTGATGGTGATGGTGGTGGTGGTAGTGATCATTATGATGGTAATGGTATAATGGTGGTGGTGGGGATGATGGTGATGGTGATGGCGATGGTTGTTATTAAGGTGATGTTGGTTGTAATGGTGGTGAAGGTAGTGGTGGTGGTGATGGTGGTGGTGGTGATGGTGAGGGTGGTAGTGATGATTATGGTGGTGATGGTAATGATAATGGTGGTGGTGGTGGTGTTGATGGTGATGGAGATGGTGATGGTGGTAGTGATGATTATGGTGGTGATGGTGATGGTGATGGTTGTTATTAAGGTGATGTTGGTTGTGATGGTGGTGGGTGGTGGTGATGATGGTGGTGGTGGTGATGGTGATGGTGATGGTGATGGTGGTAGTGATGATTATGGTGGTGATGGTATGATAATGGTGGTGGTGGTGGTGATGGTGGTGGTGGTGATGATGTGGTGGTGGTGATGGTGATGGTGATGGTGATGGTGATGGTGATGGTGATGGTGATAGTGGTAGTGATGATTATGGTGGTGATGGTATGATGGTGGTGGTGGTGGTGGTGGCAGTGTTAGTGAAGAAGACAATGGTGATGTGATGGTGATAACAGCCCTGCCCAGGTCAGCTCCAGTTAACCCAGAATCAGCTTCCCCACTGGCCCTTGGAGCCCAGCTAATCCTTGGCAAAGCAGGCACTTGGAACCCTGACAAGGGATTTTGGCCTCAAATGCTGCCATTGAGTTGGAAGCAGAAAGCACACACCCACATGCAATAGGAGTTGAGTTTTCCATATGGCATGTTCTGCCAACAAAAGGTGAAGGTGATAATTTTGAAAGGAATGTTTGTGCACTTGAGTGGCTGAACAGCCATTTAAGACACTGCTCAGCAGGGAAGGTTAGGCATGTGGGCAGTGAGAAATATGTATCCATTACAGCCAGGAGGGCAGCTGATGCGTGTGCGGATCAGAGGCTGGGTTCCTCTGGCTTGAAGAAATCAACCACAAATCTTTGTTGAGCACCTACTGTGTGCAGGCCTGGCTCTGGGAAGGGCACAACTGTGCATGAAACCCAGCTGTTACCTTGAAAAGCTAGGTGCAGAGAAGGGAAGCAAAATGCATGGAGTAAAGGTACTGGTCTCTGTCCTTCGTTCAGCAAAGGCCCACTAAGCACCTAGTAGGTATCAGGCCTGCGGTAGATACTGGAAACACTCAAAAGAAAGGTTCTGTCCTCCAGGATCTCCCAGCCTTGGGGGGCAGGCGGGAGGACGGATGGATAAGTAAATACTCGCAGAAGAGTGGGCCCCAAGCCATACAGTGAGCATCGCTCATTAAGGGCTCACTGTAGGCCAGGCACTGGGCGGAGGGTGTTACTTCTGTCATCTCATTAAGTTAATCTGACCACAAGCCCATGAAGTCAGGGCTATTATGATCCACTTTACGGAGGAGCTGAGGTTAAGTAAGTTGCTCTAAGTCACAGAGCTCCTGAGTAGAGGAGTCAGGATTTGAACCTGGCCTTGGGCTCTTAGGCACTCTCCTGGCCCAGGAGAGGAAGGACTTAACTCTGCCTGAAGAACCAGGGAGGGTACAGAGGAGCCCCCTGAGCTGGGTCACAAAAGTGGAGGAGGAGTGGGCCAGGAGTGGGAGGTGGAGGGCACACAACAAGGCTCTGAAAGGAGTGGAGGTGGGAAGGCACACAGCATTGCCAGGGGACAGGGACAGAGCAACAGCACCAAGGGGCAAGTTCCTGCAGGGGAAGGGAGAGCTGAGGTGGCTGAGTGAGGGGTGAGAGCCAGGTGCAGACCGCTGGGTGGAGAGCAGAACTGCCGGGACACAAAAGAGCCCACAGATGCTCTAGGCGCCTGCTGGGCTGTGCACCAGCCGAGAGGCTCCTTGCCCTCTAGGCACCTGGTCCTTAAGAGAGACAAATCGTTCCTGGGCTCCAGATTAAAACTCCACTTTCAGATATGGCTGACGTGTTGGAAAGAGCATGAGCCTGGGTTAGAATTCCAGCTCCAACCCTAAGTACGGGTGCCACTCGGGGCAGGTTATGTAACCTCGCTGAGCCTCCGTTTTCTCAGCTGTAAAATGGGCTGATTAGACCCTCCCTCCCCTTTGTGAGAAGTTAATGACATGATACCGTGAAAAAGGAAAAACTAGCCTCAGGTCGAGCATCCAGGTCCTCTTTTCCTTGCCCTTCCTTCCCACTCCCTCCCCTCTGGTTTCCCGTTCCTACATTGCATGGAAACAATAGCCCGTTTTCTGAGATGGTCCTGATTTCAAGTATTCTGTCCCCTCATCCCCACACACTGTAACAAAATCCAGGAATTCTAAAGTTTTTGCATCCAGAATACACCCTCCGGAATGTGCACCGCTCAGGAACCAGCCTGGAAGTCCCTTGTGGGTGCTGACTTAGGGGGGCAGAAAAGGCCACCTCATATAGGGAGGATGCGAGGTTAACACACATAATGTGGGAAGATATTTATCAGAGTCCCCAACATTCCACCTGCCCTTGGATTAGAAATAAGCCAA